>NC_090933.1:485290414-485915414 GCF_040938575.1 Ambystoma mexicanum | reverse complement strand
GGATTTTGGGAGACTCATGGATACATTGGTTGAAGGTGCATGCTGAAAGTTGCGGTCTATGCGCAGATCTTGGACTTCCTAATGTAGAAGTGCACTGGTATGACATGCGTGGAATGAGGTGGCTGGACTTGGTACCTCTCTGTGCAACTTTACAGACAGAGCGTCATCCGGACATACTTATCATTCATTGCAGAGCAAACAGTTTAGGCCATGTGTCTGGAATTTCTTTGCAATTTGCAATGAAGGAAGGACTTGCGAAGGTCATGGACATGTTTCCAAATTGTCAGATTGTTTTGTCCCGTATTGCACAAAGACAGATATGGTTGCGTTCCTCTGCATTTGGTCCACAAATGGAGAAAGCGAGGCGCAATCTGAATAAGGCTGTTTGTGCCTTTCTAAGAGATGTTGGCATGTCCTCATTCCACAATGAAAACATTTTGTTTCGTAGTTCTTTACTTTTTCATAGAGCTGGAGTCCATCTCACATATGCTGGCAATCAGATCTTTCGTCGCAATGCACAAAATGATTTGCAATTTTCTTTTACATCATTGTCACCTATTTCACAATCCGTTTTTTCTAACCTACATTTGTTAAGGGATACATACCACCACCGAAAGACTCTTTTCAGAGCCACCAATTACTCCCAGCAAAAAGTCAATTGGTTTTGTTATGCTTACCCTGTGTGTCCTACGACTGTCTGCGGACTTTTAAAAAAATATGTGGGGGCCTACAATGGTCACTTGATAGTTCTATTCTCTAACTGAGAAAGGCGGCTCTGAAAAGAGCCTTTTTATTAATTTTTGTAATTTTCCAGTTTACTACTTTTGACGACACGAGACACTAGGAGAGGAAGGCAAAGGAAGGTTAGGTAGGGACATCAACCACGGGGATAAGAACGGGCAGGTGGAGAAAGATATAGGGTGGCCTTTAATTAGGTAGGGAGTAGTTTTTCTGGTGCTCTGTGACCGTAGCCTCAAAAGCACTTAGAAAACTCTGCCCCCTGCAGCGTACTGCGTCACAATACACACACAATATTGTGACCCTCGAAAGGTAAGGGTCAACAGCATTGCAAATGGCTTGTGAGGCAGCTGGAGGGATGCGCTCCCCCACAGGAGTGTCTCTTGCGGTGAGAGGATCGGACACGTAGGATGTTGTGGAGGAACTCAATCTACTACATTCTTCGCATGGCACCACCTTGCGAATGCCCGCACTGTGGAACGAAGTTAGGTGGCGCTTCATGGTTGTCGTACCAAAGCTGTACGATCCAGGTCTCCCGCGACTGAGCACCAAGTGGCACCGGTTACACCTGACAAAGTTTGCACATGCTTTCGGTACATTCCCTAAAACGGAAAAATAACCGCACACCCACGACTCTTGCCGAGTGTTAGTAGTGCAGAGTTCCTCTACCTCATTCCATTCTTCCTCTTCTTCCTCCATCTCTACATCCTCACCCATATATACCTCTGCAGGCCCCTGGGGAGGTGGTGGCGGTGGAGGGTTTGGGGGTGGTGCTGAGGCTAATGAAGCAACAGTAGCCATGGATGCCATAAGGATTAGTTACCTAATGGTCGCTACAGCAGTAAAGGCAGCACACTTCTGACAGCTATAGCCAGAAGCACTATGAAGATGAGCTGGGGGTGTTGCCATTTATAGGGGTGGAGGGGTGCTCCTCGTAACCATATTAATCACTCAAAAGCGCTGCAAAAATTCTAAACGACACGTTCTCAGGTAGATCTACTGCATGCAACATGTTAAATAGTGATTTTGTACTGTCAAATATTTTCTTATGTATGTATAACTTCTTTTGCAATGTCGTGGAAGCAGACAAACTGCGCTAAATAGTCCACACGTTCAGCGTGGGTGCGGTCACATGATGATGTCCTGAACACAACCACGCTGGAAATGCCTACCAACTGGACAGCAAATGCAGTGTAAGAAGCGTGCGCATGTGCGCCAGTGTTCTATGAACAGCGTTCGGGTCCTGACATTAATAAAAAATGTGACACAAGTGAGACGGATAGTTAGGGACAGGCACGATGTTCACAGTACTTATGGGTGTACTGCGCATGTGCGTACATGATCTGATGACTCTACGGACAGGTCCAGGGTCCTTAGGACACCTCCATTTTGTTTGACTTCAAACATGCAGGCCACCGCGCCTGTTCTATGGACGGTTCCATTTTGGCTGCAGACGATGCGGACAGTTATAGTGTCCTTAGGACACTACCACTTTGCTCTTTTATAGACATTCCCGCCTCCTGGTGTGTTCTAGGAACATGTTTTATCTCATTTGTAAGTGGTACGGAGAGGTACAAAGTCTTTAGGACATCCCATTCTGTTCATTTACACATAACTTGCACAGATGGTGCGTTCTAAAATCAGTTTCATCTTGGGTGGCATTGGTACGGTTAGCTGTATTGGCGTTAGACCATCCATATTCTATTGCTTACTGCTAGCTCAAACAGGCGTGCTGTTCGCGAACATTTGAAGTCTTTTTTTAAAAAAAAAATCCTCAAACAGTTCAACTACAGTACACATATAAAAACTTTCTAAAAACACATACACACTTCAATCAACAGAAATATCGGGGAAAGCAGAAACTGACACGAATATAGGGGAATTAGGGTTCAACACAGGCTGATTGTCAGGAGATGATTTGTGAGGGCAAGAAGGAATGGATGTTTCATCAAAACGTCTATTTTCGACTTGAAGTTTTGGGGATGGTTCAGTAGGAAATGGAGAAGGGGGGCAGATATAGGTGGGACAGTGATAACGTGTTTTCCCTCTCACAAATTCCTCCACAAATTGCCTTAAACTATTAAAATTCTCATTCAGTTTGTCCATTTTCCGTTCTATTCTTTTCAGGCTGTCTTCCTCTGTGTCGTTTGTTGGCCTTTCTTCTTTTTTTCCTGGTCTGTTAAAAAAATATATATTTGTTAAATGACCATACAATACTCACCATTAATTTGCATATGCAGAGCACTGTGTACCATTATTATCACTATCTTCGGACATTACCCCATGCAGGAAATTCTCCTCGCGCCACTCCAAAGTCCTGCACATTTCTGTTTTAAAATGAACAAAACAAAATTATTTTTTCTGTCCCTCATAGCAAAAAAAGTTCACTTACTATTTTCTTGAAATTGAGTTGGTTGTAGTGTGTGCGTCTACTGTCGGTCCTGGCTGCAGAGTTTCTGTGAGGCAATTACGTTGGAGGCATCATTTTTTTTTGGTATAATCCATTTCATTCCACATGGTCATTAAATGCATGTTTTTTGTTTCCAACGTTTAGGTTTCTCTATTTATTTACTAGTACGTATAATGTCTTTATGTGTCCTTTTTCTAAGTCGCGCATTTTTTGTGTAGTACAATTTCAGATACCCCCTGGCTGTTTGGGTAGTGTTTGTCTCGTCCGTGCCTGTCTCTGGACAGGCGCTCAGTCTGTGCCTTTCAAATCTGATGAGCAAGGGGGTTCTGTGCGTTCTACGTTACATGTATATAAAGTAAGCAGACTATACAATATATCTCCCATGATCACATGATGATAGTGTATATTGAGCAAAAAAACTTTATTAACGCGATATTATGATTAGGTTCCCCTTCAAAAACCTGTGAAATTCACTAAAAAAAACCTTGTTAAGGGGACATTATGGTTAATTTGCGCTACTAAAAACCTGTGAAATTCCCTTAACAAAACTTTATAAACGTCACATTATGGTTCCAAGTAAAACCGAAAAAACCCTGAAATTCACCAGTTATGGTAGCCTAGGCAACCATAACTGCCCGCACCACTGTGCCTTTTTTTGTTTTTTTGAAGATGCTTCAGAAACACCTTTTATTTTGTATGTTTTTTTTTTAACTTATTTTCCTCCAAAAATCTTCACATTAGCATCTCCAAAGCAATCCTTATGTTCCAAAAGAGCATGACATTTCCCATAAAAGATAAAGACATGCTATCTTCTTTAAAATAAACTACATTACCAGAATCAATGTTCTCATTGGTACAAAAGGACGTGCCAGCTCTGAGCATGAAAGTAAACATGCCTCGGTTGATTGCACACCTAGCAATATTTTGCTGATGACAAAAAACAGAGCTATTGTCCCATATTGCCCTAGGTACTAAACCAGAAAAAATAACCTTGGCATTTGGAAGTACTTTCATTACTGCCTGAACCAAGTGTTCCAGATCTTCCAACAAAGTAGGGGCACTGACATAGCCCAAATGCAAAGCACCACACTGCAAAACAACTACATGTAGACTTTTCACCCTGCCCATCTCCACAAACTTGTACAATTCCCTGCACATTGAAACCAGGCACAGTGATCCACACCACCTCCACTCCTTTAACATAAAAATTGTTGGCAACATTCCTGCATTTAGCATACTGCTCCAAACCATGCACAAACATATCACCAACCACCAAAAGCCTGACTTTCTTCACCTCTGCCATCTACACCACACACAGCCTCTTTCAACACAAACCACAAACTCAACACCTGACTGACTGATCCCTACAGTCCTATTTTCATGCCAGATATGTTGAGAAGTCCCGTATGTGGCACGCCCTGTCCGCGGACAGTGGTGGTGTCTGCAGAGCGCGTAACACTGGGGCAGCCCTTCTACCCTTTCCACTTCACTCTCTGCACCATTCCCTCATTGGCTACTGTTAAGCAGTCACACAACCATCCACCAATCACATCCAAGAACTCTAAATCTAACTCCATCATAACAGACCAGCACTTTAGATGTACTATTGTACACTCTCAGTACAATTGGGCTGTGGTTGCAAAGGACTTACAGCAACAACTACTATAAAACTCCCCAAGATGTATACTTGCAGAGTCATATACATCCACATGCATGAACACAGACTACATGTATTATTATGTTCTTCACAGTACATGTACAGCTCTTCTATGAATGCATACAAACAGAGTAACTGCCACCTACTCTGTATAAGCTGTAAAATCAACTTACTGGCCCTCATTACGACCCTGGCGCAAAGCGAAAAACGAGGGCGGTAAACGATTACCGCCATCGTCTTCCGCTCGTGCCGATTACGACCCATGACCGTAAACTACGATGTCACTAGCGGCATCGTAGCTAACGCTGCCGCTGACTGCGCCAATGGCGCGCGCACGCGAACATCCACACCGTACTTAGCGCCATGGCGGAAAGGTGCGGGAATGCCGACCCAAGCGGACATGCCCCTAACGCCATCACCCAGGCCGTTAAGTACCTTAACGCCATGGTGCAAATTACGCCATCGCGAACCAACCGTAAAGGGCCGTGTAAAGTGAATGCAGCTGCCACAGGTGCACAGAAACAGCACAGGTGAAGGCAATACAGACACAGGAAGTACAGAAGGAGCACACCCCACCCCTTCCCACACCCAGTCACACTCCACAATGATACCAATAGGACTAGCAATGTTGGGGCTGGAGGACCTGATAGCAATGCGAGTGCTACAACAGCAACTACAACAACTACAACAACAACAACAACAACAACAACAACAACAACAGGCTGCACAGAGGAGACGCAGGAGGAGAAGGAGGGCAAGGCAGGCCCAGCAAGCCCCACCAGCACAGCCAGTGCCACCACGCAGGCAGCCCCCAATCCCACGCATCAGACCCAGCCCATTCAACCTCACCGCTGAGCAGATCCACACCCTGTACCGACTGGACCGGGACACCATCACCACCATTGTGGACATGATACACAACGACATCGTCAGCATGATTGATACACCCACTGCCACCCCCCCCCTACTGAAGGTAGTGTCCGTGCTCCACTTCCTGGCCACAGGCACCTACCAGCACACAGTGGGGCACTTGCATGGCATATCACAACCATTATTCTCGCGTACACTGATGCAAGTGCTCGATGCCCTCCTCAAGCACACAGATGACCACATCTCATTACCACGGTCTGCCCAGGAGATTGCCAACACCAAAGTGGGTTTCCATGCACTGGCCGGCATACCTGGTTGCATTGGTGCCATTGACTGCACCCATGTTGAATTGGTGGTCCCACATGCCATGGAGGTACCGTACCGCAACCGTAAACATTTCCACTCAATCAACGTGCAAATGGTCTGTGACTCCAACAGGATCATCACACATTGTTGTGCCAGATTCCCCGGATCAACCCATGATTCTATGATCCTTCGGAACTCAACAATACCACCCTACATGGAGCGACATGCAGGCCCAAGATCCTACCTACTCGGTGAGTCTAATGACATGAGCATGGAAATGCAAAGTGGGTGTTGAATGACGTACCAATGCATATTACAACTGGCAGATACAGGGGGGTGGGTGCAACTAGCAGTAGCCAGATCATTCCCTGTGGCAGCACTAACGTCAACAGAGAAGTGTACACATCATGCCTGACCTAATCATCCCAACATGTGAATGAAAGTGCATCCCAAAAACGACACAACCATTTGCAAGTGCATTGTGCAAATTGTGGCCGCATTGACCCTAAAGAATAACACCAACATGCACGTCACCATGCACCAACTACTGAAAGGCCTGTCCCCCACAACTGCGCACAAAGGAGGCACATGACAGACAGGGACATCAATGCACCACTACAAGACCCACATACTGTCCCCATTGACACCAGTAATGCTCACTGGGGTCATAATGAGCCAGACATCGATGTTGCTATCATGTGAGCTTCAAGCTCACAGGACACGTGCAAGGTCACATGAATGACGTCCTGAACGGACACAGTGGATGGCCACTCACAAGGCAATCGTCCCCCCTGCATTGTGTTTTAGCATGCAAAACAGTACATGAGAGCCATGAACACATACTGGTTGCACGGTGTAAATCCATATCGACAACTCCAATTGGTGCACAGTAACAGTCAGAATCAAGGCATGGTTGTGCGTCTTGTTCACATATCAATCTCGTTCATGACACATTCTTTTCTCACATTTTACAGGTGATGCGGGCTATCCCCTGAAGAGGTGGCTCCTCACACCAGTCCGGAACCCATCAAACCAGCATGAGGAGGACTACAACCATAACCATGCACGTACCCGTGTGGTGATAGAGCATGCTTTTGGCCTACTGAAGGCACGTTTCCGCTGCCTCAGCAGGTCTGGCGGGGCACTCCTGTACCGCCATGAGAAGGTTGCAAAGATCGTCATGGCATGTGTCATGCTACACAATATGTGCATCAGACGAAACGTGCCTCTGCCCCCTGACGCAGAACCACAACCACCTGATGATGGGGATGATGATGATGGGGAAGGGGCAGCACCTCAGGGAGGCAGCGATGCACAGGAGGGCCATATAATGCGTCAGAATGTCATTGACCGATTCTTCTAGCACACACAGCGAGTGTGTGACATATGGATGGCACTTGGGGCACTGTGTGTGTCTGGTATGTCAACACTGTGGACTGTAACAATAAAGCACAGATACGCAATGAGCAATGTCCACACTTTTAGTTTGTGAGAAAAGAAAAAGTGTATTGTACTACTGAATAGATATAACAGTACCCCTCCCCCTCCCCCCTGCACACTCCAACACACCCAATACCCCCCTCCCCCTCCCCCCTGAACACTCCAACACACCCAATACCCCCCTCCCCCTCCCCCCTGAACACTCCAACACACCCAATACCCCCCTCCCCCTCCCCCCTGAACACTCCAACACACCCAATACCCCCCTCCCCCTCCCCCCTGAACACTCCAACACACCCAATACCCCCCTCCCCCTCCCCCCTGTACACTCCAACACACCCAATACCCCCCTCCCCCTCCCCCCTGAACACTCCAACACACCCAATACCCCCCTCCCCCTCCCCCCTGAACACCCTGCAAACATGTGACAGTGCCCGTGGTGAAATGAGTATAGTTCAGCACACTATTGACTGCCCCCTCTCCCGGAACCTGGGGCCCCCCGGCCTGTGCTCCTCAGGGTCCTGGATGACCTGCGGACGGGAGAGGCTTGTGCTGAACTTGCAGCCGAGGATGTACCGGGCTGCTCAGTACGGCATGTGTCCAGAATTGTCTGGATGAGCTGGCTCATCATCTGCCGCCCTGCAGCAAGTTCGGTGCAAATGTCCCTGCTGGCAGTTTGGATGGCAGCCCTGATGCCATCTGCACTCCTCTCCATGGCTGCACTGGTACTTACACATTCTGCTACATGCTGCGTGAGGAGTGTGCCCAGTGCTTCCTGCCTGTTGGCAATCTGCTCCAGCGACAGCTGGAATTCTGGCCCAATGGGGGGTGCCAATGGGGGACCAATGGGGCTACTCCCATCTTCCACAACTCCCACTGGGCTTGGAGTTGCTGGCCATGAATTAGCTGGCGATGGGCCCTGGGTGTAATCTCCATGATGGCTGATTGGGGATAGGTGTGGTGAGTGCAGTTGTGTGGTGTGGTCAAGTCCGGTGTCATCCTCCACATCACTATCGGAGCAGGCAGCGATGGCTGCAGTCTCCCCAACAGTACTGCTCCCTGCTGATGCATTGCCCTCAGTGGGCAACAGTGGGTGTGGTTGGGCTGCAGGTGCTGTCACGACCCCTTCCTCGGGGGACTTTGCTGCCCTGGGCTCTTCAGCCTGGCGTGGATTCTGCCTGGGTCCAGCAGAGGTGGATGCATGGTTGCCCTCTCCCACTTTCCTGGCCTTCTTGGCTGGGGTGCTGGTGCTGTCGTCCCTGCCAGTGTCCGATTGCGAGCCTGTGGTGGAGCAGAGGAGGGTGACTGTTATTGATGGTTCAGCGGACATTGAGCAGGCATTGTGAAGAGTGAAATGGATAGATGGTGGAGTTAGTAGCCCGTGACATACAGGTTGCCTCCCTTTAGGTTCGGTTTTGCATGCAGGTGTGTGTCTGCCTGCTGTACAGTGTACATGCTGCATGTGCGCAGGGTGTGGCTCATCTGCTGATGTGTTGCGTCTGCCACATTGTGATTGTGACGTGCACGTGTATCAGGGTGTCTTGCAAGGCTGGATATGAGGCACCTACCTGTGTCTTCAGATCTCGGGGCCCCTCTCTCCATCTCGCCGACACCTTCGATGCACTCAATGCCAATCAGAGAGGCACATGTCTCCTCCCATGGCTGCATCTTCAGTGGGGAGTCTGCTCCCCCGCCTGTTCCCAGGGCCAGGTTACGGTTGGCAGACATAATGCCCCGGACCCTGATCCGCAGGTCGTCCCATCTCTTGCGGCACTGTTTGGAGGTGCGTGGGGTGGTTCCAACAGCACTGACACGTTGTGCCACAAGTTCCCACACCTCCTTTTTGCGGCCTATGGCTGTTCGGGTCATCTCATTGGAGAAGACAACATCAGCCTTCTCCTGGAGCGTGTCTGCAAGCATTTGCAGTTCCTCTCGACTGAAGCGCTCCTGCCGCTGCCTGTCACATGCCTTCTTGACAACTTTAGGCATGGTTGGCTGTGGAAATGGGTGGGTTATGGGAATCTCAGGGTTTGAGGGTTGGTTGTGGTGTGGTTGGGTAGGATGGCAATGGATTGTGTTTTTAAAGATGGCCGCTGTGCTGTTTCCCGTTCCGCCGCGATTACGCTATTTCCGGTTCCGCCTAATTGCGGTCACCGCTAGTTACGGTGACCGCTGACTACGGTCGGCGCAATGATGGGTGGCGGTAGGTCACCCTGCGCTGTTAACGAGGGCGGTAAGGGCTGTTTACGGCATGGCGTAGTTTACGTTACCGCCATGGCGTAATGCTCGTGCGCGATGGGTCGTAATGTGGCGCTCTTATCGCCATCGGACCATGGCGTTAACGCTCATTACGCCATGGCGGTAATTTCTATCACTTACCGCCTGAGTCGTAATGAGGCCCACTGTCATTTCTCCCATCTTATATGATGAAGTGTAACTTGCAAACCTGTCTGCTCTCCGAATTTTTGTTTACACACACAGCTATCTAAAAAAATTTTATTTCATATTAAAAGATGGGAGAAATAACAGTATAATTATGGAAAAAGGCTTTCTAGTGTGTTATGAAATTACACCCAGCCAGGATGAGTACATGCATCTTCATTCATGCACACAGACAGACAATATCATTAGAACAGCTCCCAGCTGAAACAACACCACAGCCTCTACATCAAATCCTTCTGCTTTATTTCCCACACCTTCACACCTGCATATATTGCATGCTTTTCTGGCAAATAGCAAAAAATGCATCTGATTATATCTTCTATCTCCTAACATCCAATAACATAGCCTTAAAAAGCCAAGTGTGCTCTATACCTTTACTATTATACTCATTTGTAAAACATGTTCAACTAACAGATTCTAAGTAAAATATACAGGATGCACATAGGCAAAGGAAAGTGAATGTGCATACTATGCTCAGTTTTCAGAAAACACTACTACTACAAAAACAAAACAATTAATGTATACATTAACAAAAGTGCTATAAACACACATACTCACTAACTTCTTTCTTTTACAATTGCAGTGAAGGCCACTCTTCTGAAAAGCAGCAGCGTCTGAAGTACGAACAAGAACTTAGAATAAACCTACTTTTCTAACTGTTACTCAAAAACACTATCATTTTAGTATTGTAGAACAAACATGTTTATTAACCCTCTACCATTAGATTTAGTATTAGTGCTTCCCCTCACCAGCTGCATACTTTACATTGTCATCTGAAGCCCAGCATAGTAACACACAAATACAAGAATAGCCTTCCCAACTTGATGAACCTGCCCATTGCACAATCACACACCTCCATAAACATCCTTACCATCATACTCAGACACTAATGCACAAAGCAGGCATACACTGCACAACAGCCCAACCCACACTTTCTTTTTTCTCCAACAGACCCCAAAGAATGCCTACCAAAAATCAACTCCATAGGAAGCAACTCAGAAGTAGAGCAAATCAAAATAAAAGGGTCCAAAATAAGCATCCATCTTTAGCAGATTTTGTACACAATGTTCAAACAAAACAGCTAATACAGTTATTAAGCGAAACAAAACAAGCTTCCAGTACAGAAACTTCACCTCCTCTATCAAAATGTAAAACGAAACAGAATGTGATTAACAAGACTTCAGCTACCACTACTGCTAACAGTGCACCTATAAATCTTGATGTAGTGGCAAGTAACCATACCAAACAAATTATTTTACAAAAAATGTTCTGCCACAGAGTCCTTCAGAACCTTATAAAAACAGGAGAGAAATCATGCACAACCCTTAAAACCTACCATAGAAAATTAATCCTAGACGCTCTCATAGACAGTGCTATCCAATATTATAGACCATTATACAATTAATCCTTTACACTCTAAAGTCACTATAGATGATGCACTGGAAATGTGCCAAATGGGACAAGCCAAAGGATCTCCAATCAGGATATGGGAAAAAAACGTATAGAAGCACAGGCCTTTCCTCTACTCTTTCCTAATGCAAAAGGAGGAAGGTACGATGATAGACCCACACAGTTAACAGCATCAGAATATCACTCTTTACAAATGTATTCTGATGACCCCAGATTCAGACAAAACATGGAATACATATTCCACCTTATCTTTGAAAGTGAACTAGCAACTCTATGCTACGGTGGCGCACATACATCAAAATCAGGTACTCTTTTTCAAAATATGTCAGCTACGCAATTATTACAAAAAGTGCAAGAAAAAGATGAGGTTTTACAGTCAAGTATTACAAATCTTTTAGCAAACATGCATGGTACAAAAGAATACTGGTTCCGAAGTCATGGAGATGTTCGCTATGTGATAAGAAACCTTGGCCCACCCACTTGGTTTGTTACATTAAGTTGTGCAGAATATGCATGGGAAGTTTCAAACGATTTACTATGCATAGCAAACAAAAACAAAACAAATATAGATATAAAAACGCCAGGTGAACTCTGCTTTCTAGATCTTGTAAATGTATCAAGATATTTCCATCATCGCTTCATTGCTATGCTACACTTTATTTATAATAAGACTGTTCCTCCCCTCGGAGAAGTGCAACACTTCTTTTGTAGACAAGAATACCAAGTCAGAAGAGCACTACACATCCACATGCTATTATAGATTAAAGATGGTCCTAAATTTGGTCAGGACAGTGATGCCACTGATTTGCAGTTCATCCAATAATATGTCACTTGTGAAATCCCTTTACAAACAACTCATAATGACCTTCATGCACTCATTTTACAATTTCAAAGACACAAATGTGGGAAATATTGTTGTCACAAATATAAAAACAAAGGGAAATACTACACCAAATGCTGCTTTGTTTTCCCTAGACCATTTTCAACAACAGGTCAATAAACATCTTCATGTCTACAGTTAGACATAAGAACACATATTACATAAAAAGAACAGAAGAATCAAAATACATCAATGATTACAATGCAATCATTGCCCTCCTATGGAATGCAAACATAGATGTGCAGTACATTGCAGACAATTCCACTGCAGTTGCACGATATGGCAAAGCCTACTTAACCAAAGCAGAGAAAACAGAGCTTCAGGACCTCTGGGATGATATATCATCTGACAACACACTATCACAGAAATTGTACCACCTAGGCATGAAAATGCTCTCTCATAGAGAATGTGGCTGCTACGAAGCTGCAGACTGTTTAGCCCGTACTGCATTGCATGGAAAATCTGACAATATAGTATGGCTAAGTCTTGGTCCTGTTAAATCTAGAGAAAAAAGTTCTCAAATCATATGAGGACATAGAAACAATAGGCAAAAATGATCCCAAAAGCCAAGATGTTTTGAAAAACAATTTACTGGACACATACTACCCAAACAGGAGTACCACTTTGGAAACCATGTGTCTCTACCACGCAGCCCAAAACTTCACATACAAAAATAATATTAAACCAGATGAAAAGAAAGGTAGATAAAGAGTAGCAAATTGTGAACTCATATTGTCATTAAAAAAACTCCTCAACACAAAGAACAGTAGTACATGTCCCTGCTACAACTTTTTAAATCATGGAGAAAAGAAGAAGAGTTACTGGATATGTATGACTACTATGAAGACGCTTTCAAAGCAAATGAAAGCACTATAACTAACGTAAACTTTGCACAGTCCCAAACAATGTTACATAATGAACAGAAACACAAAGAAGAACTCTAGGTCCAACTAGAAGTGGACACTCCTGACAGTATTCAACCTTCTGTAACAGGAAGCCAAGAACCACTTGGACAACCACTAATAGCAAATGAGGAAGAATTAGCCATGACAGAAGTCGAAAACACCATGGCCCAGATTACAGAAACCTTGCACCGGTGCAAGTGCAAAGTTGCATGGTATTAGCACTAGGGCAAAGTTTGCCCTATTTTTAAAAAAAGTGGCACACAATAGAAAACTACTGCACCATGACAAGGGCAGTTTGACATATTAAAAGCACCAGGACAGAAATTGCCCTAGTGCAAAAAAAGATGCATCGATTGTGCTTCTTGAGATAGTACACCAACTCTAATACTTTTTAAAATGTTGGTGTATGTGAGGTATGTCTACAACATAGGCGGTGTCACTTTACACCAATTACTACTCCTCCCAGTAGAACACCAAAACAAATTAGACTACTACAAACTTTCTACAGAAGCTGCAATGGAACTAAATAGAGTTTTGAAACAAATGAAAATGCTACTAATAGATGAGGTGGGCATGGTCTCCAAGCTACTGATGGCTTTGATTCACCGTCAGATTACAAGAGGTACTCAAAACAGACTATGAAGAGCTCTTTGGAGGAAAACACATTATAGTTTCCAGAGATCTTCTTCAATTGACACCAGTGAAAGATGAACCTATTTTTAAAACCTTAGGGCACAAACTGTGCCGTAAAATTCTTAGCCGCATAGGAAATGTCAACCTTTGGCAACATTTACATTACAGAGAATTAACTGAAAACAGGTGCCAGTCTGCAGACCTCACATACGCCAACATTTTAAAAAGTATTAGAGTTGGTGTACTATATGAAGAAGCACAATCGATATTAAAAACCAGGCACATCCACGCGCTCTATGGCCATAACTCATGTGCTACTGTTGTCATGGAACAATTAGCACATAAAATGTCATTTGTATGTCCTTGATGCCAACTCTTGCAAGCTGTTCAAAATTCAATGAAACAATGTTAAAAAAAAAAGAAATGCAACCAATAATTGAAATTAGTTTCACAGATAAACTGGACGTACATGGTATGGCACTACCCATGTGTCAACAAGCCACAACAAGACTAAATACCTTAGAAAACTCTATCTCCAAAACAGGTGGCTTGGAGAAAATATTAAAATTATCTTTAAACTGTAGAGTAATGCTTAAGCGTAACCTTGATGTGGAGCAAGGACAAGTTAATGGAGCACTTGGTACAGTTGTTGGCTTTCAAACATACCCACTTGACAACAACATTCAGTTTGTCAATATTCTCTTTGACAATATTCTCTTTGACAAACTATCAGTAGTTAAAAAGATAGGACTCTCAACAGCCTGCTTCCTTCTTTTCAAAGACATGTATGTACGCAGAGAACAATTTTCACTAACTTTAGCATACACAGTTACCATTCAGAAATCACAAGGTTTTACCCTAAATAAAGCATTGATAGATATTGGTCGCACAGTCTTTAAAGAAGGCATGAGCTATGTAGCACTATCACGCATATGTACACTTGACGGACTATGTCTAATCAACTTTGATGCAAGTAAATGATGCTCACAAAATCTTTTCACCCGCTTGCACAGTCTAGAAGATTTTATGAAGGGCGGTTAGCATTTACAAGTGATTTCTGAAACTTTTATTTAACATTTACTTGGCAGTAAATGTCAAGTTTCACTGTGCATGGGTGGCCTCTGGGTGGTAGCAGTGTGCCAAACATAGTCTGTTTGTAGTGACATGCACCATTTTACAGAAATTGCATTTTCAATCTTTTGTCATCCTTTGCTATGGTTCGAGTGCATTTCTCATACGTTGAACAGGTAAACTAAGTTACCCGACCTGCAGGTCTAGCTGAAGTGTAAAGAATTTGAAAGACCTGAGTCCTCTCACTAAAGTCTTATTTCAGGTGTACGCAAAACTGCTGAATGGTTGCTCATTTAGGAACAAACGTGCGCCGAAAATCCATGCGCAAGCAGGCGCAAGGTAGAGCAAGCGCGAGAAACGCAGCGCACGCGCACGTGTGCGATTCAAGGAAGACACTGCGTGTGTTTCCCGCTGTCCGTGCGCCCAATCCAGCCATGGCGCACGCAGGCATACACGGCGTGCGCTACGCGCACAGCAAAAGTGCACATAGCGCGGCGCACACAACCAAAGTGGGCGGAACAGTGGGCATAACACGCGGAATGGGGAATAACGCCCACACGCACGCAAACAACCCGTATTCATGGATCCGAATACGGGAAACCCGCGCACGGCAAAAGACGCACACAGGCATCAACGCGTCCAACACACGAAGGCAGGCGGAAGCCTCCCCCGCGCACAGTATAAAAGTGCGCGCAAACTACAAACACGTATATACAGCTACGATGAATGCCCCATTTGTCGCAGCACTGATCGTGGGACACAGAAGGAGGAGGAGAATAGCCAGGGCACGCATTTTCACACCACGGACAAGCCTTTTTGGGATGACTGACAACCAGGTCTATGGCAGGTATAGGTTTCCACCCCACATAATCCTAGACCTGGTCAGGGAGTGGGAAGATGACCTTACATCCCCCACCCTTTGCTCCCAAGCATTGAGCCCCTTGGAGAAGCTGCTCAATGTCCTGCATTTTTTGGCCACTGGGTCATTTCAGTGGACTACTGCCATAGTGGGGGGGTCTCACAGGCCACGCAGTCATGCTGCCTACACCAGGTACTGGCAATCATGACAGCGCGCCCCTCAGTCCGCAGGCACATATACATGCCCAGAACACCCGCAGAAAGGCAGGCCGTTGTCCTGGATTTTTTCAGGGTGGCACACTTCCCCAAAGTGCTCAGTGCCATAGACTGCACCCATGTGGCCCTACGTCCACCTAGGGCCACTGAGCACATCTACCGAAACCACAATCACTGGCATTCCATCAATGAACAGGTGGTATACGATACAAAGGGAATCATCACCTCTGTCTATGCAAACTACCCTGGCTCCACCCATGACAGTTTCATATACAGAATGTCCGCCCTGAGCCGGGCCCTGGAAGCTGGGGAGAATGGCGACACTTGGCTCCTAGGTGAGTACAAATGCCCTTGCACATGCATGCATGTCACAAACACACACACAAATAAACAAACCACAATAATCACAACCATTTACACCTCCCCAGGGGACAGTGCCTACCCTCTGAGCAACCACATGATGTCTCCAATCCGGAACCCCACCACACCACCCCAGGTAAGATACAACGCCACCCATATTGCAACCAGGGCCATAGTGGAGCGCACATTCAGATTGCTCAAGTCACGTTTCCGCTCCCTTGACTGCTCTGGCGGGCAGCTACTCTATGCACCACCAGTAGTGTGCAGGATAATTGTGGCAGCATGTGTCCTGCACAATGTTGCAACACGGCAGGGCGTCCCGGTGGACATGGTGGTGCCCCCACATCCCCAACCACAGGCACAGGCGCTGCCCATGGGAGGGGACAGGGCACGTGGCGAGGAAGCCCCGACCCAGCTTGTGGCCACATTTTTCACCTAAACACCCACCCCTGCGGAGTGCACACAGGCCTGGCACATACCAGGTGACAATCGCTGATGACAAAGAGACAGTCAACTGTCACAACCCTACCACCCTGACATAGTTGCCATGGAAGTGCCACATTGTCTGCATCCCTAGCTACTTAAACACAAGCTCTCCTGTGTGACCAAAAGGCACACATATGACATGACATGATATGGCCTATACACAAGTATTTCAAGGTGCGATGAGGCAGGGAGGGGGGAACAAGGGAAGACAGACAACGGTACTACTAGGCCAGGTGTCATTTAGATTGTGCAAGTGCAGGGGTAGGGGGAAGGGAAAAGTGCAAGGGGAAGGGGAGGGGGGGAGTGCAGTACAGGGGAAGTAGACCAAAAAAAAAATACATAGGCCAGCTGGTGGCAACTGCAAAGGTAAGTGCAGACAAGTGCTGGGAAGGGGGGGGCTGTAGGGATAGAGAGACAGTACCGCAGTGCAGGGGTTGCCGGGGAGGCAGTGCAAGTGGAGAGTGGCTGGGCCAGGGACCGAGGTCGGTGAGAGTGGCCCAGTTGCAGATCCAGTGCAGTTCCAGTGAAGAATTTTGCAAGGGAGAGGTAGAGAGAAAGCATAAGCAAAGAGGAAGGTCTTGAGGTGCTTCCCGAACCGGAGATGGTTCCCCTCAAGTTCCAGTGAGGCAGGAAGGCTGTTCCAGAGGGAGGGCCCTGCCGCGGAGAGAGATCTACCCCCAGCTACTTGCTCTGAGAAGCGGATGACCCTGACATGCAAGGTGTGCATCACACACACCTGCAAAACAGGCCATGGCCATCACTGTTATGTCACTCAAACCCTCCCAAACCACAACATGACATGGCAAGCAATACCCATACACCAACACAGTAACAATAAGGTACACATTGCCATGTCCAAAATGTACAGTGGCATCAGACAATGATGCCTGACCTGGAATCAGATGAAATGACAGACCAACAACCTCCCACCCAAAATAAGTCATTTCCAAATGCATTACAAGAGTTGTAGACGTAACATAACAATGAATGCCTGTCTACATGCACATTGTGCATTCAAAAATCAACACTGCAGCTTCTGTGTGCTGTGTCCTACTCCTGCAACACACTGCTCAGTGCACAGCACAGTGAACAGCCATTGTGTGTGATGCACACCCTGAGCATCACATCTAAGCGACAGACCACATCAAAAAGCAAATTAGGCATGTACAGGATCCATAATTGGTCACAGAACATGTGCTACAGGGACACAGTGGGCACCAGAAGGCAAACAGTTTACACGTGGATATGCAAGGGTGGGAGTACATGTAGTGTATCAGAGTGCAAGTGTGTGGGTCAGCAAGGACATGCACTCAACATATGCATGTGCAATCAAGTGACCATCAGTGTTCTCTACACATCACATGTGAACATTCACCATGTGTACACCCCAGCATGTCAAACCATAACTATCCCCTCGCACCTGAAAGGTAAACACAACACATGAACAGGCATTGATCAGCAGAACACAACATGTACATAGGATACCACCATTACAATGTCAGGGTTCCCATCACACTGCAGGGCAAGGCAACTATCAACAACAACCCCCCCCCCTCCCTCACAAATGACCATGACCCACTGAACAACTGCAACTGGGTCATGGAGCCTTCAACCCTCAATTCAACCTGGCCACAGGATCACCTTTCCCCTTCGTCACCATCTCCCACCTTGTGTGTAAAAAGGTGTCTGCACCCTCAGAATCCACACTCATTTCCAAAATCACAAAATCCAAGGCATAAAAACGAACCAGAACACCCTCCAGTGGATGACTTGACATAGCAGTACCTCACAAAGGCCAAGTACCACCACAATGATGCAACAACCAAGCTAGCACAGTAAAACAATGTCACAACAGGATGTGAACCATGTGTGATACATAACATAGGATGATGCACCATGAACGGATGTGTACTGTCACAGGTCCCGTGTACAGGCGCGGGAGTGTCACGAAACAACCACCCCAACTGTGTCCCGGGTGCCTGCAAGGTCAAACTCACACAGGCCCCTGAGACCCTGGGGGGGAAGGAGGTTCAGGGATATGCAGTCGGGACAGGTGTTGGCACACTGGATAACTGGAATGAGTGGCAGGAGAGGGGAGGAGGAATGACCCATGAAAGTAGGGAATGCACGAAAATGTACTACCTGCATGAACACATACACAATCCAAACAAACTTGGACATCATTGTCATGGCCTTCTGTAGTCCAGGCTTAGGAGTGGTACGAACCAACCACCCCCTCTAGGGTTTTGGCGCCTGCAAGTTCGGGGCTTACACAGGCATCCGCAACCCCAGCGGGGAAAGAGGGTTAGGGAACGTTGCTTGGATAGGTAAGGGAAGCAGGAACACCGGGTAGAGGGTACAGGGTTCAAAATTGCATAGGATTCCGGGTGATTAGGGGAAACATACCAAATTGAATCACACATACATCCATGCATTAGTGCACCCCCCAGCAAGCCTATGCAGAGCAGTTTGAAAGAAAAACAACAAGACACTTAGCTCTGGTTTTGAGTGCTGGCCTCCTGCCTGCGCACTCTCAGGTCCGGTTACAGGAGCACTGCAATGCTGCAAAGAGAGCCACAGTCAACAACCTGTATGTGCCAATTACACAAAAACACACCACCAAACATGCCCCATAGCAACAAACTACTCTGGTGTAGATGCTTCGTACCCATATATAACATTACCCCTGTGATGGGTCATACACAGTCAATGCAGTAAGTCAGCAGCCGTGTGGGTGTGTGGCAAATGGAACACCAATGTGTCACAATTCACACAACATGCAATGTTCCCTGGGTAAGCAGACAGACCCATATAGCAAGCCATGACGTCAGAGCAAGTTGCGTACCACCATGACCGAAGCAAAGTTGGCAGTGCATTCATCATAAAGTACATGGAAATGAAATGCACTGCACCCGAGTATGTCCCTTGCTGTATGTCCCTGTGAGCTGCCCCTTTCCATGTCTCGGAAGGCTACATGGTTGATACAAGTGCCCCGATGGACCTTGGTGTACCGGAGGGTATGTGCCACTGCCCCTGCAGGTACCCCAGACAACCTTACAATCAACAGCCATCAGTCCACCAACACATCTGAGCTGCATTGTGTGCTTCAACACCAATATCGTGTCCGGAATTCCGTCGTCCAATGGGCCATGTCTTCTGGCAAAGGTGCTCTGGAGGCTCATCCCCCTGCAGAAAGGGCATGAAACACATGATTAATGCTTCAAAGTCATCTGTGTGTGTCTCTTCAGGCATCTCATTACTTGACCATGTCAGAGAGTCACATCATAAATCACACCATCAGTCCGTCTTTCACATCCAAAGTGTGGAACTCTATCTACAGCATGAATTGCAACAAGCACATGTACAGGAAAGATAATAAACATACTACACAATGCATAGCAATTCATGTACACATTAATCATGAAACACCCCATCTAGCAAAAGCTGAACAGTGGACAATAACACCAAAATCATCCCCACTAGGGGTGTAAACGCATGTCACACAGCACCAGACATGCCACAGATATGACAGTCCAAAGCCCTTGTGTAAAAGTTTGCGACACCGAACCATCCTTGCGAGCCCATGGATAAGGGAGGCAGGAGTGGCATATGTGAGTCAAGGACCCCAAGCAGCAAACACATACACAAGACAAGCCTGAAGGGCCCAGCTGGAACAGACAGTGGAAGCCTTCAAAAGCCACAAAGCACTGCACCGTCACATGAAAGCACAATAGACAAGCAATTTTAAACTATATTAACTAATTACACTAACTATGGAAAACCTACATTACCTAATTAAACTAACTATCAAACAGAAACTTTACTAACTAAACTAAAAGAAAAATCAAAAATGGCCACATACGACCCGGGGGGGAGGGGAGGCACCCAGGAGGGGGGAGGTACAGGGTGCTGCTCAACATCCACATGCGATGATGCTGAGCCAAAAAAAAAAACTCCATGGGCTCAACGCCTGCACAGCCCGACCTATGTGGGAGATAGATGGAGTCTGGCTCATCCTGTAAAGGAGGATGTGGCACAGTAGCCTGGCCACGCCTAGCTGCAGCTTGCCCCTCGTCGGCAGCAAGTCTGCCGGACGGGTGAGCCTGGTTCTGTGTGGCGATGTGACGTAGGTCTGCATGCAGAACCTCACGTGATACACGTGCTTCCTCTTGCAAGGTAGCACGTGTAACACGGAGTTCCTCCTGCAAGGCCTGGCTGGACAACCGCTGCACCTCCCGGTAAGCCTGTAGCTCAGCCGAGATGGTACGCTCAAGCTGTGCAAACCTCTCCTCTGCCTGCTGCCTCTGGGACATCATAAGGACACCCAGAGTGGATCTGAGGGAAGCATACTCCTCCCTCAGGGCATCCATGTGCGCCTCTGCGTGAGCAGCAATTGCTTGACGCAGAGACAACATTTCAGCCTGGCGTGCCCTGTCTGAGGCCGCCATGCCCAGCCTGAGCGAGCGGGCCGTGGACCGTGCCGCCTGCTGCTGGAGAAGCACATGCCTAGCAGGGGGGAGCACAGATCGGGCCACACGCTCCATGCTCTCAGCGATGTTCATCATTGCTGCCCCCTGCCGTTCTGAATTGGCAGTCATGTCTTGCTCCCACTCAGTATACAGCGGTTGCACGCGGCAACCGCGTTGCCGGGCTTGACCCCTGCGGGACCCAAGGACCGGGGGTCCTCGCTGTGTTGGCACTGCCCGCGGCTGCACGACTACATGCCCCCGTCGACGTGATGTCCCAGGCACATCAGTGACTGGTGTGGAGGGTGACCCTGCGTCCCGATCCACCACGGGCGGAGGAACCAAGACTGTCTGATCCCTCAGTGCAGGTGTCTCAGACAGAGGAGTGTCCACATCAGAATCACTCACCCCTGACACATGGACTTGATGCTCATCCAACTCAACATCAGAGTCGTCATCAAGGCTAGACTCATAGGCAGTAATAATGAAAGGGGTATGCCTGCAATTTAAACCCTGGTCCTTCAGGCAAAGTACAACACAATCGAAAACAGTGGACCAGTGGAATGGGATGACGCAACAAATTATTAACTCAACTACAAATTTTAATAATTCACTACTATAAATTTCACATCATTAGTGCATATATGTTGTAGAATCATAAAATACAATTTATCACTTCCACACTCCTATCTCAAGCATTCATTCTTAATCCCATACTTTCAACAACAACTCATCATCAGTAAAACCACATTAGCATAACCAGATAATGTAAATTATTGTAGTTCCTCTAATCTTCCTATATTTATGACCCAATCTATAGTATCAGGTGTCAGAAACTCTGGCATTACAATTATTCCAGAGATGCACTGTAGATCGTCGACACGTGTTTCGGTCACAAAGACCTTCTTCAGGACGTAGGGCACCCAATAGTACTGCTGCCCTTCTTGGACACGTATGAGTCAGTGTTCATTCTAAAAAACATATACAATCATAAAAACAACGTCATCCCTTTCTATTTCAACAATGACAATATATTGTCAAAAAGTGTCTTGTAACTAGAAACACATCGGCCTACTCACCCCCAGGAATTTATTCAAAGTTATGCAAGTTGGCGCAAGGAAAAAATCCTCCACAGGATTCAGAAACACTTTAGATATCCTGCAGATCAGTAAAACAAAACGTGCCATTTTAGTTTGATTCTAATCGCCACCACTGTTGCACATTTTTCTTGCTTAGCCCAATTACAATAAAAATAAAAAACAAAAAGATGTGTTTACACATAACACTTCGATCCAGTGTAGATTTATTTAAGGCGTAACTCTGCACGTATTCGGTGCAGTCCCCAACTTTCTTTTCATTGGTAAATCAAGTCCACTGTGATTACTTCCACAGACCCAAATGCGGTCAGTACCACTATATCAAAATATCAAAAGGGAGGACGAACATAGTTGATCACTTGTACCTCCATACCGTGGAGACTCACTAAATACCACCCTATATCACAAACTGGGATATAAAATAAAATACAATACACCCGGCATAATGCCCATGGTGGGGGAATCACCGTGACCCATGGAGGTCCCTTATCCCCTGACTCAACCACCTATCATATTGGGGAGATATCTAAATAAGAGAACGAGACCGCACCAACCTCCAACCGAGTTTGTCCAGGAATGCATAAGACTAGCAATGACAGAGAATTTTTTCCTGTTCAAAAACCAACTGTATAAACAGGAGAAGGGGGTCAGTATGGGGGCAACTTTTGCCCCTGATGTTGCCAACCTTTACATGGCCGACCATGAAGATAAATTGATCTTGGGGCATGATAACATTCTGAGTTCCCTGCCCACGTTGCAACATCATCTGGTGTTATGGAGACGATACATCAATGATGTTTTTATGGTGTGGAGGGGTTCCGTAGAATCATTGATGGAATTTCATGTGTGGATTAATCAGTGTGATAATAATATTAAATTCACTATAGAGTATAATTATCGCCAAATCAGTTTTCTAGATCTAATAATTAAAAAATCTGGGAACCAACTTATTACTACCCTCTTTAAGAAATCCACCGATAAGAATTCTCTGTTACACTTCAATAGCTTCCACCCGGCGAGTTTACGTCAGAACCTGCCCTATGGGCAGTTTCTGCGTATTAGGAGAAACTGCGCAGAGAAAGATGAGTTCAAAGTACATGCTGAGCAGCTTAAGGCAAGACTTACGAATAGAGGGTATCCCAGAAAATTGATTAAAGATCAAATGAAACAAGCCGAATATACCAACCGAGAGATGTGTCTCACTACCCGAAAAAAGAAAAAAGTGGAACGCCTGGTTTGCGTAACCACTTTTAATCCTGTGAGTTGTGACATAAAAAAGATCATCAATAAACATTGGAACTTGATTAAACAACCAGGGACACTGACACATAGACCAATGTTTGCGTTTAAGCGCAATCAAAATTTAAGACAAAGATTGGTACACACCTATAAGGAACCAAACAGAGAGCAAACTATTAACAGCCAATGGGGATTGCCGCCCATTACGGGCCACTATAAGTGTGGCAAATGTGTGGCGTGTCCACTCACTGAAACTACACGAGAGTTCAAATATGGTGAAAAAACTTGGAAAATGAAACATCACACCAATTGCCTGACTAAAAATGTGATCTATATCATTAGGTGTCCCTGCAGACTGCTATATGTGGGGAAAACAAAACGCGAGGTTAGACAACGGGTCTCTGAACATCGCAGCTGCATAAGAAATAAAGTGGCGGATAAACCCTTAGTTGACCATTTCACGAAATTCCAGCATAAAGACACTGATTTACGATGGTTTGTACTCCAACACATAAGGAACAACATGAGAGGTGGAGATATGGGGGTGATACTACACCGTATAGAACAGAAATGGATTTATACTCTTGATACTGTTCGGAAAGGACTCAATGTTTCAGTTGAGTGGAATAAACTGATGTAAATACATAAACAGAAGTAGAACGGAACAGAAGTAGAATATCTGAACAGAAGTAGCTCTGATACTATTTGTGTATATATAAGAGTATGTGGCATGTGGCACCAGAAAAAAATATGCCATAGTTTGCAGCAAATAGTATATGAAGTAAATATTGCTTTCAGAAAAATTGTTGTAATAACTATTCACTATTTGTCATGTGTTTTGGCGAATGCATCACCATGTGAGAGACGTCTTATGGGTACCATATGTTAAATGTTGGTGTAACGACACACAATGTGTACCAAAAACAAAAAAATAAACCGTGTGAACCATGTCTGTTTAATTATGACCCTATCTAAAGTACTAGGGATTTTTTATCATAAAACTTTGCCCCGAACTAAAGAATAAATGAAAAATAAAAAATAATAATAAAAAAGAAAAAATTGCGTGCTGCTTGCGACAGTGGTTCACAAACATATGGGAAATATGGTTAGTATCCTATGCATTTAGAGGTATAGGGAAGTAAGTGTCGATCACTGTTGAACGGCTGGTTGTCAGTCCCGTTTTTGTGTTGGCAGCCCTGTGAGGAGGTTTGTTGGTCCCTCTTCTATGTCGGTGGCCCGTGCAGTGACGTCCGTGTGTTTAAATGGAGGTATCATACCGGACACGGTGTTTGGCAAACTGCGAGGAGACGTGTTGCTCGAGGTTATACCGACAAGCTGATGCTGGTGAGTGCGAGTACACTGTGATCTCGAGTGGCTGCAGTGATAAGCGCACGGGTGTACGCGATATGTGTGTCTTGCGGGATCACATTCTTGTAATTTGGAATTTGGAATCTGTACGACACCGCGCATTAGTGAGCTATGAGTATTGATGTCGGCTTGCGTCGGTAAACTTAAGGAGGAAATGTAATGAGAGGACACACGGGAAAGCACGGAGGTGGGACCGTATGATAGGTGGTTGAGTCAGGGGATAAGGGACCTCCATGGGTCACGGTGATTCCCCCACCATGGGCATTATGCCGGGTGTATTGTATTTTATTTTATATCCCAGTTTGTGATATAGGGTGGTATTTAGTGAGTCTCCACGGTATGGAGGTACAAGTGATCAACTATGTTCGTCCTCTCTTTTGATATTTTGATATAGTGGTACTGACCGCATTTGGGTCTGTGGAAGTAATCACAGTGGACTTGATTTACCAATGAAAAGAAAGTTGGGGACTGCACCGAATACGTGCAGAGTTACGCCTTAAATAAATCTACACTGGATCGAAGTGGTATGTGTAAACACATCTTTTTGTTTTTTATTTTTATTGTAGTTGGGCTAAGCAAGAAAAATGTGCAACAGTGGTGGCGATTAGAATCAAACTAAAATGGCACGTTTTGTTTTACTGATCTGCAGGATATCTAAAGTGTTACTGAATCCTGTGGAGGATTTTTTCCTTGCGCCAACTTGCATACCTTTGAATAAATTCCTGGGGGTGAGTAGGCCGATGTGTTTCTAGTTACAAGACACTTTTTGACAATATATTGTCATTGTTGAAATAGAAAGGGATGACGTTGTTTTTATGATTGTATATGTTTTTTAGAATGAACACTGACTCATACGTGTCCAAGAAGGGCAGTAGTACTATTGGGTGCCCTACGTCCTGAAGAAGGTCTTTGTGACCGAAACACGTGTCAACGATCTACAGTGCATCTCTGGAATAATTGTAATGCCAGAGTTTCTGACACCTGATACTATAGATTGGGTCATAAATATAGGAAGATTAGAGGAACTACAATAATTTACATTATCTGGTTATGCTAATGTGGTTTTACTGATGATGAGTTGTTGTTGAAAGTATGGGATTAAGAATGAATGCTTGAGATAGGAGTGTGGAAGTGATAAATTGTATTTTATGATTCTACAACATATATGCACTAATGATGTGAAATTTATAGTAGTGAATTATTAAAATTTGTACTTGAGTTAATAATTTGCTGCGTCATCCCATTCCACTGGTCCACTGTTTTCGATTGTGTTAGACTCATAGGCAGCCAGAGACAAGATGGACTGTAGCACTTGGGGGTTTTCGTGGCCTACCACCCCACGACCCCCACTAGTGCCGGGTTGATGTAGTGGTAACAACCCTGTGTCTGGCATGACAACACCATCCTCCGCCTCCATTGCGTCATCACCTGAAAAATAGAGAGAAAAAAGGTCACTACACATGTCAGAAGCACACAACACACACACACACCGACAGAAAATGCATCAGGCAGACATGTGACACACAACATATAACCTGGCATGCATGCTGGGTCAACTTTGAATTGCTTCTGTGATCAGACCTGTTGAAAGGTAGCAGTTTCCATGGAAGTGGCTCTATGCAGTGCAGAAAATGTGTACGCCACTCACTACCTACATGTACAAGGACTCCATGGTGTGTGCCAGGAAATGTGAAGGCAGTGCAATGTCAAATTCAGACATCACGTGCATTGTGCATTCAATGTGTACCATATCTAGAAGCCAAGCACCCCTCCACCCCAGTACCAAAGCAGGGATGCCTAGCATGGTATCAAAAGGCTGACCATACACCTTTGTATTGACAGGCAGTGTTGACTGGCATCAACAGCTTAATGTGATTCAAGTGACAACACTGCAAATGATGCTGGAACAGTAAGCAGGACACATGATGAAAACTCTGGATTCCGCCCATGTGTGAAGAAGACACAACAACAATTGGACAGAGTCATTGGCCATTGAACAGGCTGAGGCCTGTGAGCCACACAGATTGTCAGACCCTAAACATGTGTGCAACATAGGACTGAGCCACAGTTGACATGGGAAGGCTGATGAGCTGGCAGGCAATGTATGTAACCAAGGACTTGTATTACAGTGATCATCCAGTCAAGGACACATAGGGGCATGTGTGCAATGCACATGGAGCATGAATGGGCACTCATGTCCCTGCGGGACATCTGACCTATGCACAGTACAAGTGAGATACCCTGCATCAAGTACTAAGGCTGTACCACACGGCATATGTTTGGCAGATTCTATGCTGGAAGTTAGCATCTACACATGACGTATGAACAAGAAAGTACACATTGGCAAGATTGAAGAACACCAGTGCAAAGGTGGAACTGGGGTGCAGAGTGGCTGAGGAGGGGCAAGGGAGCATGCCTACATGGATTCCCCGCATGCAGGCAGAGGAGACATGCATGACGGAAGCATTGCATTACTTACACATCAGAACCATGTACACGTCACATGTAGCGGCAATCATGCACAACACATCCCACAAGTGAAACACACACGTCCTCAACAAACACGCATCAACACTCACTGGACTGGGCAACAAAGTCCAGCATCTCTCCCACTCCTTCGACCAATTCAGGTGGTATGAACTCCGCAACGAGTGCCTCATGCAGAGTGAGCTCTTCCACCTCTGGTGCAGGCCCACCTCCAGTCACCAGAGTCAAGTTGTAATTAGAGGCACGCTTAGCCTTAGTGCTGCGTTTGATGTCATTCCAACGCTTTTTGCACTCTTGCGCCGTGCGCACCTCATGGCCGAATGAACTGACATGTTCCGCAACATGCTTCCAGTGGGTGTCACGTTGGGCAGCCGTAGTCTGACTATTGGCACCCACTAGCATGTCACGGCTGTGGCCCCACACGTAGTCCACGAGGAAGTCCAGTTCCTGCTTACAGAAAGGCTTCTTCCTCGATGTGCAGGAGGCCGTGGCTGTGTGTGGGGTCCCAGCCTGTGCTGCAGGTGCAACCTTCCTCCTCTTGGACTGTGGCGCAGACCCAGGCTGACTAATGCCGCCCTGACCAGTATGGCCAGTGGGTTCGGTGGATTGAGCCAAGGGAGTGGCAGGTGGAGGGATGACCAAAGGCCTGACTTGTGTCAGTGGCAGCTGGGTGCCCACTAATGGACCCTGCGCAGCAACATCAGCTGTGGCAGGGTCATTGACCGCAACGGTCCTGGTTGGCAGACTCACAACCGGGGTGCTGTTGGGTGCATCTGCCCCTGCACTTGCCAACACCCGGCTGTTCGGGGCAGCAGATGACATGACGGCCCCAGGGACACGTGTCTTGGTTTGAGCAGCCCGGCCTGCCCCTATGGTTTCCCTCCTGGCCTGTTGGAGATCTACCAGGGCTCCTCAAGTGCCAACGCAGCCTGCGCTGGCAGACCCTGAGCCTGGGTGGCGGTGTCCACAGCTGCACCTGCAGCTAGCACTACCCTTGGGCCCGTGGCAGTCGATGGAACGGACTGCCGGGTCACACGGGCGCCAGAGCCAGATGCAGGAGCTGCATCCCCCGGAACCACTGGGGGTGGTGGCATGACTGCACCGACACATGGCACAACATTGTGCTCAAGTGGCGCACCCCTGCCTCTTCCCCCTCTGTGGCCGCCCTGGACACCCTGGAGTCCCCCTACTCCCTGGTCACCATGGCCACGTCCCTGACAATGCCCGCCACGAGGAGGATGCCCAGCTGAGGCGCCCCTCACCTTTGGTGGCCTCCCAAACATGGCACAGATGTAGTAGTGCCGGCACAGATGGAGTGGTGCCAATGGGAGGTGTACACCACAATTGACCTGGGTAATTGGGGTGAAGGGGGTAAGAAGCAAGATGTTAACAGCCCCCCTGCAGCTGCAAGGCTGTATATGACCCCGGTGATGTAGTGACGGGTCACGCAACTCTCAGGCAACCCAAAACTGCAGTAAAACCGTGCACGCAACCCTGCAGCCTACGTGCGTGGATTCAACCTCCCGCAGTACGCGGTGGCACCCAGTAGCATGAATAACGCGTACGTGTGGGACACACAGGCTACCATGACATTGAAAATGGGTGCCATACACAGGGGCACCCGCAGTGGGAAAAAGAGCATGTGTGACTTACCGTCTGACTAGCGCGATGCAGAAAAACATGCGTAGCCAATAAACCCCGCCAAAGGAAGAGATACGTCCTTGATAGCTGTGAAGTTGTGATGGCGCGTGAAACAACAGGAAGCAGCAACACACGTCGGTCTCCACGAAAGGCACGTACAGCGAACTGATGGGCCCGCTCACCTTTAACCCGTGCTGAGGGAAACGCACGCGCGCGTCACGTCACTTACGCGCATGGGCCCTTTCCTCGTATAACACGCGGACTGCAGTTTTGCACGCGCGCTGAAATGCCCATGCACGCCTGTGTGCATCACGTCACAGGGGCGCTTGCGCTTGAGGGGCCATCTGTCCAATGAAATTGCGTATGCGTGCAGACGCGCTTACGCGCTAAGGGCCTTTCCTCAAATTACACGCTGACGTGCAGAATTTTCATGTGCCAAATCACTCTGTATCAAGCTGGCCACCTGTAAGCACACGGAAGACCACGCTCCTGCCCAGAAGGCTGAATTACTGCCCCCCAGAGCCCCGAGCACGGTCCCACCTGGCATCTGCTACTGCCTGACTGCCTGCTGCCCACGTGCCCTGCCATTTGCTGCCTGCACATCAGCCAGGGGTGCTGTTGCTGTGACCACCCCTGCTGGAACCGAAGACTCCTGACTGGGATTCCATCTCTCCACAGCCCCCAGGACCCAGTTGCCCACCCACTCCTGCCTCTGGGGTTGTCATGTCAGGCACTGCAACATCTGGCACCACTGACAACCCCCGGCCAGAGAGGCAGCGGGGCACCAGCTTCAGTGCCAGGGAAGTTGGTGTCCTGTTGGAGCAAGTCCTGGGGCAGTATGATGCCCTCTTCGGAAGTTCCCGCGCCGACAAGGAAGGACGGACTCGGATCTGGACTGACATTGTGACTGCCACCAACGCGGAGGGGGTGGCAGTCCGTGACTTACACCATATCAAGAAGCGCTGGGAGGACTTCAGGTCCAGGACCCTGAACAAGGCCCGGCGCCTCTTGAAGGCAGCGGATGCTAAGGGGCGCCGGGGCCACTTGTCAGAAGATCAGATGAGGGTCCTGGAACGCATATCCCCAGCGCTCCACGTCCAGGTCCTTGAGAGGCAGACCCGTCTGGAGTCGAGCGGTAAGTGTACATGCATCCTGATTGTGAGCTGTGCGTGTGGTGATGTTTCAGTAGTGTGCAGGTTGCACATCTGTTTGTATGGGGTCGAGTACAGGTGGGGGTGTACAGGGCCATGAGGCTAACACATGTGAGGGCTGTAATGTGTGAGACATGGATGGTGCTTGTGTGTGTAGGCTTGCATGCCAAATGCAGTTGTGTGGGCACACATGTTTGGATGAATGTGTATGTAAGTAGACATGTTCGTGATGTCACACATGTATGTTGTTTTCAGCTGCATGTATCGGCACTGTGTACATGTGCATTTGTGTGTATTTGACAAGGGTGCAACAGTGATGCAACATGGATGCATGTGACAGCGGTATGTGGAAGCCTGATTGGCAGATGTGACATGGATGCCCATCTGAACACTGCAACACTTGGCAGAGGTGTACACATGCATGCAAGTGTGGTGGTGTGTGTACATGTGTAGTGCACTTTCTGTGTTGCATGTGATGTCTGGCTCACCTTTGGCTGCTCATGCTGTTGTATGTGTATGGATGGTGGTGGCAGTTGCGATATGGCTGTGGTATGGCTCATGTGTGCGAGTTGTAATGACATGTGTGTTGGGGATTGTGATGACATGTCTGAGGTTTGCCAATGCCACTCATGTACAACTGTCATGTGTGTATGTGTCCATTGTACAGTGCCCTGATGCCTGTGTTTTGTTTCTCCCTGTCTGCAGCGTCAACTGATGAAGAGGGCGGAGAAGGTGCTGTGGAGCACAGCGGCGGGGATCCGACCGCCAGCCGGAGACGCAAGGCCCGGCTCCCCTCCCAGGTTGTCATCTCGTCGGGGAGTGAGGAGTCCGGTGCCGCGTCCCAGGCCGCAGCTGCCGGGGGTAGGTCCAAGAGGCGGAGGTTGGAGTTGGACTCCTCGGCAGCAGAAGGGGCAGCTGGGACCCCACAGGGCCCAACAGGGGAAGATGGCACGGAGTCATCCAGGTTGGTGGGGGGTTTGGTGGAGGAGGAGGCCGTGCAAGCACCAGAGACGGGGTCTGGAGGTGGGGATCCCACTGGTGCTAGTGGTGCAGTGCAGGACCAGGGACAGGAGGCAGCACAGGCCGCCGCGGAGGTGCCTGTGTGCAATCCTGTCCCCGATCCTGTCCCTGCATCATCTTGCACCAGCAGGGATGCCTACGTCCAGACCCGTTTTCAGGCAGGGGATGAGCTCACGTCAACTGGCCTTCCTCTGCCTGCGGACGTGGCTATCCAGGTCCGGGTTGAGCCTGTCCTGGCTGGTGTGGCGTTGCGTCAACGGGCCATGCGAGGTGACCTGCAGTCTTTTCATGAAGAGACTGCGAGTCATCTCGAATGGCTCGTTGACCAGGTCAGCCTGCTGGGACAGGTCACCCAGGCTGGATTCCTCCGTCTGATGGGGCTTGCTCCGACCCCCTCCTCAACAGGACCCCCTACGCGCCAGTCGTCCTCTGAGCCATCTTCCCACCCATCAGTCACCTGGGTGCCCTGTGGAGCTGCCTCTGACGGTGCGGCCAGGCTGGTGGAGGAGGCATCCCTGCCACAGTCAGGAGTTGGACGTCCAGCAGGGGTGGCCACATCAACAACTGCACCCCAGCCGACGGAGGATGTGCAGGCAGCAGGAAGCAGTGCACGGGCAGAGGCACAGCAGCAGCAGCAACGTGGTGGGAACCATGAAGGCTCGGGCCTTCAACATCGGAGGGGCAGGCATCGGCCGGAGGGCAGGAGGACCCAGGACAGAGAGTGTCTTCCGTGTGGCAGCGGTTGGGCCACGCCATAGATGCGGAGCGGCAGTGGGCGGAAGAGGCACAGCTCAAAATAGTCAGGGCGGAGAACTCCATGCGGAGGGCCCTGAGGCGGCCCGAGTGCCTCGAGGCAATCCGCAGGGGGTAGGAGGTGGCCATGTCGACGGCCCTGCGGACCCTCGGGGCCATGGAGGAGGACCGTCTCCGGGACATTGAGCAGGAGTTTGATGATGCCCTGGCCCGGGACATCCAAAAGTGAGCCGTCAGACTAGCCCGCTGACCTTGTACATAGTTATGTAGTTAGTGTTAGGTTTCCTTTGTTTTTGAATTTATTTTGGACCTTTTGGACAATGGGCCACATTTTTGTATAGTTTTTTTTTATGAGTTAGTGTTGTTAGATAGGTTTCATTTCTTTTGTTGGGATAATGGACCCTGGCTTGTTCGTCTGTACATAGTTCACTGTTGGATTTTCTTTGTCTTTCACAATTTACCCATGGAGCAATGGCTTTCAATTATAATTTTCCATTGGATTTTCTTTTGTGGACTGTGACTTTGGACACCATTCCTTTGGATTATGATTTTTGGTTTTGCTTTTTTTCATGGACATGCTTCTTTTCATTTTTGTACATTCCCATTTCTGTTTCTTTATTTTTGATTCAATTTATGTTTCCTTTAATACATATTTTTTGATCGAACTTCAATGTGTAGTATCATCTCAATGGTTTAATGCATATCATGATATGGGTTTTGAGATTCACTGACACCCATTGGGTGTATGTGAGGGACATGTGTTTGTTTCCAAACTTGCAATTGGTGTTCTGTCATGTTATTGCCATTTCTGAGTGGGTGGATGCAATACTCGGGTGGGTGTTTTGCATTTGGAGGCTGACCATAGGGACCAGGGATCTGGATTGTGATGACATGTTGGATGGGGAACATGAGTTGGGGCCTGCTGGCAGGTGCCACACAGTGCTGGGGGTGGGGGTGCAGGGGAACATGAGTTGGACATGAGTCGGGGCCTGGTGGAGGCTGCCCCTGGTGGCTGGGGGGTGGGGGTGGTGGGAGACATGGGTGGGGGCCTGGTGGAATCTGCCCCTGCACTGCTGGGGGGTGGGTGTGCAGGGAAACATGAGTTGGACATGAGTGGGGGCCTGCTGGTAGGTGCCCCACAGTGCTGGGGGTGCATGGGAACATGAGTTGGACATGAGTGGGTGCCTGCTGGCAGGTGCCCCACAGTGCTGGGGGGTGGGGGTGCAGGGGAACATGAGTTGGACATGGGTGGGGGCCTGCTGGCAGGTGCCCCACAGTGCTGGGGGGTGGGGGTGCAGGGGAACATGAGTTGGACATGGGTGGGGGCCTGGTGGAGGCTGCCCCTGGTGGCTGGGGGGTGGGGGTGATAAGGGACAGGAGTGGGGGCCTGCTGGCAGGTGCCCCACAGTGCTGGGGGGTGGGGGTGCAGGGGAACATGAGTTGGACATGAGTGGGGGCCTGCTGGCAGGTGCCCCACAGTGCTGGGGGGTGGGGGTGCAGGGGAACATGAGTTGTACATGGGTGGGGGCCTGGTGGAGACTGCCCCTGGTGGCTGGGGGGTGGGGGTGATAGGGGACAGGAGTGGGGGCCTGCTGGCAGGTGCCCCACAGTGCTGGGGGTGGGGGTGCAGGGGAAGATGAGTTGGACATGGGTGGGGGCCTGGTGGAGGCTGCCCCTGGTGGCTGGGGGGTGGGAGTGGTGGGAGACATGGTTGGGGGCCGGGTGGAGGCTGCCCCTGGTGGCAGGGGGGTGGGGGAGATAGGGGACATGAGTGGGGGCCTGGTGGAGGCTGCCCCTGCACTGCTGGGGGGTGGGGGTGCAGGGGAACATGAGTTGGACATGAGTGGGGGCCTGCTGGCAGGTGCCCCACAGTGCTGGGGGTGGGGGTGCAGGGGAAAATGAGTTGGACATGAGTGGGGGCCTGCTGGCAGGAGCCCCACATTGCTGGGTGGTGGGGGTGCAGGGGAACATGAGTTGGACATGGGTGGGGGCCTGCTGGCAGGTGCCCCACAGTGCTGGGGGGTGGGGGTGCAGGGGAACATGAGTTGGACATGGGTGGGGGCCTGGTGGAGGCTGCCCCTGGTGGCTGGTGGGTGGGGGTGATAGGGGACAGGAGTGGGGGCCTGCTGGCAGGTGCCCCACAATGCTGGGGGGTGGGGGTGCAGGGGAACATGTGTTGGACATGGCTGGGGGCCTGGTGGAGGCTGCCCCTGGTGGCTGGGGGTTGGGGGTGATAGGGGACAGGAGTGGGGGCCTGCTGGCAGGTGCCCCACAGTGCTGGGGGGTGGGGGTGCAGGGGAACATGAGATGGACATGGGTGGGGGCCTGCTGGCAGGTGCCCCACAGTGCTGGGGGGTGGGGGTGCAGGGGAACATGCGTTGGTCATGGGTGGGGGCCTGGTGGAGGCTGCCCCTGGTGGCTGGGGGTGGGGGTGATAGGGGACAGGAGTGGGGGCCTGCTGGCAGGTGCCCCAAAGTGCTCTGGGGTGGGGGTGCAGGGGAACATGAGTTGGACATGGCTGGGGGCCTGGTGGAGGCTGCCCCTTGTGGCTGGGGGGTGGGGGTGATAGGGGACAGGAGTGGGGGCCTGCTGGTAGGTGCCCCACAGTGCTGGCGGGTGGGGGTGCAGGGGAACATGAGTTGGACATGGGTGGGGGCCTGGTGGAGGCTGCCCCTGGTGGCTGGGGTGTGGGTGTGGTGGGAGACATGGGTGGGGGCCTGGTGGAGGCTGCCCCTGGTGGCTGGGGGGTGGGGGTGATAGGGGACATGAGTGGGGGCCTGGTGGAGGCTGCCCCTGCACTGCTGGGGGGTGGGGGTGCAGGGGAACATGAGTTGGACATGAGTGGGGGCCTGCTGGCAGGTGCCCCACAGTGCTGGGGGGTGGGGGTGCAGGGGAACATGAGTTGGACATGAGTGGGGGCCTGCTGGCAGGTGCCCCACAGTGTTGGGGGGTGGGGGTGCAGGGGAACATGAGTTGGACATGGTTGGGGGCCTGCTGGCAGGTGCCCCACAGTGCTGGGGGGTGAGGGTGCAGGGGAACATGAGTTGGACATGGGTGGGGGCCTGGTAGAGGCTGCCCCTGGTGGCTGGGGGGTGGGGGTGATAGGGGACATGAGTGGGGGCCTGGTGGAGACTGCCCCTGCACTGCTGGGGGGTGGGGGTGCAGGGGAACATGAGTTGGACATGAGTGGGGGCCTGCTGGCAGGTGCCCCACAGTGCTGGGGGGTGGGGGTGCAGGGGAACATGAGTTGGACATGGGTGGGGGCCTGCTGGCAGTTGCCCCACAGTGCTGGGGGGTGGGGGTGCAGGGGAACATGAGTTGGACATGGGTGGGGGCCTGGTGGAGGCTGCCCCTGGTGGCTGGGGGGTGGGGGTGATAGGGACACGAGTGGGGGCCTGGTGGAGGCTGCCCCTGGTGGTTGGGGGGTGGGGGTGATAGGGGACATGAGTGGGGGCCTGGTGGGGGCTGCCCCTGCACTGCTGGGGGTGGGGGTGCAGGGGAACATGAGTTGGACATGAGTGGGGGCCTGCTGGCAGGTGCCCCACACTGCTGGGGGTGGGGGTGCAGGGAACATGAGTTGGACATGAGTGGGGGCCTGCTGGCAGGTGCCCCACAGTGCTGGGGGGTGGGGGTGCAGGGGAACATGAGTTGGACATGGGTGGGGGCCTGCTGGCAGGTGCCCCACAGTGCTGGGGGGTGGGGGTGCAGGGGGACATCAGTTGGACATGGATGGGGGCTTGGTGGAGGCTGCCCCTTGTGGCTGGGGGGTGGGGGTGATAGGGGACATGAGTGGGGGCCTGGTGGAGGTTGCCCCTGGTGGCTGGGGGGTGGGGGTGATAGGGGACATGAGTGGGGGCCTGGTGGAGGCTGCCCCTGGTGGCTGGGGGTGGGGGCGATAGGGGACATGAGTGGGGGCCTGGTGGAGGCTGCCCCTGGTGGCTGGGGGGTGGGGGTGATAGGGGACTTGAGTGGGGGCCTGCTGACAGGTGCCCCACAGTGCTGGGGGGTGGGGGTGCAGGGGAACATGAGTTGGACATGAGTTGGGGCCTGCTGGCAGGTGCCCCACAGTGCTGGGGGGTGGGGGTGCAGGGGAACATGAGTTGGACATGAGTGGGGGCCTGGTGGAGGCTGCCCCTGGTGGCTTGGGGGTGGGGGTGATAGGGGACAGGAGTGGGGCCCTGCGTGCAGGTTCCCCACAGTGCTGGGGTGTGGAGGTGCAGGGCAACATGAGTTGGACATGGGTGGGGGCCTGGTGGATGCTGCCCCTGGTGGCTGGGGGGTGGGGGTGATAGGGGACAGGAGTGGGGGCCTGCTGGCAGGTGCCCCACAGTGCTGGGGCGTGGGGGTGCAGGGGAACATAAGTTGGACATGAGTGGGGGCCTGCTGGCAGGTGCCCCACAGTGCTGGGGGGTGGGGGTGCAGGGGAACATGAGTTGGACATGGGTGGGGGCCTGGTGGAGGCTGCCCCTGGTGGCTGTGGGGTGGGGGTGATAGGGGACATGAGTGGGGGCCTGGTGGAGGCTGCCCCTGCACTGCTGGGGGGTGGGGGTGCAGGGGAACATGTGTTGGACATGGGTGGGGGCCTGGTGGAGGCTGCCCCTGGTGGCTGGGGGGTGGGGTGATAGGGGACAGGAGTGGGGGCCTGGTGGAGGCTGTCCCTGCAGTGCTGGGGGTGGGGGTGGTGGGAGACATGGGTGGGGGCCTGGTGGAGGCTGCCCCTGGTGGCTGGGGGTGCACGGGGACATGCGTTGGTGGGCAGTAGTGCAAGTTGACATGTGGGTTGGTTGGGGGGCATGGCCATGGTGGATGGGGTGCCTGCAGGACATGTGCAGGGTAGGCCCCTGTGGTGTGGACCACCTGCAGGGGCCGTGGAGGGTGTAGAGGGAACACCTGGGAGGACCCACACATGCAATTCACGTGTGGTGCTCCCCGCGCACCCCTGTAATACACGTATCCTGATGGAATCGTGTGTGATACTTTCCGCGCACCCCTGAAATACACGTACCCTGCTGATATCGCGTGTGAAACTTCCCGCGCACCCCAAGATACACGTAGCCAGGACATTCGCGTGTGGAACTTCCCACGCCCCCCTGGAATACACGTACCCTGCTGATATCGCGTGTGAAACTTCCCACGCACCCCGAAATACACGTAGCCAGGACATTTGCGTGTGGAACTTCCCGTGCACCCCTGATATACATGTACCCTGCTGATTTTGCGTGTGAAACTTCCCGCGCATCCCAAGATACACGTAGCCAGGACATTCGCGTGTGAAACTTCCCGCGCACCCCAACGTACACGTAGCCAGGATATTCGCGTGTGGAACTTCCAGCGCACCCCTGGAATACACGTACCCTGCTGATATCGCGTGTGGAACTTCCCGCGCACCCCGAAATACACGTAGCCAGGACATTCGCGTGTGGAACTTCCCGCGCACCCCTGATATACATGTACCCTGCTGAATTCACGGGTGAAAATTCCCGCGCACCCCTCATGTACACGTACCCTGATGGAATCGCGTGTGGAACTTCAAGCGCATCCCTGAAATACACGTACCCAGCTGAAATGACGTGAGGTACTTCCCGCGCACCCCAGTGATACAGGTAGCCTGCTTGCTGTGCTTGTACAGGGTTAGCGCAGCCCTTTGCGCTGGATTGGGGATTTTGATGGCTTTTCCCTGCGCGAGAGGCGTTCTTGGGGGCGTAACTGGCGCTGCTGCAGGGTCGCTGCGCCACTGTGCGCCACGTCTGGTTTTGGTAGCTGGAATCCATGAATACGCTGTGCGCGGAAATGGGTTTTGGCGCACGAGGCTGGCGCAGGGATTCGCACGCGCACACTGTGCGCCAGCCACGTGCGCCACTTGTGCGCTAAATTCTATGAATTACCCCCTTAATGTCTTGGTTACAAATCACTTCTGGTCGCATTAACAATATTAGTAAAAAAATTCCAATCAAATGGGTCTGTTTGCTAATCAAAAACATTTTATTTAGCAAACTCTGCTAATCAATTTTTGAAAACTGATTTATGTCTTGGACCAGGCACCGAAGTAAATTTGGTACTGAAAAAAAGAATTTCAGGACAAGGAGGATTTGGAGCACTAGGTCTAAGAAAGGTGTGTGCTGGCCATATTTTTAAGATTATTCGGTCCCACTGTTGGATCTTATTGTGGGATAGTGGAAGGGTATTGTTAGACATGCATTCCTTGTTTGTTGCCATCAGCCAAACATGTAAATATGTTTATCAAATATGGTTCCTTCAATGTTAATAGCATATGTTCTTATTCGTGTTTGTGTGTAGATGTCATTCATATTCAATTGGGTGTGCAAAAGCTATGGTGTCAACTGTATGGGATGCATTACAGATCTTTGTGATTTGACTGCCGGCGAGCGTCCTGCGCACCTGTAGCGCTCCTTTAGCCCCTCCCGGCCCTCTCTAAAACTTTTTCAAGGCCCCTAGGCCCTCTATCCCCCGTTTCTTTGCCTTCCCCACCCCGCACCCTCTTCCTGGGCCCGCTGCCTCCTGCCTCCCGACCCGCCCATCCCGCTCCGATTGGTCCCTTGGACCGTGTTGTGTTGGCCTAATGGTCCCGTTGAAACAGTGCACCCATATTTGTGATTTGACTGCCGGTGAGTGTCCTGCGCACCTGTAGCGCTCCAGTTGCCCCTCTGGGACCTCTCTAAAACTTTTTCCCGGCCCACAGCCCCCCTATCCCCCGTTTGCTTTGCCTTCCCCACCCCGCACCCTCTTCCTGGTCCCGCTCCCTCCCGCCTTCCGACCCGCCCATCCCGCTCCGATTGGTCCAGCCAAGACGATTCCCCTCCATTAACAGTTCTCCTAGGGCAGCCCTCTGCCCGGCAGCCCTTCGGCTAAGGACCCGAGGCAAAGGACGACTCCTTCAGGGATGACTCCAGATCGTATCAGCAGGTATCTACAGGAGAAGCAAGAAGCCACCAATAGGTAAGTGTGGGAAGGGCAGGGCCAGAAGCAATCACTTCACGCCATACCACCCAATCACTCATCTAACAAAGCATCACCACTGTAAACTCGTAATATCTGTAATATATTTGCATATGGAAACTCTGTTCTATACATGTGAGAGTTGCATTTAGTAGTGTTCCCAAAAGTCACTCTGTGAAATTGGGAACACTACTAAATGCAACTAAAAGCAAACACTACTTTTGGGAAATTGGGAACACTACTAAATGCAACTACTAAATTGCATTTAAAAGTTTGCCCTATAGCCTCTCTGTGAATTTAGAAGTGTACCCAAAAGCCTCTGTGAAAGTTGCATGTAGAAGTGTTCCCAATAGCCTCTCTGCGAAAGTTGCATTTAGAAGTGTGCCCAACGCCTCGCTGTGAATTTAGTAGTGTTCCCAATAGTCACTCTGTGAAAGTTATTGCATTTAGAAGTGTGCCCAATAACCCCTCTGTGAAAGTTGGAGTAAGAATTGTGCCCAATAGCCTCTCTGTGAAAGTTGCATTTAGAAGTGTGCCCAATAACCATTCTGTGAAAGTTGGAGTAAGAATTGTGCCCAATAGCCTCTCTGTGGAAGTTGCATTTAGAAGTGTGCCCAATAGCCTCTCTGTGAAAGTTGGAGTCAGATTTGTTCCCAATAGCCTCTCTGTGAAAGTGCATTTAGAAGTGTGCCCAATAGCCTCTCTGTGAAAGTTGGAGTTAGAATTGTTCTCAATAGCCTCTCTGTGAATTTAGAAGTGTGCCCAATAGCCTCTCTGTGAATTTAGAAGTGTGCCCAACAGCCTCGCTGTGAATTTAGTAGTGTTCCCAATAGTCACTCTGTGAAAGTTGCATTTAGAAGTGTGCCCAATAACCCCTCTGTGAAAGTTGCTTTTAGAAGTGTGCCCTACAGCCTATCTGTGAATTTAGAAATGTACCCAATAGCCTTACTGTGAAATTTGTATTTAGAAGTGTGCCCAATAGACTCTCTGTGGAAGTTGCATTTAGAAGTGTGCTCAATAGCCTTACCGTGAAAGTCGCATTTAGAAGTTTGCCCAATAGCCTCGCTGTGAAAGTTGCATTTAGAAGTGTGCCCAATATCCGCTCTGAAAGTTTGCATTTAGCAGTGTGCCCAATAGCCTCCCGGTGAAAGTTGCATTTAGAAGTGTTCCCAATAGCCTCCCTATGAATTTAGAAGTGTGCCCAATAGTTTCCTTGTGAAAGCTGATTTTAGAATTGCATTACAAGTTGAATTTTGAAGTGTGCCCAATATCCCCTGTGAAAAGTTGTATTTTGAAGTGTGCCTAATATACTCTGTGAAAGTTGCATTTGGTAGTGTGTCAAATAGATGCTCTGTGAAAATTGCATTTAGAAGTGCACCCAATAGCCACAGTGAAAGTTGCTTTTAGAAGCGTGCCAATAGCCTCTCTGGAAAATTGAATTTTGAAGTGCACACAACATACCCTGTGAAATGTTGCATTTAGAAGTATGCCCAATATCCTCTGTGAAATGTTGCATTAGAAGTGCGCCCAGTATCCTCTCTGTGGAAAATTGAATTTAGAAGTGCGCTCAGTACTCTCTGTGGGAAAGTTGCATTTAGAAGTGTGCCCAATAGCCTCACTGTGAAAGTTGCATTTAGAAGTGTGCCCAATAGCCTCTCTGTAAAATTGAATTTAGAAGTGTGCCCAATAGATGCTCTGTGAAAGTTGCATTTAGAAGTGTGCCTAATATACTCTGTTAAAGTTGCATTTACTAGTCAGCCAAATAGACGCTCTGTGAAAATTGCATTTAGAAGTGCACCCAATAGCCTCAGTGAAAGTTGCTTTTAGAAGTGTGCCAATAGCCTCTCTGGGAAATTAAATCTAGAAGTGTACCCAATAGACGCCCTGTGAAAATTGCATTTAGAAATGTGCCCAATAGCCTCTCTGTGAAAGTTGAATTTTGAAGTGCACACAACATCCCGTGTGAAATGTTGCATTTAGAAGTATGCCCAATATCCTCTGTGAAATGTTGCATTAGAAGTGCGCCCAGTAGCCTCTCTGTGGAAAATTGAATTTAGAAGTGCGCTCAGTACCCTCTGTGGGAAAGTTGCTTTTAGAAGTGTGCCCAATAGCCTCACTGTGAAAGTTGCATTTAGAAGTGTGCCCAATAGCCTCTGTGAAAGTTGATTATAGAAGTGTGTCCAATAGACGCTCTGGAAAATTGAATTTAGAAGTGTGCCCAATAGACGCTCAGTGAAAGTTTGCATTTATAAGTGTGCCCAATAGCCTCCCGGTGAAAGTTGCATTTAGAAGTGTGCCCAATAGCCTCCCTATGAATTTAGAAGTGTGCTCAATAGTTTCCCTGTGAAAGCTGATTTTAGAATTGCATTACAAGTTGAATTTTGAAGTGTGCCCAATATCCCATGTGCAAAGTTGTATTTTGAAGTGTGCCTAATATACTCTGTGAAAGTTGCATTTAGTAGTGTGCCAAATAGACGCTCTGTGAAAATTGCATTTAGAAGTGCACCCAATAGCCTCAGTGAAAGTTGCTTTTAGAAGTGTGCCAGTAGCCTCTCTGTGGAAAATTGAATTTAGAAGTGTGACCAATAGCCTCGCTGTGAAAGTTGCATTTAGAAGTGTGCCCAATAGCCTCATTGTGGAAGTTGCATTTAGAAGTGTGCCGAATATCCTCTGTGAAAGTTGATTATAGAAGTGTGTCCAATAGACACTCTGGAAAATTGAATTTAGAAGTGTGCCCAATAGACGCTCTGTGAAAATTGCATTTAGAAGTGTGCCCAATAGCCTTCTGCCCAATAGCCTCTCTGGTAAATTAAATCTAGAAGTGCGCCCAGTAGTCTCTCTGTGGAAAATTGAATATAGAAGTGCGCCCAGTACCCTCTCTGGGAAAGTTTCATTTAGAAGTGTGCCCAATAAACTCGCTGTGAAAGTTGACTATAGAAGTGTGCCCAATAGCCTCGCTGTGAAACTTGCATTTAGAAGTGTGCCCAATAGCCTCCCTGTTAAAGTTGCATTTAGAAGTGTGCACAATTGCACCTCTGGAGTGTTGCAATCAGAGGTGTGTGCAATAGCCCTCCTGTGACAGTTGAATCTTGAAGTGTGACCAGTAGCCTCCATGTGAAAGGCCAATAAACTGTAAGTCACACTTGATACTAACCCAAAACTAACTAACACCTACTAAGCATGAGTGCACCCTCTCCACCAGAGTTTGTTGGAAACGACCACCACAGACCGCCCCCAGTCCCCGATCTGCCTTCTCTCCCGCCCCACCCTCCCCCTTCCCAAATCATCCCTCCCTCCTTCGCATTCCCTACCATTCCCCTCTCCAAACACCAAGCCAGAGGGGCACGATGGTGAGCCAACCACCCTAAGACCACTCCTCCCCCGAACCCCACCACCGACCAGCCAAGGATAACCATGGCCGCTCCCCTCACTATCATACCGGGGACATCCCGCCCTTCAACCATCCACCCTATGCCTTACCCACAAACCCCCACCTCCTTCCACCACTGACCACACCCCTTCCCGTCCCTAAAAACTGCACGCCTAGCCCTAACAAGAACCAAAGCCGCATCCCTCTCCCCCTCTCACGCCCCTACCCTCTCTCACACTCCAATCGCAACAAAGAAACTAGAGAGGAAACGTACATGGTCCCCCTCAATCTCTCAACTCTCTTCGCCTCCCCTGTCTCGACCCACCTCCTCTTTTCCCAAATGACCTCCTTCTCCCATGGCTTCACCCTTTCTGAAACACCTCTCCCTCGACATCTCATCAACTGCAGCTGAAACTCCTAACCGCCCACAACCCACCTTCAAATCCGCCGAGCCAAACCCGATCATCCTAACACACGCAACCACCCAATCCTGCCCGAAGCGCTCCAATTTCTCGGCGCGCCCACTATTCCCACTATTCCCAACAACCATCCCTCACACTACCATGCTCCCTCTCCAGCTTCCACTCTCTCCGCCACCACCCCCTTCCGCTCCAGCTCCGAGACCAACCTCGCCTGCCAATGTGTCCTATTTAATGCCCGATCCGTAGCAATCTTTGACTTCATCGCCTCTGACAAACCAGACCTGGTCTTCATCACCGCAACTTGGTTCTCTGACGACTTTGCCCCAATCGCCAATGAAGCCTTTCCCCCTGAGTACTCCCTCATCCCACGGAACCGTCCATCTAGAGGAGGGGGAGTAGCATTCGTCTTCAAGTCTCTCTTCCATGCCTCAATCATCGACAACCAACCTTCCATTCCTTCCTGCAAATCTCTCCTCGTTAAATTATCCCCCTCCCTGTCGCTCTCACATAGCTTCCTAATAATCTACAGACCCCCTGGCTATGATGGACAATTCGCAAACAACCTCTTCGACTCTATTGCCACCCTTCAACTAAACCATCCCAACCTCACCCTTCTTGGAGACTTCAACATATGGCTCGACATCACCACCAACCATATGACACACTCTCTGGTTGACGGTTTAGACGCGATTAACCTCCAACCCCACATAAATAGCCGGACGCACTATAAAGGACACACTCTTGATGCCGTCTTTAGCTCCCACACCCGGATTCATTTAAACCCACCCACCCCTATCATCTGGTCTGATCATTTCATTCTCTTTCACCATTCGCTCACCCGACCCCCTTCCCGTACTCGAAACTCAACCTCTGAATCTACGCAAATGCTGGAAAAAACTAATAATCGTGCCGGACCTAGCCGACGCACTCCTCCAGTCTCCACCACCTACCTGCCAACTCAATAAACAACTAACCCCTGACGCCTTTGACTCATGGCTCAATGCATCTCTGATGCGGCTCACCCCCTCCCTTGCAAACCATCAACATGCCGTGGCCCCTCCCCCAGATGGTTCACTCCTAAGTTGAAGACCACTAAACAACTATATAAATACCTAGAACGCAAATGGCAGAAAGACAAAACCGAGGAGAGCAGGGCCACCTTGGCCCGACACCTCTATCAGTTCGAGGCCGAAATCTGGAAAGCAAAAAAAGCCCACTACAACGCCCGAATCCTAAACTGCAAAAATCCAAGCAAAGAAATCCACAAAATCATTGCCGAATTCACCAAACCGGCTTGCAGCACGACCATCCCGACCCCCTCACAATCACTGTGGACTCACTCTCCCTCCACTTTTACACCACGGCTCTCAAAAGAACAAATACTCTAGCCACCAAACTAGCTCTTACATCCACCAGACAATACCCCCCCCTTACCGTCCAGTCCATCGGCCGCGACCAATACACAACCAACATTCGAATCCTTTAGTCCAATATCTCCAGAGCAATTTCTCAAACATCTATCTGCCCGCAAACCATCTGGCTCTCCGCTGGACCCGTGCCCAGCCACAACCCTCAAAGAAATTTTCGCCTCCACCTGCGCAGGAGAACACGCAAGATCCATCATAAATGCCTCCCTATCCTCTGGTATCTTTCCCGACGCATTCAAAATGGTTCATGTCAAACCTCTGATTAAAAAACCTTTGCTCGACCCTCTCGAGCCCAAAAAATACCGCCCCATCTCAAACACCAGATTCCTTGCCAAACTCATCGACCGAACCGCCTACTCCCAACTAAATGCCTTTGTCGAAGCCAACCACCTCCTTGATCCCGCACAATCAGGTTTCAGAGCCCGTCACGGAACTGAAACCACCCTAACATCAATCTGGGATGACCTTAAAATGACAGCAGACTCTGCGTGATGCGCCACTCTAATCCTTCTTGACCTATCCGCCGCCTTTGACACAATCAATCACTCAATACTCCTAGACTGCCTCCACTCCCTAGGAATTCGTGGAACCAATCTTAAATGGATAGCCTCATTCCTCAAAGATAGGTACCAAATAATGATACTCTCCACCTATTCCTCCCAAGCCCGACCAGTCGACACGGGAGTCCCACACGGAGCATGCCTATCCACCCTCCTATTCAATCTCTACTTGATCACCCTCCCAGCAATAATTCGTTCAAACAACATCCTGTGCTACAACTACGCAGATGACACTCAACTAATTCTAAAACTCCTGAACTCAAAACCCATCTCCCGACCTGACCTGGCATCCTGCCTCCTTGACATTGAACTCTGGATGTGCCAAAGCCACCTCTTGTTAAACCCCTCCAAAACGGAAATCATGATATGTGGCAACTCAGAACTTCTTCCACACCCGCTTCCCTGGCCATCCGCCATGGGCAACTCACCGACCTCCCCTCCAACTCAGTGAAGAATCTTGGATGCACCCTTGACTCTGACCTAACACTCTCCCGCCAAGTCAACAATGTCTCAAAGTCCTGCCACTACCACCTTAAAGCAAAAACAGGGAGGTGCTGCCTGGAAGGTTAGAGTAGATCTTGGCCACTGGCAGTGCTCTGGGCGTCCCTCCAGACCACCGTTCTTCGCCTGCCGGGCCATTGCAGAGGGGGAGAGACCATGTGCAGGTCAGGCTTGGCCCCACCCCAGGGGGGGGCGGTCCGGCCCGAGCTGCTGAGCCATATCCCTTCTGCACGCTATTGTCACCCTGAGTGGCACGGGTATGCCCAGACGTGGGTCCCGTGCCTGCTGGGCCCAGAGACCCAAGCTACTCCTCACTGATGACGCCCAACAAGGCTGAAACATGTCTGGGGATGCTTGTGGTCTCGTGCAGAAGGGATGTGACCTGGCTGTTCGGGCTGGACTGACCCTTTGGGGGTGGGGCCGGGCCTGATTTGCGTGTGGTCTTTCCCCTTCTGTGGTGGCTTGGCGGGCGGGGAACGATGGTCTGGAGGCTTGCCCAGAGCAGTGAAGGAGGTTGGGATTCATTCTGGGCATTCCAGCCATCGCCTCATTTGTTTTGCTACTACCACCTTAAAACCCTTAGGCGCATCTTTCCATAGCTCTCCTTTCCCAACAGACTCTCCGCGGTCTAATCAATCGTTATATCAAGACTGGACTACGCAAACCCCCTATACCTCGGAATCCATGCATACCAACTGAATAAACTCCAAAGGGCACAAAACGCGACAGCCAAATTACTACTTGCGCTCGGCCCAAGAGACCACATCTCCCCGGCCCTTAAGACGCTGCACTGGCTTCCAGTAGCCCGAAGGGTGACCTTCAAAACCTTATGCATCTCACATGCATGGGATGCATTCAGTGACTAGGAGCGCACGGAATGGACTGGAGCGCATAGAATTGCATGACATGTATAGTACGGTTTGGAATGCAGAGAACGTTTGAAAGGGCATATAACCCATCATATCACACCACCACGCTTACTCTCTCCTTTACATCACCACTCCACTAGACCACAGAGATACTATGACACCTTTCAGTATAACTGTTCTCATACCAACATCCGCCGCTTACTCCACATCATTTTAAGTAAACACTGCTGCTTTCACACCTCCAGCCAGGAGTTCTCCTCAGGCCTAACGCAGCCCCATCCGTTCTGGATAAATCCTACCAGAACAAACACATTCTCCTGATCTCTCAACCACCACACCTACCGCAAAGAAGCAGCTATTACACGAATACCGCAAGAGCTGCACACATATACGGTGCTCATACGCACCTTTTGACTCTCTCTACTCTCTCTACTGATCTGAACTTCGGTTCCCAAGGGCGTTCAACCTACCAGTGCCTTCAGACTATACTAATGGTATATAAGGCGCTATATAAGTGCAAAATAACATAACATAACATAACATAAAGTAAATGCTGATATTCCTTGTATTCTAGAATACAATAGACTGCGTTCACTGTACACCCCCATCTAAAAACCTATCCTGTTCCACAAAAAGCAAAATGTTGTAAAAGAAAAATATTTCAGACTGAAACGATACAGGATCTCACTGCAATTCCTCCAAAGAAAGTAAAAGAAGCCAATACTTCATCAGGTACCACAACCAAAGAATAATCTACTGCTCAAAGTAACTCAGCTACTTCTTCAAAGAAGCAACACACACTCCGAACAAATGACTTTGACACAGAACTGTCAGGTCCATTCAAATTTTCAAATGCAACTGGTGTAAATTGCTATGCAAATGTAGCAATAAATATTTTATTCCAATTGCCACCAATTATTGACAACATTTACTCACACAGTACAGACCAATTGTGTTTGCAAATGTTAGTCATTCATAGAAATCATAGCAACCAACAATCCTGACAACACTTACAGTGTTTCTGGAGTAAGGCAAGAGTTAGCCTACTGTGCTGGAATGGTGAAATTCACCATAAACTCACAAGAAGATCCCCAAAAATGTCTAATGTACTTACTACAAGTACTGGAAAAAAACATACCTATAAATTAAATCTTCCAGATTTCATACATTTGGAAACATACATGCACTCTTCGCATGCATGTAGTACAAGAAAAAGTTCCTAATGAACGCTTTGTGTATGTATCCATACCTAACTCTGAATCCATTCCATTTCAGCAACTTGTACAAAATGCAAACTATGGCAGATTATGTACTACCTGCAAGTCAGAAAATCTCTCCACCTTACAAATACAGACACATAGTAAATACGTAATACTAATGTTTTTACTTTACAATGCAGATGGTACTAAAAACAACTGCAAGCTGACTGGATTCACACATGGGCAAGTATCACTTGGTAAGAAAACCTTCACAAAAATAGGTATAATCTACCACACAGGAGCCACAACCAATGCAGGTCACTACACTGCATACATAAAAAAGAAATGTGGATGGTTTGAACGTAATGATACTACCATTACTCTAAAACAGAGATTACCAGCAAATCTTGTAAACACGTATTTAACATTCTTAAAACCAACATTTAATAGCTAATCTCTGCATAAACATTAAAAAAAACTTCAATTTAAAAACTATAAACATTTAGACTACGCCAACAGGTATCTAACTGCAGAGAAAATGATTTAGTAGGTAAAGGGCCTGTGTATGTGCTCTGCACACCCTAAATTAAAGTTAGATTGAGCTGCGTTGCAGACATCAGAACCAGGCATACCCACTAATGCTTGGCAAGATGGAGAGTCTGTAACAGTGAGTGACACGCAAAACGTGCTCATCCTGTGATTCAGTGAAAAAAGTCCCCAAATACTATTCTTTGTATGAAAATATATAGAACATCTAGATATTTGATCAACAACAATTACTTATTATTGATTTCTCCAAGTGTCAGCCGACATGTGTTTCAACAAATGCTGTCGTTTTCAAGGCTGTCATTAAGATCATAATGAAAAGTTTGATACAATATTGAAAAAAACATTGATAAAAGGTTGACATACACAAACAAAAGGTGGCATTAATATGAAAAATGATGGAGTAACATAAATTAATTCACATGCCCATGTTATGGCGGATTGTATTGGAGACACAGGGGAAGGCCAGGAAGAAACACAAAAGGGTACTTGTTAAACTAGTAATACCAATGTATTATGATTTAACATTTGCTAATTTAAACAGCATGTGTCTCAGTCATTGGGTGTGCACGCACAGGGACACCAACCAATACCATAAGCCCCCAGAGTAAAGCAAGTTAAACAGTGCAATATTTAGTGTTGATAAGAAATCATTGGGCTGTGTGCCATGTTTAAAACATAATATGCTAGTTAGCACATTAATATTAATTGAATAGTTAGTAAAATCCAGCCTAGGTCATAAATTGTTGTGATCATAGATAGAAACCCGGTATTAATGCCGATATAATATGACTCAATGTCATAATAATGTTAATTTGGATTTCATCTCACCTATCTTCTTAGAATTCAATATGTATGAACTGTGTGGAGAAGTCAAAAGTGTCATCACATGGTAGATGTACCTCTGTTATGGAAATATAACTATGAATCAGACAGTGTGAATTCGCTGTTCGAGATGGCACATGTATAATACCAAATGCCATAATGATATATGTCTAAAATATAGATCGTTCAGATTGTCAAAAAGTATCCAGAATTATAAGAATTTAAAAGGGCTCAATATCCATGGGCAGTTATTTAAATAAGATGTTGATAGAAGCAACCTTATGTCAATAGTGTCAGATCCGTGAGGTGATGCTAAAACCTGCTTCTTAATAACTTTCTTACCTACATATCAGAGCTTCATCCCTCCGGTAATTAGAAATGCTGGCGTGGACGCGAACGCTGTACACGTTCTGTTTCATCTCTATCGCAGTGCTGCGACGCGGTCCTCTATGGCTATCGCGCACGCACGCAGTCAGTGTAAAAAGGTTTTTTCCGTAAAAGCATCTAAACAACAAAAAAAACAACCAGCTCATTTAAGAGTCGTCCCTTACCACAAACTACCCCTACCCTGGTTGCAAGTTATTCCCCCACGCCTGCACGCAGCACGAAAACCACATCCGGGGATTTTGCGAGCGGCGGCCACTAAAATTGAACTGTGGGGATTGTCCAATCACATGTTTAGGGTGTGTGCCAATAAGAAGATGGACTCCTGCTTCACTCAGGAAAATCCCTCGACATACTTGGGGACCCCCACGTCCCACATTCGGTACTTCTCACCATGCTGGTCTATGGAAATGGGATTGCAGCGATTGTCCTATCAGGTGGTGCTCAGGGTGTGCATCACAGGAAAGCGCACTAATAGGGAGAAGGAGGAGTCCTGCCTCACCAGGGCACGGCCCTCGTGCTCATAAGGGAAAGGCATGTGGCACATTTTGCACTTCTCACCATGGTGGCCAATGGAAATGGGACTCTGGGTATGCGTCACAGGAAAGGGGGGCTTTCAGTTTCCCCATTACTTTGTGTACTGCAGTTCACAAATATGGCAAGACGCACAGTTTTCGTTGTGGGTGATGGCTTTGTGGAAGATCTGTGCATATATGCCCTCCAAGAAGAATTGTCTGGCTATTTCAGTTTGGAAGGAGTAGACGCTTTGTGGTGTAGTGTTGAATCGTGCAGTTTCGGCTGACTGCTTGTAGAAACTCAACGCGTGGCCTCTTTGCCAACTGTACATTTTGTGATTGTGCACTTTGGAGCCTTCTTTTTGGCTTATATTCCTTTTTTCCCGTATGTTTAGTCAACTGAATATTATGATGAAAGCAGTGCATCACATTTTTCCTACTGCGAAAGTGCTTTTCTTATGTATATCCCGAGAATAGTGTGGAAGTATTCCAATGATTCCTGTCGCCAGCCAAAGGTCAGAAGGGGTCTCATCAACAGAAGCATGTGTGACTTCTTGAGTGCTGCTGGGATGTTCTCTTGTGAGAATGAGAAAATTGGTTTGTGATACATACACCTTTTCAAGGCAAATGGCATGTCTATGTCGCACAGTGGCAAAGAAATGTTTCAAAATCTACACACTGCAGTGAAGACCTTATTATAAGAATGTGAGCTGATGTTGAAAACACACATTTACCTATGAAGCCTCCAAAAAAAGTGTTTCTACGGAAGCATCTTTACAAAGAGAAAAACAAAGGTTCTTTTAAGAGCCACCACACCTAATGACCTCAGCTCCCCTGGTTGAAAGTTATTTCTCGACTCCCACGCGCGCCCCGCAGGAAAGGTCTGTGAATATCGCGATAGTTGCAGTGTGGCACGTGTTAACATATGCCGCTTTTGCAGATGACGACCATAGAAATGGGCCTGCAGAGGCTATGGGTTTGGGCAACAAAGTTTGTGGGTGTGGTGTGTACAGACAGACTGGGGTAAACAGTGTATTTGTTGACGGAATTGCAGAGGGTGCGGTTTTGGCTTTGTGCTTCACGAGGCACAGCATGCAGGTTTTAGGGGATTCCGACATACATTGAGTGAAAGTGAATGGAAAACACTGTGCAGTGACTACTTATTTTGCAATCTATCATGTGCATGTGTAGTGCTATGGAGTAGCTACAAGAAAGTGCCAGATTTTGGTTTCTCTGTGTGACACTTTAGTGACACACAATCATGCTGATCTTATTGTTGTTCATTGTGCAGGGAAAAAGGCGCAGCATGTTACACAACCTTAAGTGCCGTTTGAAGGAGGCACTTGCCCAGTTCATGCGTTTGTTTCATATCTTTTGCATACATTTCTATCGCATTATGCAGCTACAAATGTGGCAGCGTCATTTTCTATTTGGTCTGTAAATGCAGACAGCGTGGTACATTGCAAAGAAGAGTATGTGTGCCTTTGTTTGACATGTGCCAATGGCAACCTTCGCCCAAGGGACTATGATGTTTCACAGCACGAATACTTTTCCCCAGCTATAACGTTTATCTTACTATGCCAGCTATTCAGATTTGTGCACACCCCATCTAAACTGGCTTGGTGCCATTCTTGAAAATAGTGACATGTATTTGTATTTAGTGTTGCGCTGTGACTCTGTTGAAATGCTCTGCAAAACCTAAAAAAACCTCTTTGTACAGTGACCCCCTTTGTAACCGATTGAACTACAGTGTTTACCACACTGCCACGCCTCCCGCCCTGCATGTGTGCATTGGCAATTCTGTTGTTGATCTGTGAAAAGTGCTTTCTTTATTTACCTTTTTTCCCTTTCACAGTTCATTTTCATTTATTATTGTGTTCTCGCACACGCCACAGAAAGAAATGGCAGGATAGGTCTGGTATAGAAGGGGCAGCACCTGCCTGGATACTATAGGGGACCTGCCAAGAGACAGAATTATTCGGTGGTCCTCACCTACATAGGCGCCAGTCATTGTAATTCTCCCGTAAGGACCGTTCCCACGCCCTTCCATTTACCTTCCCTCTGTACAGTAGTTTGTTGCAGTACATGTACAATACAATGCCCTTTGCCGGGTAAGGGTCTGTAGCGTGGCATGTGTTTTGCAAAGGTTGTTTAACAGCTTTGCTGCCCTACAGGAATGCCTCTCTTGTTGCCCGCAGCAGATGTGAAAAATGCTGTACATAAAAGTACCCTATGTAATTTCTGGAAGGGTGGTAGGGTGGTAGCCTGCCCACTGATCCCTTGTGCTTTAATTTCAGTTGTTGCAGTACAACCACTTTATGCTACACCATTAGTGTTAGGGGTAGCATTCTCAGATATACCTACATTGTGGAATACAAGAATGTTTACAAGGATGGTAAACACAGCTTCACTAAGTGCAGCAGGAAGCCATTTGGTCTGTGCGACCCAGGCAGGTACAGCGCTTTTCTAACCACCACTAAGGTTGTTTGCACTCTGCATATTTTGCTGTTTCCTTACTTCCCTTTACATGCACTAGTATGTGCGTGAGGAAGGTACAGCAGCTTCGCCAATAGAACAATCTGTCCGTCCTGCAGTTACATGTTTTCTTCAAATGTACGACCGGGATGCGACCTCTTGATACTTTCCATCACACTGCTGAGTGCAGACCCAATGTATTTGTTTCACGGGACATGGAAAGGCAAGCAGCAGATAAATTAAAGTAATGGAACATTTAACACAGCCAGATGACAATGCAGGTTGCAGTTCCTTGTTTACTAGTGGTCGTTATACAGTAAGGAGTACTTTAGCCACACATTGGTAGGTTTGAAGAGCCACCCACCAAGTTGGTAGCAGGACTTTGACAGGGGTGGTGTTAACAGCATACAGTAGATGACCTATGCATGGGTCTAGGTGTGGAACAGAAACACGTGCACTTCCACAACTACTTAAAAGTGTGTTCAAAGATGCGGCCATGCACCTTTAACAACGTTTTTCTTATATATATATATATATATATATATATATATATATATATATATATGCGTTAAAGGGACGTTATAAGTTGCACTAATAAAAAACTATGAAATTCAGTGAAAAAACGTTGTTAAAAGGACGCTATGGTTACAAGTAAAATTGAAAAACACCTGAAATTCACCAGTTATGGTAAGCTAAGCAACCATAATTCATGCCGCCACCGTGCACTGCTAAGACTAACACCTAGGACATCAAAGATAACATCACAAATATCATTGATGACATTTTTCCTCCCTTTCAAACCTATCCCAATTTCAGACAACTTTACCACAAGCCGGTCCCAGGTGGACATGGCCACTTTAACCCCTTATGTTGTCCCTCATGGTCATGGCCAGTAGCCAGATTGTCTGGATCATGAGCTTATTCCATGACCCGTACAATATGGCCACTGCCCATGGCTACCGGCTATACCTCAGTCACCAAAATGGTATATCACTATTCTTTGTACCTACATTATGACACTTGTTCAAAAATAAAACACGGGCACATTTGCAAAACCATGCTTTCAGGTCCTTGCCAATGCCCCTTCCACAAGTTTGCTGGAAATCCACACATGTTTTATTTTTTCAAAAGTGTCAAATGTATGCACATAGAATAGTCGTATAACCTAGCCCTACTTGACAAAATCCATATAGCATTTATGAAAACATTTACAGCTAGATCTAAAATCTTTTTGCAAACTTTTGTCTAGATTCGTCAAATTGAACCACATTCATAAGCCTTTACAATATTTTGGTACCCCCCCTCTAATTTTGCCCCTCCTGACAAAATCCCACCAAACATTGCAAAAACATGTATACCTAGAGCTATAATGTTTCTGCGCACCTTTGTGTAGATATGTTAAATGGCACCCCATTTATAAGCCTTTAAAATAATTTGGGACCCCCCCTTTCATTTTGTCCTCTCTTGACAGAATCCCACCAAACTTTCCAAAATTTTCAATCTAGATCTATAATCTATTTACAAACCTTTTTTGTAGATTCGTAAAATGGCACCACATTTATAAGCCTTTACAATATTTTGGGACTCCACTTCTAATTTTGCCCCTCCTGACAAAATCCCACCAAACATTGCAAAAACATGTATATCTAGATCCATTATGTTTTTCCACACTTTTGTGTAGATTCATTAAATGGCGCCCTGTTTATAAGACTTTAAAATAATTTGTGACCCCCCTCTAATTTTGCCCCTTCACAAAATCCCAGAAAACTTTGCAAAAGCATTTGTACCTAGATCTATTATCAGTTCCCCAATTTAAGTTTAGATTCGCCAAATAGCACCTCATATATAAATCTTTATATTATTTTGGGACCCCCTCTCTAATTTCACCCCCTCTTGACAGAATCCCACCAAACATTGCAGACTCACTCGGAATCAGGTCAAGAATATAAGTGGAAAATTTCATGCAGTTTAATTAAGTGGCGCCAAAGTTATAAGCCATCAGAGAACTGCTTTTCACCAACCCTGTAATGCAGAGGTGTCCGCGAACCACACAGGACTGTTCGCGAACATCCGAACTGTTCCCGGACTTTCGCTGCAAAAAACACCTGTTTTTTTGCCTCTTGCAGCCATATCCCATCCCATCCTCATCACCCCTCACCTCTCCAGAGATTATTTGATAAGTTTGACAAGTTCAAAGTTGTGTTTTTTTTATATGTTTTTACCGCGATGTCCGCGGAAAGCAGCCGCTGTGCGTGAATCCAAGATGGCGGGTCATAGAGGCAATGTGATGCACCTCACGCTTCACTCCAACCAATCAGCAAACACGTTGCATGTCCGTGGATATGACGCAAGCCAATTGGCCAATCGGTGTCCTGTCTGCGGAGCGAACAGGGAAGTGAACCAGCGGAGCAGACATAGATATTACACATTTTTTTGCCTTACGTTTTGGTTGTTTAAAAAAATAAACTACTAGACGGATTAACACCACATTAACAAAAGCATTTTGGGACCAAGCTGCCGCTCCTGCCGCAAATTTGGTGAAAATCCGTCCAGCGGTTTGGGCTATAGGAGCGACAGACATTTTTTCCAATTATGTCTGTGGGAAAAAAAGAAATTTTGGGACCCCCCTATAACTTTTCCCTCCTTGACCAAGCCTCACCAAACTTTGCAAGACAATTCAGAGTGGGCCATATACTTGTTTTGCAAAGTCTGGTGAGGATTCGTCCAGGGAGAGCAAAGTTATAAGCCAGCCAAAAAGTGCTCTTCCTATGGGTTTAGCAACTTAACCATAACGACATGGCTGCTACCGTAGGCCATGTAATATATGTGTATATATATATATATATATATATATATATATATATTTGTGCTAGATGTTCTATATTTATGATGAACCCTACAATCCATACAAAATACAAAGATTCTATGTCTAAAAGCGTGATATGCCCCAAGGCGATGGTCGCTAACAGCTGACGCCCAAGTTAAAGGCCCAAGCGAAGCAAGGGTCCCTTAATGCGGGTAGTGGTGTTGTTACTGACAGGGTCGGCCCATCGCTGATAGGCATATTGCCATTAGCACCTGTGTAGTTCGCTTCTCGGGTGCTAATGATGTGCATTTATTTTTCCAAAAAGGAAAAACGTACCTTGCTGCACGGCATGGCGCTGCACTGTGTTTCCAAAGTCGGTTTTCAATGTTGATGACTGCAATATTATCCACATTGCAAACCAAGGAACCATGGCACGGCACATGGCCACACAGCAAGGTAAGTATCTTAAAAAAATAAAATAAATACACACTCATATCCCGTAAATAGGAAACTTCATGGTGCTAAGGTGGGGGGTGAAAGGGAATGCAGAGCCAGGAATGGAGGTGGCACTGGATTGCAGCACCCAAGCTGCTCAGAACATGAGCTTGTTCCAGACAATACAGACCCTATTCCAAGCATCCAGATTGGCCAGAGTCCTCTTCTAGGGCAATAATAACTTTCAAGCCGTAGGACAGATCAGCACATTGGACATGCCTAATGTGGGGCACGGGCCTGCCAGAACTGGATCATGTTATGCAAATCTGTGTTACAGATCAAAATATATAAAAGGTCAAATAAAGGATGTGTTTTTCAATTTTCCATTCATTTCCCCTAAATGTCAACTGTTTGCTCAAGCGGACAGCCCAAACAGCTGGACTGATTTCCGCCAAATAAGAAACAAGTCGAGTACAAAGTTATTCATTTCTCTGTTTATCAATTGCTGGTGCCAAGCTTTTTCATTTCTGAAAATCCACCGTTAAGATTTGGAATCAATTTGGAAAGTGCCGTAAAATGAAATAAATGGTTTAAGTAGGGCATGTTTGAGTCCATGGGCCATGTAGGCAGGTCAAGAGAGGAGGATTTGTGAGGTTTGGGGCTTGAGGATAGTGTTGTTTTGTTTATTGTTTTCAAGCCTTTTTCCAAGTTCAAGAATCGGTATGAACAGCAAAAATAAACAGTAAATACTTCAAAACTATTGTAAGTTGAGATCTGGCAATCAATGTGATTGTTATTTATGCGAAGATGAGTATTTAATTTCATTTAGGAAGCAATCTTCTTTTAATATATGAATGAACATTACAGGAATTGCTACCTAATTTAACTTAAAATGTGTTTGAGGGGTGTGTTATGGGTGTAGAGGAGGCCCCAAATATGGCCTGCACTCCAGCCACCCATGTCGAGATGCCAGGAGAATACTCGCCAAGATATGTGATGTATACAGAGCAAATGAACCAACTGAGAGCCATGGTGGGGCTCTGTCCAGTACCCATCAGAAGGACATGTATACCTATTGAAGCGCCAATAACCAGACAACCATGGGCTGCAAGGTACCCATTGAGACAACCATACCAGCAGTTAACACAAAATGAAGACTACTTGCAAACTGTCCCCAAAGAGACCCAAAGAACCTTAATGGAAGGTGAATGGTGATGACCCAAGTGCCCGGACAGATGTACAGATGAACATAAACGACAATCGAAAGATGACACATAAGGACAAAATGTGAAGAGTAATGACGTAATGGACTTGTAAGAAGAAACAATGTTGATATATAAAGAAACGTAACTATGAAGTGAGATGAACTATGCAACTAACTAAAGCCTGTAAATAGGCTTTTAACACAAGAAGCTAAGAAGACAGTGCTCAGTAGAAAAATAGAGCGGCGAGCGCCAACTATATACAATTATATATCTACCTCAATGAAGCACATTATACAAGTGCGACTCCATTTTGTAAAAGCAGAATTAAGCCCAGGCTACAAGAGCCAACCGGGCCACGACTCATATTCCAGCTAAAGCCAGAAGGAAAGAGCAGAATATAAACTGAGCACAAGGCAGCTCATGCCAGGGAATTCGAGGTCAACTCCAGCAAGGGAGGAGAACGGCAACTTCGAAGAAACAAAACTTAAGAGCATAGCAGCCAGCCAGTGAAGGTCGAGACAAGGAGGCCCCAGGCAGGTGGCGAGGCTAAACAAAGAATCAAATATGCAAATAGATGGAAAATGAAGCTGCTTCGCAGTGTACAGACACGTGACCACCCAAGCGCGAAGAGGTACCAACGTCTGATGTCACCCAGAACCCGAGGATGGCATAACTTTTCCTGATAAGAAGCTACAGTTTCGAAAACATCCTCATCGAACTAATTGACACATATCCCTAAGGTACTGATTGATGGAAGGGAGGCAGGGTGAATCTTGGGGTACACCACATCTGGGTGTCCATTCTGCAATGCTGCTAAATAAAGTGGAGATTTATGCCTAAGGGTGTAACCCAGCCAATCACAATGGACCAAATAATCTAGTGGCCTATAGCTACTAGAAGCAATGAGACGTCATCCTTGTAGTGACGTCTATCACGAGTGGTGTAGAGGGAAGGGCTTAGATGCCCACCCGATAAGAGTTATCCAATTTTCACGCTCTGTTACCATATACAGATATAGAACCTATACTTAAGTTACTTTCCCAACCAATAGAATTGCATGACAATTTTGGAGGTTTACACGTCAGTGATGACGAGAATTTGCTAAAAAAGTTACTGTCTGAATGAAGAATTTGGAAGTTGAAACGAGACAGGTGATCGCAGCTCTGATTATTTACATTTGTTTCCCCGTTTTATTTACTTGTTATTAAACAGACTTCCCTTTGCCAAACCATTGACCTGTCCTTATTGATTTGTGTTGGATTAAGTGAATCCTGCACCCCACCCTCCTCAAGGTGCAGCCATCTCATTTTAAGGTGCCGGAGGGTGAGCTCTGAATCTCATGGGCCCGTTCAGAGGTCGCTCCGCCCTCAGCACATGGGGTATTCATGTTTTTTAGGGTGTTACATGATGTTTTAAACATGCTTACAATTACTCAATTAGTTGAATACAAAGTTAGTTACGACAGTTGGTACATAATTAGTACATTCCAAGTACTATGCTTCAAACAACATTACTGTGCATTTTGCACAGTTGCTGTGTATGGTTGCATAATCATTGGGTCTGTGGGCAAAAAAATTCATGTAGGAATAAAAAAAAATGAGTACATTTATTTGACATTACGTGTCACACTAGGTTTGTTTATTTATTTTATTTGTTTATTTCATTTGTAAAGTGCACATACAATCCGGAGGCACTGAGGCGCTGTTGCACATACAAGTCAGGTACAAGTGAGGGGGGCACAATTAGACAGACAGTAGTGGGAGGGAGATATACATAAGGAGACATTGGTTGCACAGCGAAAAGTGTTACATACATATTAGGCTTTCTGAGCATACCAAGATAGGGAGACAAGGGGTGGTAGAGAAGGTGGTTTTGAAGGTGGTAACGCTAGGGAGGTTATCTGAAGAGCTGAGTTTTGAGGGCTTTTCGAAAGATCCAGTAGGATTTTTATTTACTGTGAATTTTTTGTTTGAAATGTGGAGTACTTAAATGAATGTTTAAGCTGCACAAATAGGTGTATTTGCTGTTACAAGCACTGTTCTGTTAAAGTATGAAGAACTGTAATGGTGTATGTGTTTTGCTTTTCGAAAGTGCTGGTGGTATGACTGTAGTTAGATACCAGTTTGTGTATTCTAATTGTTTATATTTTTTTTCTGTTTTGAAGGGTATGCTTTGATTCAGTTTGATTCCTGTTGGTGCATTCTAAGCGTTTTACTATTGGAAACTAATATTGCAGTAGTATGGGTGCAGTTAGATACCAGTTGGCATATTCTAACTGCTGATAGTTTTACAGTTTTTAAGGGTATGTTTTGAAGCACTTTCATTCCTGTTGGTGTATTTTAACTCTTTCACTATTGGATAGTAATATTGCAGTACTATGGGTGTAGGTAGATACCAGTTGGCATATTCTGACTGTTGATAGTTTTACAGTTTTGAAGGGTATATTTTGAAGCACCTCTTGTTGGTGGATTTTAACTTTAACGCTATTGGAAACTAATATTGCAGTATAATGGGTGCAGTTAGATACTAGTTGGCGTATTGTAACTGTTGATACTTTTAGAGTTTTGCATGGTATGTTTTGAAGCACTTTCATTCCTGTTGGTGGATTTTAACTCTTTCACTATTGGAAACTAATATTGCAGTATTATGGGTGCAGTTACATAAAAGTTGGCATATTCTAACTGTTGATAGTTTTATAGTTTTTTAGGGTGTGTTTTGAAGCACTTTCATTCCTGATGGTGGATTCTAACTATTTCACTATTGGTAGGTAGCATTGCAGTATTACGGGTGCAGTTAGATATCAGATGGAGTATTCTATCTGTTGATAGTTTTACAGATTAGTGACTAAACTTCGGAGACCCTCATAATCAGTACATTTGAAGCTCTATGGGTGAAACAACATTAGTGTGTGTTTTCATAATCATTGGGGAAAACATGTGTATAGCATTATCAAAAATGTACAAAATGTACACCTGTTGGCATATTGAAACTGTTTTTCATTTCACAAACAACATTGTAGCACTATGGATGTAGTTAGATACAAGCTGGTGTATTCTAACTGTGTATAGTTTTACAGTTCAGAACGGTATTTTTTGAAGCACTTAGATACCTGTTGGTGTCTAAATTGTGCTAGCCTACGATAGTTATACAGGCTAGTGACTACATTTAGGTATAAGGAATATTAAGTAGGCATTTGTTAGATTTGCTGGTAATGTATATTTTAGAGTAATGGAAGTGTCATTGTATTCAAACCAACCACACGTTTTATTTATTTTTTAAATCTATGCAGTATATTGACCTGCAGTGGTTGTGACACCAGGGTGGTAGATTATGCTGACTGTTTTGAAGGTTTTCTTGCCAGGAGATACTTGCCCATGTGTGAAGCTAGTAAGCATGCAGTTGTTTTTGATACCATCTACATTGTACCTTAAAAGCATTACTATTACATATTGGCTATGTGAGTTTATGTGTAAGGTTGAACGATTGTCTGAATTGCAAACAGTGCATAATATGCCATAATTTGTATTTTGCACAAGCTGATGAAATGGAAAGGATTCAAAATTAGGTATAGATACATACAAAAATCGTTAATTACGGACCTGCTCCTGTGCAGCATGGTTGCAGAGAGTGGATGTATGCTTCCAAGCTTCCACGTGTAAGAAATAAGGAAGATTTCATTTATAGGTATTTTTGTTGCTTTCTAGAAATTGCAATAAGTACATTAGAAATTCTTGTGGATCTCTTGTGTGTGTTTATGGTGAACCTTACTATTCCTGCACAGTAGTCCAATTCTTGCCTTATTCCTGAGACACTGTGAGTGTTGTCAGGATAATTTGTTGCATTTCTATGAAGGATGAGCATTTGCAAACACAACTGGTCTGAGCCGTTCAAGTAAACAATTGTTGGCAATTGCAACAGAAGATTGATTACTACATTTACATAGTAATTTACATCAGTTATGTTGGAAAATTTAAATGGAACAGAGAGTTCTGTCAATGTGTCGTTTGCTGGACCTCCACTTGTTTTTTTAGAATACATATTTCTCTTTGTTTGTGTTTGTGCTGTTGGATGTGCACTTGCATTTTTTCACTAGAAAGTTTTGCGGTTGTGCTACTTGATGGAGTAGCAGTTGTTTTTAGTTTCTTTGGTGGTACTCTTGGGAGATCTCTTTTATGTTCTGTTTGCCTTACTTTTCTTTTAACAAGTTTACCTTTTTGAGGAGCAGGGTACATATCGAGATGGGAAGTGTAGAGTGCACAGAGTCTGTTGTACTCCACGACGCAAGGAATGTCAGCCTTGACTTTGTTTGCATCAACATTGACTAGAAATAGTCCTTTGAGTGTACGTAGACGTTACAGCGTTACATAATGCATACCATCTTTAAAGACTGTGCTGCCAATGTCAATCAATGCCTGATCTATGGTTTGACCTTGCGATTTGTGAATAGTGACTGCATATGCATATACAAGAGAGAATTGTTCACTGTGTACATGCATGTGTTTGAAAAGAAGGAATCGTGCTGTCGTATCCTTTTAACTTCTGAAAGTTTGTCAAACTGGATGTTGACAAACTGAATGTTGTTGTCATGTGGATACGCCTGGAAGCGAACAACTGTACCAATTGCTCCATTAACGAAACCTTGCTCAACGTCAAGGTTACGTTTCAGAATTACTCTGCAGTTTAAACACAACATTAACATTTTCTCAAAACCAGCTGTGTTGCAGATACATTTTTCCAAGCTATTCAGTCGTGCTATTGCTTGTTGACACATAGGGAGTGTCATGCCGTGCACTTCCAGTTTGTCTATGGAGCTAATATGCACTATTGGTTGCATTTCTTTTTTCAATATTTGTCTAATTGAATTGCGTACAGCTTGCTAGAGTTGGCATTAAGAACATACATTTTACATTTTTTTGTGCTCATTGTTCCATGATATCAGGAGCAGATGTGTCATGCCCATATAGCTCATGGATGAGTCTAGTTTTTAAGATAGATTGTGCATCTTTAGAAAGAAGACCATTCCTAAGACTGATGCATGTTTTGAGTTAGTTCTCTGCATTGGAAATGTTGCAGGAGATTTACATTTCCTATGCTGCCAAGTGTGTTGCAGAATTGTTTGTGTCCTAAGGTTTTAAAAATAGGTTCACCTTTCACTGGTGTTAATTGTAGGAGATCTCCATAAACAATAATGTGTTTTCCTCCAAAGAGTTCCTCGTAGTCTGTTTTAAGGACTTCTTGTAATCTGAGGTGAATTAAAGCCAACAGTAGGTTGGAGACCATGCTCACCTCATCTATTAGGAGTATTTTAATTTGTTTCAGAATTCTGTGTAGTTCAGTAGCAGCTCCTGTTGATAGTTTGTAGTACTGTAATTTGTTTTGGTGTTCTACTGGAAGGAGCAGTAGTAGGTGTAAAGTGCCACCTCATATGTTGTAGGCAGCTAAACCTGTGAGGGCTGTTACAACAGCTGAAAGCTGTTTTTGTTAACTTTTTGATGATTTTTATTATGAATATTTTGGATGAACCATCTTCACCACTTTCATAGAGGAGTACAGGTTTATAATTTTGACAGCTACAAGCTTTACCTTCATGTTTCAAACCATGTTACTTTTTTTAGTCACTTCTAGGAAAATGGTAAGATTCTCATCATTGAGTTGTGATTTGAGCAGGGCCAAGTTTTCTTCTGATTGCTCATATTGATACATGGTGTTTTCTACTTCAGTCATGGCTAATTCTGCTTCATTTACTATGAATGGCTCTCCAAGTGGTTGTTGGCTTCCCATAACAGAAGGTTGACTGACTTCAGGAGTGTCTTCATTTAGTTGTGCTTGAATGTCTTCCTCTTGTTGGCGTTCATTGTCCAGCATGTTTTTGTGTTGCTTGAAATTGACATTTGTTATATTTGCATTGAAAGCAGCTTCAAATGAGTCATGGGTCTTCTTTTCTCCATGGTTTAAAAAGTTGGAGTAGGGACATGTAGTAACAGTCTCTGTGTTGAGAAGTTTTAAATGGTAACTTTATATGATTAATTAGGCTGGGTTTGGAAAAAGGCTTCCTTCACAAGTTTTGACTATGTATTTGCATTTTTTTTATCTGGTCTAATATTCTTGTGGGAGACATTTTGGGCTATGTGTTATAGGCACATGTTTCCAAAGCACTACTTCTGTGTGGGTAGTATGTGTCTAATACATTGGGCCTCATTACAAGTACTCCGGTCCGGAATTAACACTGCCGGTAAAACCATACCGGCACCGTTTGCATGTCCGCGCAATCATGACCCGCGGCCCCGGTAATAGCACCACCCTAAACCGCCACCGCGGAAATAGGGTTCCCCTTAATTCCGCCTGCACGGAAACCCCTCCGTTACCGGCAACACGAAACACCGTGAGCATCACAACTAGCGCGGACACGGAAATACCGGGAAAAAAATGGCGGAAATACCGTGATCACGGTGGCGGAACCGCCGCCACCGCGAACATGGCGTTATACACTGCCGGCTGAACTGAATCAGGGCACAGGTGCACCAAATCAGCCCAGCTGGACCTAGCAGGCCACTGGGAGCCTACAAAAGGGCCACACCCAGCCCAACACAACACAGAACCATGCAGGCAGCAGGGCTAGTAGCACTGGGACTGGGCCTACTCAACCAACAGGCAGTACTGCACATGGTGGCAGCAATGGCGCAGAGGAGGAGGCGTAGGCGGAGGAGGCGCAGGCGGCAACCAGCCAACCCTGCAGCTATGGCAAACCCCATTGCCCAGCCAGCCCGACCCCGCCGCCAGCCACCAATACCACGCATCAGGGCCTCACCCTGGAACCTCACCCCAGGACAGATCCACACCCTATACCGGCTGGACCGTGTAACAATCCTGCACATCACCGCCATGATTGAGGACAACATCAGCAGCCTAATTGACACCCCCACTGCCATCCCCCCCCTCTTGAAGGTTGTCTCAGTTCTGCATTTCCTTGGCACTGGCACCTATCAACACACGGTTGGTGAGCTGCACGGCATATCACAACCGTGTTTCTCAAAAGTCCTGGTACAGGTACTGGATGCCATGTTGCGCCATGTGTCGGAACACATAGCCCTACCCCGCACCCTCCCCGGGGTCATTGCCACCAAGTTGGCCTTCCATGCCATAGCAGGCATGCCAAATTGCATAGGCGCAGTTGACTGCACCCACGTCGAGCTGACAGTACCACATGCAATTGAGGCGGTGTTCCGCAATAGGAAACAGTATCACTCCTTGAATGTCCAGATGGTTTATGATGCCATGCAACTGATTACACACTGCTGCGCACGTTTCCCAGGCTCATCACATGACTCAATGGTACTGCGGAATTCCACGTTGCCACGGTACATGGAACGCTATGCCGGACAAAGCACGTGGCTATTGGGTGAGTACAGCTGACGATGCTACAACCCTGTCGGAGTGGTGTGTGTGTGTCCAGGCAATGAGCATTGTGAGTGTGCCGCTGTGACCGCACATGCATCACCCCCCTTCCATCTACCAAATACACAGCGGATGCCAAACATCATGAAGGAAGACATGACAGGGCACCACAATGTGCCCGTGCACACACTGCCACAGCCAATCCCGTCACTGTCCCATGAACCCTGTGCCACTGCAGACACCAACCCTCAATTGAAACACTGCCCCAAAAAGCACGAGAGGCGTGTAAATGATACGACGAGTATTTACTACTTCCGTACAGTGAAGTCACTCTGCCATGTGTGGACAGCACTGCACCATGACATGCACACAATCAAATGTCACCCGCAGGGCACAGCAAACATGCAAGTTAATGTGTAGGCCCATATGCAGTCAGCGACATTCCTCGTGATGGCCAAAACATACCTCCAGACACTGCATGGTTCATATGCATGAATGAATGATGATACAAGAATGCACAGCAGCAGATGAGGACATGATGCCACAAACACTGACATGTTCCCCCATCTACATCCCATGTAGGTGATGCGGGATATGCACTCACGCCATGGTTGATGACACCTGTACGGAGACCAAGGAACAGGCATGAAGAGGCATACAATAGGGCACATATCCGCACACGTGGAATGATTGAGAGGACATTTGGACTGCTGAAGGCCCGTTTCCGCTGTCTGAGCAGATCTGGCGGATCACTGCTGTACAGCCCAGTGAAGACGGGCAAAATCACGCTGGTATGTGCCATGCTGCACAATATATGCCTGCGCAGGAACATCCCAATGCCACCAGACGCAGATGAGGAAGATGGGGATGGGGATGGGGATGGGGATGGGGATGGAGATGGGGATGGAGATGGGGATGGAGATGGGGATGGAGATGGAGATGGGGATGGGATGGCACCGCCTCCCCCTGGGGGTGCACATGATGGCCAGAGAGCACGGGATGCCCTGATTCGCATTTACTTTTGAGTCACAGCACATTCACAGTAATGCACAAACATGGTGACGACAATGAATTAATAGTTGCACTGCAAAATAAATGATCAATGTCCACACATGTATGTCTTGATTTGAAATGGTGATGTATTGATGTAATAACAACAAGGAAGAAGGTGCATTGGTTAGGGAAGCTGTACACCCGGGGCCACCCACCACCCAAACGTGCCCACCCCCACCCAGAGCCCATTGTCCAAACCCCCAAAACTACCTACCCCACCACCCAAACGTGACCACCCCTCTCACACCCTTGTAGTCCACATGTGTCCTGCACTGCCCTACACACATGCCATCACTTCCGTGTGCGCTTCTGTGCAACCTTGCCCAAGGGACCCGTTAGCCTACTCGAGCGCCTCCTTGGACTGGCAGTAGTGGAGCTGGATGGGGTGGTAGTGTTTGATTGGCCAGAATCAGGGATTGAGGGCATCCGTGCCAGATTTGCCTGTTGGCCAACCAACATGGCCTCCACAAGCCTGGAGGTGTGGTCATTGCCCTCCCGCACATGGCGTGCAAGGGTCACTATGGTGCTCGCAAAGCGTCCAATGGACCTCGACAGGCGACGCACTGAGGCGCTGTAGCTCTCCCTCTGCAGCCTGGATTCCTCTAGCTGCCTCTCCACCAGCTGGGTGAGGGTAGCCTGCTGGTCCTCCATCCGCTGCATGCGGGCATTCAGTTCGGCCATGGATGGGGTGGGCGACCTCATGGGACTCCCCAGTGAAGTGGGGCTGAACCCCAGCTCATGGAAGGAGCCCAGGTCTTCCAATGTGGGCATCTCCCCCTGTGGCCCTGTTTCCGAGTGCTCTTGCGGGGCACTGTTATCACTGCAGGCCGCCCCCTCTGCAGTGCTGCTGCCTTCGGTGTTTTGTTGGGTGGCCATGATAGGTTCCTGTGGCACCTGTCTGGACTCAGCCAGTGTGGAGATGGTGGGGATGTTGGTGGTGGTGGTGGTGTGATGCACATCTGTGGTGGCTGGTAATGTGGCCAGAGGTGCAGAACTGCCGGCAGCATCCTCCTGTGTGGTGGCGGTGGCTAGTGTACTTGCCGATGCTGATTGGCTGGCCTGTTGTGCAGTATCACTGTCACTTGAAACGGCTGTGGGGACACAAAGGGCATGCAATTAGTGTTGTTGTGGTGGCAGATGGGTGCATCACATGCGTCATTAAGATTGTACATTGAATAGTGTTAGTCACATGCATCTGATTGCTGGTGTCTGCATTCAGTGATATTGGTTGCCATACGGATCATAATGGGTCCTTTGGCCCACACATGCACTGCCTGGGGGGGGGGGTTGTTAATGGGTCCTTTGGCCCACACATGCACTGCCTGGGGGGGGGGTTGTTAATGGGTCCTAGGCCCACACATGCACTGCCTGGGGGGGGGGTTGTTAATGGGTCCTTTGGCCCACACATGCACTGCCTGGGGGGAGGGGTTGTTAACGGGTCCTTTGGCCCACACATGCACTGCCTGGGGGGGGGGTTGTTAATGGGTCCTTTGGCCCAGTACTCACAACTGCATATTTACATGTGGCATTCATGTTTGGGCACTTACCGGCATCTGCAGGTGGGCTCACTCCTGCCTCAGCCTGCCCAATCCCATGGATTCCCTCTAGGTGGAGGACGCTGCTGCAACGCTCCTCCCATGCTTGCAGCCTCAGTGGGGAAGGGGGTCCTCCGCCTGTCCCACTGCTGCGTTGGCGGTGCGTGGAAATGAGGTTGCGTACCCTCAGCCGCAGGTCGTCCCAACGCTTGTGGCAGTCCTTCACGCTCCTCACTGCCACGCCCACAGCGGTGCACTTGCGTGCAGCTTCGGCCCACACCTCCTTCCTCCGCTGCTGTGTGGCACGCCGTTGGTCGGCGCTGAACAGCATCTCAGCATTGTCCACAATGTGCTCCACCAAGACGGTTAGCTCCGCCTCGCTGAAGCGCTGTTTGCGCTGCCTCTGAGCAGGAATCCTGGCAGACATGCTGGTGGTCCCTTTTGGCTTCTCAGAGTCAGGATTGTGCTTGTGCTGGCTCTGGATGGCAATGGATTGTGCTTTTATATGATGGCCGCCTCTCTGTTTCCTGTTTTGGCGATCATGGTATTTCCGGTTCCGTGTCCGTGGCGGCGGAGGCGGAAACGGGTTTTGCGCCACTTGTGGCTTCGTTATTTCCATTTCCGTGGGGTATTCCGTGACGGCGGTAACAACGTTTCCGAGTCCGTGTGGTGCGCGCGACCGACAGCGTGTAATCGTGCGGTTTTTCCGCACCCTTGCGGACACGGAAACGTTTTTACCGCCATCACGGATTTTGCACGGTCCCGGACTGGCAGGTTGTAATGAGGCCCATTGTCTTTCAAAATTTCCTTGCTGTTGGGATCATTTTGGCAACTTTTTGTATGTCTTGGTATGATTACAGCACTCTTTTTCTGGATACAGCAGGACCAAGGCTTAGCCAGACTATGTGTTCAGATTTACCATATAAGGCTGTGCCTGTTAAATGGTTTGCAGCATCGTAGCATCTATGCTCTCTATGGGAGTGCATTTTTATGCCAAGCTGTACAATTCTTGTGACAGTGTTTTGTCAGATGATATGTCATCCCAAAGGTTGTTTAGCTCTTTTTTCTCAGCTCTGGTTAGGTAGGCTGTGACATATCTTGCAACAGCAGTGCAATTGTCTGCAATGTATTGTATATCTCTGTTTCCGTTCCAGAAGAGGGCAATGATTGCATTATAATCATTGATGTACTTTGAAGCTTTGTTTCTTTTAATGCAGTATGTGTTTTTATGCAAATTGCCTTTCACACTATGTCTAACCGAAGACATGTAACTGTTTATTTGTCCTTTTGCAAAACTGATCTAGTAAAAATAAACAGCATTTAGAATAGTATATACCTTTTTTCTTATATCTGCATCAGCAATATATGCCACATGTGTTTTTGGATGCGTACAATTTGTGTATGTAGCTCACTATGTGTGCTATCTGAAGGGATGTTGCAGGTTACATATTTGTGAATAAACAGCAAAACAGTAGCATCACTGACATGACCAAATTTAGGAGCATCTTTTATCCACAAAAGCATGTGGATGTGTGGTGCTCCTCTAGATTGATATTCTTTTCTCCAAAATAAGTGTTCCACTTCTCCGAGGGGAGGAATTGTTTTATCACAGATGAAGTGCAGCATGGCAATAAAGCGGTGCAGAAAGTATCTTGATACATTTACAAGGTCAACCGAGCAGAGTTCTCCTGCTGTTTTTATGTCTATCTCTTTCTTTTTTTTTTGGTATGCTACGCGTAGGAATACATTCTGCACAACTCAAAGTGACAAACCATTTTGGTGGGCCAAGGTTCCATAGCATACACCATACATCATCGTGATGTCGGAACCAGTAATCTTTTGTACTACGTGCTTGCCAAGAGATTTGTGATACTTGACTGTAAAACTTCATCTTTGTCTTTAATCTTTTGAAGTAATTTGGTAGCAGACATGGTTAAAAAATTGGAACTTATTTTCAATGTGTGTGCAACTATGTAACATAGAGCTGCTAGTTCACTTTCAAACAGGAGCTGAAATATGTATTCAATGTTTTGTCTACATTCCTAAAGAATGCTATTATGATGCTGTTATTTGTGTGCATCTTACATCATATCTTCCCCCTGTTTTCTGTAGGAAATAGTAGAGGAAAGGCTTGTGCTTCTACACTTTTTTCCCATATGCTGATTGGAAAGCCTTTGGCTTGATGCATTTGATATGTTTCTAGTGCATTGTCTATGGTGTATCTAGAGTGTAGTGGGTGAATTGTACACTGGTCTATTTTGGGTGCTTTAATAGGATCTAGAAGTTCAAATGTGCCAGTTAGTATGAAATCCTGAATTATTGTGGTTTTCTTTGTACTACTCATTGTTCTCTTTAAGATATTGTAGGGCTTTTCTAATTTTGTTTAAGTCTACTAGTTGTTGCCACATTGTTTTGTCTTTTGTTGGTACACCATTCACCATTCACTAGGTTAATCAAAGATTGATCTACTGGCTGTTGCACTCCTAGGCTGTCTACATTTTCTTTAAGATCTAATGGCAAATAAACTACTTTGTCACAAATACCTTTTAGTAATTCAGAAGGAGGCAATTTGGCTGTTTTCGGTTGAAGGCGTATTATAGCTTGAAATGGGTGTACTATTTGGAATATAATGCTCTCATACAAATTAAGCTGTTGGAGAAGTTTTGGAAGTGGGAATATTTACAAATTATTAGCCTGTGAAGGCATTAGGTTATTACGAATCTTTGTATTGCAGTATGTGCAAAATATTGAGGGGTTAGTCATTTTGTATTTGTTTTCTGCTATAAGACAGAGAGATAATTGGAACCATTGGGATTCCTCATTGTCTTCTATTTTGTAAGTTATATCTACAGGTTTGGTGCTCTTTTTATGAAAGTTTTGCGACAACATCCACATACTTGATTTGGTACTTCAGCAGATGTGCTTTTAAACATTGCTATTTCTTTTTTGTATGTGCATTTGTAAGGTTTTCGCTACTCTTCGCTAAAGTTACTGGGTTTTCTAAGTGGTCTTCAATTCCAAAATAATTTCTTTGGATGTGGTCTATTTGTTGACAGAGTTCTTTGGCTGTGCCATGTAGGAGAATGTTATTAAAATGTTGCAGTTCTATAGCAGGACTTTTTGCATAGTACAGTCTCCGGACAGAATTCTGTATAGTGGAATGGTGTGTTTCTAACATTTTGATGTGGTGGAAGGTGCTTCTGCAAGCAGGTTCTGAAATGCAGGCTAATGAATGTCTGTGCAGTCAAGTGTAATTTCACACTGGACAGGAGTACAAGGTTTTTATTCTAATTTTCTCATCAACGTTCACATAGTGATTGAGGAATTAGCATAAAGATTTGAAGGATTGATTCTGTACGTTACAAATTGAGGTACAGGGCCATTTGTAGATTGTATGGATTGGTTCGGAGGAATATTGTATGTCTGTTGGGGACATTTTTTCAATGAGGGTTTCTTGTGCCATAATGGCATTGTCTACCATTTCAAACCCTCAGCCACTGCTATGTTTGGAAATTGGGTTTTTCTGCTCTTGTTTATATGCCTCTTCATTGAAATATGGTTCTGTGCTGTTTCTGTGAATAGTCACCTGCACATAAATGTGCAAAGGTATCACTGTTGACATTGTTCATGTTTAGAAGTACATTTTGTAGTTTACTGATTAATGTTGTTAGTTTTTTCATTCTGGTTAAATTAATGTAAACATTTTCTTTTGAGGAACATTGCTCTGTCAATGATAGCTTCCAGGATTTGACTTCTGCAGTAATTTTTAAGGGTTGAGCATGAAGTTTCTGCTGTTTTTATTTTAACACTGTGAAGTACGGTGGAACATTTCTGTAAAATAGTTTTGTTTGGCATGATTAACTGTGGCTATGTTAACATTGGTAGATGCAGTGCTAGCGCTATTAGTAGTTGTATTCTTCTTCATACATTTATTTTTATTTTTACTTTTTGGAAGAGGGGCATAGTTTTGTTGATTGACTGTATTAGCTGTTTGAACATTTGCTATAAATTCTGCTAGAGGTGGGTGAGTATGTTGCATGCTTTTAGTTTTATCTGCTCTTTTTTTGTTGTTTTCTACGGAGTTGCTTTTTAGTAGGCATTCTGTTCTGTCTGTTGTAGAAAAAAGGAAAGTGTGGGTTTGAAAGTTGTGCAATGTATTTGCGTGCATTGTGAATGAGAGTGTGACTATCAGGGCAGGCATAAATAGAGGGCTGTGTGATTGTGCAATGGGCTGTTAGTTCTGGTTGGGAAGGTTGTAAGTGTAGCGTGTGTGTAGATGTGTGAAGGGCTTTGTTCAGTGCGTAAGAATAAGTAAGGACATTACATTGTTTTCATTATATTATTAGGTGTTACGATACTGGTGTTCAGATGAGAATACAACAAGTGTACCTTCTGAGGTGCAATGAGTAAGAGTGAAGTAAATGCTGTTGGTTTGGAAATGTTTTTGTAGGCTACTATATGGCTACACTGCACTGTATGATTACCAGAAAGAAAACTACTACACTAGTGCACTTACTTTGTAGGATGTGAAAAGTAGTTTTCTTCTGGTTGTTTTCTTCTAGCAGAGAAGTTGTTGTTTTTCAGGAGGCTGTTCTTCATTGCAATTGGGAAAGAAGAAAATTAGTGGGTATGTGTGGTAATGGTAAAGTATTTGTGGTACAAGAAGACATTATTTTGTACTCTAGGAGGAGTCGTAAAAAGAGTTAGTAAAATTGCATGTGATTATGAGTATGGTTGTAACACTGCTGTTGCTGCAGACGGTTTGCCACCAAATTCCTAATAATTGTTTGGCAGCTAGCTTCCCAGTTTCACTACGACTTTACAGGTCATGTTGGCCTGGAAAGTCAGGTGGTAAAAAATGTTAGTCTCTATTTGTGCTCAGTTGCATAGCACTATATGGGAATGGGGAGATGGGATCACTGGCAGCGTTGGTAATGGTGCCAGTGGTCCCGTGAAAAGTATGCCCTACAGGCCTGGAGTTTTGAATGTGTGAGAGTTGTTGTGCACTATTTGTATTAGAAATGATGCACTGCAAGTCCTAGTATGCAGAGAAAAAATGAGAAGGCAAGAAGCATGTACAGATTAGAAAGATGAATGCTAATGTGTGCAATTTCATTGACCTTACCACACATGCATGCTTGGTACATGAGTGCTATTGAAATATGTTGGAGGAATTGCTTCTATATTGTTTCATTTACTTATTAAAAATTACACATAGCACTGCTGTAAATGTACACATGCATCTATTTGGTTTACTTCAAATGGTGCTGAAATGAATAGTTTTAAACATATTGGATGTTGTCATTTTTCATTCCATGTACATGCCATGCTTTAGTAAGATACATCCAGTTTTCGTTTTGAGTTTGCATTGTTGGAGTTTTAGTGCAGCTTTGTTAATGGGAGAAGTAGTTTTCAAAGTGACAGAATGAAAGAAGAAAATAACAGTTTGCACATCGGAATGGGTGATTTGGGCAAGCATGCATGTCTATTGACATTTCAGACAGGATCTGGCACTTAAACATGCTGTGGAAATGTTTGACATACGGTTTTCTTTTGTTTTACAAAAGTAACAAAGTGCTGCTGAAATTGAAAATATTTGTTTTGAAACTGTTATGAAAATGCTCATTAAAAGAAAATGTTCTAAGCACACAGCATTGTAAGCAGCTGTCACTTGATATCAGGAGATGGGACAAACAAGAGTATGATTATTGAGTAGGTTATGCAGGGTAACTGGCAGGAACCATGCATTTGCAAAAGAGTTGGAAATGTAATTTAAAAAATATATGCATACCTGCACTTTGTGTTGATAGATGCAGATATGGATCTGGAAGTAGACATCTTGGAGAGTTGTACAGTTCTTTTTGATGCTGGTGTTTGGGAATAACAGGAGACCTGCACTCTGAGTGTTCAACAGTACATCTGCAGTGTTGAACTGAGATGACAGAGTTAGATGTAGAGTTATTGGCTGTGATTGGTGGATGTGTCTGTCATTGCTTAACAGTATACAATGAGGACGTACTGCAAAGAGTGAAGTGTAAGGGGAAAAAGGGCTGCCCTGTGTTACAGGGTATCCGTACACCGCGGCAGTCCGCGGACAGGGCGTGCCACATCCGAGTCTTCTCAGGATGCCTGTCATGGAAACGGGACTGTGGGGATTAGCCAATCAGGTGTTATGGTTTTCCTTTATAGGACGAGAGTGTAATCATTTTTTTTTATATTGCTGTGTGTAGTGAAGGTTAATGTGTTTGGAGAAATTGAGAGAATCAGTGTGTGGATGGTGGGAGATTGTTTTATGACTAATCTGCAGAGGTATGCAGAGATAAGTGGCATATCTGCCATCCTTGTATTGGAATGAGTGGAGGCTTTGTGGTGTGGTGTGCCTGGCCAAAATCTGAAAGATGTGCTTGCTTTGTTGAGAAATGGCTCCAGATGTCCTTGTGGTGCACTGTGGAGGCCTTCATTTGGGGTACATTAGTGCAGTAACCTTTCAGAGTGCAGTGAAGGAATTGCTAAAGTGACTAATGCAGCTCTTTCCATGTGCAAAGGGGATATTTTCTCACATACCACATAGTGCACTATGGAACTGCCCCAATGTCTTCTGCCATCAGCAAGACTCATGAAGGTGTCTTGTGAACAAAGGCATATCTTCTTTTTTGTGCAGTGTTGGGATGTCATCTTTTGAGAATAATAACATCAATTTTTAGGGTGTGATTTCTTTTTGCTGCAGATGAAATGCACTTATCAAACATTGGAAATGCAATTTTCCTTTATAATGTAAGGCAAAAAGGAAGTTAAAATAAAAAAAAAAACAATGATTATAAAATGTGCTTTTTTTACAAGACCCTCAAAAAGGTAGGTGCTTTTCAGAGCCACCACTAGAGAGTAAAAACATCACCTTAGTTTCATTTCTCTCCACACCCTCTTGAAATGGATTATCTGTCTGCAGACACGGTGGTAGTCTGCGGACAGCATGTGCCACATCTGGGGCTTTTGAGGATGGCAGGCATGGAAATGGTACTGTGGAGCCCAGAGGATTGGCCAGTAAGGTTTACCGGATGTGGTATGCAGGGAGAGAGTGTGGCAAAAGGTCTGTTTGCTGAGAGGAGTGCAGATGGCTATGCTATGGCTGTGTCTTTTTGGAGACAGAGCATGTGGATTTTGGGGGACTTGTGGATCCATTAGTTGCAGGTGTATGCAGAGCAGCGTGGAGTCCCGAACATCTTGGATTTCATCCTGTTGATGTGAGGTGGTATGGCGTGCAAAGCATGAAGGGGGTGGACTCGTTTTGTGTAAATTTGGTCACGCTCCAACATCCAGACATTATCATTTTTCATTGTGGAGGGAACAGTTTAGGCCATGGAACTGGAATTTCAGTGCAGTTTGCAATGAAGGAGGAATTTGGGAAAATGATGGACATGTTCTCGAACTCCCGACTTATTTTTTCTTGCATTGCCCAGAGACAGATGTGGCTGCGCTCCAGTTAATTTGGTCCGCAAACGGAGAAAGCTAAGCACAATGACAACACGGCTATTTGTGCATTTTTGAGGGATGTTGGCATGACATCTTTTGATAATGAAAATATTACATTTCATAGCACCAATATTTTTTGCAGAGATGGAGTACGTGTTTCTGATGCTGGTAGTCAGCTTTTTTGCAAAATATCCTAAATGCTTTACAGCACTTTTTGCAAATATAGCAGCATTTTGCAGTAGGTTTTTTCCTACTTTACTTTAAAACTCCTTGAAAAAACACCTTTAAAAGCAAAAAATACAAAAAAGGGTTGTTTTCAGAGCCACCACTTTCCCATGCAAAAGAGTACAATGTTTTTGATGCCACCCCGCCCTTCTATTTGGAAGTCCGCAGACTACGCAGGCTTTGCAGGAGCCTGCACCTTTGTTTGGTACTTCTATTTTTGAAGTGTGAAAGGTGACTCTGAAAAGAGCTGTTTATTGTCTATTTTTTGTTTTATAATATTTTTGGCTTTTTTATACATGACACAAAAGGGATGGAAGGGAAGGTAAGGTAGGGAAGGTGCACCAAATAGGCAGGGAAGGGGCAGGTGGAGAGAGGAACATTTTGGGTGGGCCTTATTTAGGTAGGGGACAGTGTTTCTCTTGCTCCCAGTCCGCAGCCTTGAAAGCTCTTTAAAACTGCTCCCTCCTGAAGATTGGTGTGTCACAGTGCATACAGAGCACAGCCACCCTCAAAAGGTAAAGGTTAACTGTGTCATTTATGTCCTGCGAGGCGTCTTCAGGGATCTTCTGCCCCACAGGAGTGTCTCTTGTGGTGACAGGAGCAGATGATGAGGATGTGACAGTGGATATCAACCTGCTCACCTCTTCGAAATGTACAACCCTCCAAACTGCTGCTTTGTGATTTAACCTTAGGTGACACTGCATGGAGGTGGTCCCATAGATGAACAGACCAGGGTTTCCATGACTGAGTACAACTTTGCACTGAGTGCATAGAACCTTGTCTGCACGTTCCTTTGGTACCCCCAACAGTGGTAAAAAGCCTCCACACCCAAGATTCACGCTGGCAGATGGTGACAGGGATTTCCACTACCTCATCCTCTTCATCCTCTTGGTCCCCCTCTGCATCACCATGCCTGTTGGCCTCTCCAGGCCCTCCAGATGGTGGAAGTGGTGGTGGTGGTGGGCCAGCTTCAGTGGCCATGGATGCCATCTTCTCACAGAAGAACAAAGTATCCCACAATCTGTAGCAGGTGCTCACTCCTGGCCAGCCAGAAACACAATGATGAGCAGCAGTGGGTGTATCCTTTTATAGGGGTGCTGTTCTTGGGCCATGCAACTGTCCCTAGACCCTTTAAGCCTCAGGTTGGGCTCAAAAAGTTACAAAATGTTGCTAGATCAACCAGGACCTGGTCTAGGACCTCTGCAACTGTGAAGTTTCAGTTTAAAACACCCTGGGTAGGTCAAACATGCACTTTTTAACTGTCCAGAGGTACAAACAGTGTCCACGGATACTCCCAGCCCACAGTGCGGGTGCTGTCACATGGTGACGTCCCAAACATCCACGGGTAGGACGGCTGTCCGCAGGACACCTATTGCACAGTGTTAGGCAAGATTGTATGCAGTACCCTGTGGGAGACTGTCCTCTTGGCAATAGTTAACCCAACCTTTGGTGTAAGCATGTACTGCACAAGTTGGTAGAGTGACTGAGCAGCCAGGCTTATCTTAAGAGGGGTCAATGTGAGCTGTAGGGTTATTACACAGATATTCACAGTGACAGGTATTCAAATAAACACTTACTCTCAAGGTTTCTTTATTAAACAATTATTTATTAATTTAACAGTCAGTCGACTAAGACTTTTTCAGAAGGGAGCAAAATATGTAACACAATAATATACTTCAAAACTACACACTCTCAGTTTCAATAAATCAGTAGATACCCATTTGGGATGCCACACAGATACTTTCTACACCCAGAGGTGACTTAAATAACTAGGACACTGTGGACACTGACATATCACTGGCCCATTTAGAGCAATACTGGGATTAGTGTCAAAGGGAAGAGATGAGAGAATAAAACAATGGTTAATAAATATTCTTCAGCAGGTAAGTACTTTTTGAACCCTCCAATGCAAAGTCAATTAATCCTTTCCCAGCTACACAAGTTATCTAATGTGTGACTTTTGTTGAGAGATAGTTACAGCACAAAGTCAGAGGTAAGGAGAGTCTTTCAGGGAGCCAGGAAAGCGAATGTTAGTTGAGCAAAAGTCTAGGTGAGCCGAAGCACTTCTTGCAGGTAAGTAAAAAGTCTTTCACAATGTTTTTGAAATCTTTGTTTAAATGAAATCACTGTAGGGCCACAAGCTGGGAGGTTTGTGAGAGGCAAAGCTGCAAACAACTCTGCAAAGGCAACCAAGTCAAGTCTCAACTGAGAGCTAGCAAGACTACATAACAAGAGTTAAGCAATGCCTTAGTTTTACAGTACCTTTGGTTTGAAGACATTGGTTCAAGCTGGCTTCTGTTCCAGTTGTAGGTCTGCAGATCCTGTGTTCCTGGGCCTCAGTCATGGTGACAAGTAGTGGGGACTCCTACAATACGAATTGAAGGTCGGCAGCAGCAATTGGCAAACTTCAGATCAGCGGTACTTCACAGATTCAGCTTCTTGCGGCTCGCAAACAGCACCACTGTGGTGCTCAGATACCTTTATGGACTTTCCTCACATCTGGGGTCCAGCATTTTGTTGATGTGGCTCAGGCTTGGTCAGTTCTGCTTCATGAGAGTCCGGATGATCTTCCTGGAGCTTGTATCCAACTTAAAACGATGCACTCAATCTGGTGTTCCTCTCCCTGGCAATCACTTTCTGCAGCAGCAATGGAAGTACAGCCAGCTATGAGAATATGTCCAGACGGTTTCGCTTTGAAGTTGATTGGTCCCACCAACCAACAGGGAGCAGTAGTATGTTGCGGGGCTACTCTAGGCAAGGCAAATTCTGAGCTTCAGCACTGCAGCAGGGCTTCAGCGGGCAAACCAACGGTCCAGGAGTTGCAGAAAGTGTCTCTTGCAAGTTCTTCTTCGGATTCCTTCGTCCAGTGGTGAACTCAGACTTCCAAGCAAAAATCCTCACCTTTTATGCAGGTTTCACTCATTATTCGCAGCCTAGCAGTGACTCACACAGCAGGGTGGCTGTCCTCCAATGACAGCCAGCGAGCCAATCACCTTTGAGTGCATTTCTGTAACCAAGGGGATTAAGCACAGGGAGTTTCGGGCACCTCCCTCACTTCCTGCCCTGCCAGACACGCTGGAGCCAGAGGCGGGCTTCAGCAGCGAAACCCGCCAAAGACAAAATGAACAAAGGGACCAGACCTGGTTTGGCACGCAGAGTAAGTCTCAGGAAGGGCTATTCCAACAAGAAATGGCGAAAAAAGTAGACCGGGCCATTTTGACAAAATGGACACCCATGGGTGTCTTACTGCAGCTGCAATTGCAGCCTGTGGTACAAACACACCATGGTAGGCAAAGGTAAACCACTGCCACCAGCCATTAATTGTAGAAATGGTAACATAAAAATGTTACATGAGAAACTAGACAAAGGGGATACTAAGTAACCTCTCCAGCACCCTATTTGTAAGATAGTGTGTGCTGGGTCTAGAAAGGACAATGTAAGTAAAGTCAATTTCACTTCACTGCTCTTGGAAACAGTAGTTTAACCAAGAGAAGGTATTTAAACCTTTTGGGAATCTGGAAGACTTCCCAGTGTCACTGCACTGAAGTTTCTGTGTGACACAATGTAAACAGATGATGCCTATGGAGTTTGAAAGACTCCAAAGTCAAAAGAAACACAGTTTTCAAATCAATGAAAAAAATACATGAGAGAGAGGGAACAAGATCTCACTCTCTCCAGGTTACAAATTAAAAGTCCTAAAGTCCAGCAATGGTGCTGGGGGTCTTTAAGGTAGAAGGGAATTAGCAAACTTCTGAGAATTCTCCCTAACACGGAGGTTGCGGAGTACGCATGTGCCCAGATGTCCGTAGGACAGGGGTGAGGCCCCTGAACTAATTAAAAAGTGTGTCACGACTTTACTGACATCTCCAGACAAGTGCAGTATTTGGAGGGCACATGTAACGCTCACCTGGTATCCACGGGGCCATCACTCAGCCTATTCTGACCTCTTACGACCTCGAATCCTTCCCTGGAGGCTATTTGACTGGAGATTGGGCCTTGTTTTCTTGGATAGTGTGCTCTCCGTCCTGCCTTCAGCGCAGGGGTGCGTTGATTGATGCAGGCTCGTTGCTGCCTAGTTACTTCACTGGCAAGAGTCCGACAGGTAAGTATAATGAGTCTTTTGAACAGTTCTCCAACTTCGTTCCTTTCCTTCCTTAGATGATGGCCGGCGTCCGGGGATGGCGGCGTGCTGCTGAGATGAGTAGCGCTGAGGTGTGTGAGAGCGCGATGCGTGATGCACCCCTTTCGTATTTGCATTGAACTGAATTCTTTTTCTGTGTCTTTTAGGTGCCCCGACGTTTTCAGCATGGATGCCGGTTATGAAGAACAAATGCGGTGGGTGAGCGTGGTATGCAGCGCCTCTAGATGTTTCCACGCTAACCTGGAGTGTCTTTTCCCTCTTGCAGATGGATGAGATGTTCCGGAGACAGAGTTCCCCCATACCGGCTGGGATTCAGGTAAGCGTTTGAAGCTCGTACAGTATTTAAAAATAAGCAAAGGTCTGCAGAATCTTTAATAATGCCTTTTTTCTGTTCTTTTCCCTTTTCCTTAGGAAGCGGCGTGCCGGGATGGGAATGACTCCGACGAAGATACCCGCAGAACAAAAGGAGCGATGACTGATGGGCAGAAGCGCTGCAAGATAAGGCTGTTCCTAACAGTGTTCTTGTTCTTGCAGGAGCTGAGCGCAGAAGAAAGATGCAGGCGTACTGGAGACCGATCCGAACACGGTGAGTGTCATGCTGCAGGTGCGGTAAACGCAAAGCATGTTTCTCAGCCTGGGTGTGGCTTAAATAGTCTCTGGGTATCCCATGTGCTTCCGGGTTGAACCACACCCAAAAGACTAGACCGCACATGCAGTTCTGGGAACCGAAATATGTGGGGGCATCCATCTTGTCCCCATCAATGCACTACAAGACCAATCCCCAATGTTATCCTATGGGAGGGAGTGAGTCTGGTGCCACAAGCGCCAAGTCTGACTCCAAGTGGGTCTTTGGAGGGATGGAGAGGCCCTTGAGGGCCATGTAGGTGATCATCGCCTGGCTCCAGCCTGACATCTTGGAGGGCTGGGGACATGAGGGGCAGGAATCATGACAGCACAGGAGATAAAATGCACATGTGCCCAGGTGTCGGCTTGACAGGGGTGGGGTTCTCGACCTAATTAAACTGTGCATGTTGACTTTACAGATATCTCCGGACAGGCGCAGTGTTCGGAGGGCAAACAAGATCAGATCTGCATGTGCCCAGGTGTCCTCAGGACAGGAGTGGGGCCCCCAAACTAATTAAAAGTGTGTCACGATTCTACGGACAACTCCGGACAGGCACGCTCTTCGGGGGCACCTCCATTTTGGTTGCGGACAGCCCAGACAAAAAACACACACACACCAATAGTACATACACAGATTTTTATTAAGACACACAAAAACACACTATTTGGAAAGGAAAGGGGTAGCAAATGGGAAACATACTAGGTGGAATTGGGGTTCTCTCTACAGACTGTTCATGAGGGGAGGAAGGCATTGAGGTTTCATCGTAGCATGAATGATTGAAGGAATTTGGTGGGGATGATTGGCTGGGACAGCAGGAAGGGGCACAAATACAAGTGGTGCAGTGGTATTGAATATTGTCTTTAATATGGCTTTTGACAAATGTCATTAACTTTACAAAATTAGTGTTCAGTTCATCAATTTTTGTACACACACTTAATAGTTGATTTGCTGCATTTGCAGTTTGGGGCTGTCTGTGGCCACCTTCTTGCTCATTTAGTAGTCATTCGGGCCAATTTCTTCATTTGCTCTATGTACTGTTAAAAAGAAAACCATGTTTTAGTGACATGTGCAACAATTGATATCACTTTTTCTACTTTAAACATTGTATTCTGTGCCATTAGAGTTATTTCCTTCACTCATTTCAGCATGGGGGAAATATTCTTCTAACCACACCAGGGTGCTTTCCATTTCTGTTTGAAGAAAACAATACTGCTATTTCTTACAAGTCATGTACATACAACAAAGTCTAATGTTACAAGAAGAAATGTACTTACTACTTTTTGTAAGGATTTCTTCTGAGTAGCATGGAGTTGCTTCTGAGTGTGTATGCAAGGTTGCATGAGGTACTACTGTTAGATGTACAGTTCACTTTTGTTGTTGGTGCATTCCATTATGTTGCGCAACCTATGATACTGTACTTCTGGTTTCATAAGTACAGAATTTGTATACATATTTAATTTTTGAATGTGCTACATATATCCGTTGTAGTCTAAACTAAATGTCTTTGATCATTGCAGGATATAATAATGTAAGGTAACCCCTGTGCTTTTGGGGAGTGCCAATGCTGCCCGAGTTCCGCGGTCTGTGCGACTGTCCGCAGATTATGTGGCTATCATGCCGGGGGCAGGGGGTTCACTATGATGTAAGGTACATGTAGAACAATTAAGGGTATCCTAGTCAAACCCATGAAATTCAGTGAAAACCTTTTTAAAGTGACGTTATGATTACAAGTAAAACCGAAAAACCTCAGAAATTACCCAGTTATGGTAAGCTAAGCTACTGCTAAGACTAACACCCATTGATGACATCAGTAATGACATCACATGTGAAATTAATTTTGATAAAAAGTCCTTACAAGGGGTTGTGTTTATAATGTTGGTAACAAGATGTCAGGGGTGATTGGGAGACCTATCATGAACTACTTCATCTATTAAAGAATGTACTCATCTAAACAACATTGTGTTGGAGTGCTGTTGTTAATACAGCAACCTAATCAATGGCTAGAGCATGCACCGTAGAAGTACAATATTTATAATCTTGTAATTTTGGATAGTAAATAATGAATGCTACCTTATCGGAGTTTTGAGTAATGTTAAACATGTAATAATTAGCTAGCAATTCAAGACTTACTATCCACTTGTGCTAGTACAAACAATACATATGAAGATCCACAATGCATACAAATCAAAGGCACATACAGGGAAACTAAAGTAAGGAAGAAAGAAACAGCATCATCAGAAAATGTTAATAACATTAAAGTTTATCTTCATGTATACAAATGAATTGTGTGTTTGAGTCCTGCTTATTGCATTATGTATGTGCACCATGAGCTGAGATCAAACCCTAAGGAAAGTACTATAAGAGCATATGACAAGGTTAACATCTAGATATATAGCACCTTTTGAATTTTAATACTCTGACTGTCAGTTAACAAAAACAAGTGGCCCAGATGTGTGATGTCATCAGTGATTGTGATGTCATCTTTGAAGTCCTGGGTGCTAGACTTAGCAGTGCACGGTGGTGGCGTGAGGCATGGTTGCTTAGTTTACCATAACTGGTGAATTTCTGAGGTTTTTCGGTTTTACTTGTAACCATAACGCCACTTTCACCAAGCTCTCCCACTGAATTTGATAGGTTTTTATTACTGTAAACTAACGCTGTTCCTTTAACAAAGTCTTTTCACTGAATATATAAATATGGAGAGAGACAGAGAGAGAGATAGAGAAAGAGAGAGAGAGGTAAAGACAGAGAGAGAGCGAGAGAGAAAGAGAGGGAGAGAGAGAGAGAGAGAGAGAGAGAGAGAGAGAGAGAGAGAGAATTAAAGATAGTGAATACATTATTTTTTTTTTAAATGTGCTCCCATCAGGTGAATCACATGCAAGATGTGTGTGCTATTTCAGTGCTGTCTCCTCGATTTCTTTTTAAAGACTCCAAGCATATGGTATAGATTGGAGGATGAGAGACGCGGTCTAATTATGGCAAATAACATGTCATTCTATGAACACCCACACAGATGTTTCATATAATTCATGGAACTACGGCTTTATGACAAACCATGTAAGACATATTCTTTTGAAAATTCATCGGCTGTGCCCTAGATACCTGTATACGAACTGTAAATTGTCACTTTCCTTTTTAATTCCACAAATATTTTGGAACTAGAAATGTAAGAGCATTTCTTAAAATTGCTGCTTGTGACAATTTCTAAAGCACTGACTCCAAAAATGTCAAACTCGGAGGTATACTGGCACATCTTCTTGAGATAATTTGAGTTCATTCTTTGATGCTAACTGCCACATGAAGGCAAACTGTCTCCCAAAAGACATGACAACATTCTAAATTTACCAAAATAGCAAAAGGTTCATGCAGAGGACTAGAATAAACAGCACTTTCATCAATGTGCCTCTTAGTTGTGACTGACATTTATCTGCATTTACATTGCCAGGTATATTATTGGCCTCTTTAATTCTGGTTGCATAATGGCAATTAAGTCCAGGGGAACGAGTTCTGCAGAACCTAACGGTCATGCTATTCATGTATTGAAAGCGTGTGCACTTCCTTAACTTTTTTGAAAATTCGTGGAATGAACTTCCAGCAGTTTCACATTGTGAGATAAAAGGATGCTGCTTCTACAGTTACCCTGCATTCTTTTCGATGCTTAAATCGATGGAAGAAAGTGGTGGGTTATTTTAGGACAGACAGGAGAGTCATCAGGTCAGGCTATAAACAGCTTTAGGTCTCTGACTGACCTATCGAAGGTACACATTATAGAGGGTCTCTGCTGGCTGCCAGTACCTCTGTGAGTGTATCCTGATGAAATCTCTGACATCCATTTTGAAGGAGCGAGTGAAGCTTTGCATGTTGGGATGAGATTTGAAAATGATGCTATTACAAGCAGGTTGTGATTCCCTCTCACTTGGTAAACTGATTTGTTTACAATGTGTGTGTTTAGGTGTGTCTTGCACACTGCCGCGCTTCTTTCCTAGACGCCTATATGTGTACACATTTTCTGTATTTATGTGCCTGCACGGACTACTAAATGTATTTTTGAAATGATACCAGAGGCGTCGGTAGGGGGTATTGGGGGGGCTGTAGCCTGGAGTCTTTTGGTTGTAGCTCCGGATAGAAGCTGAGGGGCTACAACCAAAAGGCTAGCTAGCCCTGAATCCTGACAGTCCCGACATTAGCGTAGCCCAGGATCTTTTTCATACCTAGCAACACCCCTGCATGATACCATTAACAACTAGTAACCTCTACCTTTCCATGAGTGCCTCTCGGAGGGCCACAGCAGGGAGCCAACAGGCAAGGCTACCTTACCGAGAATTCTTAAGTGGGCTAAATCCCTAGGTTTCTGGAACTATATGTGACTTTCTCACAGGATTGTAGGGTTTACGCACTCATTCACTCTCAAGCACTGAGTTATAAAGGGCGGGATCAGACTTGGGGGTGTCCTCCTGAGCCAGTCAGGCCGCTCCCTCTTATACTCCTGTGTTGAGAAGTTCTGCAGCCAGTCAAACTACCACTAGTACTTTGCTGGCAAAACCGGCTGTAAGCAAATTCTAAGTTGTTAAGGGGCAGTGTTGGGGGCCCGCCTCCGGTCACCAGGGTGGGCCACAGATCCATTCAGGGCCACCTGACTTGGCACAAAGACGCTGCGTCCATGCAGCTTAGTGGAAGCAGGATGCACGCTGCTTGGCCCGGATCACCGGACCGTTGATCACCAGGCTGGGGAACACCCCAACAGCAGCAGCCCAGGCACTGGGGGCACCCAGGCAAAGGCCATCAACCAGGCCGCGACCACGTGGCAATAGGCCCCAAAAGAAATATGCAGACATGGGGCTCTGCTGCACTGTCCTCTGCATGCCAGCAGAGCGCCATTTATTAAAGAGGCGTCATGACAAAGTCATGATGCTCTCTCGTATCCAACCACTAGACCAATACGCAACATCCCTCCATTATTATACCAAAAGAAAAATCACCCCGCACTGCAAAACAGCGACCCTCTACTGGGTCTAACTTGGCGCATTCTAGTCCACACACTCATCGTGCTCCTACATAATCACTGCAAACATGGGGTGCATTCCAGTCCGAGCACCACCTAATAGCTACTCACAAACTTAAACTTTTAGCACTGCAAAAAAACAGGTGTGTTCCAGTCCGCAAACTACAGGGCCCAATGGCGGTCTATTGCAACTCAGAAAATTCCAGGATCGAACTGGCCAGTGGCGCTGCTGCATGACAAGAAGAATACATTTTCTTCATCTTCCTCCTCTCCCACATCATACTGCGTTCTCCTTGGGTCTTCCCCCACTTGGACCGCAGCCACTCTAGGGGTCTTTCTCCCCTTCGACTCACTCCCCATGATTTCCCCGACAGGTTGGCTGGTGTCGGAGCGAGGAACACCTGTGTGAAGTTATCTACCTTCCTGTTACGCTCACCTGGTATCCACAGAGACGCCACCCAGCTGGGTTACTTGCTGGTATGCTTCTCAGCTTTGCCCTGATGTGGTCTGCGGGGAAGGTTCTGCCTGAAAATACAGGAGGACTGTGTTCAAGACTGACCGACTTGAGTAAGTATCCTCCCTCCACCCCTGTATGCTTTCAGTCCCTCTGGCACCCTCTCCTCACCTTGTGGTAGAATTAGGCGTGCTCTCCGTCCTACCTTCTTTGCAGGGGCGCGTTGTCTTTCATAGGCGAGTGCGGTCCAGTTACTTCACTGACGCTGGCCCGTTTGATATTGTTCAGGTAGGTCTTATTGCTGTTCTTTAGTTTTGTTGCTATCCTGCATGCCTTTCTTTGTTTAAAATGTCTCTTTTTTCTCCCTTAGGTATGCTGAGCTTCAGTGCGGTGAACTGGCTTGGTTGAGCCCCGCTGATAAATGATGGCGCATTAAGAGCGCTATGATGTGGTAAGTAAGTGCTATGCGCAGCACCGCAAAGTCTTGCCTTTGCTAACCTGTGTTTTCCTTCCTTGTAGGTCGCGGTGTTCTTCAGCGCGAGTGGAATGTCCGGAGTGGTGCCAGCCGAGAGGCGACCAGCCAGGTAAGCCTTTTGAGCAGTTTGTAATTTGTAAATGTCTCTACAGCTTTCTTTAATGTTGCCTCTATCTTCCTCTTTCAGGTCGTTCTGTCCGGGAGGCATGCAGATTCGAGGAAGCTGTTCTCAGTAGCTGCAAGTGTTTAAAGATGAAGACTGCAGGTAAGATGCTGCTGCTAATGATGTTCATTTTGTCTCCTTGCAGAACCTTCTCCGAGGTTCGAGGGAATAGCTGGACACGATGAGCGTCACGTTGCAAGCTGCAAAGTAACACGAAGCATGTTCTGCAGTCAGGGTGTGGTTTATATAGCCCAGGTAAAGTAGTACCAGGGAAAGTAGTTCCAGGCCTGCCACACCCAAAACACTAGACCGCATAGCTTGGTTCTTAGGGAACCAAGCTGTGTGGATGCCTCCATGTTGGCTGACAATACAATAAAGTAGTTCCCAAGCACATTGTTGTTCATGGTGTATGAGCCTGGCGCCATAGGCGCCAGGACTGGCCCCATGAGGGCTTTTGAAGAGGATGCCAGGCTCTAGAGGCCCGAGTCCTGCCTCCACCTGGCCAATGGATTTGCAGAGGGGGTTTTGGGCGAGGGTCGTGACACCTTCCCGCACCTCCCACAGATGTGCCCTTTTGTCGGGCAGTCCTGCGGGTGTGGATGATCCCACCCCCACTGATGGCTTATTGTGGCATTGGGGTCTCTCCTTGGCCAGTCTCCCCTCTCATCCTTGCCACTTGCCGACAGCTGCCACCTCCTCGAGCTTGACCTGCTGCATGGGGGCCTCCAGCTTGAGGTGGTGTCTGGATGAGTACATGACTGAGGCCTGCACCTCTGCCAATTCCTGGGCACGGCCAAGGTCTAGTATCTGGTCGAGGGTCAGCACTGGGTCCCTAAGGACTTGCCTGCATAGCTTTGAGGAGCTACAGCCGTAAATGATCTGCGCTCTGTTCTCGTCCTCCTCGAAGTTTCCCAGGTCACAGGACAGTGCAATGCCACACAGCTTCCCATAGAACGCATTGAGGCTCTCCCGTTCCTCCTGCTACGCACACCTCATCCTGAACCATTCATAGTACTTGTTGACCATGGGTCAGAAGTATTCATTCAGGACTGTGATGGCTGCAGCATATGACTGATTTGCGGGCCTTAGTGTCTTGAATAGCCTCTGAACAGTCAGTCCGGCTGCATCCTTGATCTCCACCACCTCAAAGTACAGCTCCAGGTTCTTCACCTAGGCTGTACACTGGGGTCCCAGACTGGCGGGCGAACCCACCACGTCAAAATGGTGTAGTGACACGAGCAGTCCTCGACATACCCCTTTGTTGTCGTTGTCTGTCATGATGGGCACTGGGCGAGGCCCCGGATGCAACTACTGCTGGTGGATCTGGGTGTGTCTGCCCACTCGTGGATGCTTTTGTGGGCGCACAACCACTCCTTCAGGAGCTGCTACCCTCAGGGGCCTTGTTGATGATGACGATGAAATTGCTCCAGACCAGGGGACCACCTCTCCTCCCACACACGGCGGCGCAGCTGATGCTGCAGGCCCTCTTTTGCAGCCGCAACTCCACGCGGCCTCTGCCACAGCTGACAGTCTCTCTTCTTCCGTCTTGGCGGCCCGCATCAATGTGCGGCCAGCGCCGCCACACTGCAGCCCAGGGTCACAGACCGCAGCCGCACATGTAGATCCTTTGCCGCGCCCCACCTCGAGAGGAAAAACAAAGCCTCCAGGAGCCAACACACAAACGTGCACGGGGGGCAAGATGTCCTCGTCGCCAATGTTGGGGGCCCGCCTCCAGTCACCGGGACGGGCCAAAGATTGAGTCGAGGCCACCCGACTCGGCACAAAGATGCCGCGTCCACCCAGCGTAGTGGAAGCAGGGTGCACCCTGCTTGGCTCGGATCACCGGACCATTGATCACCAGGCTGGGGATCACCCCAGCAGTGGCAGGCCAGGCACTGTGGGCACCCAGGCAATGGCTGCCAACCAGGCCACAACCACATGGCAATAGGCCCCAAAAGAAATATGCAGACATGAGTTGCTGCTTCCTGGGCCTCTGCTGCACTGCCTTCTGCATGCCAGCAGAGCCCCTTTTATTAGAGAGGCGTCATGACTACGTCATGACGCTCTCTCGCATCCAACCACTAGACCAACTCACAGCAGGCAGTGGAGTCTCGGGAGGGTGTGGGAGGAGGCGGACTTGAGACAGCACTCTATATTTGCGCTGTGACAGAGAGGGCTCGAGACTAGGTTATGCTAAAATTGTAGTCCACAAGGATGAGAAAATATGATAAAATTGGCACTGTGCACTGGCAAGCTCTGGCCACTGCCCTTTTCTAGCAAAACCCCTGTAAGAAAGTAAAGGTGGGGAGTAACTCATTGGTTGATAATAGAAAGCGTTCCTAGTTATTTTCTGATTAAGTGACTTTTCTTGCCCTTACACATGACTCGATAATATGTTCTTTGAATGGATGCCGGTAGGTGAAGCTGGCGGGATGGCTCAGTAAGCCAGTGTACCTCCTGCAGAGACATTCCAGGTCGCATGTTCACATTTCAGCAGGTGGAAAGATTAGGCTGTTAGTCCTTCTTACGTACCTGTTCCATGTGACTTCGTAGTCCAGCTCGTTGGACTCCCCAGAATGGCTGTTGTGGGTGTGCACCATAGGGGCACTGCGTATAAAGGGACGTTTCTTGATCATATAATCCCAGCACAATGCTGCCTTTCCCGTTTTATGCTAGCTGTACAGCCTGGCCTCAGCACAGGAGTGAAGAGGATTGATGTTAACCGCTTAAGCAAGAGCAGGGGTGCCCACTCAGGCAGCATACACCCACGTTCAACAGCAATAGACCTCTGCCAGGTATGTGCATGCCTACTTCCAGACACCGTCTGCTTCGGGATGCACGAGTTAGTGTCCTTTTCTGAAAGTGACTGTTAAAGCACGCCCACCCATCCCAGCTAACATACGCTCACATTGGCCTAGATCTAAAAACAAACATCCAGCCACCTATCCCTACAGACGCTCAGTGAAACCCCACCCCCCAACCGATTTGCATTGTACTTTATATAAGTTGGTATATGTGTTTTGGAGGTTATGTCCATTTCATACAGTCTTCCCATCTGCCGTCGAGTGGTGCTGTTCGCTAGCAACATTTCATTTTCCAACAATGGAAAAAATATGCATTGGTCACTGGTTAAGACTTCACAGAAGAGGTAGACCCTGCCTGGGTTTGTGTTTCCTGGTGTAGGGAGTAAGTTCCTGACTCCCGGTATATCTATACCATAGCGAATTGATAGAGCACCTAGACAAAGACACTGACATTACAGCCAATTTAAGAAATGTTGGAAGAGTTGAGGGCCGTCGCGTAGTGTAGCAATGCCAAGAAAAAGTAAATATGTACCTAAGCATATATATCATGTTCCTTATATTTGCTCAATGTAGAGAAGTACAAGTATTAAGTATTGAGTATCATGTATGCATTAAGTATGTATGGATTTTAATGTAATATGTTTCTTTTTTTAAAACATGTTTTAAATTATATTGTTATTTTATGTGTAGAGTTTATGTTAAACTATAACACATTAAATAAATAAAAATAAATTTGCTCAATATTTCTACTTAAACATGTTCAAATGTTCCATGCATATGTCTATGTTTGCCAGCAAGGAATGCATTTTATTTAGCTTTGTATGTATTTATTAATCTCAAATGTTATTCTATTTACCTGCCTAAATACACCTGATTATGAGCTGTTTCTGTGAGCTGTTCTGGTTTTCAGGCACTTGTAATAGGCCGGTGCGACTTGCAAACATCAGGTGTATGTTCCTCTGTGCCTTCTTGATGGATAGACTCAGTAAATTAATCGCGAATAGTAGGGCCTGGCTCATGTTCCTGTGGGTAGATTTTAATCCCAACAGGGTCAACAATGAGAGGCTATCTGATTCATGAACTCAATTATTTTCAAGGATGACTATGGTAAAATACGTGCAGCATGCTTTGTGTCAAAATGACTACTGCCCCTCCTGCCTGCATCAGAGGTTATAGGTCAGTGCACCCGTTCTCCTCAGCATGCTCATCTAAATCACTGGTTGTGGCAGGGTTTCTTTCTCCCTCGTGCTGTGCTCAGGCTTGGTGACGTGTTAGCATGCAGCTTGCAAAATTAGCAAATGCTTCTCACTTCAAAATTGGAAAAGAGCCTCATTAATGGACGACTTTTATTTGAAGGGGATAGGCAGGCCAAAACTGCTTTGCAGGTGCGGGAATAGCATGGGATCCTATAGCAGAATGCTACAAGGCCAAATCTGCAGATTAGATGACTGTTTCTGAGATGTTATATGTTTAGAGCCTCCTGTAAATAGCATGGCTTGTTTCTATTCCTGATACAAGATGTGCTGTAAAATGCGTTGTGCAGAAGCGTCTGCCTCTTGTTTAACTAACCACCATTGCAATGCACATGGCTCTGTATCTGCCCAAGAGCCTTTTCCATGTATAGTTTAACAGGGCAGGCATCAGCCTCCCTTTCAACAGTTACTAATTATACACGAAAAGGTTAAGGAAAGGGTAGTGACTGCTACCCCTCTGACCTGACCAGTGTGGTGCCACCTGAGGAGGACCCCCACCCAACCTCCCCGGCATCAAAACCTGGCTCCGCCACTAAACCACAACAGAGGGTGCATAGACATGGGGAGGAAAAAACATAAAACCGTAAATGCCCGTGTAGGGAATCACAGCCATGGCAAACCGACATCTGACGGCATACCCAAAAAGATCGCTACAGGGCTGGCATTCTGACTCCTTTTCTAAAAAAAAGGCAGGGGGTGTTGTAGAAGCACATATTTCAGAAGCTGAAAAATGTCTTGCAAGAGGTGATATTATGGAAGCTGTCCACCTGGTTTTGGTGGAGACGCGGACCAGTGGCCCACTTATGGGAGTCTGACCCCGATACAGAGATTATCAATCAAACTCTGCCAGGAAAGCTCAGGGGGAAGAAGTCCGTAGCATCAAGAAACAAACCCACAACATTTCCAGAGAATAAGGCAGATATAGTCAATGACAGAAATGTACCCATAATACTCCTATGTCAAAAGACTTAAATTAATGGAAAGTCACATTTTAAATTTAAATGGGTTTTAAATTTAAATGGGACCTTAATGAGACTTGAAGACAAGGTGGACAAAGTGTTGGGTCAACTCTGGCATGACAATTCTATAGGGAATCCGATCTTTTTGTTAGGGAGAATTCTCAAAATGTGCTAATTTCCCTTACGGTTTGAGACCCCCAGCTGGATTTCTAGGATTTGATTTGTTTTACCTGGGAAGAGTGATAGCCTTCTTTACCACTCTTCCATGTATTTTGATATATGTTTTACTTTTGTGTTCTTTGGTTATGGAGTTTTAAAACAACTCCAGTGGCATCATCTTTTTCTGTGTGGCATACAGCACCTTCAGTGCAGTGGCACAGGGATGTCTTTCAGACTTCCCATGGTTTAAATACCTTCTATGGGTCTGACTAATGTCTCCCAGAGCATGTAAAGTTAAATTGACTTGCTGTAAAGATGTTAAAGTGGCCCGCTTGCTGCTTTGCGAGCCACTCGCTTCATATGCTTGTTGTCCCGATGTTTTGTACCCTGTGAACCTCTGCCAATAAAAATAAAAGTTTAAAAAAAAAAAAAAAAGTTAAATTGACTTTACTAGTCTCTTTAAATTTATTGACCCAGCACACCCTATCTTACTATAGAGTGCTGGAGGGGTTGCCTAGCTTCCCCTGAGTCAAAACACTCATATAACAGTCAAATGTTACATTATCCTTCTTTAAATGGCTGGTGGCAGTGGTTTAGTTAAACTACCGTGATTTTTCCCGACAGCTAACAAGGGTAGCTAAAAATCGGGTCAGCCATGTTTTTCAATATGGCGCCCCAGACCTATCTGTAAAAACAGAGTCCGGTCATCTTTTTTTGCCATTTCTTTTAGGAAAAGTCCTTCTTGTGTTTAACTCTGTGTGCCAAACCAGGTTTGGTCCCTTTGTTTGTTGGCCTTTGGCAGGCTTCAGTGCTGAAGCCCTCCTCTGGCGCCTGAGTGTCTGGGATGGACAGGATGTGAGGGAGGTGCCCGAAACTCCCTGTGGTTAGTCTCCTAGGAGACTTGAAAGCACTCTGGCATGATTGGCCGGCTGGACAGCCACCCTGCTGTGTGATTGACAGCCAGACTGGAATGAATGGGGGAAAACTGTTTAAAAGCAGGTCTCTGGGACTTGGAAAGCAGAATTGACCACTGGAATGAAAGAACCGAAGACAAGCTAAATGAAGAGGACTACTGCAACTCCTGGATGACCGGTGAAGTCCTGCTGCAGGTCCGAATTGCCTGAACCTCCATCGACAGAGAAGCCCTTCAAGGTTAACTTCTTCCCTTGAGTTTGGTGGGAACAACCAACTCGCAAGACACTTGGACACTGTCGCCATCTGGTTGAATTTTCATCAGAGTGCTGTTGAAAACCGGATAGCCAGAGGGAAGGAAACCAGCTCGGGGACTTTAAGGCACTCACACCTTAAACCGATGTCTTGCTAAAGCTTTTGGCCTCATCCCTGGGCCGTGCAGGAACCTCCTGACGTCCTCCTACTTGTACCCATGACTGAAGCTCAGGAAGAGCAAGATCTGCTCGAACTGCCAGGAACAACTGCCTCAGCTACAGCTCTTCTTCATTAACAAGATACTGTGCAAACGTGGTCCGGAAATCTTTTCAGCCATCGAGAAAGTGCATGAAACTTTCCGCAACTTCAACGGCTTGTCCTTCCCTAAACAATCGTCAAACTTTTCGCCTAATCAAATTCTTCTAAACTCTCTGGCAAAGACTTAACCATTATCTACCAGAACTGTGCTATCCTATACAAAGCCTCTGAACCATTGACTATTGGCCCAAGCCTATTGAGAAGAATTGCTGGTTGTAGTTAACTGAACCCCTTTATTAAGTATGTGATGTGCCACTTTGCTCCCACTTCAGGGGAGCTAAACTTGTTCATTTACTTACCGGTTGTATTTTTGTGTTTTATTAGTGTGTGATATTGATATGCTTATGCTAGTGTAATGTTTTCTAACTGACTGAGTAAATAAATGTATATTCTTTTACCAAAAAACCTTGAGTAAGTGTTTGTTTGAATCACTGTATTAGTCGGTCCTTTGTGTATCTTGTTCTACTGCTCACTTAAACTCTTGAGATAAGTCTGGCTGCTCAGCCATCGTTATCACTTTACTGTGCTGTACCGGCTTGCATCAAAGGTGAAATTGTGCTTACACTTTTAGGGCCTCATTACGACTCAGGCGGTAAGGGTTTTACGGCGGCGTTAACAGCGCCGACCCTTACCGCCTGAGTACGAGGTCCCTTAGCGCCATGGCGGACTTAACACCTGCTTTTAGCAGGTGTTAAAATCCATGGCGCTAAGGGACCATGGAGTTAATTATGCCACCGTAATTTACGGTGGCGTAATTAACGCCTTCCCCACTCCCATTATGCCCTATGGGGCAAAAATGGGAATGGGGAAGGGTAAATGGGTATTGGGGACTTACCGCCCCGCCAAGGTCGGAATGGGGCGGTAAGTCCGCCAACCACCATGGCGTAAACGTAGTTTACGCCATGGTGGTAAAGTCACGGCCCAGGCGGTAACTTACCGCCTGGGTCGTAATGAGGCCCTTAGTCTTAATTGCTTGTAGTGTTCCCAATGGGTACTGCAGGTGATTCTGCCTAACACTGGTGTACAGCGGTGATGATAAAGTATACTTGTTACATTTAGTGTGCTACTTTTACCTTTGTTCAAATAATCCTCCCAAGGCTAAGCAACACTAGTAAAGCAATTGTTTTATCATGACTGATATGGAAAGCTACAGACAGGAGACCTTAGTGACTTTAAGTGTTGATCAATTGAGAGATATGTGTACAGTTAGGAATCTCACTGTAAAAGGCTAAAAGGTTGAATTGATAGTGTTAGGGAGAATTCTCATTCTATGGCTAATTTCCCTTACCTATAGAGTCCCCCAGCAGCTTTGCTGGATTTGAAGGGTTTGTTTCTTTTTACCTGCTAAGAGTGAGACTCTTTTTCCCACTCTTAGGCATTTTTGCTACGTGTGTTCTAGGCTATTTTTATGTTTAATGCCTATGGAATTTTCTCTCACCCATAGGAACCATCTTTATTCACATGTGTTACACAGCACCCTCAGTGCAGTGACACAGGGGTGTCATAGCGACCCCCAAACAAATACTCCATACCCTCGGACTGACTTCTGTCTCCCAGGGCATGTAAAGTTAACAACACAAAAAGTTATTTTGCCAAAGTCAAAGATGGAAAGTTACAGTCAGGAGACCCTCCTTGCAAAAACTCCTGATTATCTTAAAGATTTGTGCAGACAGAAAGGTCTTCCTGTCAAAGGCAAGAAAACAGAAATGATTGATAGACTGTTAGAGAAACAAAGTCTGGATAGTGGTGTTGTACGCACTGCTACTCCGGCAAATGTGACAAACAGTAATGAGGATAATGTTGAAAATGTTATTGTTGAGTCAGATGAGGAAGAGGAGGATAACAATGTCACCCCCTCTGATCCTCTGCCTGCTCAAGGGCCTCAGCCTGTAGCTACTGGACGCTTACCAGGTCCCACATTAAGTCCTGAATTTATATCTCTAGAAAGAATTTGACTTGAACTTGAATTCAAACAAATTAGTGCCCAAACTGAACAGAGACATTAAGAACTAAGGCTCAAAGAAATGGAGCTCAACCATGAGCTTAAGATGAAGAAATTGTCTTTGGAAAATGCTTTTCTCCCTGAATCCTCCAGATCTTCCAATCCAAAAAAGACCCTGGATACCTAAAGAGATTGTGGGTATGTATGAACCTAAGTTGGATGTATTAGATTGGCTTGCTATGTTTGAATATAATCATGGGCTCCATGATATCACAGGGAATCAGTTGATCCCCTGGTTATTTTCTAGGCTCCCCCTGCTGCATCTGATGTGGTAATGGAGTTGGGGAGGTGGATAGGATGAATTATGAATGTGTAAAGCTAGATTTGATTGCTAAATTTGGGAAGACTCCTTCTCAGTACCTTATGAGGTTTAGGACCCTCAAAAAGCATGATAGTACCCCTTGGGCTACTTGGGTGAATGAATGTTTGAAGAACTTAGAGGGATGGATTAGGGGTTACAGAGTTAACACTTATATGGAATGAGAAAGCTTGTTATGATGGAGCCTATCTATGATGCCTGCTCTCCTGAGCTCAGACAGCACTTGGCTGATTCTAAGGAAATGGATCCTAGAAGGTTAGGCAAGGCTGCTGACTTGTGGGTCGCCAACAGGGCTACTCACAAGGAATCTGGGGTCACTCAGAAAAAGGATGAGGGAAAGCAGCCACCAAAAGAGAACCAAGAGAATTCTAATACCTCCCATACCAAAGAGGGCCACAAACAACACAGTAACCAGGGTGCACCCCAAGGGAAACCAAATAGGGCTAGTGAGTCCTCTTGTGTTCAACCAGAAGGAGGTCAGCAGAAGCCCCCATTCCAGAGAGCATTTGGAAAATGCTATGTCTGTGGGTCTACTGACCATATCAAAGGAGATCCCAGGTGCAAGGATAAACCTGCAGGGATCAGCTCAGTCTCCATAGCCTTCACTCCTGAGGAAGAAGTACAAATGGCTAGTGCTTACTTTGAATATTTTGCTGAAGAACCCTTTAGTCTTCAAGCAACTGTATCCTTAGTGTCCATGGGTCTGGTTAGCAAACAGAATAGGGGTGTGTATGACTCCCTTCCAGAAAACTCTAAAGTATATTACATGGACAGTGTTCCTGTCAATGGCCAGGATATTCCTGCCAGAAGAGACACGGGGGCTAGCAGAACAGTAGTGGATGAAAGCTTTTTCAAGCCTGAGGATGTTGCTAAGGCACCCAAAGATCCCACTAAATTTTCTGGCGGTCCTGTCCAGTTGGTTCCTATTTTACCAGCCCTCATTCAGTGTAATACCATGACAGTGAGGATTCCTGTTAGTGTTCAGACTGAGGTGCCTGGGAGAGTCCTGTTGGGGAATGATCTAAAAACTCTAGGAGTAGTATCCAGTACCCCCAGGCCTCCAAGTATGGAGAAGCAGAACCAAACCAAATTGCCTAGAGAGGCCACCTTAAGGGACCCCTCTAAGCCTGTGGGAACCTCTACAGAGAAGCCCACCACAAGCCCTGGTGTTAGTAAGTTGACCCCTAACCCAGGCACATTTCAGGCTAGTATGTTAGGGAAATGGGATCCCCAACCAAGCTCCATCATTGTCCCCCCAGTTTTAAAGTCTCTGACTCCACTGCTTCTGAGGAAGAGGTGGATATACCAACTGGGCCCCTCTCTAGGCCTAAGGGAACTGGTAGTTATCAGTGCTGGTGGAAACCCAGAAAAGAAAAATCTAAGGCCAAAAAGCTTCAGACTGTTGGACCTTCTACTGAAGACTCCAACTCACATCCTAGTATTAGGGGGGAAACTCCTAAAGTAGGTAAGGTTAGATCTAAGAGGAAGGGGAAGCAGGTACATTGCCTAACCCCAACCCCTTCACCCAAGAGGCCTAAGACCCAACCTGCTCCCAAAAGAGAGGTGGTGAGGAACCCGGGAGGCCCCTCTAGATCTAAGGAATCCTTTATAAAGACCCCTTGAAAAAGCCTAACACAGGTTCAGGAGTTGTACCAACTTCTGAGGGACTGGTCAACCAGATCCCCTATAGATTTAAAAAGAAAGATGTTTCTCAAAGGGCTTGTAGGTCATATAGCTTAGAAAGGAAAGCCTTTGATTTTACCATTGAGCACAGGTCAGGATGTCATCACCAAAGTGCTGATGGTCTCTCTAGGATGTTTATAACTGACTAGGGGTATGAGACTCACCCAGGAATGGATTAGATCCTCCTGTCCCTTAGTCTGGGAGGGGGGGTGAGTGTTAGGGAGAATTCTCATTCTATGGCTAATTTCCCTTACCTATAGAGTCCACCAGCAGCTTTGCTGGATTTGTTTCTTTTTACCTGCTAAGAGTGAGACTCTTTTTCCCATTCTTAGGCATTTTTGCTACGTGTGTTCTAGGCTGTTTCTGTGTTTAATGCCTATGGGATTTTCTCTCACCCATAGGAACCATCATTATTCACATGTGTTACACAGCACCCTCAGTGCAGTGACACAGGGGTGTCGTAGCAACCCCCAAACATAGACTCCATATCCTGGGACTGACTACTGTCTCCCAGGGCATGTAAAGTCCCCATTGACTTTACTAGTCAAATCTTAGGAACTTAACCAGTCCAACCCATCTTACTATGGAGGTACTGGAAAGGGTTAATTGATTGATTGATTGATATTTTATTTCTATCGCGCTCGTACACAAGTGTTTCAGAGCATGACAAATAATAGTTAATAGATGTTCCCTTGGGTTCATTTTCCACGGGGTACCTTAAAGTCCCGCTCTCTAAAGTTTCTGGCTGGTGGCAGTGGTTACTGCCAAAAATATTCAACTGCGAATATTTTCCTATGGGATTTTCCCATTGTTTGAGGCCAACACCTTTACTGACAGCCTCTAACATACTGGCGGTTTCATTTTTTTTTTACTTTACTCCGGTAGGTTTTATTTGCCAGAACTTTAATATAAATTCTTTCTCGTGTCTTACTCTAAACTCCTAACCCAGGTCAGGGATCCTTTGTTCACTCTTTTGGCGGGCTTCTGCCAAGAAGCCCTCCTTTCGGCGCCTCTGAGTCTGGGGTGGGTCTGTTGTTTGGGAGGGTGAGTAGAACCCCTGGACAGAGTTGCCGCATGAATGGCTCTCTTTCTGCATAAAAGCAGGGTCCTGAGGACTGGAAGAGCAAGACGTCGCCACTTTTCTTCCACACGACGAGCGGAGATCTTCATCGAAAGAGCCTTCTTCCCTTGAGCTGGTGGGAACAACCAGTTCACCCATCGCTCCTCCAGACCTGCCTTGGTCGAATCGACAGTGCCCGGCACTTGGATACCGGATAGCCAGGCAGCTATCGACCCGGATCGCGATTAAAGGGAGCGTACCTTTTAAACTTTGTTTGGCAGCACCGCGGCTGGTTTCATCCCTGGGTAGTGCAGTGACTCGAACCTTCCTCCATGACGAGAGCTTCTCTTCCTCTGCTGGACCCCTCGAACTGCAGGAACTACCAGGAACAACTGCCACTGCAGGAGCCACTTCTTCATGTTTATGGTACAATGTGCCGCCATGCTTCCCTTTCCCCGTGGTAGCCCTATAGGTGTTTTAAATCCTTTATCTACTTGTTGGGTTGGCCGCCCTCTCTCTTAACATTGTCTTTCACCTCGCAAATACCTTTTCAATATTCGTTTACCAAAGACTTGACTGCAGCTACAAGAACATTTTTGCTCCTTAACTCTTGATCCTGTGCCACTGACTCTGACTCAGGCCTATTGACTCTGGCTGATTTGTTAGATCTGCTCTCATTAGATGGATTTTCAATAAGAAATGTGTTGATGCACCTGAATCTTCTAAACCCCTCTTCCTTCCTACTGTTTTAACTTGTGGAGTGCCATGTTGCTCAGTTTTATTCACTTATCTTTCTGCTAAAGTGTCACTGTGCATTACTTGTTCACAAAACGTCAGGGAAGTGTTGATAGGGAGTGTCTGAAGACATTTCGGTTTAACTTGTGCTTTCCCTCCCTTTGGTTAAATTGTTAGAGTGCCATTTGTAGTTGGTTTTCACTGTGCATTTTTGCTCCGTTTTCACTCTACCGCAAACTTGTCTACAATTGAATAGGGAGTTGTATATGCTTTTCCTTGACTGAACTTAACTCACTTTATCAACTGTGATTCATGTGTTCAAGTAGATGTGTATACAATAAATATATCCTCTTTTTGATACAAAGCTTTGGTCAGTGTTTCCTTGTTCCAGAGTACTGTGATACCTATTGTTTAAACCCTGAATACTGCTCATCTCCCTCTTGCGATAAGTCTGACTGCTCAGCCACAGCTACCAACTAAATCTTTGTGGTACAGACTGATACCAAAGGGGATTTATTGCTCTCACCTGTAGTCCTAATCTGGTGTAGTGCTCCCTAAGGGAACTGCACTGGATTCTGCCTAAAAGATAGAAAAGTTGTTAGTATACCACAGTCTGACGAATGGGTCTGAAACCCCCACACCTACAGCAAATGTGGAAAATGTTGATGAGGATGATAATATGTCAGAGCCCAGCTCTTATATTGTGGATGAGTTAGATGAGGCAGGAGAGTCTCAGAATGTAGGCCCTGTCTTATCTCTACCCGCTCATAGGCCTCAACCTTTGACCACAGGGACCCCAAAAGGTCCAAGCTCAAAATTAAACCAAACATCAAGAACATACACTCACAGAGATGGAGTTGAACCATGCACTTGAAATGAAAAAGTTGTCTCATGAAACTGGTTATCTCCCAGAGTATTCTATGCCTTCCAGTCCTAAGAGGCCTCAAATGCCTAAAGATGCAGTAAGTATGTATGAGGTTAAGCTTGATATTTTGGATTGGTTGGCTGCTTTTGAATATAACCATGGAATTCAAGACATTACACGGAATCTGTTGATTCCTTGGCTTTTTTCTAGGCTACCCCCGTTGCAACTGATGTGGTAAAGGAATTTGGGGATATAGACAGAAAGGAAAAGGTAACTGTGAAGCTAGCTTTGATAGCTAGATTGGGGAAGGCCCCTTCTCAGTATTTTAAGAGGTTTAGAACACTCAAAAAGCATTATGATACCCCTTGCACTACCTGGGTGACTGAATGTTTGAAAAACTTGGATGGGTTAAGGGTTACAGAGTCAACACTTATGAAGGTATGAGAAATCTGTTTATGTTGGAGTCTAATTATGATACCTGCTCTCCTGAGCTGAGACAGCACTTGGTGGTGTTAGGACAGTTTTTCTGAAGTACTACCCACTTCTTCAAAACCATTTAACTGAGGCAGTACAAGACTCCACCCTTAGTATAAGACTGTATCACCTGAGTACATGGTAGCGTAGGCAGAGCAGCCATGCTTATCTTCGGAGGGTGAGAGGACAGAAGATACAGTACAAGTGAAATTGTAATACAAATGATCCAAAGAAACACTGAAACACTATGTATTGTAAAAATAAAGGATTTATTTAAACACGGGTAGGCCCAGATAAATCTAGTAAGTACTAACACATTATATGAAACCACAATATAAAACACAACACTATACTTGAAAGCACACAGACCCAAGTATAGACCTTATTTGGAACACCTAACTGTAGTTCTAGGGAAGTTAAAACCTTGTTATACACATTTAGTATAGGTCAAGGCTATTCTTTGGGAGTAAAAGACCAATGGTTACTTTCAGATTACTTTTGGTAATACAAGGGCAGTAGGCCCTGTACAGTGACTCTTGGAACAAATCACATAAACCGTCAACTGGACAATATACTTTTTGGTGAATAGTGAAACACTTATTCTAGGTGCAGTAGAAACCTATAACTACTTTTGTCATAACACACAGTTATACCAGGTGAGTAAAACCTAAGGATGTAATACACAATTACAGAAGCTTAGAAATCAGGGAACCCCAGATTGAGGTAAGCAATAGCTCTGGTAACTTGTTTTGGATGGCACACAGCTAATACAACGTAAGTAAAACCCACTTACTTTAACTTTACAATGAAGGGGAAAGTAAAACCCAATGTCACACTTTATTGAATAGTTATTCTAGGTATGCAACAACCTAATGTAGACTTATTAAGGACAGGCTAGCAGCAAGACAGGGGAAGCAAGACCCAGTTGGGGGACACTCATACAGTTATCCTAACAGGACTAACCTGGTGATACCAACAGTTGGAGGACACTCATACAATTACCCTTCAGGAATAATCTGGTGAAACCAACACATTCATTTTGTAAAGAGGCACAACCTAATCACAGGAGAGTAAAATACCTTTACATCTACTTCTGTTAGACTGGCAAAACAGTGGCTAAGGAAGAAAAGATATTAACCATACCTTTAAGAATAGTGTATCACACATTCAAGATCAGTAAGAACTTTTGTAACTGTTCACTCTGAGAATTACAGTAACCCACCAACTCTTTACAAGTAAGTAAAACACTTGATTTCTTTTCTAGGCAGAAGTCCCAATCCCTTCAAAGTGTGTCGCTTGTTCTTGGAGCATTAGTGTACTCAGTGGCAGAAGGGGGTCACTAGGACTAGTGACCAACAGGCAGTGTTAGAATAAGTTCTTTAGTAGCAAAAGTCAGAGTTTCCTTAGGAAAACTGGCAAACAGGTGAGTACTTTACTTCTAGGGTTAGAAGAGGGTCCATGGGCTTCACAGAAGACAGGCCAACAGGATTCTAGCAGTGGGACTGGGTGCACTGGATGAGGGACCTCCCAATCACAGAAAACACCCCAGGACTACACAGAAATCCCAACAGGCTTAAGGTAAGTATATACCCAAGCCGACACAGTACCTCAGCAATGAAGAAGAGATTGCAGCAGGAGAACTGTAGGGACTGGAGCTAAATACCCGGTCAGTGGATTCCTTGTCCTGGAGACAGAACACAAGACCTCAGAAGGGACTTTGCAGCAGGGATCGATGAAGAAGGCTCTAGGCAAGATTTATCTGATGGCTGAATGCGGTTCTGCGGGTTTTACGCCTTTTCAAGGAGCACAGAAGAAGATAGCAAATCGCGGTTGAATTATCGTCGTTTAAAAGGTCCAGCACTCTTGTGAGGGTACTTTTTGCACTCGATTCATGTCTCTGGAGATACACCAGGGTGCCCATGAAGTTTCAGAGGGATTCGGAAATTCGGAAGGCCGTGCACCGCACACTGGCTGGAGTTCCCAGGGTATTGGGGTATTGCAAGAACGCAAGGTCGCAGTAACCCGTGTGATGGCTCAAAATGCAGGTCTTCTTGCGTCTAGTGGGTCACACCAGGCTCTGGGTTTGGGTCAAAAGATTCCCACTCATTGAGGTATTAATGAAAATATCCCACTAGAAAAGCAACATTTCTGGAGTTGAACCAGGAAAGGAAGTTTAACCAGCTCTTTGGAAATCTTACCTAACAGGCTGACTCTAAAGAAATTGATCCAACTAAGTTAGCAAGGGCTGCTGACTTGTGGGTTGCCAACAGGGATACTCACAAGGATTCTGGGGTAACTCAGAAGAAGGAGGAGAGAAAGCAACACAAGAAATACAACAAAAAGAATTCTGATAATTCCACTCCAAAAGATGGCCCTAAACATAACAAGGGTAAGCCACCAGGGAAACCAAATCAGGCTAGTGTACCTCCTGGTGACAAACCAGAAGGAGGTCAGAACAAACCCACCTTCATAAAGACATTTGGTAAATGTTATGCTTGTGGTTCAACTGACCATGTGAAAGGGGATCCCAGATGTAAGGGTAAACCTTCATGGGTCCACACTGTCTCTTTAGCCTTCTCTCCAGTGAATAAAGTACCAATGGCAAGTGGAAACTTTCACTTACTGGCTGAGGAACCCAAGAAAGTCTCAGCCAATGTTTCTTTAGTGTCCACCCAAGAAAGTCTCAGCCAATGTTTCTTTAGTGTCCATGGGTCTGTGGGAACAACAGAACTTAGATGTCTATAATTCCATTCCAGACAATACTAAAGAATATTACAAAGACTGTGTTATTGTGAATGGTCAGGAGACCCCTGTCATCAGAGACACTGTGGCCAGCAGAACAGTAGATGATGAATCATTTTTCAAGGTTGAGGATATTGCTAAGGCACCCAAATTCCTAACTAAGCTTGCTGGAGGCCCTGTCCAAATGCTTCCACCAGCTCTCATCCAGTGCAATGACATGACTGTCAAGATACCTGTAAGTGTGCAGAGTAAAGTACCTGGGAGAGTCCCGTTGAGGAATGACTCAAAAACTCTTGGAGTTGTATCAAGCACCCCCAGGACTCCCAGCAAAAGGAAACAGGAGCAGACTAGGAAGGCCAGATAGTGTACCTTAAGGGGCTCTCAAGAGGAGATTGTAGAGGAAACTATAACTCCCAGTCCACAGGACTTACTGACTGCAATTTCTAAGATGAAAGAAGAAAAGGGGAAACCTAAAACCTCCAGGAAGACACCAGCCAGAACTCCTGTGCTACCAACAAGGACATCCCCGAGAGGACTGTCCAAAGTCACACCTGTGACTTCTCCACCAGCTGAGGCTGAGTGTGTGGAACAACCTTGTGTGGTTGAATCAGCTGCTGAGGAATCAGAGCTGGAAGAGGACCTTCTCCTGTTGGAGATCGGGATCCTGTAGACCATCCTGAGCTACAGTCTTTACTGGCAGAAGGTGGACCCTGTACGGCAGACTACAGCAGAGGTCAAAGAGCGTGTCCTATTCTTGAAGATCTTCGCCAACAGGCAGCTTCCCAGCTGGAAGGGCAAGAAACTGGGAAGCATAGGTTGCACTGGGAAGATGGTCTCTTCTACAGTGAACTGACTGTGTCTATCCCATGGGACTACAGAAGATGTGTAGGGCCTCTTGAAAGCAGACTCCAGGTCCGACAGTTAGCCAATGAGATACCTTTGGCTGGTCACTTAAGTTTTAAGAAGACCAAGGAAAGGTTCTCTTTCTATTTCTACTGGCCTAAGTTGGGGTCTGATGTAGATATGTTCTGTAGGAGGTGTTACACTTGCCAAACCTCTGGCAAGAGTGAAGCCAAGAATGTGGCACCCTTGGTGCATCTCCCAGTGGTGGGAGTTCCTTTTGAGAGGGTATACATCAACATTGTTGGTCCCTTAGTCCCTCCCACATCGTCAGGAAACAGGTTTATCCTGGTTGTAGTAGACCAGGTTACTAGATATCCTGAAGCTATACCTATGAGGACTGTTAAGCTCATGCTATAGCGAAGGCCTTACTTGGTATTATTTTTACCAGGGTAGGTTTTCCTAAGGAAGTTATCTCTGACAGGGGGTCCAATTTTATGTCCCACTACATGCAGGCCATGTGGAAAAACTGTGGAGTAATTTACAAGTTCTCAAATGCCTACCATCCTCAGACAAATGGATTGGTAGAGAGGTCCAACCGTACAACGAAGTGCATGATAGGTGCTTTAGAGGAACCCCTTAGAAGAAAGTGGGACCTCCTACTGCCATGCCTTCTATTTGCTTATAGAGAAGTTCCTCAGGATGGAGTTGGATTTAGTTCCTTTGAACTTCTTTATGGCCATCCAGTTAGAGGCCCCTTGGGCCTAATTAAGGAGTGGTTGGAGAGTGCTCCTTCCCCCAAGCCAGTGAGAGTCACTGACTATGTGATAGGTCTCCGGAGGAGAATATCACACACGATGGCAGAAGCATCAGATAACTTGAAAGCAGTCAGGCTTTGATGAAGCATTGGCATGACCAGAATGCCAACATGGTTGAGTTTTCTCAAGACCAGCTAGTTCTAGTGATGGTACCTACGAGACAGTGGGCCTTACATGACAAATGGATAGGACCCTTCAAGGTTGTGTGTAAACTTGAAGGGGCCAACTATCTGGTGGACTTAGGCAATCCTAAGAAGGCTCCCAGAGACTTTCACACCAACCGTCTAAAAGCTTATGTTTCAAGACCAGAAGTGGGAGCTTTGCTTCTAGCTTCAGCTAAAGAGGAGGAGGACAGTGAACCTCTACCTGACCTACTCAGAGGCCAGCCTTTAGATGAGAAAATAGAAGGAGTTAATCTCTCTTCTAGTTTTACACCTGAACAACAGGAGGAGTGAAAGTTTCTGTTAAATCAGTTTGCCTCCCTGTTTTAACTAACACCAGGCTTGACCCCTTGGGGCCAGCGTGATAGTCAAACTGGTGACTGTTTACCTGTTAAAAGCAGAGGTTACAGGGTGTCAGATCATGTAAGATCCCACATAAAGGAGGAGGTCAACAAGATGCTTGATCTCAGGGTAATAGAGACCTCTACCAGTCCATGGTCTAGTACAATTGTTATAGTACCAAAGGCAGGATCCAAGGAGTTGAGATTCTGTGTGGGCTATAGAGCTCGTAATGCAGTCACCAAGACTGATGCCCACCCTTTACCAAGAACAGATTAACTGGTGGCCAAACTTGGTTCAGCCAGTACCTCAGTACATTTGATCTCACTTGAGGCTATTGGCAAATAGCACTGACAGACCATGCCAAATAGAAAACTGCATTCTCAACCCCAGCAGGCCTCTACCGGTTTAAGGTAATGCCTTTCGGATTAAAGAATGCGCCTGCTACATTCCAAAGGATGGTTTATCAAGTTCTGAACTAGGATGATATTGCATTGTTCAGCCCTACTTGTAAAGAACATGTTGACTACTTAGGATATGTTTTGCAGGCTCTTGAGCAGGCCCATCTGACCATAAAGGCTAGTAAATATGAAATTGGTTTGAGGAAAGTGGTCTACCTTGGACATGAGGTAGGAGGAGGTGAAATCAGGCCATTGCCTATCAAAGTACAATCTGTACAAAACCGGGCAACCCCTCTCAAACCCAAGTGAGAGCCTTCCTAGGCCTCACTGGTTACTATTGGAACTTCATAGAGAACTATGGGACCGTAGATTCTCCCTTGAATTTGATCTCCTCTCCCAAATGCCCTAAACATGTCAGTGTTATGCTCACCTGGTCTCTGCGGGAACATTGGGGCACGGTTGGAGCCCTCCCAGGACTTGGCTCCCTTGAATTGACTCTCTCCCCCAGCTGCTGCAATTTTTTTTTTTTTTAATTGAAACGTCAGTCTGAAATGTCACAGCGCTATCGTTGTGGCATCAGACTTTTATTACAACATTTGTTTACAGTTGATCACAGTGATCCTCCTAAAAAAGACAACAGAAGAAGAAAAAAAGGAAGGGAAACAGCCAGTGCCAACATTCAATCACTCATCAGCATCTTAGTTTAAGATGTTGTAGTTAATCATTTGCCTCCAATTCTAATGAGTCCACAAAGTCAACTATCGCACAGCATAGTTTCATGGAATTGCCAGCCATGGCATATGACCACCAGTCTCGAGACTCTGAGCTCGCAGGACTAAAGTTTCCAAGGTGCAGCATTCGTTTTGACGTAAGCTTCGTGCATTTTGTTAAGAGATGTTCTATGGATTCAGTTTTGTTCAGACAAAAGCGACACTTATCATCAGTTACTTTTTTTAGATGACGAAGCCGCAGCGTCGCTCTAGTATTTATAGCATTTAGGCGAATTTGCAAGAACTGTTCACAGTGATGTCTAGATGGGCAATTTATTAGGTTGCTACATGGAGCACCCAGCTTGTGTTCGCCTATTCCGGAATCCAAAGTTGAAACCATCTTAAGCCGTAGCTCATTATTCTGTATCCAATTCGCAATTTCAAACTTTTTTTTCACTGATTGCGGTCTCATTATCAGATCATCGATATTCAACTCAGCACAAGCTAAGATCTGTACCAGGCAATGTTTCCAGTCTTCAAGAAGATTTGATTTACCTGTTCCAGGTCTTGTTGAAACAATCTGATAAGCAGGTGGAATTGGCCTAGTAATCATCTTCCGGAATGCCATCAAGGATTTCCACATGACTCCAGCATGTAAGGAAATTAAGGACAGCTCATATCTTAACTGGATCATTGAGATGTAAGTTGGCAGCTTCAAGACACGCGGCCAGAATATGCCTTCAAGTTTCTGCCAAAATGTAACATCAATGCTTCAACCTGCTTCTGATCCGAAAGTGATTGCCGGAACTACTTTCTGAGAGTAGAATATCAATATCGGGGTTAGAGTAAATTTCCCGTAGGATTTATTTAACAACTGAACTTGAATACTGAATTGAATCATACGATTTGTCAAATCAGTTTTCCAATGATGTTCACAGAGTGAGTTGTTAAAAGAGATTCCCAAATATCTTATTGAGTTCACTACATCAAGATGTTTTTATCAACTTGCCACGTGAAAGAACGTTATTCTTGTTAATCTTTGTTTTTTCAGTGTTTATTGCAAAGTCGTTGTTATTAAGATATTCATGTAGGTTTGCCAATTGCCGTTGTAGGCCTATTTGGGTCTAATTTTTTAGTTTTTGCCATATTTTTGATCGATTGATACTGTCGAAGGCGCCACGTAGATCGATAAACGCTACATACAGTCGTGTTTTGGCCCTTATACTTTCGAGTTTTAAGATGGTCATTATCAGCAAATTCACTTCGACCCCAACGCCTTTAGTGAATCCAGTTTGTCGAATGTCGGGAATTTGTTCCACTACTGACCATTGTACTAACCGTTGACGTAAAAAAGATGCAAAGATTTTACCAATGGTGTCCGATGGGGCAATCGGGCGATAGTTGGTTGGATCTGCCCGATTGCCCTTCTTGTAAATGGGAACTATTATTGCTTCGCGCCAAGACGCCGGTATCGTCATTATTGAAGATAATCTTGAGAATAAAGTTTCTATGAATTTCGCCCATTCAACTTCGTTGTTTTTCAGCATTATATTGGTTATTAAGTCTGGACCGGCGGCGTTTGAATTATTCAAAGACCGAATGGCCGTTTTTATATCTTCAGCAGATATTTGCATATCCCATGAAGGAAGGTTTTGTTCAACGCAACCTTCCTCTTCGTATTGTGGGTTGCTGAACATTTTTGCAAAATGAAGTTCCCATTGCGCTGAATCAATCCCGTTTGTTACGATGGACTGATATTTTGAGTTACCAGTGTTGAGGATTGCCCATATTTCACGTGTGTTCCTCTGGACTATCTGTTTCATTAGTAACTCTGCCTTGTCTTGTTCTATTATGAATTTCTGAGATTTTAGCCAATTTCGATACAGTTGGCGACGTTTATGGATTGCGATTTTAATGGAGGTTGTATTGTTGGCGATCATATGCCTCTTCTTCAGGTTCCTCACATCCGTCGCATCGCTTTTTTGGCTTGCGTCAGTATCATTGATGATAGATGTTTATGTTTTTGACCCATAATAGAGTTTGACGCTCGTACAGTTACAGAATCTGAAAACAAGGGAACGTACTCAACTGATGATTCTTCGTCATTAGTGAAATTTTGATTGATTTTTTGTATTTTTGATCTATCGATCCTAAGACAATTTCCAAGAGCATTCACTAAAACAGGAATGTCATGGGATCTAGTTTCTGTTGACCATTCCACTGTACAAGTGAGCCACATAAGATTGTGGTCACTATTTGGCATAGGTTGAATTGATAATGACAATTCTTTTTCAATTAGATTTTGTGAAACCCAAAAGTAGTCAATGATTGAATGAGCCTTGTTGTTCGACCATGTTTGTCTGGGTGGTTGATCTCCTGACACATGTCCATTGACCATTTGACAGTTCCGAATATAAAGCGCCTGACTCCACTTGTGCCCACGACAGACTATTTCGTTGGTCGGAGCTAACCTATATATCTGGTTAGCATGATCGTATTTAAATCATGTACAGTTTAAATCACCGGCACAAATGATTGAAAGATTATTGTAGTTCAGTATGACTTTATCAATGATATAAATCATTGAATCAAGGAAGGATTTTGTGTTGATTTTATTCGGGTTCCAATACCCATTTAAAATAAGCAAGTGCTTCCTTGTCCCTATATTTTAGTTGTTTGATTGCAGTAAGGCTCCTTGCACAAATGGGTTGGGAGTAAATGAGTCTATAAGCTGCCACCATGTGTTTATCCTGATCATCATCAGTAGGCAAGAGGAAGGACGACCCTTTGCATTTTTAATTGATGGATTTAATAAGATCACAAATCCATCTCTGACCGGGGGAACGCTTAGCCATGTCTCTTGTAGGCAGATGACAAATAACTTTCCCAATTCCACATCAAATTGATTGAATACATGGGTGAACCCTCTGGTATTCCAAGAAAGAAATTCTTGTAAACATTCATTTGTGATGGCTGGTGGCTAATGGCGGTTTACTTTTCCATTTCGCATGTTGTGTTTTGCGGTCTGATTCGAACGCGGTCTTTGAGAATCCGCATTATGCAGGTTCCGGCGTAAATCAAAACATCTTTGTTCCGCTTTGTTGAGAGCGACGTGCTCTGGACTGGACTTTGACATGGCGGAGCCGGAACTAGATGGTTCAAGTGAAATGTCGAATCCAAAGCTCAGTAGTTCATCTGCAGCATTCAAGATGGTGATACGAACTAGAGCTGACGAGATATGCAATAGAATTTGGTCGCAGCATCGTTCAGTTGCATACTCCACAATTCGTATGTCATCAGACGTGATTGTTCGAAGTAAAGGAATGCAGGTAAGTAGTTTCATCACATTGCTGCGATTCAAGTTCAAGTCGTTGTCGTCCTGATGGAGATTTTGCAAGCTCAGTTTACAAGTCGCAAGATTATTTCCAGATCCCAATGATGTAGAGGCCCGTGATATGTAGCGTGCTGGCTTGTTTTTTTGAGAGATGGTGTGTTTTGGATTCAGTCGTGATGGCATCTTTTCCTTATTTTCCTCAGAAGTCCCTGGCCTATGATCAGGCTTCTTGTTCCTGTTTGACTCAGAGGTTAAAATCGATGGGCGTCGAGCTTGAGGGGCTTCCCAAGCCACACCAGAATTAGATGCAGGTTGTTCATTCGCTATATCATCGGAATATGTGGAAAGATCACAGATGTCGATCGTAGATCTGGGAGAATTGCTTGTGATACTTTCCAAATCAGAGTCAACTCTTTGACGCTTACTAGGAGGAACTGCATATGAGCCAAGGTCCTTTGTTGGATTTTCTCCATCCTTTATGATGTTCGGGGCGTTCAGATTAGACGTCTCGACCCGGTCAAATAGACCTGACTTGGCATCTGCAGGTACATTTCGAATAAAATTGTGTGGTTTCTGAGACTGTGTTCCTTTCCTGATTGCCTGCCCTCCTTTTCCATGTCTTGTTTGAACCAATGGTAATTTCGAAACACTGTCAACCTTCTTTAACGTTTCCTCTAATGATTTAGCTGGTCCTTGGAAAATTCCAAAGGACGCCATAGACATCGTAGATGTGTGTTTTAAAGGTTGTTCGTGCATTGGTTGACACGTTGATTGAACTGGACCTAGGACATTACAAGGTATATCAGAGTTTATTTCACTTACAAAGGAACCTACACCAGAATGAGAAGTTGTTTTAGAAATCACCTTGGATGTTAATTTTATTTCAGGTCTATTTATAGACCGTTCTTGTGAATTATTTGGGTCCTGAGTCGTGGGTTAAACAGTGAGGTTGAAGTTACATCAGATCTTCCCTCGCACAATAAGACAGTTGGTCGAGATTCGGTTTTAGAATTTGTCACAGCAGACGAATGTCGCATCCACTTCACTGCCTCAAGTAAGACGTCAGATAAAGAATCGTTTTGACAATGATGGCGTGCGGCAAGATCGCTTAGGCGTTCTTGCCACTGCAATGTTCGTTCAGCTTCCTGCGTCAGCTGAGCTTGTAAGAAGTTTGTGGCTGAGTCAAAACTGTCCATCTTTTCTTTTAATGAAATTATAAGTGAGGTCTGATCCTTATGAGCCTCATGAAGGGACTCATACATCTTCAAGAATGGCAAGAGAGCTGCAGATGAAGCAGCCAATACATTATTGTATATCTGCATAGCAGCGGCTGATGAGAGACTGGTTTTCGACTCAACCCCAAGCTTATCTGCTGAATTTGAATGAATGCTGTTTACTCTCTCAGTCACTGGGGATCAGATGTTAATAATGAATCCCCAGTTGCATTCATTGAAGCAGCTTTTGATGAGGGTAATTGAATTGAACGCGTGCCCCTGATTCTCGGTACACACACTGGAGGTGTGTTGTGATGTTGAATGAGAGATTTATGTGACAAGTGGCTTGTTTCCTGGGTTACTCCATCATTGGAGGCACAGTTGTTGCCTGTTGGTTGACCGGTCAAAATAAGATTTCCCGTTAAGACGTCCCTCTGCACCCCACAAGATGATTCCGAAGTTTCATTGCTGGATTTGAGGTTGCGATGAAGTGAATCAATTTGAGGTCTTTGATCTACATGAATGGATACTGAACTGCTCATTTGTTTCATAACGTTGTCTTTCTCAGAAAAATGGGGCCGTGGATATGTGAATATAGCACATGTCGGTGATTCTGTAATTGTTTTTGTTTTAATTTCTCGACGTGGCACTACTCTAGTTCTATGTTATCAGAAACCATATGTTTCTTGGTGTTTATATTGGCTACTGATGAACTGCCAGCCAGGATTGTGTCGCCGTTGTCAGCGATGAAAGTTGCAAGTACTAATGAGGCCTTCGGCAATGTTACGGCCGAGTCATTCAGTGATACATTATCCTCCTCATCTTGTGAAGCTTCCATTAACTCTGCATCTGTTAGATAGAATGCAGTGAAAAACTCATCACCCATTTCAGATTGGTTTTGATTAGATGGGGTGGTCTCACTGCACTCCGTTCAAAAGGTTGTAAATCAAGTAGAGATAATAATGGTCTTTGTCGAGGACTGGCGGGGTGAACAGCCTCATTATCTAAGTCTGCCATTGCAGCTGTGGCCTCAACTTCGCTCTCAGAGGCGAATTCGGACACACAAGTATCCGCAGGATTATTTACCTGACTCTGCCTCACCTCATCGACAACGAGATTGTCGGCAGACTTTGCATCAATACTTCGGTCAGCGTGATCATACAGCGACAGACAGTTTAAGGTGTCAGCATTATCGAGTGGAATGGTAAGACTCATTGAGCCTGCATTTTCTGCCCGATTCTCAAATATTTATGTCTCTGCACTGGCTTCAGGTACATTAGTAGATAAACCTTCAAAAGTTTTGTTTGTTATTACAGGGGGCGTACCGTCTGTGTGCAATTTGTTACAATCAATGGAGGTCAAGTGTGTGCAAGACTCCAAATGTTTCTTTTGCGCACGTTTACGTGACGCAGAGCTTACCTTCAAAGTCTCGAGTGACGAGTCTGCTTTAAGGGCAGTCCAGGGATTCTGCATCCTACGTTGCTGGATGGTCTTTCGTCAGGTTAATGGGCCGTCCTGGCCTCCTATGCCTGATTGAGCCGTCATGACAGTGACAACACTCTGCTGTAGTCAACTTGAATAAGCCACCAACAGCCACACAACAGTCATCGCCCTTTACCCCTGACGGGCTTAACGCCGCAAGGGTGGCTGTGGCCGTCTTTTACAGCAGAAAAAAGTCACGTGATTCAGCACGTGTCTGCCAATAGGCTCCGCCCCCTCCTGGGAGCGAGCACAAGGCAGCAAGAGTCTCGGAGACTAACAGTGCTGAGCTGGATTCAGTGAACACTCACACACGTTCCTTCCTGCAGCGTAAGTACAAATGAACAGAACGTCCTCACCATTCGGGCGACTGTTGTCGGCTTTTACAGCAGAAAAAAGTCACGTGATTAAGCACGTGACTGCCAATAGGCTCTGCCCCCTCCTGGGAGTGAGCACAAGGCAGCAAGAGTCTCGGAGACTCGCAGTGCTGAGCTGGATTCAGTGACCCCTCACACACGTTCCTTCCTGCAGCGTAAGTACAAATGAACAGAACGTCCTCCGAAATCGAAGACTCAGGAGAGAAGATGAGAGGCAGTGAGAGTGGCGTGGTGGTGTTGTGATCCCTCTCAACCCTTTCGTGTCACAATGAAGTCAGCAAGAGTTTGCCCATGTAATCTCACCTGTTTTAATGTAAGGATGAGCTCTCCGTCCTGTTTTCTCTCAGCAGGGGCGCCGTGGATGGACCTAGTTGTGTTACTGGTCCTTAGCGTGGAGGTCCAGACCGGCTGCGACCTATTCCGCCTTGAAGGTAGGTGTTTATAACAATGATTATTGTCTGTATCCTTTGTGGTGATTTTCCCCAATGATTACTGCCCTAAATGTTATATTGTCCTTTCCTCTCTCTCTAGGTATGAAGATGGCTCATGAGTGCGTGGATATGGATGAGAGTCCATTCCGGAAAACCTACACGTGGTAAATTGACTTTCCGGATGATGCGCCAAGTTCGCGAGTTGCGCTGCCCAGCGTTTAAAGTTAATGCAATTACTAACCTTGTGCTCTCTGTCTCCTTTGCAGGAGATGGCAAGTGGTTCTCCAGACTCCTGCCGGCTGCCAGATGAGAAGATCTGCGAGGATTCTGTGCTGGATAATGACCTCATGTTGATTGGGAGTTCGGGACAGGTAAGTGCAAGGTGCCGCCTGAAGTGGATTCGAGGAGACAGGTAAGGGGCGTGCAGCTGCTGCTGGGTTAGAAGCGAGTAGAAGTGCTCCAAGTGATGGCGAGGCTGATCTCCGGTAAGATGCGTGCAGTAGCGGTAGAGTCGGAAGCGGGTAGCAGAGTTTCCAGCAATGGCGTAGCTAACCTAAAGGTAACATGCGTGAAGCAGCTGCAGAGTGGGAAGCGGACAGCAGTGCTACCAGCGATGGCGTGGCTGATTCTAGGTAAGATGCTGGGTGGGTTCCGTAGACTGAAGATGCTTGTGCTGAACAGGTAAGGATCTGTAGATGGCGGTAAGCGTTACGCTGCACATGCAGACTAATGCGAAGCGCCAGCATGCGGGTTGGTCTGGTTTATATAGCCTGGCCCCCGGCCACTCCCTTTAGGCCCCGCCTTGTGGCCCCACCTTGCCACTCCCCCTGTCTTCTGCATGTGCCTTCTATGCATTTGTATGGCTCCGTCCGGCCCAGATGCACGTGCCCTGGGCATACTGTGTGCAGAGCACACTTTGAAATGAGCTTGGTGCCAGAGGCATCTTTAAGAGACTGAGGGCCTCAAAAAAAAAAGTTTGGAGGCAGCCATGGTGCTATTAGCACCATGGCTGCCTCCAAACCTGTGTCCGGGTCCGGGTAGTTGGAATGGGGACTTACCGGGTCATTCCAACCTTGGAGGACCCAGTAAGTCCCCATTCTGAAAACCATTCCCCATTCCAATTTGAGCCCCCATAGGGCTCAATGGGAATGAGGAAGGAGCTAATAATGGGCAGGCCCGCAAATAGCAGGCCCGTTATTAGCTCCCTGGTCCATTAATGGGTCCCACTAAGAGCGGCTGGTAAAACCAGCCAGCCATAGTGGGACCCGCTAAGGGACCTCGGCATGCAGCGATATGGGGACCTCGGCATGCAGCGATATGGGATTAACGGCACCGGCATCCTGACCGGTGCCGTTAACCCTCTACTGCCGTACTCGTAATGAGGCCCTGAGTAATAATTTCCTGCAATGACGTGATCGCTGGCATCTCCAATTCATCAAGTGGATCAAAGGAAGATGTTCTTGGGTGCCGACCATTCATTGTGTAAAATGGGGTCTGTCCAGTGCTGGTATCAATAGAATTGTTGTATGTGAATTCACTTAACCAGAGGGTGTTTTTCCAGGATCCTTCTGTTTGTTGCAACATACATCTCAGGTATTGTTCTAGCGTCTGGTTTGTCCTTTTCGTTTGACCATCGGTTTGGGGATAGTGACTCGTGGATAGGCGAAGGTCGATCTGGGCTAATTTACAACATCTTCTCCAGAAGGCTGAAACGAATTGAGTTCCCTGCTCAGACACCAATATGGATGGGAAACCGTGCAGCCGGACGATTTGTTCCAGGAAAATCGTGGCTAGAGTAGCAGCGGTGGGGAGTCCCTTCAGTGGAATAAAATGTGCCCTTTTGGAGAACAGGTCTACCACGACCAACATTGTATTAAACCCATCACAGGGTGGCAGATCGGTTATGAACTCTATAGATAATGTTTGCCATGGTGTTGGTGGTACTCCCAACGGTCTCAACAATCCTGTGGGGTTTATTTTTTGGGATTTGTTTTGCGCGCAGACACCGTAAGTTGTAACAAACTGGGCAACATCTTTTCTCCAAGAAGGCCACCAATAGGTTTTATGGATCTTGGCTCTAGTCTTTGCAACCCCTGGATGTCCTTCCACCAATGACTCATGATAGTTCAATATTATCTTGGTTTGCATTTCCTTTTCTTGAACATATGGGGGTCATTACGAGTTTGGATAATAATAGCACCATGGCTGCCTCCAAACCCATGTCCGGGTCCGTGGTGTCGGAATGGGGACTTACCGGGACATTTCTGACCTATGCGGACCCGGTAAGTCCCCATTTCGAATACCATTCCCCATTCCCATTTGAGCCCCCATAGGTCTCAATTGGAGTAGGGAATGGGCTAATAACGGGCCCGCAAACAGCGTGCCCGTTATTGGCTCCATGGTTCCTTAACAGCACAGGCATCCTTACCGGTGCCATTAACCCCCTACCGCCGTACTCGTAATTACCCCATAGTCTTCCTTGAAAGTATGGTAGATTATCTTTGATGGAGTACTGGTCCTCCTTACTCAACCATTCCCTTCGGGCTGTTTGGTCCATCTGTTTTCGTGGATCAGTCTTCAAGTCTTCCCAGCAGGTAGTGACAACAATCTTATGCTGAATCCTGTCTTCGGGGATAATGGCTATAAATTCGGATGGATTAAAGGCGTCTTTGTCCTCTCCCATATGCGATAGGGCATCTGCCTTTCCGTTACGCACTCCTGGTCGGTAGGTTATCACAAAATCGTACTCAGCAAGGAATAAAGCCCAACAGAGCTGAGGTGAATATTGAGCCTTAGCTGGTTTTAAATATTGCAGGTTACGGTGATCTGTGATAACATTGGCCGTGTATATTTCCCCTAAAAGGTAGTGTCTCCAAGTTTTGAAAGCCCCTTTGATTGCCAGGAGCTCTTTTTCAGTGATTGTGTAATTATTTTCATGTGCAGAAAACTTACGGTACCAGAATGCTATGGGATGGAGTTGCCCCGTCTGTGGGTCCTTTTATGATAATACGGCTTCCATCGCAATACTGGAGGCATCCGTTTCAACCAAATATGGTAGGTCAGGCCAGGGATGTCGAAGTATAGGTGCTGAGGTGAACACTTGTTTTAATTCCTGAAAGGTGTTGTCAGTCTCAGCGGACCAAAAGAATGTCTTATTCTTTTTTAGAAGAGATGTGATTGGATGGACGATCTGTGAAAATCGTGGGATAAATCGTCTGTAAAAATTATCTACCAAAAGGGTTCAGAGTGTACTCAGATTTGCTGTCGGGGATGGCCACTGAAGGATAGCCTCAAGGTGTATCCATATGAACTCCTTGTGGAGTAAGCATGAAGCCCAAAGCCCAAAAATTCGACCTCCGTGACATGAAGGAGCATTTTTCCAATTTGGCAAACAGTTGGTGCTGACAAAGCTTTTTCAACACCTCTCGTACATGGCCAACATGATATTCCTTAGATTGTTAATAGATCAGGATATCGTCAATGTAAACGAGGACACAGACATCCAATAGTTCGTGGAGTACATCGCTCATAAAGAACTGGAATGCCGCTGGTACATTGCATAACCCAAAGGGCATTTCCTGATACTCGAAAAGTCTGTATTTGGTCCGGAATGCTGTTTTCCACTCGTCGCCACTTTTAACACGTACGAGGTGGTAGGACCCCCAGAGATCTAGATTTGTGTAGATTTGAGCACTCTTTATCTGATCGAGTAATTTGGGGATGACTGGAAGATGATACCTGTTCTTAACCGTGATTTATTCAATGCCCTGTAATCGATGCACGTTCTGAGGTCGTCTTCCTTCTTGGGTATGAAGAAGAGTGCTGAGGAAACAGGAGACTTAGATGGACGGATGAATCTGTTAGCTAGGTACTGGTCTAGGTAGGTTCTTAGGTGTTGATTTTCTTGCTCCGTTAAAGCGTATATTCGACTGCACGGGATTTGAGCCCCGGGTATCAGGTCGATCTGGCAGTTGTAAGGTCTATGTGGAGGTAGGGTATTTGCTTGTTCTTTTTGGAATACATCTTGATAGTCCAAATACTCCGGAGGTAAGGCACCAGCAAGACCCAGAGGCGCTTTTGCCTTGATTTTGTGATTCTGCAGGTCCTTATGGTAACAAGTTTTGGCGCATTCTTGCGGAAAGGTCAGCACTCATGTCTTCCAGTCTATTCTGGGATTATGGGTTTCCAGCCACGGCATTCCTAGGATCATCTGGAACTGTGGTGCCCCAATAAGATCAAAGGAGATGTCTTCCCGATGACCGTCCTGACACATCAGCATACCTTTATCTGTGTGTTGCGTTACTGGCCCAGATGGCAATTGAGAGCCATCCACTGCCGTTACGTTTTCCGCTTGTAGTTTCTGCCGAAGAGGGAGGCCTATTTGTGTGGCTAAATCCTGATCAATATAGTTACCCAGAGCTACACTGTCAATATACGCCTCCAAAGCGTGTACCCTTCATGGTTGTTCGTGGTGGACTATGAGTACCGGAATGACTAGATGTGAGGTCTGAACTACTTTTTTCATTTCGCTCGACAAGTGGACCCCTACACTTGCCGGGTGCTGGAGTTTTCCGGGGTCTGGTCTTGTTCATCATTGCTGTTATCCATTTCACCTACAGTTTTCTTGGGAGGTTTTTATTGGGCAATCCTGAAGAAAATGCCCTGCCTTGCCGCAATATAGACAAAGTTGTTGTTGCCTCCTTTTTTCTCTTTCTGCCTTGGACATAGGGGTCGTAACTCCCCAATCTGCATGCGTTTGGTTGTTTCATAAGCCTTGACTTGATTGTCCCTGGGTCGCATATAAACAGACCTTCCGTCACTTCTTATGCAATCCATTTTTCGGTCTTGTAATCTATGATCCAGTTGCAGCGTCAGATTAATATATTCTGCACAGCATTCAGGAGGGTTGACCACTTGGGCTAGTACGTCCTTTAATTCCCCACATAGTCCTCGGTAGAATAATGTGGTTCACTTTTCTTCATGCCAGTTTTTTTGTGCAATGAGATGATTAAAGGTGGCTATGTACATCAGCAGATCATGATTTCCCTATCTTAGGGACAACAGTTCGTTATCCAGGGCCTGTCCTTGGGTGTGTCTCGCGAACAACTTTTCCAACTCCCGTTGAAATTCCCTAAAATTGTGGAGTACTTGGTCATCCTGGTTAACTTACGGTATGAACCAGTCTGCTGTGCTGCCTCCTAAATATGACAGTACGAAAGCAACTCTGGCACTATCATTAGGGAAAGCTCCAGGACGGCACAAAAAGTGACGGCAACACTGATTCATAAATATGGCATATTTGTTGGGGTCGCCGGTAAACCGTTAAGGTGGGGCCAATGTTACAGCCCCACAGGAGTACCACTTGAACTGGTGGTGATGCTGGCAGAGGGGTTGGTGCGATTCCAGGTAAAGGGACATGCCCCGCATCAGTTTGAAACACCTGTCTTGCCAATTCGTCAGTTCGTTCACAAGCAACAATTAGATCCCTCCTTAGAGCATTTATCTTTTGTCTAAGGTATGCACTTCAGCCCGTAATTCTCCCAGCAATTGGGCCAACTGGACAGTCTCTGAGGTATTCATAATGCCCAGGCAGAGATTCAGAGAGGCTTTGCGTTCTGTTACGCTCACCTGGTCTCTGCAAGGACATTGGGGCACGATCGGAGCCCTTCCAGAATTTGGCTCCGTTGAATCGACTCTCTCCCCCAGCTGCCGCAAAATCGAAGACTCGGGATGCTGGTACTGCCTCTGAGAGAAGATGAGAGGCAGTGAGAGTGGTGTGGTGGTGCCGTGATCCCTCTCAACACTTTTGTGTCAGAATGAAGTGAGCAAGAGTTTGCCCATGCAAGATCACCAGTTTTAATGTAATGATGAGCTCTCCGTCCTGCTTCATCTTAGCAGGGGCACCGTGGATGGCCCTATTTGCGTCACTGGTCCTTAGCATGGAGGTCCAGACTGGCTGCAACCTATTCTTCCGTGAAGGTCGTTGTTTATAACAATGATGATTGTCCGTATCCTTTGTGATGATTTTCCCCAATGATTACTGTCCTTAATGTTATATTGTCCTTTCCTCTCTCTATAGGTATGAAGATAGCCCATGAATGCGTGGAGATGGATGAGAGTCCAATCCGGAGAACCTACACGTGGTAAGTTGACTTTCCGGATGATGCGCCAAGTTCGCGAGTTGTGCTGCCCAGCGTTTAAACTTTATGCAATTACTAACCTTGTGCTGTCTGTCTCCTTTGCAGGTTATGGCAAGCGGTTCTCCAGACTCCTGCCGACTGCCAGATGAGAAGATCTGCGAGGATGCTGTGCCGGATGATGATCCTGTGTTGATTGGGAGTTCGGGACAGATAAGTGCAAGGCGCAGCCCGAAGTGGATTCGAGAAGACAGGTAAGAGGCGTGCGGCCGTTGCTGGGTTGGAAGCGGGTAGAAATGCTCCAAGCAATGGCAAGGCTGATCTCAGGTAAGATGCGCGTGGTAACTGTAGAGTCGGAAGCGGGTAGCAGAACTTCCAGCGATGGCGTGGCTGACCTCATGGTAAGATGAACGCGGCAGCTGCAGAATGGGAAGCGGACAGCGGTGCATCCAGCGATGGCATAACTGATTCCAGGCAAGATGCTGGATGGGTTCCGTAGACTGAAGAAGCTTGTGCTGAACAGGTAAGGATCTGTAGACGGTGGTACGCTCTACACTGCACAGGCAGAATTATGCGAAGCGCCAGCATGCGGGTGGGGCTAGCTCATATAGCCTGGCCCCAGCCACTCCCTTTAGGCCTTGCCTTGTGGCACCACCTTGCCACTCCCCCTGTCTTCTGCACGTGCCTTCCATGCATTTGTATGGCCCCGCCTATCCCAGATGCACAAATTCTTCTAAACTCTGTGGCAAAGATTTAACCATTATCTACCAGAACTGTGCTATCCTATACAAAGACTCTGAACCATTGACTATTGGCCCAGGCCTATTGAGAAAAAATGCTGGTTGTAGTTAACTGAAACCCTTTGCCCTGCCTATGAATGTATTTGGGCTGTCTATTCTTATAACCTTGTCTTTTTACCCCTTTATCAAGTATCTGAAGTGCCAAGTTGCTCCCACTTCAGGGGTCCTAAACTTGATCATTTACTTACCGGTTGTATTTTTGTGGTTTATTAGTGTGTGATATTGAGCTGCATATGCTAGTTTAATGTTTTCTAACTGACTGAGTAAATAAATGTATATTCTTGACCAAGAAACCTTGAGTAAGTGTTTGTTCGAATCACTGTATTAGTCGGTCCTTTGTGTAACTTTTTCTACTGCTCACTTAAACTCTTGAGATAAGTCTGGCTGCTCAGCCATCGCTACCGCTTAAGTGTGTAGTACAAGCTGCTTGTACCAAAGGTGAAATTGTGCTTACACTTGTAGTCTTAATTGCCTGTAGTGTTCCCAAAGGGTACTGCAGGTGATTCTGCCTAACACTTTCCCTGGATTATTTCCAAGCCAAATAGTCATTTTCTTGGAAATAGGGATCCCAACACAAAGACAAAGGCTGACACAGCTGGAACACTACCAGCATCAGGGTACACACTCGGCAAACCAACTAGTGACATCTGCAGTCGGACCAATCAAACTCTTGAGCCTCCCCAGGCTAACCACTTTGTTGATATGATAGACTAAAATTACTCTGCAGGAAATCCAAAAGGACCAAGTGGATCGATCAAAGCTGAGGGTATCGGAAAGTCCTCTAACATTGTGGGCACTCCAAATGGGAAAAATCAATAAAATCACAACACTTCAATTATTGAATTACATACCAATTTCTCACTCCTGAATAAGACAACCCATGATATTAAATCCATCTGTGGAACTAGTGTGCACAAGGGAAAATACCTCCTTATTGCCAAAATGTGAAACAGGTTGGGCTTGGGTGAGAATATATTGTGGCAGCCTGACTTTTAAAAACCCATCCCTATCCCATGAAATACTTTGGAGTGCCATGAGAGACAGGTATGCTCTGAAATAAGACCTCTCCTTCTGGGATTTTTCTACCAAGCGCCCTGGATTGTGGACAATTCCTTACAATGACAGTACCCTCATTCCTTTGGCTACTAAATTTTGGAACGGCCTGACTATGCCCGAAACAAACATTTGGGATGGCTATCAATCCTCCCCCTAATAACAGATATGCATGTTTACAATCCTTAGAAGCAGAGTCTGACTGAGCAATAAAATTGTCTCGGGCACCATTGGAATTAGTGGCCCACAGTTGCAAGTGGCTATTAATTCCTTTTGTGACACTGTGCCTCATTACGATACTAGCGGTAGCCGTGCCGGTAGAACCAGCACAGCTGCCACCGGTATCATTTTTTTCCCAGTGCCTGCAAATGGGCAATTACCGGGTCATTACAGCCTTGCCAACCTGGTAATTGGGGAGGTCGGATGCACCAACACCATTCAGTGAATCCAACATGCTCAGCTCGCGGGTGCCGACATGCCAGCCAGGTCAGAACTGGCGGGTGGGAAGGCACCCGCGAGCAGAACTTGTAGTTTGCCGGGCGGGTTACAATGGTACCGTTACCTTACTGGTACCAATGTTACTTGACCGGCAAACTTATAATGTGGCCCACTGTTTGAATAGTACCCAAGGTATTTTCTGGGGATAAAATGTGATGCAAAATGTGTATTTTAAAGAATATTTATTCAGCAACACTGGTCCAATCTATTAGCTGCACAGTGACGTAACTTATCAAACTGGGCCACATTGACCAAAAAAGTGGCCCACTTTGACCCACATGTTGATTATATATAAATGTGTTTAGAGACTCTTGAAGCTCCCCATATCTGTGAAGTTCCATGGATAGGTCCTCTTCACACTGATTCCCCATCACCATTTCCCTTTCCAGCTTCTGAACTGCCCTTTTGGGGATACATTAGTGCCTTCAGGAGAGTTTTATGCACTGCCAGGGTGCTGGCCACATTGCCCCTGATGGTGACCTTAAAGGCCTCCTAATACAAAACCATGTCCTCGATTGATTCCCCATTGATGTCAAAGAAGGAAAATATTTCCTCCTGAATGTGACTCCTGAAAGCACCATCCTCCAGAGCTCCTGCTTGTAACCTCCAAGTGGATATAGCCAGTGTGTGCACCTTCCATGACAACAAGGTTGCGAGAAGGAAGCGGTCAGAGAGTATCCTACCAAAATATTTAACATCAGAGACTAACTCAAAGTGTTCTCTATCCACACAAATATAGTTGAGATGGGATTTAGAGCCATGTGCTGGAAGGAGAAGGAATATCCCCTCAACTCATCCCAACTTCCCACCACAATTCCACCAATTCCAACTCCTTCACTACATGATTCAATGATGCTGAGGATTGTCTTTTAAAGTGAAATGTCATATCTGATCTATCGGCCCTGGATCCAACAAGCATTTAAAATCTGCTCCCCAAAATAGAATGTCATATCTACAGCCCTCAGGCCAATACTTCCTGAAAGTATTATCCACATTTGGTACATAGGAGTTGATGAGGCATATTTATCTTCCATTCAAGCTACTCACCAATATCAATAGCCTGCCCTCTGTGTCCCCCACCTTTCTATCCACCTGCATTTGGACTACTCCTGTGTCCCAGATTATAACCCCTCTTACATATGATGAATGACCTGAATCAAACACCATCCCTCCCCATCCATGAACTCTTACAACCTCAAGGTCTGAATCCAAAAGTTTTGTTTCCTGTAACAAGGCAAATTGGACCCACGTTGTTTCAATATTTTACTATTTGCACCTGTTTCTCTTTGTTGCCAAGGCCCCACACATTCCATGTCACCAATCTTACTGTGTTAGGAACCATGTCAGATCAGTCCAGAAACCAGGTCCATAAGAACCTCCCAAGCCATCCATCAATCCATGGTGCTGATGCCAACCTGTAATTCAACACCCTCACTTTAAGATCAAATAGCTCTGACTCCTCCCTCTACCCATTACTAATCATTCCACCCTTCCTTCCCCAAACTCCCAACAGAACAGACTTATAACTCAAGCCAAACTAAACATACTTGGTCCATGGACCATCAGGGAAACCCCCATAAAATACCTGCTATGAATGCCCACCAGTTTCCATCCTCTGCACTTGGGAAGTGTCCCCTCAATATGGACCATGGAACTGTGGGCCCCTATAACTTTGAACTCTAATCACCCATCAACACATGTCCATGTAGTGTTAAATATTAACGTAAAACCACCATATAGAACGGGCAAAACCCCCAACCTGGGCAGGCAAAATAACAAAGACAGTACAAGCCAAACAGAGCCAAAAATGTGTCTCCACCTTGCGGACCCAACAGGAAACCAGAAGCAATTGCTGAGCGGATACCTACAACACCCAGTACTCATCAGGATATCAATCCATTGTAATGCTCATACACCAGAGTGGCCATCGGGTATCCTCCAGCAGGATATGCATACCTGTTCCCCACAGACAACAAAACATAAGTTCCCTACACATTCAGGCCTGGAACTTCAAGAGTGTACATGCTCTTTGCCTCTAAAGAGTGCACCATAAGAAGTCGATCCATGAACTTCTCCAATTAACAGGTAAATATGTTTCATTCTGGAGCATCTGGCTTCACCACCGGGAGGGGCTCCTTCAATCCATGCCCCCCGTCCTTACAAGTCCAAGTTTCCATTCAGTCCCAGACTTGTTGTACCTTCAAGAAAAACAGTGAAGTACCTCCACCATTATTTTCATTTTGGCTAGAAAAAGCATCATATATCTGATATTGTTCTCCCTCAGTGTTTCCCTCATTATATCAGAATGACGTTGGGTCTGTACTTCCTGGGTGAAGTCAGGGAACATCAGTGCATTGGCAGCCCCCATCTTAAAATGAAGAACCTTCCGTGCCTCCTGCAGCAATGCATCCCTATCACAGAAGTTCAAAAGCTTTGGCACCATGGCCATATGTGCTACACCTGAAGGGGGTCTCCGTCCTGGCTCCATATGCACCCTTTCAATAGCGAAACATTTAGAAAAATCCTTAATTTTGAAAGAATCCAAAATCAGCTCTACACATTGACCCACTTCTTCCTCAGACCGATTTTCCAGAAATTGCATTTTGGGACCAGCCTTCTGCTTCCTGTGCCCTATGCTCAAGTATTTTTGTTGCCATGTCACCACAGCAAGGCCATCCATCTTTGCCAGTAGCAATGACAATGAGTCTTCAACATCACTGACCTGTTATTCGGCAGCCATCACTCTCTCAGTGATTTGTCTCAAATCCACCCTTTTAAGGGAGATGTCACCACCAACCTCTGGAATTTTATTTTCCAGTGATATCTTCTGGGCGGGCACCAAAGCTGCATTTCGGTCTACATGCCTATATTGCTTACTTCTGGTTCCTACAAATTGCTCCATTTTCTGTTGGCCCTTCACCAAGCGGATCCCGCTTCCCAATTTCCAATCTGGTGATGTGTCACACTATAAAACCGTTCAAAGATTTCAGCAATCTCCTGCATCAGCATCACAGAACCATGAAATAGAGGACTCCCGGGGCATCTCCAAGAGGGATGTCGGGTCCCCAGGTCACCAGCCCCTGAGCAACACAATGCAATCTAAGTGGCCATCCTCTGCAGAAGATAACTAGGAGACGGTAGAATAATGGCGCTCACCTCAATCAATCCGCAGAGAATGGCTCCCAGCCACCGACCTTTAACCATTCCTTGCAGGTCTTACTTGAACAGCTACTAGTGCTCTGTGTCTCCTTACATCCTCTTTCAGTTGTAACTGTGATAATTCTCACATCACCAGTCCTTATAACCTTCTTGGTCTTTGACTGTCCAACAGAGAATCAGAGGCCCCAACCTTTGGCTGGTTCTCTATTCCTTCTCAGGTTCCACCATCCACTGACATGTAAATCCAGTGCTTCAACTCACCACCCATGAGGAGGAAACCTCCATGGCTGGTCACTGTCAATCCTGGTTGCCACTTGGCCAATCCCAAAATGGCAGCCACTGATGGGGAGTAACTGAATAGAGGCAATCACACCTCTCCCCTTCTCCCCTCCACTTCCTTAGTGATCGTGAGATCATTCCCAGGTTGCCAGAATGTTCGGGCTTCTGTGGCTTCCATTTTCCACTGGCGGACTCATCAAGATTCCCTCACCTCCTCACGTGATTTAAGATGATCACATTCCAGCTCTCTGATTGAAGTCCAATCTGCCGACTGCAGTGAGGGGGAGATATTTCTGGGGTTCTCCCAAGCCGTGCCTCCGGTGACACCGCCACTAGTTCATCATTGTTGGTGCTTCCTAATACAGGCATCATGCAGGATGTCAGGCAATCTAATGCGGAGCTCCCGCTTACTACAGCCACATTCGTCAGCTCTTGGCCACGCTTCCCCATTACACATTTTTAACACACTTATTGCAACGAACTCGCTTGCACCAAATTGACAAACCAGCAATATTGTACAGATATTTAAAAGAGGTGACAAAAAGGATCCATGTGCTTAGTGTCTCCTTACCCTACTTGATGGATCAGCTAAGCTGTTTGCAGGTATCCTGCTAAGGAGCTTGATCAATTGGCTAAGAAAGACAATGGGCCTCATCACGAGGTTGGAGGTAGCCATGGTGCTATTAGCACCCTGGCTACCCCCTTACCGCATTCCGGGTCTGGGTTCTCGGAATATGGACTTACCGGGTCATTCCAACCTTGGAGGACCAGGTAAGTCCCCATTCTGAGAACCATTCCCCATTCCAATTTGAGTCCCCATAGGGCTCAATCGGAATGGGGATGGAGATAATAACGCGGCCGCTAATAGCGGGCCCGTTATTAGCTCTCTGGTCCCTTAGCGGCTCCCGCTAAGGGTTCCTGGTAAAACCAAGTGCCCTTAGCGGGACCCGCTAAGGGACCTCGTAATGCGGCGGTAAGGGGTTAACGGCAATGGCACCCTTACCATTGCCGTTAACCCCTTACCGCCGACCTCGTAATGAGGCCCAATGTCCCATCCAACACCCAGCTCGCATTTAGGTCGGGGATGGGAAAGATTTACTAGGGCCTAACCCTCTATTTGATTCTGGCCAAATATGCTAAAATCCTGGATTCTCCCATCTACGTGGCCTTTATGGACCTGATTTTTGCTTTGGATCATGTAGACCGGAACCATTTTTAGAAGACGCATGGGGGTTAAGATTTATAGGACACCATGATAACTCGAGGGTGCGCATCCGTTATAGAATTCAAAGAAAACGTAGTGATGAAATTGGGGTGGGAAAAGGGGTGTGACAAGGGTGCATATTGGACACCTTGTTTTTTAACCTGTACACCAACTCATTGAACAAGTAATTATTTGACACAAATGCATATGTTCCAAGTTGTGGTGTGCGGAGGTTACCAGTCTAGAGTTATGCAGATGATGTAGTGCTCTTGGCAACTACACCCAAATCTCTCCAACTGTTGGTCAATAAATACACTGAATGCATGTCTGCCAGGGGCCTTAGTGTAAATCAAAAGAAATGTTTAATAATGTCTAATAATGTGTGTCTCGGATAAGTGGAAGACTAACCTAGAAGCTTTTCAAATACCACCATCTGGGGGTCTGTGACAATTGTGATGATCTGAGTCTCATGTTTAATTCTATGCTGATCTGGGAGTATCAGATAACTAAATCATTTTTAGATTTGCTAAAGCCATCCGGCATCACTCAATAAAGCATATGCTGAAAATATATAGAGGTAAAGTTAGTGAAATATGGGGTTATGTTAGCTCAAACTGCCTACAGACAGCAGATACTAATTTTCTTCACAAACTTCTAAATGTTCCTGTTCTACTTCGGTCTATATGAACCACCCAGACACTGCCTCAACATACCTAATTGATCTGGTCTGTTCCAGCCCAATTTTATTTTGGCACAGTCTCTGGTCGCCAAGTGGGGTGAATCTAACAAAGCTTTTGGTCTCCAGCCTACTGTCACTCACTGGTTGGAGTAGGGTTAGCTGACATAGTCATGTCAAGTCACTTCTGCTTAAGCTGGGCCATGTAGCATGCTTCTTCGAAACAGACTTTGAAGTCCAAGATTGCACAGTACTTTGGAGACATTAGGGAAGAGGAACTGATTACCAGATCCAAAGTTAGACCACATCGTCCCTTTGCATACCTGCCTGAATTGCCAGGGTATTTGCTGTTTGTGACAAACACACACCACAGGACCTTGTCATCAGAGACAGGCTTCATGTCCTGCCGCTGGCAGCATGCACGCACAGGTGTGTTGGACAGGCGATGTAATCTGTTTTTAATTATTAGCTATACCAACGTTTGCAAACAGCAGCTTTTTCGATGTTTTTATACTTAAACATTAGCTATTTACATGTCCTTTTTAACCCACCGAGAGTTATTAACACTATGTTGTATTCTTCTTCCTAGGAATATGGGTAAAACAACTGCTTTTATTGTTTCTTGTCTTAATATGAAACTTTTATGGCAACAAAGCCGAAATAAAAAAAGATGATGAAGATACCATGTTGCTCTTCATTTTGTCAGTGTCTGTGTGAACACCGCCCAGCTTCTTCCTCGGACCTCCCGTGTTGCTTCCTTTTTGTCAGGCATCTTAATCATGTATTGTGCAAAACTCTCTCAGATAGCAATGCATCAGTGCACAACTAATGGCGTTTTCCTTTCGTTGAGAAATCGAAATGCAACAGCAGGAGGGTTTTGTGATTGGCAGAATCAATGCTTAGAAATGTTACATGATATCACTGTCAAGGCTTACGTTTCGACAAGGGCCAATAGAAGTCAACATGTTACTAAAAGAGTATGCTGCAACAATTCCAGGGCTTGATTGTGCATGCCATATTGTTGAAATTGTGCCTGTCCTAGGCTGCGCTGAGTTGGTGCAATGAGAGAATCATTGAGGAATAAGCTACAGAGAGGTGGGGCCGACGGCTTCTCAGGTGAGGGTTCCACATTGATTTGCTGCTTATTTATATCTGCTTTGGGGCTTGCTTTGCTCCTTTACTCTTTGGTGCATGTCCTTGCCCTATTTATTTATTTTAATACCATTGTTAAAAGTATTAACCAGTTTTGAGAGCAGCAGAGCATTGTACAGGGTGTGGGTAGCAAGTGCTTGGGCTGGCATCTTTTAACAGTTGCAGAGTACTGTGAGTTGCAGTCTTTGCACCTGTATACGTCCATTGGTATTAGTTCTTGGTAAGGTGTTGGGGAAAAATCCACATTTTGAGAGATTTGCAAAATTGGAGAATTGTGGAGGAATTGCAGGCTGATATCGAGTTCCACAGTGTGCGCGCATGACAAGAGAAGGACTGTTTGCAGGTCCTTTGCGGACATGTTGTAATTTGAGTTATTTGGTTGATTTGCTGCGCGAAGAGCATGTGCCACCAGCTATGTGGAACTTATTCACCAGGTATGCTTTTGTGCTACTCGTGACTGCTTTGTATATGATACATGCAGTCTTGATCAGTATGCTGGCCTGGAGAGGAAGCCAATGTAGTTTGCATAGGATGGGAGTGATTCATTCAAACTTTCTGTGCACCTTTATTGTGTTTTTGGTTTATTGGGCACACCTTAAACATCAAGGCATTTTTCTAAAGGAAAGGAAAAAAGAAGCATAAAAGATACAAAATAAAACAGACAGCAGGCAAAAATCAAATTCAATGAACAAATACCAACAATCAAACTAACATACCACCTTATATAATTATTCATATGATCACATAAAACCAATTGAGGCTACTGTTTGGACAGTTTTGCTGAAGTCCAACTAAGGGCTTAGTAAAACCATTCAGCTGAAGCAGTACAAGACTACACTCTTAGTAGAAAGCTGTACCGCCGGAGTTTATGGTAGCATAGACAGAGACGCCAGGCTTATTTTAGGAGGGAGGGAGGGCTGTAGAATCAGTACAAAGAAATAGTAATACAAATGGTCCAAAGAAACACTTAAACACTATGGCCCTCATTCCGAGTAGGGCGGTAAGGGATACCGGGCACCGGTAAGGAGACTATTGCCGGTAATCCCTTACCGCCCTACTACGAGGTCCCTTAACGGGTCCCTTCCTTGACGCCTGGTCTGACCAGGGGTTAAGGACGGGACCCGCTAAGGGACCTGGGCACAAATAACGGGCTTGGCATACGCCGGCCTGTTATTTGCACCCTCCCCATTCCCATTGAGCCTTATGGGGGCTCAAATGGGAATGGGGAATGGTTTGGTAAATGGGGATTTACCGGTCCCTCCAAGGTCGAAATGGACCGGTAAGTCCCCATTGTACCAAACTGGAGTCGGGTCGGTATCGGCTATTTGCGCCATGACTACCACCATACTCGGAATGAGGGCCTATGTATTGTAAAAATAAAAGGTTTATTTAAATACAAGTGGACCCACATAAATCTTGGGGGGAAAAGTACTGTCACAGATCATATAAGCACATTATTGAAAAACACAACAATATGCTTGAAGGTACACAGGCCAAAGCATATAACCTTATTTGGAACACCTAACATGAGCTTCTAGGGAAGTCAAAACCAATAGATACTTTTAGATTACTTTCAGTAATACCAGGGTAGTAGAACCTATCAGTTGTACTGTGACGCTCAGCAAGAAATCATGCAGTAATAGCAACTGGACAATATACTTTCCTGATCTAGTGAAACACAGATTCTAAGAACAGTATCAACCAATAACTCTGATTCAGAATAACACATTTATTCTAGGGGAGTTAGACTTTGGGGTGCAATATTCAATTACAGTTGCTATTCAGTTCACAGACTAAAGGAAGTGATAACTTGAACTTATTTTAGATAGCATAGATATACTCAAGGTAAGTAAAACCCACACACTTTTTTACAGGTGCTATAAGCAACTTAAAGGCGGGTATGCACCTAAGACTGTTTCTGTGTCTGTCTACAACAGACCAAGGAAAGCAAAACCCAGTGTTACACTTTATGAATGACTCAACGTTATTCTAGGTAGGTTATTCTGTACAGGCAAACAGCAAGTCAGGGGAAGCAAGATTCAGTTGGGGACACTCATATGTTTATCCTAACAGGAATAGTGAAGTGAAAACAACAGCATTACTTTTGGGAAGAGGCACAACCAAATCACAGGTGAGTAATATAACCTTACATATACTTTCTGTTAGAACTGTGAAACAGTTTCTAAGGAAAGAAAGAGGTTACATATACTTTTCAGAATGGCAAAACCTTTCTAAGGTGAGTAAAACAACCTTATATTTACTTTTCAAAATGGCAGAACATTTCTAAGATGAGTAATAACCTTACATACACTTTTCAGAATGGTAGAACATTTCTAAGGTAAGGAATAACTTTTCTAACTGTTCACTCTTAGAGTTACAGTTACCAACGAACATCTTTTACAAGTAAGTAACTTTTAAACACGTATTCTCTTTTCTAGGCAAAAGACCCAATCCTTAGAAGTATATCCCTTATTCTTGGAGCATGAGTGTTGTCAGTGTCAGAAGGGGGGTCACTAGGGTCTAGTGTCAAACAGGCAGGTCAGGATAGGTTCTTAAGTAGCAAAAGTCAGAGTTCCTAAGGAAGACTGTTAGAACAAATAAGTACTTTAGAGTTAGTTGAGGGTCCAGGGGCTTCAGAGAAGAGACCCTATGAGTGTTCCAGCAGGGGCCTGGGTGTACTGGACTAGAGGACACCCAATCACAGAAAACATCCCAAAACTATAAAGGAATCACAAGAGACTTAAGGTAAATAAATAACCAAGCCAGCAGAGTACCTCAGCACAGAAGGTGATTTTGGAGCAGGAAGACGTAAGAATCTGCAGCCAAAGCCCTGGTCGCTGAATTCCTTCAACAAGAAGATAGAAGACAGGAGACTGGAGTACTTTTGCAGCAGGGATCATGGCAAAGGCTCTAGGCAAGCTTTTCCTCATGGCTATATGTGGCTCTGCGGATTTGGTGCCTTTTCAGGAGCACAGAAGAAGACAGAATATTGCCGGTTGGATTCTTGTCGTTTGCAAGGTCCAGAACTCTGATGAGGGGTAATTTCTGGACTTGAATCATGCCTCTCTAGAACCAGCAGGATGCCCACAAAGTTTCAGCAAGATTTAGAATCCAGAAGACCGTGTACTGCAGAATAGTCTGAGGTCCCAGGGTGTAGCATTATTGCAGCCCTACAAGGTCGCAGCATGGCATAATATGGTTCAAAATGCAGGTCTTATAGATACTAGTGGGCCTCACCAGGCTCTGGGTCATGTCCGTCCTTTTCAGAGTCCCCATGTTGATTGGAAGGAAGGGCTACAGCAGGCTCCGGTTACACAGTAGTCTCTCCGGTCTGTGAAAATCATCTCAGGCACAAATTCTTCACCTTCCTCTTTTGTTTTGATTCCAGTGGTCAACTACCTCTTCATCTTCGAGGATCTGACTTTTATGCAGGAACCCAGCCAATCAAACAGCCTTGCAACATTCAATCTTGGGGGCTTTGCAATCCTTTCAGGACAACCAGACTCCCAATTTGAACTGAAATCTTGCACACAGGTTGGAAGACAAAAAGCTTCAGAGTGTTGGTCTCCTCCCTTGCTTCCTGCCTTCACAGACACTCTGGAGCAGAGGAAAGGGAGTTCAGAGGGCTCCCGCCAAAGATAAACATCAAACAAATGAATTTCCCACCATGTATGTCAGGGGAAGGAAAAAGAAAGGAAAAGGAGACTAAAATGGTGAAAGAACATGACCGGTCATTTTGGTAAAATGAGCACCCATGCCTGAATGAGCACCCATGCCTGCCTTTACCCAGGCTGTGCAAACAGTCCACGGTAAAGGTGAAATTAATTAATAAAAAGGTTCACTGCCATCAGCCATTAAAGATGTGTTTGTCCTTGTAACATAAATGTTACATTTAAAATGAGAAAGGGTCTACTCAGTATCTCCCCAACTCTCCACATAAGATGGGGGGTGCTGATGTCTCCTAATAAAATGTAAAATGGATCTCAAGATCCTTTCTAGCCTTGGGAACTGTAGTTCTGACAAGGTTAGCCAGAGAAATTTAAAAGGGTAATCCCTAGGACAACTCAGCAAAAATAGGAACTTATTGTCAAAAAGTTGTCAAAGAGGATAATTTTTAAAGGACAGTATGGAGAGTCTGAAAAATGACACCCATAAAAAGAGTAAACAATTCTGTGAGTGTGGACAAAGGGTCCAACTCACAGAGGAATAAGGAAACATAATACACCAGTAAAAGCAAAATGTTCTGGGGTTGACACAGGTCAGGAAGAGTTATAATTGCTATGACAATCTTACCTAACACTCCTCCCTCCCAGTCTAAGAAATAGGAGGATCTAATCATCACCCGGATGGATGTCATGTTTCAGTCTGTTAAACCGTTTGCTGAGTCTACCAGCAATCTTTTTGTAACCCTTGCTGTAATACTTTTTAACATTAGTTATCATTTACAAACTTTATGAACTACAAGTATTGTTGGGCACATTGTTATTGTCTAATGCATAGGGGATATGATTTAACAGTCCATCAGAAGGTGAGACAACTTCTGAACCTACAATAGGGTTTTTAAAGGGGTTCTTATAAAGAAATCCCTTACACCTAGAGGGTCGCCATGATTCCTCACCACCTCTCTCACTGGAGCAGGTTGGGTCTCATGTATCTTAGAAGAGTTGTGGCAAAGCATTGTACATGCTTCCACTTCCTATTAGTTCTGGTTTTACTTGGTTAGGGGTTTCCCTTCTAACACTAGGATTTACAAGGGGTGCTTCAGCAGAAGATCCCAAAGTGTCAAGGTGTTTAGCCTTTGGCTTATCTTTTCTGGCTTTGTACTAGCTTTGAGGGTTACCAGTCTTCAAAGGCCTAGCTAGGTTTCCAACTTGTCTATCCACCCCTTCCTCAGAAGCAGTGTGGGTCAAAGACTTTAAAATTGGAATTGCAATGGTGGAGCATGGTTTGGGCTACCATTTCTCTAACATTCTAGATGTTGATTTGCCTTTTTTAGAGGTTGCCCATCTAACATAAGAACGTACAGTAGGGTCCTCTGTTGAGGATACCACAGATTTAGAGTGGTCTCTTGAAGCAGAGACCTTAGCCTTGTAGGAACACCTATCCATCTATCCAGTACAAGTAGTTGTAATCACAGGCTTTCTATAAGAAGGCCTACTAAGAAAGCTATTCTTGGATTTCTTATTATTCTTTTGGTATTTCAGTTTTTCATGCCTGGAAGTCTCCTTCTGGGCACTCTGAACGAAAGGAAAAAATGTAATTCCTACCTTGGGGTCAAGGACACTTCCTGTCCTCTTAGGTTTTTTATACACACCTAAGCTTTTTACATCCATCTGGATCACCTCCACAGTAAGTGGGTTTTCAGGTGTATCCATGTTTAGAGTTTTAGGAACCACTTCCACTGTAAGTGGGTTTTCAAGTGGTTCAGCCACGACAGAGTTAACTGGAGAGGCCTTTATTCTAAACGACATACACAACACAGGGTGTGTGACATGAACAACAAGGTTCTTGTCAGCCCTAGGAATTGCCTCCACAGCAGTGGGTCGAGAGCCTAGTTTTTGAGATTCAAGGACCCCCTCCACTGTGTTGGAGGTTTCAGAGGGACTTTGAACCTGAGGCTAAACTGAAAGTAGAGCCACATCAGTGACTTCAACAATGTTTTTAAACAGTGTTATTGATTGGATAGGAACACTTACGTTCCTATACACAGGGTTAACCACTTCCACTCTAAGTGGGGTTTCATAATGTTCTTTCACCTCAGTGTTAACTGAAGGTGGTTAATGGCATCACGCCATGTTGGTAATGGACAGAAGCTTTTAAGTTTCTGGGAACGAGTTGAACAACTTCCAATCTATGTGGCTTTTCAAGAGGCTCTTTCACCTTAGCAGCAGATTAAGGTGGGGTTACACAAGTGATCTCTAGCTTTGTGGGCAAAGGGGCTTTGGGCCCATTTGAAGTTATGGGTGCTACGCCCATTTACCCCATAGAGTGGCAGTGAATGACTTTTATCTCTAAGAAGGGGTCTTCTAAGGGGACCTTTCTTTCTTCAAGTTTAGGAGACTCAGTCGTTCTACAATGTGGCTCAGCTGAGCCTAAGGCCACAGCTTTTCTGCTACACACAGTGTTGACAGTATCCTTAAGAGAGGAGGAGATTGTACTTTTAGATTTACCTTTCTTCTGATGGTCCCTTAAGGGCTTTAGATATTGAGAAGCTGTCTTCTTGTATATATTTATGATAGCTTCTTTTACTCTACACCAGTTACTTCTTTTAGCTACATTTAAATCCAAGATCACTTGGTAGTCTCTCTTGAGAAGCCTACAAAGAACACTGCATATTCTTTCACTCTCACAAAGACCAAACCTTTTACAAGTGAGGTCAAACATTTTCAGCCATACACCAATGTCATCCTTCCTGTCATACAGGCTCACCAACTCTGGAATCCTGGAAGCTTCAGACTCGAAAGACCATGAAAAAGAAGATGTGTCCAGAAACCTGTTTCCTACAGATTGGTTATATTTTTCTCACTTTCACAGATCTCTAAGTTGTGTTTCCACAGGAGTCGTCTTTTATAAAGTTCCAGAGAAATTTCAGAAGTCAGGATGGAGGTTAAGGTAAGGGACAGGAGAAGGAGAGGGAGTTGAATTAACATCCTCCTCATCAGAACCTTCATACCCACCCAAGAGGAGTGTGGACAGCTGTCTGAACCCTCATCATCCTTGCTTTCATCCGCATAGTTAGGAGAAGATGCAGGTACTTTGGAGACGTTTTGGTGGTCCCACAACCTTTGTATTATTTCTAGTTTACTTCCTTTACAGGAGAGGCCATACTCTTTACAAAATGTGAACACGTTTTCCATTGGTACATTAAGGAAGACCTCAGGCTTAAAGCCTGTGGTGTTGGTTCTTGTGTTAAATACAATAAGTACACTTCACTTTGGCTAAACCAAACCTACTGGATGGTTTCTTTTGGGCACAAAGTATCTCAATAATCAATGTAATGCAATACACATTTATCCCAGCGCAGGCCACCAGTGTTATGACATCTTTTTCGGAAGCCCAACTAAGGGTTTACTAAAACCATTCAGAAGAGGCAGGGCAAGACTCCACTCTTAGTATAAGGCTGTATCACCTTAGCTCATGATAGCGTAGGCAGAGCGGCACCCGCGGCAGAACTCGTAATGTGGCGGCCCGATATGAATGGTGCCGTTGCCTTACCCGGCACCATTCATACCACTGTTGTAATGAGGTCCATTGTGTTGAATTCCACCCTCTTAGCCTATCTCAAATCTAGAGAGTGCGCTCAAAGATTACTGTGTTGTATTCTTCCTCTTAGCCATTCTCAAATCTAGATAGTGCGCTCAAATATTACTGTAGTTCACCCTCTTAGCCTGTCCCAAATCTAGATAGTGCGCTCAAAGATTACTGTATTTCACCCTCTTAGCCTGTCCCAAATCTAGATAGTGTGCTCAAGGATAACTGTGTTGTATTCCCCCCTCTTAGCCTGTCTCAAATCTAGATAGTGCTCTCAAAGATTACTGTGTTGTATTCCTCCACTTAGCCTGCCTCAAATCTAGATAGTGCGCTCAAAGATGACTGTATTTCACGCTCTTAGCCTGTCCCAAATCTAGATAGTGTGCTCAAATATTACTGTGCTGTATTCCACCCTGTTAGCCATTCTCAAATCTAGATAGTGTGCTCAACGATTACTTTGTTGTATTTCACCCTCTTAGCCTGTCTCAATCTAGATAGTGCACTCAAAGATTACTATGTTGTAATCAACCCTCTTAGCCTGTCTCATAGCTAGATAGTGCACTCAAAGATGACTTTGTTGTATTCTGCCTCTTAAGACTGTGTCACATCTAGACCTCTCCCTATGGCAACCTCCTAATCATCTCCCATGCCACGGCGTCCAGATCCTAGGCACAGATTGTACATCCAGCACCCATCTATCACCACTTGGTCATCAATCCCTAGTCTCCCTTCACCAGATAGAGACCCTGCCCGCAAGTATCCACCTCTCACACCCGTCCAGATCCCTAGAATTACCCACTCCCTCCCATCCTCACTCAGCATCCACGGCTCGCCACCCAAGCTCTAGCACCCACCTTCTCGAGCTCCCCCACCATTCCTCCCCTGAGCACAACTGTAGAAACCCCCACCCACCTCACTACAGCATAACGCCACTCGCCCAATCTCCTACCACCACCCTGCATCCAACTCTAAAATCAGAGCTGCACTCTGGTGTGCCAACCACCTCCCTCCTCAGAAGCCTATTCCCCCCCTTACCACACAAACTCATCGCTCCCCACCGTACCTCTGACTGCTATTGAGAATGCCCTAATACCCCACGCCAAGACACCCTGCCCCCTTTCAAACCCCAAGCCAGAGGAGCCTGCTGGCACTCCAAATAGCTCAAGCCCTCTTCTACTTCCACTCCTTCCATTCACCCTCCAGCAAACATCCCGACCTCCCTTTTGCCCCCATACCTTATATTCCCTCTCCCCTAACCCACCACAGAACTGCCCACCCTCTTGCCCACATCCCCCTGCCTCCCCTGCCCCCCTCCTTAACCTTCCCTCGACCCATGCCAACAACCCCCCACCATATCCCTTCCCCTTTCTAAAAGCAGCATGCCTCACCCTTGCAAGAACAGTAGCTTCATTTCCATCACCCTCAGACCTCCCCCACCCTCTCTCACACCCCTACTGCATAGAAACCCTTTAAAAGTAGAAAATGAGCATGGTCCTCCTTCACGACTATCTACTCCTCACCACTTCTACCTCAACCCATCCTCTCAATCTCTCCCTCCTCTTCCCAATTACACTCCCCCCTTCCCTCATCCTGCTTCCACCCTCTCTCTCGAGACTTCTCTCCCTGCACACCGGACTTCCTGAATCCTTTGAGACTCACACGAGACTCACTCCCCCAAAACCCCTTCTCACCCACTGACCATCTGTCCATTCTCCTGCCCCTCCTCGACTCTACACACACCCCTCACATATTCTCCTCCGCCCACCTACTCTTCACAGCCTCCTCCGATTTGCCCCCACCCCTGGTCACTCAGAACCTGCTGGCACCCTGCCCCCAACTACCCCTCCTCTCCCTGTCTCATTGACCTGGAGGGTCCCACACCCTCCGCCCCCCACAATGCCCCGCTTGCCTCCTGCTCACACCCCGATGACCTCCTCCATGACCACATCCCACTCCTAAGTCAAGTGCCTCCTTTTTAATGCCCGCTCTGTAGCAAAAACAGACACAGCATCTTCGACCTCCTCACCTCTGACAATCCTGACCTAGTCTTTATCACCGAAGCCTGGTTCTCTGACGACTTTGCCCCTGTAGCACACAAATCATTCCCCCGGGCAACTCGCTCCTCCCGCTCAAAAAACCTTCCAGAGGAGGCAGTGTGGCAATCTCTTCAAATTTCACTCCTCCTTCACACTTGTTGAATCTCAGACATGCATTCCATCATGTGAATCCCTTCTTGTTAAACTCTCGCTACCTCAGACTTTCTCCCACAGCTTCCTACTCATTTACAGACCTCCTAGTTATGACAGACTTTTTTCAACCAACCTCTGTGATTCTGTAGCTACCATTAGAATAAATAACCCCTCCCGTACTCTCCTAGGAGACTTCAATATCTGGTTGGACATTCCCACCAACCCCATGACCCATCCACTGGTCAACAGTCTTGATGCGCTCAACCTCTCCCTTCATATAAATGGTCCAACCCACTCTAATGGGCACACCCTAGATGCTATCTTCAGCTCCCATGACCTGATTCATCTACCCCCATATCACTCATCTGGTGCGACCACTTTGTCATCCCTTTCTACATCCGCTCCCCTGACCGTTGCCCTACCTCCCACCTGGCCTCCCCCCATCACCTCAAATGCTGGAACAAAGGAAAGATCCTTCCTGACCTGGCAGAAGCCCTACTTCTTAGACCCCCTAAAACACGCCCCAGACAGACCCCTAACCATCGATTCCTTCGACTCATGGCTCAATTAATCACTAATTCCTCTCACTCCCTCGTGCCTCCCTTCCTCATGCAATGGACCATTTCCCAAATGGTTCACACCCGAACTGAGGAATGCCAAAAAACTAAATAAATCTCTGGAACGCAAATGGTGAGTACCATAAATTCAGCAGATCCACTTTCATCTTGCACTGTCACAACTCCAAAGCTGAAATCCGGAAAGCCAAAAAAGCCTATTACAAAAACCGGATTCTCAACTGTGGAAGCCACAGCAAAGAACTTCATAGAATCATATCTGAATTTGTCAAACCCACTTGCACCTCTTCCCAATCTGCACCATCACCATCGCTCTGCAACTCTCTCTCCCTCCACTTCTACACCACCACTCTTGAAAGGACGACTTCCCTTAACAACAAACTGTCCCTCCATCCCAACTATCGAACAATCCAACAATCGCACCTCCACCTGCCGTCCCATCCCCCAATTTACCCACCTTTGATTCCTTCAGACCGATCTCCAGAGATGAGTTTCTTGACCTTCTATCTGCTAGCAAACAATCTGGCTGCCCGCTTGACTCTTGCCATGCCTGAGTCCATAAAGAAATATTCTCGCCCACCTGCGCAGGAGAACATGCAAGAACCATACTAAATGACTCCCTCACTTCTGGAATCTTCCCCAATGCCTTCAAAATTGCACATGTCAAAACTCTTCTTAAAAGAAATTCCTTGACCCCCTTGACCCCACAAACAACAGACCCATCTCGAACACCAGATTCCTTGCAAAACTCATCGACCGAACAGCATAATCCCAACTGAATGCCTATGTTGAATCCAACAACTTTCTCAACCCCGCACAATCAGGCTTCAGAGCGTGACATGGAACCAAAACCACTCTGACCTCAATCTGGGATGATCCTAAGATCACTGCAGACTCTGAAGGATGCGCTGCACTAATTCTCCTCGATCTCACTGCAGCCTTTGACACGATTAACCACTCAATTCTCCTTGAGTGTCTCCACTCTCTTGAAATCCGAGGAACTGCTCTCAAGTGGATCGCATCCTTCCTCAACAACAGGAAAAAAATAACCCTCCTCTCCTCTTTTGTCTCAGCTGCTTGCACGGTTAATACTGGAACACTGCAAGGCACATGTCTGTCTGCTCTCCTATTCAACCTCTATATGTCCAGCCTTCATGGAATCATCCGCCTGCACAATATCCTGTGCTACAATTACGCTGACGATACACAAATCATTCTTAAGATACACAACTCAGACTCCATCCCCCAGCCCGACCTCAAACCCTGTCTCCTGGATATCGACCGATGGATGACTATAAACCACCTCCTCATAAACCCCACTGAAACCGAAATCATGGTGTGCGGCAATACTGCACTTTACTTCGTCCACTCCCATGGCCCCCTTCCCTGGGCCAACCCCCCACCCCCTCCCTCCCAGTAGAAAACCTAGGATGCACCATGGACTCCAGCCTAAACCTCTCCCGACAGATCAACAACATGTCTAAATGTTGTCACTACCATCTCAAACTTCTCAGGCGCATTGTTCCCTGCCTCTTCTTTGCGAACAGACTTGCCTCTGTTATGTCTATTGTAATGTCGAGACTGGACTATGCCAACACCTATGATATGATATGATATTATATGATCTGGCATTTGTAACGCGCCTATACACAAGTGATTCAAGGTGTGACGAGGCAAGGCAGGGGAACAAAGGGAGTACAGACAACAATCCTTCTAGGCCAGATGTCAATCAGATCGCGCAAGTGTGAGGGAAGGGGGCAGGGACATTGCAGTACATGGGAATAGCTCAAACAATAAGTAAGAAATGGCCATCATGTGGCAAGTGCATGGGTAAGTGCAGACATCAGGTGTCAAGGGCCGGTAGGGGGACTGTAGGGATACAGAAACAGTCCCCAAGTGCAAGGTTTGGCAGGTTGGCAGTGCAGGTGTGTGACGCTGGCGGGGGATGGACCTGGGTCCGAGATCAGAGGGAGTCCAGGTAACTGGTGCAGTTCCTGTATCACTCAGGAGGTCAGCAGAGGAGAGGAGGAGAGAAAGCATAAAGGTCTTGAGGTGCTTCCAGAACCGGAAATGGTTCTCAAGGGAGGCAGGGAGGCTATTCCAGAGGGAGGCCCCGGGCTGACGAAAGAGGTCTACCACCAACTTGTTGCTTAGAGAAGCGACTGACTCTGAGGGAGTTGGGGGCGGATGAGCGGAGAGCTCGAGAAGGAAGATATTTAGGGAGAGAGTTGAAGGTATTGAGGCCCCAGACCCTAAAAGGCCTTGTGGACGATGCATAGGGTTTTGAACTTAATCCTCGCAGCCACTGGGAGCCAGTGTAGAGATTTCAGTCCTGGAGAGATATGATCCCTGGGCTTGAGGCCAAGGACAAATCTCGAAGTCCTGTTCTGGATAAGTTGCAGAGGGAGGAGAGTAGAAGCAGGCAGATTTAGAAAGAAGCTGTTGCAAAAGTCCAGCCTAGAGAGAACCAGAGCTCTGGAGACAGTGAGCTTCTGGGGCAGGAGGAGAAAGGAAGAATACCTCTGAGGAGGTGCATCTGGTAGTGTGACTTCTTAGAGACGTCAGAGATGTGAGGGGAGAAGGAGAGTGTGGAGTCGAAGATGACCCCAAGGTTTTTAGCCTTGCACGTGGGAGCAGGAAGAGGGCTAAGTGAAGCCGGCCAGAGTGCTACAGGAAAGGAGGGAGCGGGTGTGCCGATGAGGAGAATCTTAGTCTTACTGGCATTAAGGCAGAGGTCATTGGCAGCACATCACTCCTGGATAGCAGACAGACAGCCAGAGGTGAGGGAAGGAGAGGAGGAGACTGAGGGTAACCTGAAAATGAGCTGGGTGTCATCCGCATAGTACTGAAAGTTGGGACAGAGAGTGGCAAAGCGGTGGGCAAGGAATGCCAGGTATTGGTTGAACAGCCAGGGAGAGATGTTAGACCCCTGGGGGACACCACAGGTAGAGAAAAAGATAGTGGAGAGGAACGACCGAAGTTGGACCTGGGAGGGTCGGTCAGAAAGGAAAGAAATCAGCCACACCAGAGCCTGACCAGTGATACACAGATTATCACGGAGACGGTTAAGCAGGATGGCATGGTTGACAGTGTCAAAGGCAGAAAAGAGATCAAGCAGGATGAGGACGCTGGGGGTGTTAGCGTCAAGGTTGGAGAGCAGGTCTTCACGGATGTTCAGGAGAGCAGTTTCTGTGCTTCTGGCTGCTCTGAAGCCAGACTGATGGTCATGAAGACAACCGACAGATTCAGAGTGGAGATTAAGCTGTTAGATGGCCAGTTTCTCCCGGAACTTGCCAGGAAGGGAGTGATGGAGATTCGGCGATAGTTAGCTGGGCACGAGGGGTCGGCAGAGAGTTTCTGAAGAGGGTGCACAAGGGAGTGTTTCACGGGGGATGGAAAGACTCCAGTGGCGAAGGAGTGATTGCAAAAATCAGCCAGCCTATACCTAGCAGCCCTGGCATACCACCTTAATCAACTCCTAAGAGGACAAAACGCTGCTACTAAACTGCTCCTCGCCCTGGGTCCAAGAGACCACACCTCTCCAGCTCTCCGAACCATCACCTGACTCCCTGTCGGACAAAGGCCCACTTTCAAGACCCTATGCATTACTCACTGTGCAGTGCACAAGACCAGCCCACTATACCTGCAAGATAAGAACCTTTCCTCCCACCCTCCACCCTAATATCAAGTACTGCCCTCCTTTTAGTAATTCCAACCACTGGATCCCCTTTCTCAACCTTGGCCCCGACTCTGGTGAACTCATTTCCACCACACATTCGACCCACCAAGACTATATGACATTCTGCAAATTACTAAAAACGTGGCTCTTTCCATAACATCATCCTCAACCCTAAAGATGCAACTGAACTTCCAACAACCCAATGACTAAATAAACAATGGGACTCCCAATCATGTCCTCAATGAATATGCCCACTGACTTGGCTATAGACAACTGTATCCCTGAACACTGAACAATGATCTCCCTGATCATAACTCTGCACCCATGAGCCTGCTGTATCCCCGCCCGTAACACGTCCTTGTGACGTCGTTGTATGCCCTTAGTGCCCTCTGTGTCCTATGTACACCTGCCCTCCTGTTCCCGTGTTTTCACTATGTATCCCTCTATATTGCCATCTCCTCTAGCCACCGTGATGTCACTGTATGCCCCACTGTACTCATGTGTCTCTGTGTACCCTGCCTATTGTTCCCCATGATGTCACTATGTATCTCTCTTCCGCTGTCACTGTATGCCCTTTGTGCCTGCGTGTCGCTGTGTACCGTGCCCTCCTGTTCCCGTGATGTCACTATATATCCCACTGTATTACCCTCCCCTCTAGCCCCCATGTATCCCTCTATATTGCCTGTCGCTGTGTACGGCCGTGTGTTCTTCATGATATTGCTACATATCCCCCTCCCGCCCTGTCCTTTCGATTTAAGCCAAGCCCTCTGTCGCTGTATGCCTTTGTGTCACTGTGTACCCTGCCCTCCTATTCCTGTGAATTCACTTAATTCACTACATATCCCACTGTATTACCCTCCCCTCTAGCCGCAGTGTTATCACTGCATGCCCGCTTGCCTGTGCGTCACCATGAACCCTCCCTCTTGTTCCCCATGATGACCCTATGTATCCATCTGCCACTGCATCCTGTCGCTGTAAGCCCTGCCCCCTGTTGCTTTATGCCCCTCTCTGCCACTGTGTCGTTGTGTACCCTGCCCTCCTGTTCACCGGCCGGTCTCGGGCGCATTAAAGATGAACCATCATATCATATCACATCACTACGCTTACTCTCTACTATACACAATCTTACAATTAGAACACAGCTATACCCCTCGATAAATTCAGCCTAGCTGTTCACATACGAACACAACCCCATGAAGACCTCATCACCCTAATAAAATGCAGCTATCCCATGAAAATCTGGCCTAGCTGCTCACATACGTGTCTTTCAGGCCTAACGTAGCCAGAACCCAGTCTGAGTGTCCACCCACCCGACTGCACACATTAAACTGATATCTTCACCACCACACCTAATGCTAGGATGCAGTTACCATTCGGCAGTTACATAACTTGTGCACCCATACACCCTACAACACTATCTCTCTCTACTGACCTGGACTGCGACCCCCAAGGGCGTTCAACCTACCAGCGCTTTTAGATCATACCAACGATATATTGAGCGCTATATAAATGCCAAATAACTTAACATAACATAACCTCATAAGGTCTGGAAAGTGGAGAGAGGTGAACAGTGGAAGTGCAACAGAGTTAACTGCCTTCAAGCGGCTACATGAAGAACTGTTGATATCAGCAGACGTACTGATAATGTGACGACGTCGTGTGGTTATTCCGAGAGTCTGTGGAAAACTGTTGTGTACCTAGCTCTTGAAAGGCACAGAGGTGTGGTGGCCACCAAATGGCAAATAAGAGATACCATGTGGTTCCCAGGTCTTGATGAAATGATGGAACGTGTTGTCAGCACATGTCATGTCTGTCAAAGCACCTCAAGAGCCAACGCTCCAGAACCACTTCAAATGTCTGAGTTGCCAGAAGAACGCTGGTCATATCTTGCCATCGATTTCTTTGGACCATTTGGGCAGAATAAATACTAGGTGGTTATCATGGACGTGTTTTCACGATTCCCTCTTGTCCAGCTGCTGACCTCTACATCGGGAAGTTCAGTAATACCGGAGTGAGACAACATATTCTCAGCCTGGGGCATTCCAGAAGTGCTGAAATCCGACAATGGACTGTCGTTCAGCTGTATTGAATTTTCTCGATTTCTCGATTCATGGAACACATGGGCATACAGCAAATAAAGATCATACCAGTATGGCCTCAAGCAAATGGCATGATTGAGTGATTCATCGGGAGCCTAAAGAAGTTGTTACAACTAAATGAATTATGTTCTATGTCAATCAACCAGGCTGTGTGCAACATGTTGAGGGACTACAGACATTTGCTGCATGGTACATGGCCAAGTTCAGTAATACCAGAGTTGAACAACACATTCTCGGCATGGGGTATTCCAGAAGTGCTGGAATCTGACAATGGACTGCCTTTCAGCAGTATTGAATTTGTTTGATTCATGGCATGGGCATCGAGCACTGAAAGATCATGCCAGTATGGCCTCAAGTGAACAGCATGATTCAGATATTCATGGGGAGCCGAAATGTGACAGCGAGAGGATAGGGTGACTCAAGAATAGTGGATGCAGCCAGAAAAAGGGATATGAAAGAGTATGTTGATATGAGGTATTGTGCAACAAATTCAAACTTTCAGTGCAGTGACAGATCGTGTGCGCCAGAGGCAAGGCAAGAAAACGGAGTGTGAATATGACCCTGTACAAATCTCCACACAAGGTAATCATGAGAACCGTTTCTCACTTCAAGCTGTTCAAAGAATGAGAGCAGCACCATGAGTAGGAAGAAAGCGAGGTCCCTTCCCTAGAAGATGATGGCGGGGAACATGAAGTTGAGGTGAGTCCGGAAGTGTCAACAAGTGTTGGGAGGTGCAATGTGCATCCAAGACGTCTGATTCAGGATATATGTCTATAGAAAAGAAATAGACTTGAGCATCCTTTTTGTTGCACCCCAATTTAATTTGCTATGATTATCGTTTCCAGATTTTTCAACAAAATATTACATTAGTTTCCTTGTTAATATTTTCATACACAGATTGTATTTCAATTTCAATTTGTTTCCTCAAATGTTTGCATTTACAGGTTATATTTCAATTCCACATTGTTTCCCTCGACATGTGTTTCCCCATCTTTTTACAATGGTTCCTCAGGAGTGGTGCTTTTTGGCAAATCTTAATTTTAACTGAAAATAAATTATCGAAATAATTATTCAAATATTGTGCCTCTTTTTGATCTAGTATATTAGAATATCTTACTGGTAAGTGCATTGTTACAATTTAATGGTGAAGGCTGAACCAGAAGGTTTGCGGTTTTTAGCTACTGTAATGAAAAGTTTGGGATAGTTTGTGTACATCTAAATTAACCCAATTCGGTGGAACACATCAAGGCTTTACATTTACATCAATAGAAGAGCAAAAGTGAGTAGCATATTAATTTATCTATGAGGTTATGTCTAATTTGAACGACTATAAGCATTACATTGACAGAACAACATCAATTTTATTATTGATTGCAGTGATTAATCCGCCATATGGAAGCCCACGAGGGCCTATCTTCGCTCTTGGAAAAAATGTGGTGCAGATCTCAATTTGGTAGTCAGCCAAACATATGGACTTGGGTTGTTATCTAAAAAAAGGTGTTGAAACCATGTGTATTCGATTAAATCATGGTGCTGTTCCATGTTGTTTTGATTGTCATGTTTATACTTTTGCTGGTTACAATCATTTGGAAACCATGACCAGTCAACATCCTGCACTTATGAATGCCAGGCTTTATTGGTCATTTCAAATGTCTTTTGCATTCCAGGCTCTTAATCCCAAACCTAAGGTCAACGAATTAGAGCCCTTGGTAGATAAGCAACTGGTCAAGGAAATGGGAATAGATAGATTAGTTGTGTATTGAAACACATCATAACACTTAACTAACAAGGACTCCCTTTCAGCCAACTAATATATATTATAAATATTCTAATATATATTCAAAAATAATTCTGAAATGAACATGATTAACAACATAATCAGTTCTAACTGGGTACACATATTCAATTTTGTCACGAATTTTAGAAATAATGTATGTAAGTCTCTGGATAGCATGGAGAAGGGCAAGCATACTTCAGTGATTTAAAATTACATGGACTCCCCCACACACAATGTTTTTCAGCGCTAATTACCCTACTCTCATGAAAACACTTTTTTATCAAATTTGGCTTACACATTATCAATGTATTTTGCAAGAATTGTTCCAAATGCTCAATAGACCAACCAGGAGGGGCTCCATATAACGTAGTGGGCACTGATGGCTGTGCTACTGCCAAAGGACCATTCATGATACAACATGAGTGATAATCAAGTTAAATCCATCAATTAATCCTTTTCCACAACAGGCACAGTTAGAATCATGATTTTTCCATTTTGGTTATATTTTCTTGAACCCCACACTTCCTCTTTCCCCTAATGTCTTCTCCCTATCAATGCACCCTGCTAGTCCATATTTGTCTGCCTCTGCATGCACACATGTGCATTATAAATTCAAAAGGTTTCCACATGGTTCTAGTTAAAACAGCCACATTGACAGCATGGAGTTTCTGAACGAATTAGAAAGTCTCCATGCCTGACCTTTCCATCCTCTTTTGAAATGGGATATTGCTGTATACTTGGAAGGGGTTGGATGGATACTGAGTAATGACTACAGTAATGACTAAGTATTACCTTTATTGCAGAGGAACATTGTCCAACAGTCCCTGTTGCAACAAGGTAGAGTTTTCCCACTATTTTACCCCGGATTTGGAGACTTTTGCAGCACTTATAATCGTCTTTGTACAGAGGCATCCAATTAAATGCAACACAGAGAACATGGTGCAATACATTGTACATATCAAATCTAATCCTAACATGTTCATCAGTGTATAAGGACTAAGACAAAAAGCATGATGCTCGGAAATAGAACCCAGAGTAACAGTCATAATTTGCAACATGGTGGGGTATAGGCTGACCCCTAGTACACACTGCATTCACCAATTCATCTGAGCATGTCTTGCAAGGATCTTTAAACAATTTCATAGTTGAGCAAGATGCTCCCTTTTCAAATGAACAAGAAACACTCTTTCCACTAATGGAAAACTCTGGAGAGGGAGCCGAATGATTAAGCAAAATCCATGGTCCAAGAATGTTGCTGGCTCACTGATTATCCTATTATGAAATATATTTAGTGGCAGGCGCTGAGGTGGTGGAAGCAATTGCATAAATGATAGTGGAAGAGAAAGAAGCAGGTGCAGTATATTAAGCAGGTCAATTTGGGCATTTCGATTTTAAGTAGCTGAAGATCTTACATTAAATACACTCATTATTCAATCGTTTGGGTTCTGTGTTTACATGGATTCACCTTTCCCTAGACTTTTCTCTCTCCTTGATCCTGCCCTGTGTCCTATCCTCCCTTGCTGAGGATGGAGCAGCTGGATCTGCTGGCTATTAAATTGGGGTTGGTGGTTTATTTTGGTCTTTCTGCTTTTTTATGAAACTTCCTCAAGCCATCAGTACCGCAGTTTAGGTTTTGTCTGTCCAAGAAATAAATAATGCCAAAATACAGTCTGCAATTTTGCAAAGCAGCTCCATTGTGAATGCTGATACTTACGTTTTCTGAGATGTTTAAGTGGCATTGAGGTCCCGGAAATACTGATCAAAACATACTCTAAACATTTCAAGGAAATCAGCTGATTTCTCATTCGTGCAGTGTTTGCACTCATTTATTTTTCCCAATCTGTCTTTTCGGGACACATTTCTAAATGGTGCACACAACTAAAGCTGTTAATCCTTCTATGTGTGATCTCAGGGTATTTGTAAATGGCCAATTACCTCTCTGCCATGATAGGGGGTAATTCATAGAATTCAGCGCACAAGTGGCGCACGCGGCAGGCGCACAGTGTGCGCGTGCGAATCCCTGCGCCAGCCGCGTGCGCCAAAATCCATTTCCGCGCACAGCGTATTCATGGATTCCAGCCACCAAAAGCAGCCGTGGCGCACAGTGGTGCAGCGACCCTGCAGCAGCGCCAGTTACGCCCCCAAGAACGCCTCTCGCGCAGGGAAAAGCCATCAACATACCCAATCCAGCGCAAAGGGCTGCGCTAACCCTGTACCAGCACAGCAAGCGGGCTACGTGTATCACTGGGGTGCGCGGGAAGTACCTCACGTGATTGGCACCGTGCGAGCAGGGTACGCGTATTTCAGGGGTGCGCGGGAAGTTCCACACGCGATTTCATCATGGTACGTGTATTTCAGGGGTGCGCAGGAATTTCCACATGTGATTGGGCCCGTGCGAGCAGGGTACGCGTATCTCAGGGGTGCGCGGGAAGTTCCACACGCGATTCCATCAGGGTACGTTTATTTTGGGGTGCGCGTGAAGTTCCACACGCGATATCAGCAGGGTACGTGTATTTCAGGGTGCAGGGGAAGTTACACACGCGATTTCCGCAGGGTACGTGTATTTCAGGGGTGCGCGTGAAGTTCCACACGCAATATCAGCAGGGTACGTGTATTTCAGGGTGCAGGGGAAGTTACACACACGATTCCAGCAGGGTACGTGTATTTCAGGGGTGCGCGGGAATTTCCACATGCGATTGGGCCCGTGCGGGCAGGGTACGCGTATCTCAGGGGTGCGCGGGAAGTTCCACACGCGATTCCATCAGGGTACGTGTATTTCAGGGTGCGGGGGAAGTTTCACACGCGAAATTAGCAGGGTACGTGTATTCCAGGGGTGCGCAAGAAGTTCCACACGCGATTCCATCAGGGTACATGCATTTCAGGGTGCAGGGGAAGTTACACACGCGAAATCAGCAGGGTACGTGTATTCCAGGGGTGCGCGGGAAGTTCCACACGCGATTCCATCAGGGTACGTGTATTTCAGGGTGCAGGGGAAGTTACACACGCGATTTCAGCAGGGTACATGTATTTCAGGGGTGCGCGGGAAGTCACACACGCGATCTCATCAGGGTACGTATATTTCGGGGTGCGCGTGAAGTTCCACACGCGATATCAGCAGGGTACTTGTATTTCAGGGTGCAGGGGAAGTTACACACGTGACTTCCGCAGGGTACGTGTTTTTCAGGGGTGCGCGTGAAGTTCCACACGCGATATCAGCAGGGTACGTGTATTTCAGGGTGCAGGGGAAGTTACACACGTGACTTCCGCAGGGTACGTGTTTTTCAGGGATGCGCGTGAAGTTCCACACGCGATATCAGCAGGGTATGTGTATTTCAGGGTGCAGGGGAAGTTACACACACGAAATCAGTAGGGTACGTGTATTCCAGGGGTGCGCGGGAAGTTCCACAAGCGATTCCATCAGGGTACGTGTATTTCAGGGTGCGGGGGAAGTTCGACCCGTGATTCCATCAGGGTACGTGTATTACAGGGGTGCGCGGGGAGCACCACACGTGAATTGCACGTGTGGGCCCTCCCAGGTGTTCCCTCTACAGCCTCCACGGCCCCTGCAGGTGGCTCACACCACAGGGGCCTACCCTGCACATGTCCTGCAGGAACCCCATCCACCATGGCCATGCCCCCCAGCCAACCCACATGTCAACTTGCACTACTGCCCACCAACGCATGTCCCCCTGCACCTCCAGCCACCAGGGGCACCCTCCACAGGCCCCAACCCATGTCTCCCACCACCCCCAGCAGTGCAGGGGCACCCTCCACCAGGCCCCCACCCATGTCTCCCACCACCCCCACCCCCCAGCAACCAGGGGCAGCCTCCACCAGGCCCCCACCCATGTCTCCCACCACCCCCACCCCCCAGCAGTGCAGGGGCACCCACCACCAGGCCCCCACCCATGTCTCCCACCACCCCCACCCCCCAGCCACCAGGGGCAGCCTCCACCAGGCCCCCACCCATGTCTCCCACCCCCCACCCCCCAGCAGTGCAGGGGCACCCACCACCAGGCCCCCACCCATGTCTCCCACCACCCCCACCCCCCAGCCACCAGGGGCAGCCTCCACCAGGCCCCCACCCATGTCTCCCACCACCCCCACCCCCCAGCAGTGCAGGGGCACCCACCACCAGGCCCCCACCCATGTCTCCCACCACCCCCACCCCCCAGCCACCAGGGGCAGGCTCCACCAGGCCCTCACCCATGTCTCCCACCACCCCCACCCCCCAGCCACCAGGGGCAGGCTCCACCAGGCCCCCACCCATGTCTCCCACCACCCCCACCCCCCAGCAGTGCAGGGGCACCCACCACCAGGCCCCCACCCATGTCTCCCACCACCCCCACCCCCCAGCCACCAGGGGCAGCCTCCACCAGGCCCCCACCCATGTCTCCAACCACCCCCACCCACCAGCACTGTGGGGCACCTGCCAGCAGGCCCCCACCCATGTGCAACTCATGTACCCCCGAACCCCCACCCCCCAGCACTGTGGGGCACCTGCCAGCAGGCCCCCACCCATGTCCAACTCATGTTCCCCACCACCCCCACCCCCCAGCACTGTGGGGCACCTGCCAGCAGGCCCCCACTCATGTCCAACTCATGCACCCCTGCACCCCCACCCCCCAGCCACCAGGGGCAGCCTCCACCAGGCCCCTACCCATGTCTCCCACCACCCCCACCCCCCAGCCACCAGGGGCAGCTTCCACCAGGCCCCCACCCATGTCTCCCACCACACCCACCCCCCAGCAGTGCAGGGGCACCCACCACCATGCCCAACCCATGTCTCCCACCACCCCCACCCCCAGCCACCAGGGGCAGCCTCCACCAGGCCCCCACCCATGTCTCCCACCACCCCCACCCCCCAGCAGTGCAGGGGCACCCACCACCAGGCCCCCACCCATGTCTCCCACCACCCCCACCCCCCAGCCACCAGGGGCAGGCTCCACCAGGCCCCCACCCATGTCTCCCACCACCCCCACCCCCCAGCCACCAGGGGCAGGCTCCACCAGGCCCCCACCCATGTCTCCAACCACCCCCACCCCCCAGCAGTGCAGGGGCACCCACCACCAGGCCCCCACCCATGTCTCCCACCACCCCCACCCCCCAGCCACCAGGGGCAGCCTCCACCAGGCCCCCACCCATCTCTACAACCACCCCCACCCCCCAGCACTGTGGGGCACCTGCCAGCAGGCCCCCACCCATGTGCAACTCATGTACCCCTGCACCCCCAACCCCCAGCACCGTGGGGCACCTGCCAGCAGGTCCCCACCCATGTCCAACTCATGTTCCACACCAACCCCACCCCCCAGCACTGTGGGGCACCTGCTAGCAGGCCCCCACTTATGTCCAACTCATGTACCCCTGCACCCCCACCCCCCAGCACTGTGGGGCACCTGCCAGCAGGCCCCCACCCATGTCCAACTCATGTTCCCCACCACCCCCACCCCCCAGCACTGTGGGGCACCTGCCAGCAGGCCCCCACCCATGTCCAACTCATGTTCCCCACCACCCCCATCCCCCAGCCACCAGGGGCAGCCTCCACCAGGCCCCCACCCATGTCTCCCACCACCCCCACCCCCCAGCCACAAGGGGCAGCCTCCACCAGGCCCCCACCCATGTCTCCCACCACCCCCACCCCCCAGCCACCAGGGGCAGGCTCCACCAGGCCCCCACCCATGTCTCCCACCACCCCCACCCCCCAGCAGTGCAGGGGCACCCACCACCAGGCCCCCACCCATGTCTCCCACCACCCCCACCCCCCAGCCACCAGGGGCAGCCTCCACCAGGCCACCACCCATGTCTCCCACCACCCCCACCCCCCAGCACTGTGGGGCACCTGCCAGCAGGCCCCCACCTATGTGCAACTCATGTACCCCTGCACCCCCACCCCCAGCACTGTGGGGCACCTGCTAGCAGGCCCCCACCCATGTCCAACTCATGTACCCCTGCACCCCCACACCCAAGCACTGTGGGGCACCTGCTAGCAGGCGCCCACCCATTTCCAACTCATGTTCCCCACCACCCCCACCCCCCAGCACTGTGGGACACCTGCCAGCAGGCCCCCACTCATGTCCAACTCATGTACCCCTGCACCCCCACCCCCCAGCACTGTGGGGCACCTGCCAGCAGGCCCCCACCCATGTCCAACTCATGTTCCCCACCACCCCCATCCCCCAGCCACCAGGGGCAGCCTCCACCAGGCCCCCACTCATGTCCAATCCATGTTCCCTACCACCCCCATCCCCCAGCCACCAGGGGCAGCTTCCACCAGGCCCCCATCCATGTCTCACACCACCCCCACGCCCCAGCCACCAGGGGCAGCCTCCACCAGGCCCCCACCCATGTCTCCCACCACCCCCACCCCCCAGCAGTGCAGGGGCACCCACCACCAGGCCCCCACCCATGTCTCCCACCACCCCCACCCCCCAGCAGTGCAGGGGCACCCACCACCAGGCCCCCACCCATGTCTCCCACCACCCCCACTCCCCAGCAGTGCAGGGGAACCCACCACCAGGCCCCCACCCATGTCTCCCACCACCCCCACCCCCCAGCCACCAGGGGCAGCCTCCACCAGGCCCCCACCCATATCTCCCAGCACCCCCACCCCCCAGCACTGTGGGGCACCTGCCAGCAGGCCCCCACCCATGTGCAACTCATGTACCCCTGCACCCCCACCCCCCAGCACTGTGGGGCACCTGCCAGCAGGCCCCCACCCATGTCCAACTCATGTTCCCCACCACCCCCATCCCCCAGCCACCAGGGGCAGCCTCCACCAGGCCCCCACTCATGTCCAACTCATGTACCCCTGCACCCCCACCCCCCAGCAATGTGGGGCACCTGCCAACAGGCCCCCACCCATGTCTCCCACCACCCCCACCCCCCAGCAGTGCAGGGGCACCCTCCACCAGGCCATCGCCCATGTCCCATCCATGCCCCCCTGCACCTGGGTCCCACCAATCCCCAATCATGTCCGTAATGGCCATCCTCCCCTGCCAAAAGGCCCAACCAACTATCACATCCACCCACATATCAAAGGCAATTACATGTTACACACCCAATGTAAATAATGCAAATGAACACATGTCTCTCACACACAATGGCTGCAAGTGAATGTTAAAACACCCAACATGACATGCATGAAAGCAATAAGATGATACGACACATTGAAGGATGAAAATATAGATGGATTTAAAATCAACTTGAATGGAAATGAAATGAGAAAAACCACAAAGCAAAACAACCAAAAGAAGATGAATGTCCATGAAAAAAATCAAAAACACACAGCACAATCAAAATAAATGGTGTCCAAAGTCACAGTCAGAAAAGAAATCCAAGGGTAAATGATAAACAAAAACCATTGCTCCATGGCGATGAAAAAACTCCATAAAAAAGAAAAATCCTTTGAAGAACTATTTACAAGATAATCCCGGGTCCATGAGCCCAACCAAATGAAACCTAACTATGACAACTAACTAAAAACTGAACTACATACAAAGACGTGGCGCATTGTCCAATCGCAACCAAATAAAAAATAAAAATAAAGGAAACCTAACAATAACTATATAACTATATACAAAGGCGGCGGGCAAGTCCAGCGGCTCACTCCGTGGTGTTCTGGGCAAGGGCATCATCGAACTCCTGTTCGATGTCCCGGAGGCGGTCCTGTTCCATGGCCCCGAGGGTCCGCAGGGACGACGCCGTCTCCTCCTCCAACCCCCTGCTGATTGCCTCGAGGCACTCGGCCCGCCTCAGGGCCCTCCGCATGGAGTTCTCCGCCCTGACCATTGTGAGCCGCGCCTCTTCCGCCCGCCGCCGCTCCGCACCTATCTGCTGGCCCAACCGCTGCCACACAGAAGACACACCCCGTCCTGGGTCCACCTGCCCCCCCGGCCGATGCCTGCCCCTCCGATGATCAAGGCCCTGAGCCTTCATGGCTCCGACCACGTTGCTGCTGCTGCTGTGCCTCTGCCCGTGCACTGCCTCCTGCTGCCTGCACATCCTCCGCCGGCTGGGGTGCAGTTGTTGATGTGGCCACCCCTGCTGGACGTCCGACTCCCGACTGTGGCAGGGATGCCTCCTCCACCAGCCTGGCCGCACCGTCAGAGGCAGCTCCACAGGGCACCCAGGTGACTGATGGGTGGGAAGATGGCACAGAGGACGACTGGCGCGTAGGGGGTCCAGTTGAGGAGGGGGTCAGAGCAAGCCCCATCAGACGGAGGAATCCGGCCTGGGTGACCTGTCCCAGCAGGCTGACGTGGTCAACGAGCCATTCGAGATGACTCGCAGTCTCTTCATGAAAAGACTGCAGGTCACCTCGCATGGCCCGTTGACGCAACGCCACACCAGCCAGGACAGGCTCAACCCGGACCTGGATAGCCACGTCCGCAGGCAGAGGAAGGCCAGTTGACGTGAGCTCATCCCCTGCCTGAAAACGGGACTGGACGTAGGCATCCCTGCTGGTGCAAGATGGTGCAGGGACAGGATCAGGGACAGGATTGCACACAGTCACCTCCGCGGCGGCCGGTGCTGCCTCCTGTCCCTGGTCCTGCACTGCACCACTAGCACCAGTGGGATCCCCACCTCCAGACCCCGTCTCTGGTGCTTGCACGGCCTCCTCCTCCACCAAACCCCCCACCAACCTGGATGACTCCGTGCCATCTTCATCTGTTGGGCCCTGTGGGGTCCCAGCTGCCCCTTCTGCTGCCGAGGAGTCCAACTCCAACCTTCGCCTCTTGGACCTCCCCCCGGCTGCTGCGGCCTGGGACGCGGCATTGGACTCCTCACTCCCCGACGAGATGACAACCTGGGAGGGGAGCCGGGCCTTGCGTCTCCGGCTGGCGGTCGGATCCCCGCCGCTGTGCTCCACAGCACCTTCTCCGCCCTCTTCATCAGTTGACGTTGTAGACAGGGAGAAACAAAACACAGGCATCAGGGCACTGTACAATGGACACATACACACATGACAGTTGTACATGAGTGGCATTGGCAAACCTCAGACATGTCATCACAATCCCCAACACACATGTCATTACAACTCGCACACATTAGCCATACCACAGCCATATCGCAACTGCCACCACCATCCATACACATACAACACCATGAGCAGCCAAAGGTGAGCCAGACATCACATGCAACACAGGAAGTGCACCACACATGTACACACACCACCACACTTGCATGCATGTGTACACCTCTGCCAAGTGTCGCACTGTTCAGACGGGCATCCATGTCACATCTGCCAATCAGGCTTCCACATACCGCTGTCACATGCATCCATGTTGCATCACTGTTGCACCCTTGTCAAATACACACACATGCACATGTACACAGTGCTGATACATGCAGCCGAAAACAACATACATGCGTGACATCACGGACATGTCTACTTACATACACATTCATCCAAACATGTGTGCCCACACAACTGCATTTGGCATGCAAGCCTACACACACAAGCACCATCCATGTCTCACACATTACAGCCCTCGCATGTGTCAGCCCCACGGCCCTGTACACCCCCACCCATACTCGACCCTATACAAACAGATGTGCAACCTGCACACTACTGAATAATCACCACACGCACAGCTCACAATTAAGATGCATGTACACTCACCGCTCGACTCCAGACGGGTCTGCTTCTCAAGGACCTGGACGTGGAGCGCTGGGGATATGCGTTCCAGGACCCTCATCTGTTCTTCCGACAAGTGGCCCTGGCGCCCCTTGGCATCTGCTGCCTTCAAGAGGCGCCGGGCGTTGTTCAGGGTCCTGGACCTGAAGTCCTCCCAGCGCTTCCTGACATGTTGTAAGTCGCGGACTGCCACCCCCTCCGCGTTGATGGCAGTCACGATGTCAGTCCAGATCCGAGTCCGTCCTTCCTTGTCGGCGCGGGAACTTCCAAAGAGGGCATCATACTGCCCCAGGACTTGCTCGACCAGGACACCAACTTCGGTGGCACTGAAGCTGGTGCCCCTCTACCTCTCTGGCCGGGGGTTGTCAGTGGTCCCAGATGGTGTTTGCCCCAACATGACAACCCCAGAGGCAGGAGTGGGTGGGCAACTGGGTCCTGGGGCTGGGCTGTGGAGCGATGGAATCGCAGTCGGGAGTCTTCGGTTCCAGCAGGGGTGGTCACAGCAACAGCACCCCTGGCTGATGTGCAGGCAGCAAATGGCAGTGCACGTGGGCAGCAGGCAGTCAGGCAGCAGCAGATGGCAGGTGGGAGCGTGCTCGGGGCTCTGGGGGGCAGTAGTTCGGCCTTCTGGGCAGGAGCGTGGTCTTCCGTGTGCTTATGCGTGGCCAGCTTGATACGGAGTGATTTGGCACGTGAAAAATCTGGACGTCAGCGTGTAATTCGAGGAAACGCCCTTAGCGCGTAAGCGCGTCTGCACGCATACGCATTTTCATTGAACAGAAGGTCCCTCAAGCGCAAGCGCCCCTGTGACGTGACGCGTACAGACGTGCCTGGGCATTTCAGCGCGCGTGAAAAACTGCACGTCCGCGTGTAATACGAGGAAAGGGCCCATGCGCTTAAATGACGTGATGCGCGCGTGCGTTTCCCTCAGCACGGGTTAAAGGTGAGCGGGCCCAGCAGTTCGCTGTACGTGCCTTTCGTGGAGACCGACGTGTGTTGCTGCTTCCTGTTGTTTCGCGCGCCATCACAACTTCACAGCTATCAAGGACGTATCTCTTCTTTTGGCGGGGGTATTGGCTACGCGTGTTTTTCTGCATCGCGCTAGTCAGACGGTGAGTTGCACACGCTCTTTTTCCCACTGCGGGTGCCCCTGTGTATCGCACCCATTTTCAATGTCATAGTAGCCTGCATGTCCCACGCGTACGTGTTATTCGTGTTACTGGGTGCCACCGCGTACTGAGGGAGGTTGAATCCACGCACGTAGGCTGCAGGGTTGCGTGCACGGTTTTACTGCAGTTTTGGGGTGCCTGAGCGTTGCGTGACCCGTCACCACATCACCGGGGTCACATACAGCCTTGCAGATGCAGGGGGGCTGTTAACATCTTGCTTCCCACCCCCTTCACCCCAATTGCCCAGGTCAATTGTGGTGCACTACTCCATCTGTGCCAGCACTACTACATCTGTGCCATGGTTGGGAGGCCACCAAAGGTGAGGGGCGCCTCAGCTGGGCGTACTCCTCGTGGCGGGCGTGGTGGGGGACGTGGCCGTGGTGACCAGGGAGTAGGGGGACTCCAGGGTGTCCAGGGCAGCCACAGAGGGGGAAGAGGCAGGGGTGCGCCACTTGAGCACAATGTTGTGCCATGTGTCGGTGCAGCCATGCCACCACCCCCTGTGGTTCCGGGGGATGCAGCTCCTGCATCTGGCACTGGCACCCATATGACCCGGCAGTCCGTTCCATCGACTGCCACGGACCCAAGGGTAGTGGTAGCTGCAGGTGCAGCTGTGGACACCGCCACCCAGGCTCAGGGTCTGCCAGCGCAGGCTGCGTTGGTACTTGAAGAGCCCTTGGTAGATCTCCAACAGGCCAGGGGGGAAACCATAGGGGCAGGCCGGGCTGCTCAGACCAAGACACGTGTCCCTGGGGCAGTCATGTCATCTGCTGCCCCGAACAGCCGGGTGTTGGCAAGTGCAGGGACAGATGCACCCAACAGCACCCCGGTTGTGAGTCTGCCAACCAGGACCGTTGCGGCCAACGACCCTGTCACAGCTGATGTTGCTGCGCAGGGTCCATTAGTGGGCACCCAGCTGCCACTGACACAAGTCAGGCCTTTGGTCATCCCTCCACCTGCCACTCCCTTGGCTCAATCCACCGAACCCACTGGCCATACTGGTCAGGGCGGCATTAGCCAGCCAGGGTCTGCGCCACAGTCCAAGAGGAGGAAGGTTGCACCTGCAGCACAGGCTGGGACCCCACACACAGCCACGACCTCCTGCACGTCGAGGAAGAAGCCTTTCTGTAAGCAGGAACTGGACTTCCTCATGGACTACATGCGGGCCACAACCGTGACATGCTAGTGGGTGCCAATAGTCAGACCACGGCTGCCCAACGTGACACCCACTGGAAGCATGTTGCGGAACATGTCAGTTCATTCGGCCATGAGGTGCGCACGGCGCATAGTGCAAAAAGCGTTGGAATGACATCAAGCGCAGCACTAAGGCCAAGCGTGCCTCAAATTACAACTTGATTCTGGTGACTGGTGGTGGGCCTGCACCAGAAGAGGAAGAACTCACTCCGCATGAGGCTCTCGTTGCGGAGTTCATACCACCTAAATTGGTCGAAGGAGTGGGAGAGAAGCTGGACTTTGATGCCCAGTCCAGTGAGTGTTGATCCGTGTTTTTTGAGGACGTGTGTGTTTCACTTGTGGAATGTGTTGTGCATGATTGCTGCTACATGTGACGTGTAAATGGTTCTGATGTGTAAGTAATGCAATGCTACCCTCATGCATGTCTCCTCTGCCTGCATGCGGGACTCCATGTAGGCATGCTCCCTTGCCCCTCCTCCGCCACTCTGCACCCCAGTTCCACCTTTGCACTGGTCTGCTTCAATCTTGCCAATGTGTACTTTCTTGTTCATGTGTCCTGTGTAGATGCTAACTTCCAGCGTAGAATCTGCCAGACATATGCGGTGTGGTACAGCCTTAGTACTCGATGCAGGGTATCTCACTTGTACTGTGCATGGGTCAGATGTCCCGCAGGGACATGAGTGCCCATTCATGCTCCATGTGCATTGCACGCATGCCCCTATGTGTCCTTGACTGGATGATCACTGTAATATAAGTCCTTGGATACATACATTGCCTGCCATCTCATCAGCCTTCCCATGTCAACTGTGGCTCAGTCCTGCGTTGCACACATGTTTAGGCTCTGACAATCTGTGTGGCTCACAGGCCTCAGCCTGTTCAATGGCCAATGACTCTGTCCAACTCTTGTTGTGTCTTCTTCACACGTGGGCGGCCTCCGGAGTTTCCATCATGTGTCCTGCCCACTGTCCCAGCATCATTTGCAGTGTTGTAATTTGAATCACATTAAGCTGTTGATGCCAGTCAACACTGCCTGTCAATAAACAGGTGTATGGTCAGCCTTTTGATACCATGCTAGGCATCCCTGCTTTGGTACTGGGGTGGAGGGGTGCTTGGCTTCTAGACATGGTACACATTGAATGCACAATGCACGTGATGTCTGAATTTGACATTGCACTGCCTTCACATTTCCTGGCACACACCATGTAGTGCTTGTACATGTAGGTAGTGAGTGGCGTACACATTTTCTGCACTGCATAGACCCACTTCCATGGAAACTGCCACCTTTCAACAGGTCTGATCACAGAAGCTATTCAAAGTATACCCAGCATGCATGCCAGGTCATATGTTGTGTGTCACATGTCTGCCGGATGCCTTTGCTGTCGGTGTGTGTGTGTGTCGTGTGCTTCTGACATGTGTACTGACCTTTTTCTCTCTATTTTTCAGGTGATGACGCAATGGAGGCAGAGGATGGTGTTGCCATGCCAGACACAGGGTTGGTAACGCCACATCAACCCAGGACTAGTGGGGGTCGTGGGGTGGTAGGCCACGAAAACCCCCAAGTGCTGCAGTCCATCTTGTCTCTGGCTGCCTATGAGTCCAGCCTTGATGACGACTCTGACGTCCATGTTGAGTTGGATGAGCATCAAGTCCATGTGTCAGGGGTGAGTGATTCTGATGTGGACACTCCTCTGTCTGCGACACCTGCACTGACAGTCTTGGTTCCTCCGACCGTGGTGGATCGGGACGCAGGGTCACCCTCCACACCAGTCACTGAGGTGCCTGGGACATCACGTCGACGGGGGCATGTAGTCGTGCAGCCGCAGGCGGTGCCAACACAGCGAGGACCCCCGGTCCTTGGGTCCCACAGGGGTCAAGCCCGGCAACGCGGTCGCCGCGCGCAACCGCTGTATACTGAGTGGGAGCAAGACATGACTGCCAATTCCGAACGGCAGGGGGCAGCAATGGAGAACATCGCTGAGAGCATGGAGCGTGTGGCCCGATCTGTGCTCCCCACTGCTAGGCAGGTGCTTCTCCAGCAGCAGGCGGCACGGTCCACGGCCCGCTCGCTCAGGCTGGGCATGGCGGCCTCAGACAAGGCACGCCAGGCTGAAATGTCGTTTCTGCGTCAAGCAATTGCTGCTCACGCAGAGGCGCACATGGATACCCTGAGGGAGGAGTATGCTTCCCTCAGATCCACTCTGGGTGTCCTTATGATGTCCCAGAGGCAGCAGGCAGAGGAGAGGTTTGCACAGATTGAGCGTACCATCTCGGCTGAGCTACAGGCTTGCCGGGAGGTGCAGCGGTTGTCCAGCCAGGCCTTGCAGGAGGAACTCCGTGTTACACGTGCTACCTTGCAAGAGGAAGCACGTGTATCACGGGAGGTTCTGCATGCAGACCTACGTCACATCGCCACACAGAACCAGGCTCACCCGTCCGCAGACTTGATGCCGCTGAGGGGCAAGCTGCGGCTAGGCGTGGCCAGGCTACTGTGCCACGTCCTCCTTTCCAGGATGAGCCAGACCATCTATCTCCCACATAGGTCGTGCTGTGCAGGCGTTGAGCCCATGGAGGATTTTTTTTTGGCTCAGCATCATCGCATGTGGATGTTGAGCATCACCCTGTACCTCCCCCCTCCTGGGTGCCTCCCCTCCCCCCCGGGTCGTATGTGGCCATTTTTGATTTTTCTTTTAGTTTAGTTAGTTAAGTTTCTGTTTGATAGTTAGTTTAAATAGGTAATGTAGGTTTTCCATAGTTAGTGTAATTAGTTAATAGTTGATTTAGTTTAAAATTGCTAGTCTATTTTTTTTTTTTTTTTTTTTTTATTTCTTGAAAGCTACAGTTTTAACATATAGAAAAAACTTTTGTTTCAAATGGTCACTTCGAAAATTGAGAAAAAACAAAACAACATCCCAAAGGTTCATCACAATTAGTTCAAGGTTCAAAGGTTCAAAAATTTCCTTGAGGTGATTGATTTTTGAATTTAGCTAGACTGAAACTAGCACGATTCTTCATTCCTGAATAGACTAAGGACGACAGAAGATAGATGCAAGAATAAAAAGCAGAATTCAAATGGAACATAAACAAGCTTTGTCTCAAACTGCCAATAGATCGGTTTCTGATCCATTAGAAGTCTAAGCACAAATGCTCTCAACAGATTCAAGTCAGAAAGTGACAAAGTCACACCACAGGCCCTCGTGGAGCATGCCTAACTTGCAAGTACAGTTAGCATGGAGCCTGAAGCAATATATTTAAGTAATTTACAATGGCACAAACGTGTTTAACGTTATTGCCACTGGAAATTAGTCGCCACCAAGCCTCCATATCTCCATCTAAAGGCGCAAATTGGCTCAGGTGCTTTGAGCGTAAATCGCAGGTGGCTAGACAATCAAGAATTAGATGTTTTAAGGTTTCAGTGGACCCTCGATAAAAACGGCATAAATTGTCCTTCAGCGAGGCATCCTTTCTTTGCCATAGAATTTCCTTTGTTCTCAAAATATTTAAACGAAATCTTAGGAATTGCTCACGATAATTTCTCGAGTAGCAACGCAAAAGATAGGAAGATTGTATGTTTAATTTTTTGTGGTCAGGACTCAGCCATTTTGAAGAGGCCAATCTCTCGTGTGCTTCCAGGTTGATGGTCCATGCCCAGATATCAAATTTTCGTTTCGCATGTTGTGGTCGTTTGAACAGATCGTAATTGCCAATTTCCGCAGCATCGGCCCAATGTTGGACTCTTGAACGCCAATGGTCTAATAGGCAGGCCCTGGTGGAGTTGTCCTCACCTGAGAAGATACAGTAGGCCGCTGGTTTGCTGTTTTCTTTCATCTTTCGCATCAGTGCAATTGATTTCCAGATCATATGGCTGTAAAGAGAGTTTAAGGACAGTTCATGTCTTAAAGTGATAACAGAGACACACTACGGAAGGTTTAATGCACGTTTCCAGAAGCAACCTTCAAGCTGGTTCCAGGTGTTTTCATTTATGTGCCAGCTAGCTTCTGCACCAAAGGTCAGAATCGGTACCACCTTTTGTAGGTAGAACATTATGATCGGAGTTAGCGAAAATTTGCCGAATTTTTTGTTTATTTTGGCCGCTTGAAGAGCCAGTCCTAGACATTTTACTTTCAGGGCGTCCACCCATGGCTTTTCGCAGAGCGAATTATTGAACTGCACTCCAAGGTACCGTATTGAGTTTACTGATGACAAGCACTGGCCACCGACCGCCCAGTTAAAGGCTTTATCTTTCTTGCTTCTCACATGGCCAATTGTCACAATTTTTGTTTTTTCAGTGTTTATTTGAAGCTCATTAGACGATAAGTAATCGTACAGACAATGAAGTAGTCGCTGCAGTCCAACATGTGTTCGATCCAGCAGCACCAGATCATCAGCATAGGCGATGTATCGTACAGAAGTCCTATGTAATTTCGGAGGGAAGCAGTGGGCTTGATCTAAGTGGGGCTGTAGATCTGCTAAAAATAATTTAAACAGATCAGCTGCCAAAGGGCACCCTTGCTTTACACCTCTTGTTGTTGTGATTTTATCAGATAGTTCCCCAGCCTTATTTAGACGTACTCGAATTGAAGTATTAGAATGTAGGGCCATGATAGGATTAAGTATACCAGCTGGACATTTCCATCTTAATAATTTTAGCCACAGCAGATTACGATTTATACCATCAAAGGCTTGCTTCATGTCAATGAAGGCCAGATGTAGCTTGGTATTTGCTTTTAAGGCTTCTAATTTCAGGATGGTTAATATTGAGATGTTTACATCGACGCCAACGCCCTTGGAAAAACCAGTTTGACGATCATCTAAAATGCCAACCTCATAAGCCCAGGTTGCCAATTTTGATCTCAGATTTGATCCGAAGATCTTACCGATCGAATCAAGTAGGGCGATCGGGCGATAGTTTTCAGGAGAATCCCAACGCCCTTTTTTGTGGATGGGAACAACAATTGCAGTTAACCAAGACTCAGGCAATGATTTGTGTTTGGTGATATTCTTGAACAGACATTCAATGAAAGGCGCCCATTGCTGCATGTTTTTTTTTAGCATTACGTTACTGATCAAATCTGGGCCAGCTGCACGCGAGTTCTTTAGTAATTTAATAGCGTGGGTTATGTCATCAAGCGACATTTCTGTGTTCCATGGCTCACCTTTGGACCTAGACTGTAGTTCAGGTTCAAAAGTTTGGCTGTTAAAAACTTTAGAGAAATGTTCGTACCAGACATCAGCTGAAATGATGTTCTGTGTCGAATTCATGCTGTTTGCCTGGCCTATGTTTAAAATTTGCCATATATCGCGTGTGTTTTTTGTCAGCATATATTTCATCATTAATTCGGCACGATCTTGCTCTATTATTATACGATTGGAAGTAACCCAATTTCTAAACAGCGTGCGTCTGTTTCTCACTTCCACTGATAATTTTTGCTTTGATATGTTTCTGTTTTTTTTTTTTAGACACCTCAAGTCTCTTCTTAGCTCTTGTTTTTTCTCATGCAAGAGCTTGCAGAATAGGTGTTTATGACTTTTTTGTTGTATTTTCGAACCATTAGGATCGGTTGTATGTATCAATAGAAGGGGTGTATAATCTATCCCAATATGCAATCTCATGAGCTTCTCAGTTAAGCAGCCAATCTGGTTAAGACTAATCCGCAGCCGATTTCCGCTTCTATTTGTTTCAACGGGCAGATTGTATAAATCTGTAGGAATGGCAGTTGACAAGAGACATTCAAGGTTTAATAATCTATGGTCGCTATTGGACATATGATGGACATGCCGTGAGTTGATCTTTGGCTCAAACACTCTTGAAATCCAAAAATAATCGATGATACTATGTAGGTGCTCTCTATGCCAAGTTGGTTGTGCGGGATTATCACCTTTGACTGCACCATTAACCATTATACAATCACGTATTTTCATTGCCTTTGACCATTGTTGAGCTCTGACTCCAATCTGATCTTTGGGAATCAGATGGTAAGTCTGGTCCTTTGGAGTATATTTAAACCAGGTGCAATTTAAGTCTCCGCAGCAAATAATTGTTAAATTGCTGTGTTTTAAAATCGCGTTATCCATTAGAGAGCAAACAGCATCTATGAATACCTTCGAGCTGATCTTAGCCGCATTCCAGTAGCAGTTTATGATTAGAAGCGATGTCCGTCTTAGGTCAACATTGTCGCACATTGCGTGCATAAGTGTGCCTTGAACAAAAGGATTGGGGTTAAATGCTTCTGGTGTAGACCAGTTTTGTGACAGGCGAACCATAGTTATAAGTCCTGCGCTTGGGCGCCCATGGGCATTTTTGATGGCTGGATTGATTAAGGTAGTAAAGCCATCTCTCAGGGGGGCCTCAGACAACCAAGTTTCCTGTAAACAGATGGCAAACACCTTGTCGAGAGGAAATTCAAAGTCATTAAATAAGTGGCAAAACCCTCTAGTGTTCCAAGAGAGAATTGAATGAGGAGCCTCCGCTGTTGTCAATCATGGCTAAACTTGAGCATGTACTCTCGAACGGCTCCCATAGTTCTTCTTTTGGAGCTTTATGTGGCCGTGGGTACCTACTGTAGTTAGATGTTTTCGGAAATTTGCAACGTCTTCAACTTGTTTAGCGAGCAGTTGCTTGTCGGACGTCTTATCGGCATTATTTACGATGTCAATCTCAGGTTCACTTGAAATTTCGAAGCCAAACATCAAGAGGTCGTCTGCAGCTTTCAATAGAGTATTACGAACTCCCCATGAAGCGATGTGTAACAGAACGGAATCAGAGCATTGCTCTGTTACATATTCAACTATTTGGATGTCCTCAGTGACAATCAGCCGCAGAGGAGGAATGTGTTTAAACAACCTTAGCACATTAGTCCGGTTCAAATTTAACTCGTTGTCATCACCCAGAATGTTTTGTAATCTCAATTTATGATTACTTTTTGATGTTTGCCGGGAACTTTTCTCAGCATCCTTGAAATTAGCAGTAAGCTGCAGTTTGCGCTGGTTTAGCGTTAGTTTTGGGTTGAGACTGAGACTCGTTGGGGCAGAGTCAGCAGGCCCTCCTTCCATCGCACACCGCCTAGAAGAAAGCTCAACATTTCGCCGATTGGATATAACACTCTTAGCCGGAAAAGACTTATGGCGTGGAGGCTGAGGTGAAGGCAAGCTTGCCTCGCCGCACAATTTAGACCTTTCGTCATCACCTGAGATCGAATAAGTTGACAAGTCACATAGGTCAATCGAAGGAGAATTAACTGATGCGGCAGAAGAACGATCCTCAGAGATTATACGCCGCCGCTTCACTCCAAGTTTCAAGGCAGAGGGATGGCCAATGCGTTGTGTCTGTACATTTTCGGTACAAGATTTCATGTTGCGCTTAAATAGGCCTACTCTAGGTGGAGTGGATAAGTTCCTGATGAAGCTTTTGGTGGTTGAATGTGTGCCTTGCTTTGGATTAGGGCATGATGCATTGGTTTTTCCCTTTCTCGAAGGGACTGTGGATTTTGCATTCTGCGTGCCAACATTCCTTTTTGGCACCGCACCCAGGTCACCTGTTTTGGCTGGACCTGAGAAAATGCCGAATGATGAAAATGGATTATTAAGTGGAGCTAATTGCAGCGCTAGAGGCTTTGAAGAGACAATGTCCTTTAGAGGGCCTGCGTCGATAACTGCAGTTGACTCACTTTCTAGTGAAGGTTGACTTGCATCAAATGAAGGTTGTGGGGTTACCTTTGCCAAGTCATTTGTGCTTGAATTTGCTATACGTGCACTGGATATAGAAGTATTTGCTGCGTCTTTTGCGTCAGAGTTCTGTAAGCTTACAGCCAAAGAAGGAGGCATCAAATGAGTATTCTTAGCCAAAGAACAAGTGTGCTTACACACATTAGCTTTTCCGATTGTGGTAGGTGATGATAGGCTAATGGCTATATCGGCAGTTAAATCCTTAAGATCTGTTAACAGGGTTTCATTCCTCTTTTGATTAGTTGAGATGACCTCGCTGATCTGCAATTGCCAACGAACTCTCAAGCCTTCTTCAGCTTGCATTTGCTCTTTTGAAAATGTGATGAAGTTATCAATTCTTTCAAGTTTTGACATTAGGTTCAATAGCATCGCTCCTTGATCCCGAATGGTTTCATTTATAGACTCATACAATTTTACAAAAGGAATCATTGCTTGCGAGGAAGCAGCAAGCACGTTATTGTGAATTTGAATAGCAGCGGCAACTGATAGACTGGATTTTGAGCTTGGGGTTTTGCAGGATTCATTGGCAAGGCTTGAGTCATGTGATAAGTCCTTGCTTGGAGTGTAGAGTGCAGGTAAAGACACAGGAGTCGTACTAGCACTCACTCTTTTTTTACTCAATTTCCCATCTAAACAGGTGCCCGCTTGTTGCTGTAAATGAGATTTCTTTTGCTGACCCTTCTGAGGCGAAAACTGTGTCGACTGACGTGCCGGAACTGAGAGTACACTAATGTCAGGATCTGAGGGCTGACCACTCAGGTTCAGTTCTGGGATCCGCACTGTTAAACTGGAGGTGTCCTTCATCAGGGGAGCTTGGAGAGATGCATCGGAACTGTTGGTGGGAAAGGTTTTTGGAGGCACTTTAGGAGTGTGGCTTATATGAGGAGCATTGGGCCTCTCCGAACACTCATATTGAGATGAGCTGGCAGAGCCAGAGCTGGTAGTGAATAAGTCTGCACAGTTAGAGTTTATCGAAATAATTGTGTCACGACGTGGATCTGGCTGTAGCATCCTGTGAATATTGGAGGCAGAAGCTTGTGAAAGCATTCTCGACTCTTGAGTTGAGTCGTCTTTTGCACGTGGACCTTCAAGGTGAAGAACAGACTTCTGTGGACAGAGCGTGATGGAGGATGACGCTTCAATATCTTCTGCATGTTTAGTCGGAAGGATAACTTCATTCGATTTCACAGCTCGATACGGAGCAAGAGAAGGAGCAGTAGATGGTTGTTCCTGGACTAAAGTATCTGCACACATGATTTCCGCATCAGTTAAGTCGAAAGGAAAAAGGGGGATGTCGCAAGAAACAATTTGCATAGAGGGGAGTGCATCTTCCGGGCCTTCCTCCACAGGCGGGGCTGGATTTAAATTAGCGAGAGAGAGTTGCGGTATTAGGCGTAATACCTTTTCTTGGATTACATCACTGTGCGTATTGCTCAATGGGGTATCGGTAGTTGAGGGAATTGAATCACCGCGGACAGAATCGTGGTTTGCTACAAGATGTACTTGAGCGGTTATATTGTGAGACACAACAGGTGCAATTAGATCAACAACTTGCTTGCTTACCTTTGCACAAGTCTTAATTTTGCCTGGCATGGCAGTCCAGGGGTTCAACATTCGTCTCTGTTGTAATGTATTGAGTCTTGTCTGAGGGCCACGAGCCGGAGAGGGAGCCGCTGCCTTTGGGATGTCGACCATGTTCCAGCGGCGTACCAGCGAACCAGCAAACAGCCAAACAGCCGCTGTAGAAATGCACTCGCCCTTCACTCACGAGGGCTTAACGCCGCGAGGGCGCTTGGGTGTTGATTTTGTAGGTTTCCACCTGGGGGGGGCGGGGCTAGATCCACGCCACACGCCGACTTGCTCCACGGAAACCAGGTAACCAGGAATGCAGAGCGTGGAGGAACAGCAGTGACTGGGAATTAGTCACGCAAACGCCAAACAGCCGCTGTAGAAATGCACTCGCCCTTCACTCACGAGGGCTAGTCTATTGTGCTTTCATGTGACGGTGCGGTGCTTTGTGGCTTTTGAAGGCATCCACTCTCTGTTCCAGCTGGGCCCTTCATGGTTGTCTTGTGTATGTGTTTGCTGCTTGGGTTCCTTGACTCACAATGCCACTCCTGCCTCCCTTATCCGTGGGCTCGCAAGGATGGTTCGGTGTTACAGCATTTTACACAAGGGCTTTGGACTGTCATATCTGTGGCATGTCTGGTGCTGTGTGACTTGTGTTGACACCCCTAGTGGGGATGATTTAGGTGTCATTGTCCACTGTTCAGCTTTTGCTAGATGGGGTGTGTCATGATTAATGTGGACATTGATTGCTATGCATTGTGTAGTATGTTTCATATCTTTCCTGTACATGTTCTTGTTGCAATTCATGCTGTAGATAGTGTTCCACACTTTGGAGGTGAAAGACGGACTGATGGTGTGATTTGTGATGTGACTCTCTGACATGGTCAAGTAATGAGATGCCTGATGAGACACACACAGATGACTTTGAAGCATTAAACATGTGTTTCATGCCCTTTCTGCAGGGGGATGAGCCTCCAGAGCACCTTTGCCAGCAGACATGGCCCATTGGACGACGGAATTCTGGACCCGTTTGTTGGTGCCCACATGCACATGTGTGCAGAAGCAGAGGCACAGTGATTGCAGACCCACATCCTAGAACTGCTGACATGTTCCAAGGAACTCCAGGCAAGGTGAGCATCACAAGGGGGCCACGACACAGCAAAGCTTGCGCCAGGCGAGTTGCACATGCAGGCTTAGTCACAGCACTGAGGGTGAGCTTAGACGAATATTGGTGTTGAAGAACACAATGCAGCTCAGATGTGTTTGTGGACTGATGGCTGCTGATAGTAGGGTTGTCTGGGACACATGCAGGGGCAGTGGCACATACCCTCTGGTACACCAAGGTCCATTGAGGCACTTGTATCAACCATGTAGCCTTCCGAGACATGGAAAGGGGCAGCTCACAGGGACATACAGCAAGGGACATACTCGGGTGCAGTGCATGTCTTTTCCACGTACTTCATGATAAATGCACTGCCAACTTTGTTTCGGTCATGGTGGTACGCAATTTGCTCTGTAGTCATGGCTTGCTATATGGGTCTGTCTGCTTACCCAGGGAACATTGCATGTTGTGTGAATTGTGACACATTGGTGTTCCATTTGCCACGCACCCAGCAGCGGCTGCCTTACTGCATTGACTGTGTATGACCCGTCACAGGGGCGATGTTATATATGGGTACGAAGCATCAACCACAGATTGTCTGTTTGTAGAGTAGTCTGTTGCTATGGGGCATGTTTGGTGTTGTGTTTTTGTGCAATTGGCATGTACAGGTTGTTGACAGTGTCTCTCTTTGCAGCATTGCAGTGCTCCTGTAACCGGACCTGAGAGTGCGCAGGCAGGAGGCCAGCACTCAAAACCAGAGCTAAGTGTCTTGTTGTTTTTCTTTCGAACTGCTCTGCATAGGCTTGCTGGGGAGTGTACTAATGCATGGATGTATGTGTGGTTCAATTTGGTATGTTTTGTCTCCCTAATCACCCGTAATCCTATGCAATTTTGAAACCTGTACCCTCTACCCGGTGTTCCTGCTTCCCGTACCTACCCAAGCAACGTTCCCTGACCCTCTTTCCCCGCTGGGGTTGCGGATGCCTGTGTAAGCCCCGAACTTGCAGGCGCCAAAACCCTAGAGGGGGTTGTTGGTTCGTACCACTCCTGAGCCTGGACTACAGAAGGCCATGACAATGATGTCCAAGTTTGTTTGGATTGTGTATGTGTTCATGCAGGTTGTACATTTTTGTGCATTCCCTAGTTTTATGTGTCATTCCTCCTCCCCTCTCCTGCCACTCATTCCAGTCATCCAGTGTGTCAACACCTGTCCCGACTGCATATCCCTGAACCTCCTTCCCCACCAGGGTCTCAGGGGCCTGTGTGAGTTTGACCTTGCAGGCACCCGGGACATGGTGGGGGTGGTTGTTTCTTGACACTCCCCGCCTGTACAGGGGACCTGTGACAGTACACATCCGTTCATGGTGCATCATCCTATGTCATGTACCACACATGTCTCACATCCTGTCGTGACATTGTTTTGCTGTGCTACCTTGGTTGTTGCATCATTGTGGTAGTACTTGGCCTTTGTGTGGTACTGCTACGTCAAGTCATCTACTGGAGGGTGTTCTGGTTCGTTTTCATGGCTTGGATTTTGTGATTTTGGACATTGATTATGAGGGTGCAGGCACCTTTTTACACACAAGGTGGGAGATGGTGACGAAGGGTAAAGGTGATCCTGTGGCCAGGTGGAATTGAGGTTTGAAGGCTCCATGACCCAGGTGCAGTTGTTCAGTGGGTCATGGTCATTTGTGAGGGAGGGGGGGTTGTTGTTGATAGTTGCCTTGCCCTGCAGTGTGATGGGAACTCTGGCATTGTAATGGTGGTATCCTATGTACATGTTGTGTTCTGCTGATCAATGCCTGTTCATGTGTTGTGTTTTCCTTTCAGGTGCGAGGGGATAGTTGTGGTTTGACATGCTGGGGTGTACACATGGTGAATGTTCACATGTGATGTGTAGAGAACACTGATGGTCACTTGAGTGCACATGCATATGTGGAGTGCATGTCCTTGCAGAACCACACACTTGCACTCTGATGCACTACATGTACTCCCACCCTTGCATATCCACGTGTACACTGTTTGCCTTCTGGTGCCCACTGTGTCCCGCAGCACATGTTCTGTGACCGATTATGGATCCAGTACATGCCTAATTTGCTGTTTGATGTGGTCTGTCACTTAAATGTGATGCTCAGGGTGTGCATCACACACAATGGCTGTTCACTGTGTTGTGCGCTGAGCAGTGTGTTGCAGGAGTAGGACACTGCACACATGAGCTGCAGTGTTGATTTTGCAATGCATAATGTGCATGTAGACAGGCATTCATTGTTATGTTACGTCTACGACTCTTGTAATGCATTTGGAAATGACTTATTTTGGGTGGGAGATTTTGTTGGTCTGTCATTTCATGTGATTCTGGGTCAGGCATCATTGTCTGATGCCACTGTACATTTAGGACATGGCAATGTGTACCTTATCGTTACTGTGTTGGTGTATGGGTATTGCTTGCCATGTCATGTTGTGGTTTGGGAGGGTTTGAGTGACATGACAGTGATGGCCATGGCCTGTTTTGCAGGTGTGTGTGATGCACACCTTGCATGCCAGGGTCATCCGCTTCTCAGAGCAACTAGCTGGGGGTAGATTTCTCTCCGCGGCATGGCCCTCCCCCTGGAACAGACTTCCTGCCTGACTTGAACTTGAGGGGAAGTTCTGGAATCACCTCAAGACCTTCCTCTTTGCTTCTGCTTACTCTCTGCCTCTCCCTTGCAGAATATTCTTCACTGGAACTGCACTGGAGCTGCAACTGGGCCACTCTCACCGACCTCGGTCCCTGGCCCAGCCACTCTCCACTTGCACTGCCTCCCTGGCGACCCCTGCACTGCAGTACTGTCTCTCGATCCCTACAGCCCTCCCTTCCCAGCACTTGTCTGCAAATACCTTTGCAGTTGCCACCAGCCGACCTATGTATTATTTTTTTGGGCTACTTCCCCTGTACTGGACTCCCCCCCACCCTTCCCCTTGCACTTTTCCCTTCCCCCTACCCCTGCACTTGCACAATCTCAATGACACCTGGCCTAGTAGTACCGTTGTCTGTCTTCCCTTGTTCCCCCCTCCCTGCCTCATCGCACCTTGAAATACTTGTGTATGGGCCATATCATGTCATATGTCATATGTGTGCCTTTTGGTCAAACAGGATAGCTTGTGTTTAAGTAGCTAGGGATGCAGACAATGTGGCACTTCCATGGCAACTATCTCAGGGTGGTAGGGTTGTGACAGTTGACTGTCTCTTTGTCATCATCGATTGTCACCTGGTATGTGCCAGGCCTGTGTGCACTCCGCAGGGGTGGGAGTTTAGGTGAAAAATGTGGCCACAAGCTGGGTCCGGGCTTCCTCGCTACGTGCCCTGTCCCCTCCCATGGGCAGCGCCTGTGTCTGTGGTTGGGGATGTGGGGGCACCACCATGTCCACCGGGACGCCCTGCCGTGTTGCAACGTTGTGCAGGACACATGCTGCCACAATGATCCTGCACACTACTGGTGGTGCATAGAGTAGTTGCCCACCAGAGCGGTCAAGGGAGCGGAAACGTGACTTGAGCACTCCGAATGTGCGCTCCACTATGCCCCTGGTTGCAATATGGGCGGCGTTGTATCTTACCTGGGGTGGTGTGGTGGGGTTCCGGATTGGCGTCATCATGTGGTTGCTCAGAGGGTAGGCACTGTCGCCTGGGGAGGTGATAGTAGTTGAGATTATTAGGGTTTGGATATTTGTCTGTGTGTGACTTGCATGCATGTGCAAGGGCATTTGTACTGACCTAGGAGCCATGTATCGCCATGCTGCCCAGCTTCCAGGGCCCGGCTCAGGGTGGACATTCTGTATATGAAACTGTCTTGGGTGGAGCCAGGGTAGTTTGCATAGACAGAGGTGATGATTCCCTTTGCATCGCATACCACCTGTACATTGATGGAATGCCAGTGCTTGCGGTTTCGGTAGATGTGCTCAGTGGCCCTAGGTGGACGTAGGGCCACATGGGTGCAATCTATGGCACCGAGCACTTTGGGGAAGTGTGCCACCCTGAAAAAATCCAGGACAACGGCCTGCCTTTCTGCGGGTGTTCTGGGCATGTATATGTGCCTGCGGACTGATGGGCGCGCTGTCATGATTGCCAGTACCTGGTGTAGGCAGCATGACTGCGTGGCCTGTGAGACCCCCCCCACTATGGCAGTGTTCCGCTGAAATGACCCAGTGGCCAAAAAATGCAGGACATTGAGCAGCTTCTCCAAGGGGCTCAATGCTTGGGAGCAAAGGGTGGGGGATGTAAGGTCATCTTCCCACTCCCTGACCAGGTCTAGGATGATATGGGGTGGAAACCTATACCTGCCGTAGACCTGGTCGTCAGGCATCCCAAAAATTCTTGTCCGTGGTGCGTAGATGCGTGCCCTGGCTATTCTCCTCCTCCTGCGGTGTCCCAAGATCAGTGCAGCGACAAATGGGGTATTCATCGTAGCTGTATATACGCGTTTGTTGTTTGCGTGCACTTTTATGCTGTGCGCGGGGACGCTTCCGCCTGCCTTCGTGTGGGCGGACGCGTTGACGCCTGTGCACGTCTTTTGCCATGCGCAGGTTTCCCGTATTCGGATACGTGGTAAGACTGTACGTCCGAGTGTCATCGCGTGTGATCGGGGGGGAGTGAGCGTACACGCGATTGGCCTGGGTACGTGTGTTTCGGGGTGCGCGGGAAGTTCCACACGCGATTAGCCTGGGTACGTGTGTTCCAGGGTGCGCGGGAACTTTCACACGCGATTGGTGGAAATCCACGTGTGTTCTGTCATCACGTGCAATGAGGGAAACACCCGCGCACGTCACGTCACAGACGCGCTCACGCGCTAAGGGCCTTTGGTCCAATGAAATCACATATGCGTGCTGCCTTTTCTCGAATTACACGCTGACGTGCAGATTTTTCACGTGCCAAATCACTCCGTATCAAGCTGGCCACGTGTAAGCACACGGAAGACCACGCTCCTGCCCAGAAGGCCGAACTACTGCCTCCCAGAGCCCAGAGCATGCTCCCACCTGCCATCTGCTGCTGCCTGACTGCCTGCTGCCCACGTGCCCTGCCATTTGCTGCCTGCACATCAGCCAGGGGTGCTGTTGCTGAGACCACCCCTGCTGGAACCGAAGACTCCCGACTGGGATTCCATCGCTCCACAGCCCAGCCCCAGGACCCAGTTGCCCACCCACTCCTGCCTCTGGGGTTGTCATGTCGGGGCAAACACCATCTGAGACCACTGACAACCCCCGGCCAGAGAGGCAGAGGGGCACCAGCTTCAGTGCCACCGAAGTTGGTGTCCTGGTGGAGCAAGTCCTGGGGCAGTATGATGCCCTCTTCGGAAGTTCCTGCGCCGACAAGGAAGGACGGACTTGGATCTGGACTGACATCGTGACTGCCATCAACACGGAGGGGGTGGCAGTCCGCGACTTACAACATGTCAAGAAGCGCTGGGAGGACTTCAGGTCCAGGACCCTGAACAAGGCCGGCGCCTCTTGAAGGCAGCGGATGCCAAGGGGCGCCAGGGCCACTTATCAGAAGAACAGATGAGGGTCCTGGAACGCATATCCCCAGCGCTCCACGTCCAGGTCCTTGAGAGGCAGGCCCGTCTGGAGTCGAGCGGTAAGTGTACATGCATTCTGATTGTGAGCAGTGCGTGTGGTGATTTTTCAGTAGTGTGCAGTTTGCACATCTGTTTGTATGGGGTCGAGTATGGGTGGGGGTGTACAGGGCCGTGGGGCTAACACATGCGAGGGCTGGAATGTGTGAGACATGGATGGTGCTTGTGTGTGTAGGCTTGCATGCCAAATGCAGTTGTGTGGGCACACATGTTTGGATGAATGTGTATGTAAGTAGACATGTCCGCGATGTCACGCATGTATGTTGTTTTCGGCTGCATGTATCAGCACTGTGCACATGTGCATGTGTGTGTATTTGACAAGGGTGCAACAGTGATGCAACATGGATGCATGTGACAGCGGTATGTGGAAGCCTGATCGGCAGATGTGACATGGATGCCCGTCTGAACACTGCGACACTTGGCAGAGGTGTACACATGCATGCAAGTGTGGTGGTGTGTGTACATGTGTGGTGCACTTCCTGTGTTGCATGTGATGTCTGGCTCACCTTTGCCTGCTTATGCTGTTGTATGTGTATGGATGGTGCTGGCAGTTGCGATGTGGCTGTGGTATGGCTCATGTGTGCGAGTTGAAATGACATGTGTGTTGGGGATTGTGATTACATGTCTGAGGTTTGCCAATGCCACTCATGTACAACTGTCATGTGTGTATGTGTCCATTGTACAGTACCCTGATGCCTGTGTTTTGTTTCTCCCTATCTGCAGCGTCAACTGATGAAGAGGGCAGAGAAGGTGCTGTGGAGCACAGTGGTGGGGATCCCACCGCCAGCCGGAGACGCAAGGCCCGGCTCCCCTCCCATGTTGTGATCTCGTCGGGGAGTGAGGAGTCCGGTGCCGTGTCCCAGACCTCAGCTGCCGGGGGGAGGTCCAAGAAGCGGAGGTTGGAGTTGGACTCCTCGGCAGCAGAAGGGGCAGCTGGGACCCCACAAGGGCCAATAGGGGAAGATGGCACGGAGTCATCCAGGTTGGTGGGGGGTTTGGTGGAGGAGGAGGCCGTGCAAGCACCAGAGACGGGGTCTGGAGGTGGGGATCCCACTGGTGCTAGTGGTGCAGTGCAGGACCAGGGACAGGAGGCAGCACAGGCCGCCGCGGAGGTGCCTGTGTGCAATCCTGTCCCTGATCCTGTCCCTGCATCATCTTGCACCAGCAGGGATGCCTACGTCCAGACCCGTTTTCAGGCAGGGGATAAGCTCACGTCAACTGGCCTTCCTCTGCCTGCGGACGTGGCTATCCGGATCCGGGTTGAGCCTGTCCTGACTGGTGTGGCGTTGCGTCAACGGGCCATGCGAGGTGACCTGCAGTCTTTTCATGAGGAGACTGCACGTCATCTCGAATGGCTCGTTGACCATGTCAGCCTGCTGGGACAGGTCACCCAGGCCGGATTCCTCCGTATGATGGGGCTTGCTACGACCCCCTACTCAACTGGACCCCCTATGCGCCAGTCGTCCTCCGTGCCATCTTCCCACCCATCAGTCACCTGGGTGCCCTGTGGAGCTGCCTCTGACGGTGCGGCCAGGCTGGTGGAGGAGGCATCCCTGCCACAGTCGGGAGTCGGACGTCCAGCACGGGTGGCCACATCAACGACTGCACCCCAGCCGGCAGAGGATGTGCAGGCAGCAGGAAGCAGTGCACGGGCAGAGGCACAGCAGCAGCAGCAACATGGTGGGAGCCATGAAGGCTCGGGGCCTTCAACATTGGAGGGGCAGGCATCGGCCGGAGGGCAGGAGGACCCAGGACAGAGAGTGTCTTCCGTGTGGCAGCGGTTGGGCCACGCCATAGATGCGGAGCGGCAGCGGGCGGAAGAGGCACAGCTCACAATGGTCAGGGCGGAGAACTCCATGCGGAGGGCCCTGGGGCGGGCCGAGTGCCTCGAGGCAATCCGCAGGGGATTGGAGGTGGACACGGCGACGGCCCTGCGGACCCTCGGGCCATGGAGGAGGACCGCCTCCGGGACATTGAGCAGGAGTTCGATGATGCCCTGGCCCGGGACATCCACAAGTGAGCCATCAAACTAGCCTGCTGCCCTTGTACATAGTTATGTAGGTAGTGTTAGGTTTCATTTTTGTTTTGATTTTATTTGGACCTTTCGGACATTGGCCACATTTTTGTATATAGTTTATTTTATTAGTTAGTGTAGTTAGATAGGTTTCCTTTCTTTTGTTGGGATAATGGACCCTGGCTTGTTCTCATGTACATAGTTCACTGTTGGATTGTATTTTTTTTTTCACATTTTAACCATGGAGCAATGGCTTTCTTTTTTATTTCCCATTGGATTTTGTTTTGTGGACAGTGACTTTGGACACCATTACTTTGGAATTTTATTTTTGGTTTTGCTTTTTTTCACGGACATGCTTCTTTTCATTTTTGTACATTCACATTTCTGTTTCTTTATTTTTGATTCTATTTATGTTTCCTTTAATACATATTTTTTTTAGTGAACTTCAATGTGTGGTATCTCATTGGTTTCATGCATTTCATGATATGGGTTTTGAGATTCACTGACACCCATTGGGTGTATGTGAGGGAAATGTGTTTGTTTCGGAACTTGCAATTGGTGTTCTTTGATGTAATTGCCAATTATGAGTGGGTGGATGCAATACTCGGGTGGGTGTTTTGCATTTGGAGGCTGACCATAGGGACCAGGGATCTAGATTGTGATGACATGTTGGCTGGGGAACATGAGTTGCACATGGGTGGGGGCCTGGTGGAGGGTGCCCCTGCACTGCTGGGGGGTGGGGGGGGGGTGGGAGACATGGGTGGGGGCCTAGTGGAGGCTGCCCCTGGTGGCTGGGGGGTGGGGGTGCTGGGAGACATGGGTGGGGGGCTGGTGGTGGGTGCCCCTGCACTACTGGGGGGTGGGGGTGGTGGGAGACATGGGTGGGGGCCTGCTGGCAGGTGCCCCACAGTGCTGGGGGTGGGGGTGCTGGGAGACATGGGTGGGGGCCTGGTGGAGGGTGCCCCTGCACTGCTGGGGGGTGGGGGTGGTGGGAGACATGGATGGGGGCCTGGTGGAGGTTGCCCCTGGTGGCTGGGGGGTGGGGGTGCTGGGAGACATGAGTTGGACATGGGTGGGGGCCTGCTAGCAGGTGCCCCACAGTGCTGGGGGGTGGGGGGGTGGGAGACATGGGTGGGTGCCTGGTGGAGGCTGCCCCTGCACTGCTGGGGGCTGGGGGTGTTGGGAGACATGAGTGGGGACCTGGTGGAGGCTGCCCCTGCTGGCTAGGGGGTGGGGGAGCTGGGAGACATGAGTGGGGGCCTGGTGGAGGCTGCCCCTGCACTGCTGGGGGGTGGGGGTGGTGGGAGACATGGGTGGGGGCCTGGTGGAGGCTGCCCCTGCACTGCTGGGGGTGGGGGTGATGGGAGACATGAGTTGGACATGAGTGGGGGCCTGGTGGAGGCTGCCCCTGCACTGCTGGGGGTGGGGGTGATGTTAGACATGAGTTGGACATGAGTGGGGGCCTGGTGGAGGCTGCCCCTGCACTGCTGGGGAGTGGGGGTGCAGGGATACATGAGTGGGGGCCTGGTGGAGGCTGCCCCTGGTGGCTGGGGGGTTGGGGTGATAGGGGAAATGAGTGGGGGCCTGGTGGAGGATGCCCCTGGTGGCTGGGGGGTGGGGGTGATGTGAGACATGAGTGGGGGCCTGGTGGAGGCTGCCCCTGCACTGCTGGGGGGTGGGGGTGGTGGGAGACATGGGTGGGGGCCTGGTGGAGGCTGCCCCTGCACTCCTCGGGGGTGGGGGTGCAGGGAGACATGAGTGGGGGCCTGGTGGAGGCTGCCCCTGCACTGCTGGGGGGTGGGGGTGGTGGGAGACATGGGTGGGGGCCTGGTGGAGGCTGCCCCTGCACTGCTGGGGGGTGGGGGTGGTGGGAGACATGGGTGGGGGCCTGGTGGAGACTGCCCCTGGTGACTGGGGGGGTGGGGTTGGTGGGAGACATGGGTGGGGGCCTGGTGGAGGGTGCCCCTGGTGGCTGGGGGTGCAGGGGGACATGCGTTGGTGGGCAGTAGTGCAAGTTGACATGTGGGTTGGCTGGTGGGCATGGCCATGGTGGATGGGGTGCCTGCATGACATGTGCTGGGTAGGCCCCTGTGGTGTGAGTCACCTGCAGGGGCCGTGGAGGGTGTAGAGGGAACACTTGGGAGGACCCACACGTGCAATTCACGTGTGCTGCTCCCCGCGCACCCCTGTAATACACGTACCCTGATGATATCGCGTGTGGAACTTCCCGCGCACCCCTGTAATACACATACCCTGATGGAATTGCGTGTGGAACTTCCCGCGCACCCCTGGAATACACGTACCCTGCTGATGTTGCGTGGGATACTTCCCCCGCACCCTGAAATACACGTACCCTGATGAGATCGCGTGTGTGACTTCCCGCGCACCCCAGAAATACACATACCCCGCTAAATCGCGTGTGTAACTTCCCGCGTACCCCCGAAATACACGTACCCCGCTCAATCGCATGTGTAACTACCCGCGCACCCCCAATATACACGTACCCCGCTCAATCGCGTGTGTAACTTCCCGCGCACCCCCGAAATACACGTACCCCGCTCAATCGCGTGTGTAACTTCCCGCGCACCCCCGAAATACACGTACCCCGCTCAATCGCGTGTGTAACTACCCGCGCACCCCCGATATACACGTACCCCGCTCAATCACGTATGTAACTTCCCGCGCTCCCCCGAAATACACGTACCCCGCTCAATCGCGTGTGTCACTTCCCACGCGCCCCCGAAATACACGTACCCCGCTCGATCGCGTGTGTTGCTTCCCGCGCACCCCCGCAATACACGTGCCCCGCTCGCACAGGCCCAATTGCTGTATGTTGCCACTTTTGTGATGCGCTGGGACTCTACCGCCTGCCTTCGTGTGGCGGACGTGTTTCAGCTTGTGCGTGTCTTTGGCTGTGCGTGGCTTTGCCCTATTCGATTCCATGAATACGTGTGGTTCGAGTGCGTGTGGGCGTTCCGTCTGCTTCCCTGCAGTACATCCCCAGTTACGCCCTTATTTTCGCGCGTTGTTCCCCATTCCGCGCGTTACGCCCCGTGTCCCGCCCACTTTCTGGTGTATGCGCTGAGGTTGTGCGCTTTCACTGTGCGCGTCGCGCACGCCTTTCGGGATGTTGCAGTGACTTGTGTGCCATGCACGGGTTTGGCGCACATCCCGAGGTGAACATGCACAGGGACTTCCATGAATCGCACGCGTGCGCCTGTTTCTTTGTGCTTGCGCCTGCTTGCGCCTGCTTGCGCAACGATTTTCAGCGCACGTTTGTTCCATGAATCGGCCCGATAGAGTAAAAGGGCCTGTAGAATTAGCAGCTAATAACAACAATTGATTGATTAGTACAGTTATAACAGTTTATTATCACAAAATTTTCAGTTTGGAACCTAAGAGGATCCACACATGTTATAGTGAGAATTGCCTGTAAGAATAGTTGCTCACAACAATTGAAATGGATCAGTACAGTTGGGGCTATACCAGTGTAATATCACCAGAATATCTTTTTGGAACCTAGCAGGATACAATGCTAAACAAATCACAATAAATGGAAAGCCATTAATGTACTGCCTGAATTGGTCATATGTCCAAGAAGATAAGCTGACACATTAGCTTTGGAATGGGTGTTAGTTGTGCATATGGGCCTCTGATCACCTTAACCAAAGGTAGGCTCACAACTTAAGCGAGTGCAAGTTTGTAAAGTAAGTTTCTTTTTACAAATGGATGGGAGAAGCTAGATGATGCTGTAGGGTCAAACTAACCCAAGTCTCTCTGAACCACACAGGTTTACACATTGAATAAATTTGGCAACAGTTAAACACTCTCACATATTTTGTTACAGGTCATTCCTCCCACACAAACCAGGTTTATTACTCAGTCACAAACGAATGGTAAGACTTCTCTCTACAATAAATAACAAGCTTCCATGCACTTAAACAGATTGTATCTCGTATCTGCAATAGTGCCAAGTCATAAAAATCCCAGGCATGCCCATACTGACCATCTGATATTATTGCAGCTGTTCATTTCCTTTCCTCGCCCGCCTAGCATGGTAAACCAATTTCCTAGTCACACAGAGTTCATCTTGCCAACCCAGGTTTCAGAGTCCACCTAAACTATGAGAGCATTTACAGCATACGGATTTGGCATATTCACCATGTACCCCAAACTGTCACAAACACATATCCCTCAAGACTCCAGGTATGTATGCCTATTTATTTATGTTAAAGACCACTGTGTCGTCTTCACAGGGGTTTCCTCATGATAAAACTCCTTTATCTCATGTGCCTATAAAGTTCGTCATTGCCCAGTTTCTATGCGCTATGTGGCACACCATACCTACATTGTTTATACTTGCATCAGCAATTTTGACTTTAATCTTGCTACATGCTTGCAGTTCTCAAATGTACCAATTATACACAAAGTAACACTAAAAGTAACACATATGCCATTCTCGTTAACTACACTAAACACATATAAAATTGCAACATTGCATCAGCATCGTCGTGCCCCTAGTCAATAATATGGCAGGCAATACATGAACCCATTTACTCATGAGGACCTTTAACGACCACTGCAGCATTCCCTCCTATAGTTAATAGTTTACCTAATAACCCAATATCTTGTTCTTCAAAACCACCTTCTCTGAGAAATAAACTTCTACAACCATCTCTATCATTGGTCATACTCTGGGCATACTCCTCCGCTGAAAAACCCAATTTGTCCCTCCACCATTTCCACAATCTACCCACTGCTCCACAGAATCTTACCATTTTGGTGAGGACACAAGACATTGTTAGTCTGAGTATTATGATGAATCCTAGGGATCCCTCACCAAATCTCTGCCTAACATCTCCTCCTAGCTGGCCTGGGAAAGGCAGACGCTTCCTGATCCTGACCTTGGGGGTTGCTTTGTGGGAGGACAATCTGGGAGGAGAAAAGGCTCAGGGAGGTTAGAGGAATCAGTGGGGTGAGACACCGGATTTGCCTTCCTCTAAGGCAGAGATATCACAACTGCCAAAATACATAATCTCCTCTTGCCACAATAATCTAACTGTTCCATCTGTTGACGGCCTAAATGTGGGTGAAATCAGCCAGAACACCTCTGGTATAGAAGTGAATAAAACCCCTTTAGAGGTTCCAAGTGGCTGGGGGCCACCAGACCCTCTCTGGAGCAAAGGAAGCTCCATTTCTCAGCAGCATGAGCAGAGGAGGACCAGAGGGGGCTGTCTGCCTGACTGCAAGGAGCCACAAGCACAGAAGACCTGCGAGCACCAGTGGAGCATGATCAAGCAACTTAACAGGTGAGTTCACAGCTTGCAAGTGACTCCAGAGCACTGAAATGCTGTCTACGTGTTCACGGAAGGCAGTTTCACTCACGTGTGAGGGAAAGCAGCAGTGACTATAATTTTGAATACTGAACTATACGAACCCAACAAAAGTCATGCCTGTTGAGTCAAAGTGATTTTGCAAATAAGCAGGAGAGATTTTGGAAGGTCAAAAAACCATGTGGGCAAGCTTTTGAAAATCAAACAGCTTACAGGCAATACGCATGTCAAGTGTATGTAAACAACCAGCAGTACCAATATAACAAACATTGCTAAAGGCAAGAGGGGGTTATTGGGAAACGTAATGATTGTGAGACTTGTTGCTTTTGTGCTATGAAACACAGATCATCCGGTGATAGAAACATACATTGCCAAAGCCAAGATAGAAGAAAAAAGTGAGACTATCTTTTGGTCACTATTGGATTGCTGGTGTAGAGGGGAAAGAAAGGTGGCCAACAGGCTGCCCTACTGGAGAAGGTTATCGAGAGGAAGAGGAGCATAATTGCAAAGGAGTCTTAAAGACTACTAATTTGATTCCTTGTTTCCCCAAAAGTGTTTCATAGTTTTATGCCATAGAAGTCTTGCAAAGTTGTTGGAGTTGTTGTACTGCAAGAGAAGTTGGAACACACCATTTCCTTTGAAACCAAAGTTGTGTCAAATCATCCTGACACAAGTCAGTTGTTGTTCATTTGAAGAATACAAAGGTGAAACCTGTTCTTACTCCATGAGGAGTTGGAACATACTATTTCATTTGAAATCAAAGTTGTGGCAAATCATTCTGACAAAGACAATTGTTGTTGATTGCTTGGAGAAGACCCATGTGAAACTGTTCTTACTCCATGAGGAGTTGGAACATACTATTACTTTTCGTACCTTATTGAAACAACAAAACCTTTGTGATCAAATACACATCCTTAAGAACTGTGTTGGAACTCTGTGTTAAACCGGATTTCCTTGTTTCTTTGAACAGTTGCACAAACCCATGCTCAGATCTGGTGACGGGAAAATCACCCATGTTATGAGAAGAGACATTGATTATATATTTTATTCAATCATATGTTATATATATAGTTGTTGAATTGAATTGCCATTCATTTTCTTATTGCTTTATTGAATGTACAAGTGTGCGTGACAGGTATCCTTTTGTTACAATGTTTCCTTTCGTTTATTTTAGACCAGGGAAATCCTCATCAGGGTAGGGATTGTAAAGCATTTACCCAACCGGTTTAGTTAATATAGTGTCTAAAGTTGAATACTCTTTACAAAGTTGTCCGACTCACATTTCGCTGAAACGTAATTGGACTGCTTGGTCCATCGCAATGTTTCCTCCTTTTCATGATCAGGCAAAGTCATAGGTGTTTCCTTCTATGATGATACAGGGGGTGCAAGGGGCCCAGACATCAAAGGTGGCAAAGATGTGGCTTTGAGCATCAGGCAGGCAAGGGCTAAGTGTTCTGCAGGAATAGCAATACAGGCTAATGTAGAGTAGTGAGACTGCACACATCTCACCAGGCTGGTACGCAATTACCTATAACTGTACTGTCCACAAGACCAAGACACATCAAGAAAGTCTGCTGTGCCTCTAGTCAGATCAGCGTTGTGAAGTATGTGGCTGTAGTACCCATGTTTGCAAACAGACACCATGCCATTGCTCTTTAAACACAGAGAAAAATGTGTAAGTGTCAGAATCTTAAAAGGTTTTACTGGTTCCTTGAGCCATGTCAGATATTTTAAATACTTCTGCCATAAATTTCCACATTCTTGATTTACGTGCGCTACCCCTTCTTCTGATAATCCACTGCTCCCCACACCTCTGCAACTCTTGACACTTTGCTCGCATCGACTGGTTATTATGATGGTGCCTTTTAAATTCAACTGGACTCTACGTTCAATGCACATTCTTCTGCTCCTTACAATCTGTAGCTGAACATTTCTCATCGGTAGGTAAAATAGATGCCGTGACTGATTGCCCTTGAAACTGCCTTTGAAACCTGCACAGAGCTAGGTGCACTAGACTCAGTGCCTCTGCTAACTGTATCTTGTCTGCGATAAACATCCTAGGGATACCAGAAGCATGCGGGATGAGACAGCAGACGTATCTAAATCCTACACATTTCTCTCTCTCCCCACAATCATGTGGCTATACCATACATTATCTGCTGCAAAACCATGTGCATCCATTATTGAATCTAAATTGACATCATTATTGTCCATGACAACAGAGCACATACTCATTTTTGACCTCAATAATAATTGATCAAATTCCATAATACTACATACATTTTAAATATGCATATCCTTACTGTTTGCTATCTTTGAACATGATTACAATAAAAATGAGAAAGACAGATAATCAATCATCCTAATTTTATTTTAAATCCAAAGTTTCCCTTTATTCTTAAAAATAACAGTTACTGGTCGACGTTTGCTCCCCCTTTTCTACTGGAATGAACTGAAAATCCTTAGGGCATACATAACATTGAGCCTACTCCTGCCTCTCTGCCAATGGAGGGGCACTGGTATCTCTTTGCACATCACTAAGGTAGACCCAATTCTTGCTGCCCTCCACCTTCACAGCAGATGGATTTGCAAAAATCAGGCAGTGTGGCACATGGGAACACTGGGTATCCACGTACTGGACCATAAGGGTGGTCAAATACCCAAATCTTCGCTTGGATATTGTGTCTTCACGTTAGGATTAGGGCAATTTTATTTATAATAGTTCCTTGAAAAACAAAAAGGTTTTGGAAACACTTCTGTTGTTTTGTCATAAAAGGCTGCCCTCAAGATGAAGCAACATTGACTTTATTAGGTTTTCCATTGAGGGCAGGTTCTTTCTTTAAAAAAAAAAACACTTATCCCTGATTAATGTATTTTCAAATGACTCACAAGCACAACTAAGGGGCCAACAGGTTAGTTCAGCCCCACATCTTAAAAGCATTTGTTAAGCTGTCACTAATTTTTAATTTTTAGTGTTATCAACAGTCACTCACCAGTTTAGCAGGATGCGTTCATTGTATAGACTTGCATTAGGGTAAAATACCCCTGTGTCTGCCACTTACCGAGTATGGTATATCTGTACCTTATAAACACACATAACTAGAGATGTGTTGGTACCCTGGGAACTCTGCCTGAAGCAATTGAAGAGGCTGCTTAAGTTATGTCATAAAAATGGATACCTTGACCTAGTTAATGACCCTAATCATATTTCTGTCCACATCTAGGTACCCTGTGCAGAAGTCTGATTCACAGTGGCATCTGCAGTAGGACTGAAGCCTACATCCACACATCTAGGACCCTCCCAAGAAGAGAAGACACCAAATAATTGGGGGGTAAGACACACACCACACCAGGTGAAAAACAGACAAATGATGTAGCCACAATATCACTCATCATCGTGTCGTGTCTTCTCTCTCCTTCCCCTCCACTTTTCTCCCCTCCGTCCCCTTCCCGTTCTGTATCCATACAGGCTGGTCCGCATGCATGTAAGGAAGCTATTTCTAGCCCTAAAAGCACCAACAGCAACATAAATGGTTAAGCTGTTTTCAGCCCTGATGAAAGTGGTCTCCTACCACTGAAACCGGTCGGCTCATCACAACACTGTACCTGCATACTTGAAGGCAATATGTCATAATACAGTACGATCACCCTAATGAAGATAAGGACTGATCAAGGATCATTACTGTGTATAAAACACACAGAAATATAAGAAAAACTTTCTATATTAACAACAGCAAGACAAAAGAAAAAAACAAAATAGAAATAAAAAGAGAAGCTGATGCGAGGACTGTAGGTCCCAGATATATACGAAATATACCCACCTCCCAGAAAATACATTAATCAGGGATAAGTGGGGGTCTTTTAAAGAAAGAACCTGCCCTCAAGGGAAAAACTAATAAAGTCAATGTTGCTTCATCTTGAGGACAGCCTTTTATGACAAATCATATGGGAACACTGCTCATCCAGCATCTGACAAAGGTGCAGACATAGATCAGTTCCCTGGAGAGCAATTGTGGCTAGTGTACATTGTTGGTTTCTATGCCGCTCTCTCCTGTACATGGTTGATGACAATACGCAACCTGTAAATATATAGGTCTGACAGTTTTGGTTAAAGCCCCACGGTACTCCCTAAACTTCTCACCCAAGAGCTCTGCTTATTTATGTGCATCTGGTGCTGTGCGTGCAGATGAGCGTGGAGTGTGTAACTTACGTCCAGTTACAGTCTCATGAGGACTAAGGTGGTGATCTTTCCTTGGCTCATTCCTCAAATAAAACAATGGGTAAACAATAGTACCAATTTTGATACAAACCCATTACATAGCTTGGCTAATAGAACTTTAAGAACACCATTTTGCCTTTTGACTATTCCATTGGCCTGCTGGTGGTACACCTAACACAGCCTGTGCTTAATCCTCAAGAGTGAAGTAATCTCTGTGAACAAGGCATTAAAGAAGTGGGTCCCATTGTCATACTTCAGGACCTCACAAAATTCCCCACCCTGGAAATACCTCTCTCAGCAAAAATGTTGCTGTAGACTTAGCATCAGAGTGTACGCAGGGATCACCCTTGAGCCAACAGGAAAATGGGCAAACTACAACAATAAGATGACGAAAATTGTTACATTTTTTAGTCATGTGGATGAAGTCTATGTGGAGCACTTGGAATGGCCTAGAGAGCGTGCACAACACTCCTCTTATCTTCCTCATGGTGTTGCCAGATTAAATTCTCTGCAGAATATACAATTCCTTGCAAATCTACTTACCTGTTCCTGGATGTTTGGTATAGACCATTTATCCTGTAGCTCTGCTGTGATTTGTTGCTGAGAAGTGTGTAGTTACTAATGTAGTTGCTCTAGAGCTACAAGAGGCAATCTACAGGCAATCTGTGGGTGAAAGGGCCCATTCTTTCCTTTTACTCCTTAGGTGCTGTTCTCTGTATTTCTACAATTTGAAGCAAAGGGACAGCAGTTTACGGGGCTGGCAACTGTACCTGTTGGGACAAGGTTTCCATTTTATACAAATATGCAACTTCTTTCACCGTCCTGTCTGCAGCATCATTTCTAAGCACTATTGGGTTAGTACAGTTAGTTAACAATCATTACCTCTGTAGAAAGTGTTAGTGCTTTGATTAATCTGGACAGCAGCACAGCATGCTGGACAGGGGTCCCATCAGATCTCCTAAACCCTCTTCTCTGCCGCTTTGACAAGCCTGAATGCATAGTGGAGGTTACATCCACATAGTCAGAATAAATAGTGACTTACTCATTTAGTCTCAGGAGGATAACTCAATGGCAAGGTGCTTGCCTTAGAAGCAAGACGACACAGAGCAACATGGGTTCGATCCCCTGGTCCGTGCTTAGAAGCCGCTGGGTATTAAGTGCGTTGTAAATAACCTATCATATAATATCATATAGCACCTTCATAAATTCCACTAGTTCCACTACTTGCATGGAGTAGTGCAAAGGCAACCATTTCTTCAGTCTGACCTGTTATTCCCCATCCACAAGAACCCCAATGGGTGCATGTATGCCTGTCACCAGTGTCCTGGAAGGCACCCTCCTTAACACTTGTCCTTTCTTCCTCTTCTCTCCCATAAGTTACATAATTGTGGACAATGGCCCTCATTACAAGTCAGGCGGTGGACCATTGTGCTATTAGCACCATGGTCCATACCGGATTCCGCCATGGTGGATGGCGGAATTACCACCCCATTCCAAGGTGAGTGGGGTGGTAATTCCCCATTCACCATTTACCCTTCCCCATTCCCATTTTTGCCCCATAGGGCATAATGGGGATGGGGAAGGCACTAATTACGGCACCGTAAATTACGGTTCCGTAATTAGCACCAAGGTCGCTTAGCTCCTTGGACTTTAACGCCTGCAAAAAGCAGGCGTTAAAGTGTGAATCAGGCGTTAAGGGTTAACGGCGCCAACGGCGCCGTTAAACCCTTAACGCCGGACTTGTAATGAGGGCCAATGTCATTGGGTTACGAATGTCATAGGATTGTCTAGGTGACACTGTATGTTATATATGGATGCATTCAATAGAACTACTTCATACCCCGAGACTCTTTGGGTTATCAAAGTCGACTTAGATTTTTCCAAGATTGCAAAGCCTGCATGCTCCATGTCACTGGGCAACCCATAGTACTGGTTGAAGAGTTTTGAATAAGACAAATGCTGCCTCTAAAGCCTGTTCACAAGGGAAGTATTCTTGCATCACTGGGTCTAGGAGTCTGAAATAGTATGCCAAATGTTTATGGCCTATCGTTGTTTGCTGGGCCAGGATCACTGTCATTACTGGCCCATTTGAGTGCAATAACAGATAAAAAAAATGTGTAATTTGCCAAATCCAGAGCATTTCTGATCACAGCTTTGAGTTCCTGAAAGCAAGTCACTATCCCCTCAGATCATTCTATCGGTCCCTTCACCTTTTGCACTCATTTAAGCCCCTGCAGTAAAGGCCTTGTGTAACTAGAATAGTCAAAAATCCATTATCTAGAATTGTTACTTAGTCCCAAAAACAGCTGCATTTGTTTCACCGTGACTGGCTGGGGCATATTCTGACCTGCAGTGGCTCCCTCTGGCATTATCTTCCTTCCTGGGGCAATATCACTTGCCCCATATGTGCTAATTCTGTCTGGCAGTATTGCTATTGTTCTTTGTCCACTTTGTACCAATTTTCCACAAGCAGGGTGAGGAGCTATATTGAATCTCCTCGACACTGCTCTTCTGACGTGCTAGAGACTTGCAAATCATCCACGTGCTGAATTACTGTACTGGACACATGTTCATTCCGCAAATCCATTTAAACCACCCGATTGAAAACACTCTGAGATTCACAGTAACCCTGGGGCAACCTTGTGTGCTCGAATCTCTGAACACGAAAAGTGTTTCTTTTCCATCCTCCATCAAGCACTCCCTTATCTGCCCCCTCCTTAGAAAGAAAAAAAAAACTCTTCAGACTGTTCCTGCCCAGCCAACTACCACCCCATTTCCATCACCCCCTTCCTGGGGAAACTGCTCATGAAGTTTCCCCTTCCCAATTCATCTCTAATGCCAGTCTGGATTACGAGCATCCAAACGCATGGAAACTGCTTTTTGAACACCTGTGAAGAACTTCTTGCATCTCTTGATTCCAACTCCCTGCTGTCCTCATCCTCCTTGATCTCTCTTCTGCATTTGACACAGTGAACCATTCCATCCTCATAAAAAGGCTCCATGATACCTTTGGTATCTCAGAGTGGGCACTGAACTTGCTTACCTCCTTCCTAACAGACTGTTCCTCCAAAATCATTGTGGGCCCTTTCTCCTCCCCTACTAGCTCCTCCTCCACTGGCACCCCCCAGCTCTCCATTCTCTCACCCTGGCTCTTTAACATTTACCTTTCTCTACTAGCATGCCTCATTGCCTCATACTCCCCCAACTTCCAGTGTTACGCTGATGACACACAACTCTTCTTCAGACTTCCTACTGACCCCCGTGCACATTCCTTCATCCCTGACTGCCTCTCAGCCATCCAGACCTGGTGCACTGCTAATGACCTCTTCTTTAATGTCAGCAAAACAGAGATCCCCTTATTGGGTCCCCTGTACCCGACTTCTTCCCCACACTTTGGCCTTCCTCCAAGGGCTCTCTCCCTGCCCCCTCCTCTGGAGCCAAGAAACTCAGAGTCATCTTTAACTCCTTCCTTTGCTTTATCCCTCATATTCAGGACATAGTCAAGAAGTCCCACTTCCAGTTCTTCCTTCTCACAGAAACCGTACTCTTCCTTACCTTCCGCCAGAGACTCAATGTTACCCAGACTCTGGTTCTCTCCAGGCTAGAACTTTGCAACAGCCTCCCCCTTAATCTTCCTTCGTCCACCCTATGACCCCTCCAGCTAACCCAGAATAGGGTAGCAAGACTTATCCTTGGACTCAATCCCAGGGACTGCATCTTTCCTGTCCTTCAAAGACTTCTCTGGCTCCCAGTCTCAGCACAGATTAAATTCAAATCCCTCTATATCATCTACAAGGCTATCTAGGGCCACAGAGCACTCTAACTTCAATGCTTCCTGACCAAATACTCTCCTTCTAGACTCTTGTGGTCCTCTGGCACCAACTCCCTACGTGGGAAGTGGTTAGTTAAAAAGAGAGCTGGTGGTCGATCCCTTTCCTCTGCGGGATCCCTTCTGTGGAATAATCTCCCTCCCACTCTGTGCCTTGAGCAGGACCTAATCAAGTTCTGAAAAAGCATCAAGACCTATGTCTTTACTACTTCCCTCTCCTCCTCTCTTCCCTGCTAATCATACAATAGTGTGACTGATGCGCAGGGCCCTTATGTATCCTTGGACCCTGACTCCTCCATATCCCAGCCGCTGTCTATTTACTGCACTTGCTTAGGATCACCCTCCTTACGGAGGTTGCAGTTACGATTTCCCTTCTTAGCACCCCAAAAACTTCTCCATGAGCACCAACGCACCTATCACTTACCCCCTCCCTTCTGCACGTGCACGTTCTGGATACTCGCATGGCATGGTAGGTTTGTCTCCCCTCCATTTTATTCTCATGATTGTTGTACTATTGATTCAATTAGTTATCTTTGTTGTAATTCATTGTCCACCTTCCCCTGTCCCAACCCTCTTGCCCTGTGTGTGCTTTGAAACTGTTTTGCCAATTGTATAAGCACCAAACTGAGAATAGGGGTCTAAGGGTACTGAAAAAAATGAATTATTTAAATCAATCACCATGAAGTAGGTCGACCCAGTACGGATATTACAGAGAATGGTAGCAGGATTCAAAACCACCAGGAACAGCGCCTCAACAATTTTATTGAGAGGGCACAAAAGCTCAACCATCCTCCAGCTGGACCACTTTGCTTCCTTCACAGGGTAGATGATATGTTACATGGGGACATAGAAGGTTGTATTATGCCTTGCTTCAACAATGCCATAATGGTTTCATAAATCCCTTCATCTGCCTCTCAAGATGTGGGGTACTGCTTAACCCATGGTAGTATTGCCACAGGTTTCAATTGTATCTGCACTGCTCCAACACTCTTTAACAACCCCACATCATGAGTATTGCTGTCCATAAATGTTCCGGGAACTTTCTCCAAATACCCCTTCCAATATGAAAATGTATTTCTAATGATGAGAATGGTCTGTGGTATTTCCCTTTGCTCTATCACTAGCTGGCAAGGCACCACAATCTCAAAAACCATCTCTCCTGTGTCTTCAGTGTCTTCGAACAATTGCTCGTTGCACATGTCCCTTCGCGATAAGGTTCGATCTAAGCATAGAACTGTGCACAGTCTTGCCTTCCTAGCCAGTGCCTGACAGAACCACCCTGTTCCTCTTGATGACCACTGTTTCTAGGAGAACCATAAAAATGATTCCTGGTGTTACCTCCTGTGGCTCAGAAGGCCGAAACAAAAATTCAGTTGGTACCCATCATGTCTGATCATTGATACCCGGGAGCTAACTCAACAAAACCATTACTCCATAAAGAAACACAGTTGAATGTACAGGTACCACACTTATCGCACTATCACTACGGTATGCATGCAGTTGAGCTGCTTCTTTAATGGGATACAAACCTGGGGTTGAGCATTCCATAACTTGCTCTGTGAAAGTTATCGACATGTCGAGTCTGCTGAGGAGATCTCTGCCAAAGAGCTTTGTCGTGGTAGCTGTACAATACATCAAAGGAGCAGATACATTTTGTGTATCTACCTTAATATGTAGATCATCGGTATAAGGAACTGACAGGATAGCCCCAGAGAATCCATGTTTTTCTACAGTTTTCCTGACAAGGGGAACTCACCTTCTTGTATCGACCTTGTTTGGAAAACGTTTGGTCAACTACCTGCACACCTATCCAGGGTTCCTCTTCTGGATCGGCAGTAGCAGACAGGAATGGACACATCAGAGATCCCTGTAGGCTGTCCTAATCCGGTTAGAAATACAAGCTCGCCCCTGGGCATCAGTTCTCGGCTAAGTCAGTTTAATAGTTAGCACTCTAATCCAGAAGCTTTAGCGAAGAGTAAATGGAAAGAAAGTTATGTCTCAAATAAATCTGTTCTCGGACAATGGTCAAGCTTGGTATGAGAGAATAATCAATAAGAGAAGAATCACGATTGTGCACAACTGACAAGAGATCAAGAAATCATATTCCTTAATATCTTTAACTAATAATACAGCTAAATCTTGTCCGACATTTCATTTCAAGCCAGTAAGTACTGATATTTTGCATTATTTTATTACTCCTTCTTCATTAGGTGCCATGCATTTAGTTAATCAGTCATTCGTTTGATTATTGTTTAATTTATTTTGTTGGTTTATAAAAACCTTAACAAAACAGAATGAATGACAAAATACAATTTAAATAACCATATGTTTTCACAAATTACACAACATTCATATTAAGATGACATTGCCTGTCTGCGTCTATCTAGGAAGGAGGGCGGAGCCCATCCTCTCCCATGTGTCGATACTGCTCGGAGCTGCTGCTGTATTACTTGGTAAGGTGCTGCAGGCACACTAATTTACCGATTGCTTGTAATGCGGATCAGATATAGGGAATCTTTTAATCCCTTCTACTCTACGGCCCTATGAAGACCGATCTGCCCATTATTTCCACTAATGCTGTTTTTGTCTTCACCACCGTTGAGGCCCATGAAGATGGGCGCCGTGCTTGAGTAGCACGATTGTTGCATAGCAACACTGACCTTTGTACGCCACCCTGCCACAGTAACCGATTGGCTAGCTATGTTGCCTTGAGCCAACCATAAGCACCTTAAGGCACGAGTCGGCAACCCAACATTCTGAAGCCTCGACATCCAAAGGGCCATTACCTGTCTGCGTCGGTTCACGGCGGGAAGACGGCAAGACATATAACCTACTGCTGTGAAACGTAAGTGGAAACTTGTCTGCACTACCCGTCCGATCCCGACAAATGAAACGTCCTTCTAATATTAATCAAAGACTCAGACCCAGCTACACGTTCCCTCACATGATCGATCATATGATTGTATTAAGTAACCCTGCCTTCATCATGATCCATAAACTCGATCCAATGAATTGATTGCATACAATGCTAAGTACCTCACCACATCTAACCCCTATCCTGAGTCGCCACACTTTATCTTACCTCCTGACTCATACTCGCTAACTCCGCACCTTGCTTCAGCCATAAGTTTTGCCTCTACCCATTGTACTATTGTGGCCTTACAATAATGGCATTTATACCGTGACCCATACTATCTTCTGTTATTGCTCCCAACACTGTCGATTATACTACACTTGTATGGTAACTGATTGCTATGCCTTTAAATGTTTCTGTAATTTATTGCATGCATTCATCGTAAAGCCTGCATCTTCGCTGTGTCTCTAGATATAACACATACTTACCATGTAATCTGCTTCTAACTTGATTGTGTGCGACTGCATTATACCTACTGTAAGCACCTACATACTTCCTTCACATGCTTATGAGCTAGTGAAAAATCTGTCTCAATCACTTCTACTGTAACTAATACTTACTGCTAGAATAATTGCGCTTTAACCTGGCCGTCTAAGCTGAATTAGCCTTATCAATGACTTGTCTGCCACACTCCAGTTATATGTAATACTAGCTGTCCCCGGCCACGCTTTGCTGTGGCTCAGTCTGGTTAAAAGGAAAAGAAAGAAAAGAGAAAGTGCACGTTTGTAATATGTTTAATTTAACAATGCTTGTGGATAGTTTTTAATGGCTCTGGCGGTTCTCCAAGTTGAGGCAGTTTAATTTACCCGGCGGTGCAACACATTCCTTTCGTTTCTCCATCAAATTTCAGAGCCTTCCAATAAGGACACACTTCAGTCATGGTGCCGATGAGAACGTGCCGGCTCAAACTATAATCATCAGCTGGGTTGTACCGGAATGCAAAGCGACTGTAATCGCGTGATTGCTGAGCACGGAGTCGTGTTTGATGCTGATATGCTCAGCCACTCTCAGTCTGTCGCGTTCGAAGCAGATCTGAAGCTGCAGAAGGCGATCGCCGTGCTCGCAACCGTGCATCCTAAAGTCTGGCTGCACATCGCTCTGCTGCTTCCTCGGCATGTATTTGAGACAGCGTGTGTTGCTTTTACGTCCAACAGATTGCGCTGGTTTGCAGTAAAATGTTTAGTATAGCATGTGCTGCTTTGACGTCCAACAGATGGCGCTGTTCTTCAGAAAAATCATATTTTTACCTGTCACAGGTGTGACATCTATGTATAGTAGGTATATTAAAAAAGCGCCTATTCGAATGCAACGTTGTGACAAAATTTCAAAGCAATCAGTGAAAACCTTTTGGAGATTTAAGGTTTTGAACAAACATTTGCATTTTTTTTTATATAGATAGATATATGCAACAACATAGCCTTTAAGTTGATACTGTCATATATCATTCCTGATAGAAACTATTGCAAGACTTGTTCCCTCGGCCATCCATTTATGCTAACTTGTGTTCACCCATTGGCCACTGCAGTATGATTTGATCATATACGGCAGTATGCATTGCAAACCGCACCACACTAGACCGTAACTGATTTACGTGTGCAAAGTAATGTTAAACTGACTCCTTGCTAGTAGCCATGCTCTCCTCACAAACAACGTTGCTCTTACTCTTATTTATTGAGCATACTTCAAGTACCTCATCCAACCATATACGTAAAACCAAGATCCTCTATTCAAATTGCATGGACTCCTATCTGGGCCCTGATATACCTATTTTACACCTTAGTATGACAACCAAGCTGCCTTTATCGAATGATATTGCCCCCTTGAAATTCCTACAACCTTGCATTAATGCAATCACATACTCTCCACCGAGGCTCCCTAAACTTACTGTTAACTTGGCCCATAATGTCCCTCACCACAAAACAGTTGCACCCCACAATTTAAAGGCTGAACTATGGGCTACACCTTTGTCTGACACAACATCTGTGTATCCAGTATATAGGTGCCCCTCTAGAAGGAATAGTGCTGACCCATGTCTTACATCGTTGTGAAACCTAAGACTTGGCACTAGAACCTCAAAACAACAGTCATTGGTTAAAGCCAATAATATAGGTGCTACTTTTAAAGTTAACAACACAGTTACAATTCCTACGTTCCGAGAAGATAGATGCTCCTCCCAAAGGACCGTGACTCAAACCATTGCGAAACCTGAGACTTGGCTCTAGAACATCACAACAACAATCGCAGATGCCTAAAGATCACAATACAGTTACTATTCCTAAAGACCAGTCCTCAGCAATACTCACCAAACCTACCATTAACGGTAAAACACAAATACCTGTACCAAGTAACACTACTAATATTATGAAGGTAGTCCTCATCAATGCCAGATATCTTCAAGCACATTCTTTAGACATAGTGGATATTTTGACTATCCATGACCTTGATGTTATTGCCATTACATAAACATGGCTAAACCATACTTCAGGACCCTCACTAGCATTAGCCTTACCAGACAATTATACCATTCTACATGCGGATAGAGAGGCTAACACCACTAAAGTTGGCGGGGTTGCATTCATCTTCAAATCAGTGTTAGATCTAAGAATGATTAGCAAACAACACCTAGCATCCGCTGAACTACTTTGTATTAAAATATCCACTTTGGCCTCATTTACCATCACAATGCATTTAATTTACTGTCCCCCAGGCACTACTTCCACTCAAAAATGATATATCTCAGCTACTTTCAACTAATACCAAAAGTAAATCTCAAGTTATCATCCCTGGTGATTTTAATCTAGGCCTCAATGATCCTAAAGACTCCAAAGCATCTGCCCTTAAGGACCCTATCTCTGAACTTGGGTTCACACAACGCATAACCGGCCCTTCCCACAACAAAGGAAGAACGCTTGATTTGCTAGCGGACCTCAACTAAGTATTAATGTACTGGCCAACACTCCCTGCGCTTGGACGGACCACCACCTTATCACATTCACCATCGATAAGGCAGTACCTTCCTCGACACAATCCCAAGCTCCAGCTATGTTAACAAGAAGTAAACGGAACCTCACATTAGAAAACTTGATACCCTTACTACATCCTATCACACACCCTACTACCCTATATTCGGACCTGTCCGATTTAGTCAATTTATACAATGAAGCCATCCTGAAGGCTATCAATACGATAGCTCCTCTTAAAATGCAAAAATCTAAACCTAACGCTCATATTAACAAATGGTACATGCCTCACCTAAATACTCTCAGGAAAGAAAAATGTACAGCTGAATCAGTATGGAAAAAATCCCCAACAGAATCAAATAAAGACTTCTTCACAGTAGCTTCACTTAACTATAAAACAGCTATTGTACAGGCAAAAAAAAAGAACTTCAATGACCGTATCGCCAAAACTAATTCTAGTACTAAGGAATTATTCAATATCTTGAAAGAACTTGAATCTCCTGCTCCTATACCTGACTCATTCACAAATTATATTTTATGGTGTACTAATATACAACATGCGCTCCAATTATAAAATCACTATGCTTTTAAACAAAATAAAAACAAAAAAAAACATTATCGACAATGTCATTCCGCTGGACCTACCATCACTATCAATTCCAAATAATCCCACAATTTAACTTCAAGCCTCTCTCAACAAAAGAAGTAAAACTGATCATACATAAACTTAAACCTTCCAACTGTAAGGGTGATGTCTGTCTGGCAACGCTTATTAAGGAGACAGCTAATGTACTCGTTATCGTCATCACCTCGTTCATTAATGCATCTTTTAACTCCAGTACCGTACCCACTAACTTAAAAGACCCTTTGGATCCCAATAACCGATTGAACTACAGACCTATTACGACTGTACCGTTTCTGCTAAAAATTCTTGATCATGCAGCATACCTCCAGATACAGCAATATTTAGAAACTAATAACCTGCTAGGCCTAAGACAGTCTGGCTTCAGACCTAGACATGGGACTGAAACAGCGCTTATTGACTTAAAGACACAAATTCAGATGCTAAAAGATCAAGGCAAATCTGTTTTACTACTACTACTCGATTTATCAACGGCATTTGATTTAGTGAACCATGAAATATTATGCAAACATTTGTCATCTGCCGCACACTTCTCCAACCAAGTCAATGCTTGGATCAAATCCTTCCTTTGAAATAGATCCATGAGGGTCTTCGCACTTTCGGCATCATCATCACCTATGCCAGTTACGTGTGCAGTCCCTCAGGGATCCTGTGTGTCCACCACCCTCTACAACGTATTCACCAAACCTCTATTTGACTTGATTATCTGGGTGTAATATACACCAACTACGCGGACGATACCCAGATACTCATCCCTATCACTGGTGACTACGCTGCTGACAATAAAACTCTCAACGATATTTACAGCACTATCCAAATTTGGATGGCTAAGCACGATTTATGCTTAATCGATAATAAAACCAAACTACTCCTCCTTTGCTCTCCAACTGAATTGAACAAATTAGGACCCCTCTTAAAATCCTTCCGTATCGACGGTAACATCATTAAAATAGCCAATGACGTTAAAACATTAGGAATCTACATTGATTCAGCATTATCACTCACAAGACAAACTAATGCCTTAGCATCATCCACAGCGTACACGGGCAAGCTTATTACTGCTTGCCAACCTTATTTGACCAATCCAAACTGCATCTCAGTAGCAAGAGCACTAGTCCTATCCAAGCTTGACTATTGCAATGCGCTCTATTTAGGAACATCTCAACAAAATATCAACAAAATGCAAGTCATGCAAAATAATGCAAAATAATGCTGTCCAATCAGCATGCAACATCCCGAGAAAACAGCACATCATTGCAACCAGACAGAATATCAAATGGCTCAATATTAAACAAAGAATAAACCTCAAATCACTCTCAGTTACCCACAAATGCCTCAATAATCAGGCACCCATATACCTCTGCAACACCTTTTCACGCCACTCATCCATGAGACCCAGTAGAATACCGCAAACACATTGTGTTGTCATCCCACAATTCAACCAAGAACAAGTGGGTGGAGCTAGTTTTCCAGTTCTTGCTGCAAAAAATTGGAATACGCTACCCATCTCCATAAGAGAAAAACCTTCCTTCCCTCTCTTCCGAAATAAGGTTAAGGCCTGGCTTATGGAGCATGACCTTTACCCACACACACCCCACATAAAAACGTGTCAATATACTAGGATGCTTCCTTACTGTCATTGTTGTGTATATATCTTCTACAAACTGTATAATATCTTCTCCTCAAATATTAACATTTGTAGTGCTTGTGTATATATGATTATGTTACTTACCTGTCTGTGTTTTCCCCCCACCTATTGCCATGCCCCATTAACATGTATTATCTTTTCTGTACAGTTGGATTGTGTAACATGTAAGTTCCCAGTGCCCAGTTGCCCCAGGGCTCGGCCGCACTTTACAAATAAATAAAATTCAAATACAAATCTCTGATATTAAGGGGCCGATTCATGGAACAAACGTGCGCCGAAAATCGTTGCGCAAGCAGGCGCAAGCAGGCGCAAGCGGAAAAAAACAGGCGCACGCGCACGCGTGCGATTCATTGAAGTCCCTGCGCGTGTTCACCTCGGGATGTGCGCCAAACCCGTGCATGGCGCACAAGTCACTGCAACATCCCGAAAGGCGTGCGTGACACGCACAGTGAAAGCGCACAACCTCGGCGCATACACCAGAAAGTGGGCGGCACACGGGGCGTAACGCGCGGAATGGAGAACAACGCGTGAAAATAAGGGCGTAACTGGGGATGTACTGCAGGGAAGCAGACGGAACGCCCACACTCACTCGAACCACACGTATTCATGGAATCAAATAGGGCAAAGCCACGCACAGCCAAAGACACGCACAAGCTGAAACACGTCCGCCACACGAAGGCAGGCGTTAGAGTCCCAACGCATCACAAAAGTGGCAACATACAGCAATTGGGCCTGTGCGAGCGGGGCACGTGTATTGCGGGGGTGCGCGGGAAGCAACACACGCGATCGAGCGGGGTACGTGTATTTCGGGGGCGCGCGGGAAGTGACACACGTGATTGAGCGGGGTACGTGTATTTTGGGAGTGCACGGGAAGTTACACACGCGATTGAGCGGGGTACGTGCATATCAGGGGTGCGCGGGTAGTTACACACGCGATTGAGCGGGGTACGTGTATTTCGGGGGTGCGCGGGAAGTTACACACGCGATTGAGCGGGGTACGTGTATTTCGGGGGTGCGCTGGAAGTTACACATGCGATTGAGCGGGGTACGTGTATATCAGGGGTGCGCGGGTAGTTACACACGCGATTGAGCGGGGTACGTGTATTTCGGGGGTGCGCGGGAAGTCACACACGCGATCTCATCAGGGTACGTGTATTTTAGGGTGCGGGGGAAGTATCCCACGCAACATCAGCAGGGCACGTGTATTCCAGGGGTGCGCGGGAAGATCCACACGCAATTCCATCAGGGTACGTGTATTACAGGGGTGCGCGGGAAGTTCCACATGCGATATCATCAGGGTACGTGTATTACAGGGGTGCGCGGGTAGCAGCACACGTGAATTGCACGTGTGGGTCCTTCCAGGTGTTCCCTCTAAACCCTCCATGGCCCCTGCAGGTGGCTCACACCACAGGGGCCTACCCAGCACATGTCATACAGGCACCCCATCCACCATGGCCATGCCCACCAGCCAACCCACATGTCAACTTGCACTACTGCCCACCAACGCATGTCCCCCTGAACCCCCAGCCACTAGGGGCACCCTCCACCAGGCCCCCACCCATGTCTCCCACCACCCCCACCCCCCCAGTCACCAGGGGCAGCCTCCACCAGGCCCCCACCCATGTCTCCCACCACCCCCAACCCCCAGCATTGCAGGGGCAGCCTCCACCAGGCCCCCACTCATGTCTCCCATCACCCCCACCCCCCCAGCCACCAGGGGCATCCTCCACCGGGCCCCACTCATTTCCCCTATCACCCCCACCCCCCAGCCACCAGGGGCAGCCTCCACCAGGCCCCCACTCATGTCTCCCTGCACCCCCACCCCCCGGCAGTGCAGGGGCAGCCTCCACCAGGCCCCCACTCATGTCCAACTCATGTCTCCCATGACCCCCACCCCCAGCAGTGCAGGGGCAGCCTCCACCAGGCCCCCACTCATGTCCAACTCATGTCTCCCATCACCCCCAACCCCAGCAGTGCAGGGGCAGCCTCCACCAGGCCCCCACTCATGTCTCCCTGCACCCCCACCCCCCAGCAGTGCAGGGGCAGCCTCCACCAGCCCCCCACTCATGTCTCCCATCACCCCCACCCCCCAGCCACCAGGGGCAGCCTCCACCAGGCCCCCACTCATGTCTCCCTGCACCCCCATCCCCCAGCAGTGCAGGGGCAACCTTCCCCAGTCCCCCACTCATATCTCCCACCACCCCCACCCCCCAGCCACCAGGGGCAGCCTCCACCAGGCCCCCACCCATGTCTACCACCACCCCCACCCCCCAGCACTGTGGGTCACCTGCCAGCAGGCCCCCACCCATGTCCAACCATGTTCCCCACCACCCCCACCCCACAGCACTGTGGGGCACCTGCCAGCAGACCCCACCCATGTCTCCCACCACCTCCACCCCCCAGCCACCAGGGGCAGCCTCCACCAGGCCCCCACCCATGTCTCCCACCACCCCCACCCCCCAGCAGTGCAGGGGCAGCCTCCACCAGGCCCCCACTCATGTCTCCCTGCACTCCCACCCCCGAGGAGTGCAGGGGCAGCCTCCACCAGGCCCGCACCCATGTCTCCCACCACCCCCACCCCCCAGCAGTGCAGGGGCAGCCTCCACCAGGTCCCCACCCATGTCTCACACCACCCCCACCCCCCAGCAGTGCAGGGGCACCCACCACCAGGCCCCCACCCATGTCTCCCACCACCCCCACCCCCCAGCAGTGCAGGGGCAGCCTCCACCAGGCCCCCACCCATGTCTCCCACCACCCCCACCCCCCAGCCATCAGGGGCAGCCTCCACCAGGCCCCCACTCATGTCTCCCTGCACCCCCACCCCCCAGCAGTGCAGGGGCAGCCTCCACCAGGCCCCCACTCATGTCCAACTCATGTCTCCCACCACCCCCACCCCCAGCAGTGCAGGGGCAGCCTCCACCAGGCCCCCACTCATGTCCAACTCATGTCTCCCATCACCCCCACCCCCAGCAGTGCAGGGGCCTCCACCAGTCCCCCACTCATATCTCCCACCACCCCCACCCCCCAGCACCCAGGGGCAGCCTCCACCAGGCCCCCACCCATGTCCAACCATGTTCCCCACCACCCCCCACCCCCAAGCACTGTGGGGCACCTGCCAGCAGGCCCCACCCATGTCTCCCACCACCCCCACCCCCCAGCCACCAGGGGCAGCCTCCACCAGGCCCCCACCCATGTCTCCCACCACCCCCACCCCCCAGCCACCAGGGGCAGCCTCCACCAGGCCCCCACTCATGTCTCCCTGCACCCCCACCCCCCAGCAGTGCAGGGGCAGCCTCCACCAGGCCCCCACTCATGTCCAACTCATGTCTCCCATCACCCCCACCCCCCGCAGTGCAGGGGCATCCTCCACCAGGCCCCCACTCATGTCCAACTCATGTCTCCCATCACCCCCACCCCCAGCAGTGCAGGGGCAGCCTCCACCAGGCCCCCACCCATGTCTCCCACCACCCCCACCCCCAGCCACCAGGGGCAGCCTCCACCAGACCCCCACTCATGTCTCCCTGCACCCCCATCCCCCAGCAGTGCAGGGGCAGCCTCCACCAGGCCCCCACTCATGTCCAACTCATGTCTCCCATCACCCCCACCCCCAGCAGTGCAGGGGCAGCCTCCACCAGGCCCCCACTCATGTCCAACTCATGTCTCCCATCACCCCCACCCCCAGCAGTGCAGGGGCAGCCTCCACCAGGCCCCCACCCATGTCTCCCACCACCCCCACCCGCCAGCCACCAGGGGCATCCTCCACCAGGCCCCTACCCATGTCTCCCACCACCCCCACCCCCCAGCAGTGCAGGGGCAGCCTCCACCAGGCGCCCACTCATGTCTCCCTGCACTCCCACCCCCGAGGAGTGCAGGGGCAGCCTCCACCAGGCCCCAACCCATTTCTCCCACCACCCCCACCCCCCAGCAGTGCAGGGGCAGCCTCCACCAGGTCCCCACCCATGTCTCACACCACCCCCACCCCAGCAGTGCAGGGGCACCCACCACCAGGCCCCCACCCATGTCTCCCACCACCCCCACCCCCCAGCAGTGCAGGGGCAGCCTCCACCAGGCCCCCACCCATGTCTCCCACCACCCCCACCCCCAGCCACCAGGGGCAGCCTCCACCAGGCCCCCACTCATGTCTCCCTGCACCCCCACCCCCCAGCAGTGCAGGGGCAGCCTCCACCAGGCCCCCACTCATGTCCAACTCATGTCTCCCACCACCCCCACCCCCAGCAGTGCAGGGGCAGCCTCCACCAGGCCCCCACTCATGTCCAACTCATGTCTCCCATCACCCCCACCCCCAGCAGTGCAGGGGCAGCCTCCACCAGTCCCCCACTCATATCTCCCACCACCCCCACCCCCCAGCCACCAGGGGCAGCCTCCACCAGGCCCCCACCCATGTCCAACCATGTTCCCCACCACCCCCACCCCCAAGCACTGTGGGGCACCTGCCAGCAGGCCCCACCCATGTCTCCCACCACCCCCATCCCCCAGCCACCAGGGGCAGCCTCCACCAGGACCCCACCCATGTCTCCCACCACCCCCACCCCCCAGCCACCAGGGGCAGCCTCCACCAGGCCCCCACTCATGTCTCCCTGCACCCCCACCCCCCAGCAGTGCAGGGGCAGCCTCCACCAGGCCCCCACTCATGTCCTACTCATGTCTCCCATCAACCCCACCCCCAGCAGTGCAGGGGCATCCTCCACCAGGCCCCCACTCATGTCCAACTCATGTCTCCCATCGCCCCCACCACCAGCAGTGCAGGGGCAGCCTCCACCAGGCCCCCACCCATGTCTCCCACCACCCCCACCCCCCAGCCACCAGGGGCAGCCTCCACCAGGCCCCCACTCATGTCTCCCTGCACCCCAATCCCCCAGCAGTGCAGGGGCAGCCTCCACCAGGCCCCCACTCATGTCCAACTCATGTCTCCCACCACCCCCACCCCCAGCAGTGCAGGGGCAGCCTCCACCAGGCCCCCACTCATGTCCAACTCATGTCCCCCATCACCCCCACCCCCAGCAGTGCAGGGGCAGCCTCCACCAGTCCCCCACTCATATCTCCCACCACCCCCACCCCCCAGCACCCAGGGGCAGCCTCCACCAGGCCCCCACCCATGTCCAACCATGTTCCCCACCACCCCCACCCCCAAGCACTGTGGGGCACCTGCCAGCAGGCCCCACCCATGTCTCCCACCACCCCCACCCCCCAGCCACCAGGGGCAGCCTCCACCAGGCCCCCACCCATGTCTCCCACCACCCCCACCCCCCAGCCACCAGGGGCAGCCTCCACCAGGCCCCCACTCATGTCTCCCTGCACCCCCACCCCCCAGCAGTGCAGGGGCAGCCTCCACCAGGCCCCCACTCATGTCCAACTCATGTCTCCCATCACCCCCACCCCCCGCAGTGCAGGGGCATCCTCCACCAGGCCCCCACTCATGTCCAACTCATGTCTCCCATCACCCCCACCCCCAGCAGTGCAGGGGCAGCCTCCACCAGGCCCCCACCCATGTCTCCCACCACCCCCACCCCCCAACCACCAGGGGCAGCCTCCACCAGACCCCCACTCATGTCTCCCTGCACCCCCATCCCCCAGCAGTGCAGGGGCAGCCTCCACCAGGCCCCCACTCATGTCCAACTCATGTCTCCCATCACCCCCACCCCCAGCAGTGCAGGGGCAGCCTCCACCAGGCCTCCACTCATGTCCAACTCATGTCTCCCATCACCCCCACCCCCAGCAGTACAGGGGCAGCCTCCACCAGGCCCCCACCCATGTCTCCCACCACCCCCACCCGCCAGCCACCAGGGGCATCCTCCACCAGGCCCCTACCCATGTCTCCCACCACCCCCACCCCCCAGCAGTGCAGGGGCAGCCTCCACCAGGCCCCCACTCATGTCTCCCTGCACTCCCACCCCCGAGGAGTGCAGGGGCAGCCTCCACCAGGCCCCAACCCATGTCTCCCACCACCCCCCCCCAGGGGTGCAGGGGCAGCCTCCACCAGGTCCCCACCCATGTCTCACACCACCCCCACCCCCCAGCAGTGCAGGGGCACCCACCACCAGGCCCCCACCCATGTCTCCCACCACCCCCACCCCCCAGCAGTGCAGGGGCAGCCTCCACCAGGCCCCCACCCATGTCTCCCACCACCCCCACCCCCAGCCACCAGGGGCAGCCTCCACCAGGCCCCCACTCATGTCTCCCTGCACCCCCACCCCCCAGCAGTGCAGGGGCAGCCTCCACCAGGCCCCCACTCATGTCCAACTCATGTCTCCCACCACCCCCACCCCCAGCAGTGCAGGGGCAGCCTCCACCAGGCCCCCACTCATGTCCAACTCATGTCTCCCATCACCCCCACCCCCAGCAGTGCAGGGGCAGCCTCCACCAGTCCCCCACTCATATCTCCCACCACCCCCACCCCCCAGCCACCAGGGGCAGCCTCCACCAGGCCCCCACCCATGTCCAACCATGTTCCCCACCACCCCCACCCCCAAGCACTGTGGGGCACCTGCCAGCAGGCCCCACCCATGTCTCCCACCACCCCCACCCCCCAGCCACCAGGGGCAGCCTCCACCAGGCCCCCACCCATGTCTCCCACCACCCCCACCCCCCAGCCACCAGGGGCAGCCTCCACCAGGCCCCCACTCATGTCTCCCTGCACCCCCACCACCCAGCAGTGCAGGGGCAGCCTCCACCAGGCCCCCACTCATGTCCAACCCATGTCTCCCATCAACCCCACCCCCAGCAGTGCAGGGGCATCCTCCACCAGGCCCCACTCATGTCCAACTCATGTCTCCCATCGCCCCCACCCCCAGCAGTGCAGGGGCAGCCTCCACCAGGCCCCCACCCATGTCTCCCACCACCCCCACCCCCCAGCCACCAGGGGCAGCCTCCACCAGGCCCCCACTCATGTCTCCCTGCACCCCCATCCCCCAGCAGTGCAGGGGCAGCCTCCACCAGGCCCCCACTCATGTCCAACTCATGTCTCCCATCACCCCCACCCCCAGCAGTGCAGGGGCAGCCTCCACCAGGCCCCCACTCATGTCCAACTCATGTCTCCCATCACCCCCACCCCCAGCAGTGCAGGGGCAGCCTCCACCAGGCCCCCACCCATGTCTCCCACCACCCCCACCCGCCAGCCACCAGGGGCATCCTCCACCAGGACCCTACCCATGTCTCCCACCACCCCCACCCCCCAGCAGTGCAGGGGCAGCCTCCACCAGGCCCCCACCCATGTCTCACACCACCCCTACCCCCAGCACTGTGGGGCACCTGCCAGCAGGCCCCCACCCATGTCCAACCATGTTCCCCACCACCCCCACCCCCAGCACTGTGGGGCACCTGCCAGCAGGCCCCACCCATGTCTCCCACCACCCCCACCCCCCAGCCAACAGGGGCAGCCTCCACCAGGCCCCCACCCATGTCTCCCACCACCCCCACCCCCCAGCCACCAGGGGCAGCCTCCACCAGGCCCCCACTCATGTCTCCCTGCACCCCCACCCCCAGCAGTGCAGGGGCAGCCTCCACCAGGCCCCCACTCATGTCCAACTCATGTCTCCCACCACCCCCACCCCCAGCAGTGCAGGGGCAGCCTCCACCAGGCCCCCACTCATGTCCAACTCATGTCTCCCATCACCCCCACCCCCAGCAGTGCAGGGGCAGCCTCCACCAGTCCCCCACTCATATCTCCCACCACCCCCACCCCCCAGCACCCAGGGGCAGCCTCCACCAGGCCCCCACCCATGTCCAACCATGTTCCCCACCACCCCCACCCCCAAGCACTGTGGGGCACCTGCCAGCAGGCCCCACCCATGTCTCCCACCACCCCCAACCCCCAGCCACCAGGGGCAGCCTCCACCAGGCCCCCACCCATGTCTCCCACCACCCCCACCCCCCAGCCACCAGGGGCAGCCTCCACCAGGCCCCCACTCATGTCTCCCTGCACCCCCACCCCCCAGCAGTGCAGGGGCAGCCTCCACCAGGCCCCCACTCATGTCCAACTCATGTCTCCCATCACCCCCACCCCCAGCAGTGCAGGGGCATCCTCCACCAGGCCCCCACTCATGTCCAACTCATGTCTCCCATCACCCCCACCCCCAGCAGTGCAGGAGCAGCCTCCACCAGGCCCCCACCCATGTCTCCCACCACCCCCACCCCCCAGCCACCAGGGGCAGCCTCCACCAGACCCCCCCTCATGTCTCCCTGCACCCCCATCCCCCAGCAGTGCAGGGGTAGCCTCCACCAGGCCCCCACTCATGTCCAACTCATGTCTCCCATCACCCCCACCCCCAGCAGTGCAGGGGCAGCCTCCACCAGGCCCCCACTCATGTCCAACTCATGTCTCCCATCACCCCCACCCCCAGCAGTGCAGGGGCAGCCTCCACCAGGCCCCCACCCATGTCTCCCACCACCCCCACCCGCCAGCCACCAGGGGCATCCTCCACCAGGCCCCTACCCATGTCTCCCACCACCCCCACCCCCCAGCAGTGCAGGGGCAGCCTCCACCAGGCCCCCACTCATGTCTCCCTGCACTCCCACCCCCGAGGAGTGCAGGGGCAGCCTCCACCAGGCCCCAACCCATGTCTCCCACCACCCCCACCCCCCAGCAGTGCAGGGGCAGCCTCCACCAGGTCCCCACCCATGTCTCACACCACCCCCACCCCCCAGCAGTGCAGGGGCACCCACCACCAGGCCCCCACCCATGTCTCCCACCACCCCCACCCCCCAGCAGTGCAGGGGCAGCCTCCACCAGGCCCCCACCCATGTCTCCCACCACCCCCACCCCCCAGCCACCAGGGGCATCCTCCACCAGGCCCCCACTCATGTCTCCCTGCACCCCCACCCCCCAGCAGTGCAGGGGCAGCCTCCACCAGGCCCCCACTCATGTCCAACTCATGTCTCCCACCACCCCCACCCCCAGCAGTGCAGGGGCAGCCTCCACCAGGCCCCCACTCATGTCCAACTCATGTCTCCCATCACCCCCACCCCCAGCAGTGCAGGGGCAGCCTCCACCAGTCCCCCACTCATATCTCCCACCACCCCCACGCCCCAGCCACCAGGGGCAGCCTCCACCAGGCCCCCACCCATGTCCAACCATGTTCCCCACCACCCCCACCCCCAAGCACTGAGGGGCACCAGCCAGCAGGCCCCACCCATGTCTCCCACCACCCCCACCCCCCAGCCACCAGGGGCAGCCTCCACCAGGCCCCCACCCATGTCTCCCACCACCCCCACCCCCCAGCCACCAGGGGCAGCCTCCACCAGGCCCCCACTCATGTCTCCCTGCACCCCCACCCCCCAGCAGTGCAGGGGCAGCCTCCACCAGGCCCCCACTCATGTCCAACTCATGTCTCCCATCACCCCCACCCCCAGCAGTGCAGGGGCATCCTCCACCAGGTCCCCACTCATGTCCAACTCATGTCTCCCATCACCCCCACCCCCAGCAGTGCAGGGGCAGCCTCCACCAGGCCCCCACCCATGTCTCCCACCACCCCCACCCCCCAGCCACCAGGGGCAGCCTCCACCAGGCCCCCACTCATGTCTCCCTGCACCCCCATCCCCCAGCAGTGCAGGGGCAGCCTCCACCAGGCCCCCACTCATGTCCAACTCATGTCTCCCATCACCCCCACCCCCAGCAGTGCAGGGGCAGCCTCCACCAGGCCCCCACTCATGTCCAACTCATGTCTCCCATCACCCCACCCCCAGCAGTGCCGGGGCAGCCTCCACCAGGCCCCCACCCATGTCTCCCACAACCCCCACCCGCCAGCCACCAGGGGCATCCTCCACCAGGACCCTTCCCATGTCTCCCACCACCCCCACCCCCCAGCAGTGCAGGGGCAGCCTCCACCAGGCCCCCACCCATGTCTCACACCACCCCCACCCCCAGCACTGTGGGGCACCTGCCAGCAGGCCCCCACCCATGTCCAACCATGTTCCCCACCACCCCCACCCCCAGCACTGTGGGGCACCTGCCAGCAGGCCCCACCCATGTCTCCCACCACCCCCACCCCCCAGCCAACAGGGGCAGCCTCCACCAGGCCCCCACCCATGTCTCCCACCACCCCCAGCCCCCAGCCACCAGGGGCAGCCTCCACCAGGCCCCCACTCATGTCTCCCTGCACCCCCACCCCCCAGCAGTGCAGGGGCAGCCTCCACCAGGCCCCCACTCATGTCCAACTCATGTCTCCCATCACCCCCACCCCCAGCAGTGCAGGGGCAGCCTCCACCAAGCCCCCACTCATGTCCAACTCATGTCTCCCATCACCCCCACCCCCAGCAGTGCAGGGGCAGCCTCCACCAGGCCCCCACCCATGTCTCCCACCACCCCCACCCCCCAGCCACCAGGGGCAGCCTCCACCAGGCCCCCACTCATGTCTCCCTGCACCCCCACCCCCCAGCAGTGCAGGGGCAGCCTCCACCAGGCCCCCACTCATGTCCAACTCATGTCTCCCATCACCCCCACCCCCAGCAGTGCAGGGGCAGCCTCCACCAGGCCCCCACTCATGTCCAACTCATGTCTCCCATCACCCCCACCCCCAGCAGTGCAGGGGCAGCCTCCAACAGGCCCCCACTCATGTCTCCCATCACCCCCACCCCCCAGCAGTGCAGGGGCAGCCTCCACCAGGCCCCCACCCATGTCTCCCACCACCCCCACCCCCCCAGTCACCAGGGGCAGCCTCCACCAGGTCCCCACCCATGTCTCCAACTACCCCCACCCCCAGCAGTGCAGGGGCAGCCTCCACCAGGCCCCCACCAATGTCTCACACCACCCCCACCCCCCAGCACTGTGGGGCACCTGCCAGCAGGCCCCCACCCATGTCCAACTCATGTTCCCCACCACCCCCACACCCCAGCATTGCAGGGGCAGCCTCCACCAGGCCCCCACTCATGTCTCCCATCACCCCCACCCCCCAGCCACCAGGGGCAGACTCCACCAGGGCCCCACTCATGTCTCCCTGCACCCCCACCCCCAGCAGTGCAGGGGCAGCCTCCACCAGTCCCCCACTCATATCTCCCACCACCCCCACCCCCCAGCCACCAGGGGCAGCCTCCACCAGGCCCCCACCCATGTCTCCCACCACTCCCACCCCCCAGCCACCAGGGGCATCCTCCACCAGGCCCCCACCCATGTCTCCCACCACCCCCACCCCCCAGTAGTGCAGGGGCAGCCTCCACCAGGCCCCCACCCATGTCTCCCACCACCCCCACCCCCCAGCAGTGCAGGGGCAGCCTCCACCAGGCCCCCACTCATGTCCAACTCATGTCTCCCATCACCCCCACCCCAGCAGTGCAGGGGCAGCCTCCAACAGGCCCCCACTCATGTCTCCCATCACCCCCACCCCCCAGCAGTGCAGGGGCAGCCTCCACCAGGCCCCCACCCATGTCTCCCACCACCCCCACCCCCCCACTCACCAGGGGCAGCCTCCACCCGGTCCCCACCCATGTCTCCCACCACCCCCACCCCCCAGCAGTGCAGGGGCAGCCTCCGCCAGGCCCCCACCCATGTCTCACACCACCCCCACCCCCCAGCCATCAGGGACATCCTCCACCAGGCCCCCACTCATTTCCCCTATCACCCCCACCCCCCAGCAGTGCAGGGGCAGCCTCCACCAGGCCCCCACCCATGTCTCCCACCACCCCCACCCCCCAGCCACCAGGGGCATCCTCCACCAGGCCCCCACCCATGTCTCCCACCACCCCCACCCCCCAGCCACCAGGGGCATCCTCCACCAGGCCCCCACCCATGTCTCCCACCACCCCCACCCCCCAGCAGTGCAGGGGCAGCCTCCAGCAGGCTCCCACCCATGTCTCCCACCACCCCCACCCCCCAGCAGTGCAGGGGCAGCCTCCACCAGGCCCCCACTCATGTCCAACTCATGTCTCCCATCACCCCCACCCCCAGCAGTGCAGTGGCAGCCTCCAACAGGCCCCCACTCATGTCTCCCATCACCCCCACCCCCCAGCAGTGCGGGGGCAGCCTCCACCAGGCCCCCACCCATGTCTCCCACCACCCCCACCCCCCCAGTCACCAGGGGCAGCCTCCACCAGGTCCCCACCCATGTCTCCCAACACCCCCACCCCCCAGCAGTGCAGGGGCAGCCTCCACCAGGCCCCCACCCATGTCTCACACCACCCCCACCACCGAGCCACCAGGGGCATACTCCACCAGGCCCCCACTCATTTCCCCTCTCACCCCCACCCCCCAGCAGTACAGGGGCAGCCTCCACCAGGCTGTAACGCTCACCTGATTCCCGCAGAGGCGCCGGTCTTGACTGGGCGAACACCGTATCTTCAAAGGTGCTGTGTAACACACGGTTGTGTGTTACACATCACCTTTCCAGAGGTCCAGAGGGCTGGACCTCTGTGCACTGTATGTCTGACTCAAAGAGTAAGATGTCTGCAGATAGAAAATATGGGATTAATGAACTGGGGTTATTGGGTGTCTCTCTCTTCTTCCCCTTCTCTTCTCCTGTAGAACCCCAAAGGTTAACGCTCTCACCTTAGGTAAGTGAACGCCGAGCTCTCCATCTGCCTCGGGGCAGGGTGCCGTAACCAGTTTCTTCACTGGATAAGGGTGCAGGCCCCTTGACCTCAGAGGACTGCTGTCCGTCGTTTACTGCACGAACGGTAAGTTCAGAGTATTTCAAATGTCTTTAAAAGTCTTTTGTAATGATGTCTCTTGTTATGCAGGGTTCAGGCGATGGTGGATTACGGGCTGAAGTGAGTTGCGGATGGAACCCGTGTGAGGAATAGAAGCACCTGGAAGCAGGTAAGTAAGCGCTTGTTGCCTGCTTCATGATGCGCACTAACTGTTCTTTTATCTTGCAGGTACAAGTTCGGAGCTGCTGAAGGGTGCCGGAATACCCACTGGGTTCGGCGTGGGAAGGAGTACTGGCACGTGAGTAATAAAGTTACCCAATGTCTTTAAACGCACCTTCTTTTGTCTTTCAGATGCGGGATGCAGCGCCGAAGGCCTCCGGAGCGTGCGAAGAGCTGGTAAGCTTTTGTCTTTCAGATGCCAGAATGCAGTGCGAAGACCTCCGGAGCACGTGAAGAGTAGGTAAGCCTTTGTCTTTCAGATGCTGGAATGCAGCGCGAGGCGTTGGTGACAGCCGATGGACCAGGTAAGAGAAGCGCTGTCACTGAAGACCGTAATGTTAACCAGTTCTTTCTTGTCTTTATAGGTGTTGCTGAAGACTGGATTCAGGATGGTAAGCCTTTTTCCCTTAGGCCCAGGATCAGATGCAGAAGACACGATGAGCGTTCTGCTGCAGAGGATGCAGAATAACGCAAAGCAAGATTCATCCATCGGGTGTGGTTTAAATAGCCTCCTGTAGTGCTTAGGTGTCTCCTTCCACAGCCACGCCTAGGTAAGAAAAGAGTTCCTGCTTTCCAGAAGAGTTCCAGTGTTCTGAACCTAGGGAGTGGCTCCTGCCCCACCCAACAGGAAAAGTAGTCCCAAACAGAAGAGGATCAGGGGTTCATCTGGCAGGTAAGTAAGCAGCATGGTCTGCTGCAGGTAAGTCCACCCAAGCATTATGAGCCCGGCGCTTCCAGCGCTGGGACTGGGCATATTTATGAGCCTGGTGCCACTGGCGCCAGGACAGGGTCCAAAAGGTCCCAATTGGGACTGGCTGGCACTCGGAACCTGGGTTATGGGTCTGCTTCCAAGGGAGTTGGGTAAGTCCTGACCTTTTGGAAGCAGAGATCATGACAGCACCCCCCCCAAGGCCCCTCCCAAACCGGGCTTCTCCGGGGGTTTGGGTTTGTCAGGAAATGTTCGATGGAATCTTTTGATTAGACGAGGAGCGTGGACATATTCTGCAGGTTCCCAGGATCTTTCTTGGGGGCCGTAGCCTTTCCAGTCGATTAGGTAAAATAGTTTAGATTTGGAGATCTTGGAGTCCAGGATGCTTTTGACTTCAAACTCGAGTTCTCCATCAACTAGGATAGGTTTTGGAGATTTAGTTAGTCGGGTTTGAGGTTGCACGGGTTTTAATAGAGAGACATGGAAGACCGGATGTATCTTCATGTGAGGGGGTAAATCCAACTTGACCGCTACTGGGTTTACTATGGTAGTGATGGAATAGGGACCAAGGTATCTTGGGTTGAATGTGCGTGGTCCTTTTAGAGGTAGATATTTGGTGGATAACCAGACTTGATCTCCTACTTGATATTGGGGGGCTTCCTTCCGATGTTGATCTGCTCCTTTCTTGTATTGTTCCTTAGCCCTTTGAAGGTGAGAAACGGCTTCCTTAAAGGCTTGGGTGATTGTAGAATGCAGGTAGTCTACTGCTGGTGTTCCAAGATCTTGAAGTGGATCCAACTCCGAGGTTCGAGGGTGACTGCCGTATAGAAGAAAAAACGGGGTTTTCACAGTTCCCGAGTGGACAGAGTTATTGTAGGCATATTCGACTATCCAAAGGATATCTTTCCAAGTTTTTTCAGTTTGTTGCAGCATGCAGCGTAAATACTGTTCCAGAGTTTGATTGGTCCTCTCGGTTTGTACGTCGGTTTGAGGGTGGTGACTGGTCGATAATCTCACATCAATTTGAGCCGACCGACAGCAACTTCGCCAAAAATGAGAAATGAATTGACTACCTCGATCCGAAATTAGAACTGAAGGAAAACCGTGCAGTCGGACGATGTTTTCGAGAAATTCTCGTGCCAGAGTTGTTGCTGTTGGCAAGCCTTTGAGTGGAATGAAATGCGCCATCTTGGAGAATAAGTCCACGATTACTAGGATCGTATTGTATCCGGAGCATGGAGGTAGATCGGTGATGAAGTCCATAGAAAGCCTATGCCAAGGGCGAGGTGGGATGTCAATAGGGCGTAAGAGCCCGGATGGTTTTTCCTTTTGACTCTTGTTTTGGGCGCATACTCCACAGGACATTATAAAGTCTCTGATATCTTTTTTCCAAGACGGCCACCAGAAGTAGCGCTTGATCTTTTCTGAGGTTTTGGCCATACCGGGATGTCCTTCCATTAAGGAATCGTGATAACAAGAGATTACTTTTTTCTGTAAATCTGTGCTGGGCAGGTATAATCGTTCTTGGAAATACAATAAGTTGTCCTTCACTGCAAAGTCCTTTCCCTGCAGATGCCAATTCTGTATGTCTGCTGGAGTTACAAGTTGCCTGGCTTTATCCTTAACTTCCTCTATGGATTGTGTGGCGATTACACCCAGAATTCTTTGTTCGGGAATGATAGGTACAGGTTTAGGGTTGATCAAGTGTTCTTCCACTCCCATCCGGGAAAGGGCATCAGCTTTACCGTTTTTTGTGCCAGGTCGATAGGTTATGATGAAGTCAAACTCGGCAAAGAATAGTGCCCAACGGAGTTGTCTAGAGGATTGGGCTTTTGCGGTTTTCAAATATTGCAGGTTTCAGTGATCCGTAATCACAGTAACGGTGTGTCGGGCCCCCAGAAGATAATGCCGCCAAGCCTTAAAGGCAGACTTGATAGCCAGAAGTTCCTTATCAGTAATAGTGTAATTGATTTCAGGAGGCGAGAATTTGCGGGACCAAAATGCCACGGGATGCAACTGATTGGTTACTGGGTCCTTTTGTGATAGAACTGCCCCCATGGCAAGGCTCGAAGCATCAGTTTCAACGATGTAGGGGAGTTCGGGGCGAGGATGTTTTAAAATTGGTGCAGAGATAAATTTAGTCTTCAAATTCTGGAAAGCTTGCTCCGCCTCGGTAGACCATTCAAAACGTTTGTTTTTCTTTAACAAGGCGGTGATGGGCTGGACTATTCGAGAGAATTCGGGGATAAACCTGCGGTAAAAGTTAGCGAAGCCTAACATGCTTTGAACACCTTTTACGGAGGATGGTGATGGCCATTTGAGAATTGCATCGACCTTCTTTGAATCCATACGCACTCCGCTAGGTGATAATATGAATCCCAAGAACTCAACTTCAGTCACGTTGAAAACACATTTTTCCAACTTGGCGAAAAGTTTGTGTTGACGCAATCTCTCGAGGACCATTTTCACGTGTTTCCGATGTTCAGATTCCGATGAAGAATAAACGAGGATGTTGTCAATGTAAACAACAACACACACATCTATGAGCTCTCTGAGGACATCGTTCATAAAATATTGAAAGGCGGCCGGGGCATTGCAAAGTCCGAAGGGCATGACCTGATATTCAAATAGCCCATACTTGGTGCGGAAGGCCGTCTTCCATTCATCGCCCTCTTTCACTCGTACCAAGTGGTAGGCTCCTCTAAGATCCAGCTTTGTATATATGCATGCTTTTCTGACTTGGTCCAGGAGTTCAGGGATCAAAGGTAACGGATATATATTCTTAACGGTGATCTGGTTCAGGGCACGTTAATCTATACAAGTTATAAGGTACCCTTCTTTTTTTGGAACGAAGAACAAAGCTGAAGAAGCAGGGGACTTGGAAGGACGAATAAACCCATTCGCTAGGTATTGGTCCAGGTATTGTTGGAGGTGAAGGTTCTCAGGCTCGGTGAGGGCATAAATTCTACTACAAGGAGGAGTAGATCCAGGTATCAGGTCTATCTGGCAGTCATAAGACCTATGAGGAGGTAGAGAGTTAGCCTGATCCTTCCGGAAAACATCTTGGAATTCTAGGTATTCGGGAGGTAACTGGGGAGTCTCCGAAGAAATTGCTGCCAGTGCAACACCAGGTGGAGGGTGACAAGTAGAGACAAATTCTGGAAACTGAACCGTTCTTGCTCGCCAATCGATCTGAGGATTGTGTTTCTTTAACCGAGGTATTCCTAGAATAATCTGGATCTGAGGGGCCTTGATCACATCGAACACGATTTTCTCATGGTGTCCATCTTGATTTACTAGCGTCACTTCTTGAGTGGTATGCGTTCCTGGTCCGGAGGCTATCTCCGTACCATCCACCGTAGTAATGACGTCCTTTACAGCCTTGGGACAAAGAGTTAGATTCATCCTCAAAACCATTTCATGATCCACATAATTGCCGATGGCACTGCTGTCGACGTAAGCTTCAATCGCATGTAATCGATCCGGATGATCAGGGTTAATGAGGACCATAGGTATAACGAAATGCGAGGTCACGGAACTGGTTTTAACGCTCGGCAAGAGGACCTCTATTCTTGTCGGGCGAGGTCGGTTCCCTGCTCAGAGTTTGTGACCTTGGTAACTGCAGCTCCTACTGCCTTCTTGGCTGGTTTCACCGGACAGTCTCGAAGAAAGTGCCCTGAGTTTCCGCAATAGAGGCATAATTGCAACTGTTTTCTCTTTTCCCGCTCCTTTTGTGTTAGTGGTCCTTTCAGGCCCCCTATTTGCATGGGTTCCCCGGAGTCTACTCCTTTGGAAGGAGTTGGTGGTTTGGAAAATACTCGAGCATCAAACTTGGAACGATCGGCCTTCCTGTTCTGCAGTCTGTGATCTATTTGAACGACTAAGTCTATATAGTCCGAACAGTCTTGCGGGGGATTCACTACTTGGGCTAACACATCTTTGAGCTCTCCACGTAGACCTCTATAAAACAGCGTAATCCTTTTGTCCTCAGGCCATTGAGTTTCCACTATCAGTCTGTTGAAAGACGCAATATAAGCCAAAAGGTCTTAATTACCCTGTCGCAACGAAAGAAGCTCATTGTCCAAGGCCTGCCCCTGTGAATGTCTTGCGAACAGTTTTTCCATACTGAGCTGAAAAGCTTGAAAATCATGGAGAACCGGATCATCTTGATGAACTAGAGGGATCGACCAGTCTGCCGCATTGCCACTAAGGTACGAAAGCACGAAAGCTACTTTAGCTTGATCAGTTGGAAAGGCTGCTGGCCGGCATAAGAAATGCAACCGGCACTTATTAATAAATACTGCAAACCTCTTTGGGTCACCAGAAAATCGCTCGGGCGGAGCCAGAGGTACATTCCCAGGTAGGTTGATTTGCACTGGATTCATAGAGGATGTTGAAGGAAGATTTGCCCCTGATGCGGGTAATGGGGTCTGTCCGGCTTGTGACTGTAGCAATTGTCTAGCGAGATCGTCTGTTCGCTCCTTGGAAATAATCAGTTTCCTTCTTAGAGCGTTCATTTCCTGACAGGCTGCATGCACTTCTGCTCTTAGTTCCCCAAGTAACTGGGCTAGCTGGTCGGTATTCGAGGTTTCCATAGCGCCTGGGCGGGAGTTTTGCGGTAGGCTTTGCGTTCTGTAACGCTCACCTGATTCCCGCAGAGGCGCCGGTCTTGACTGGGCGAACACCGTATCTTCAAAGGTGATGTGTAACACACGGTTGGCTCTTTGGGCTGGACCTCTGTGCACTGTATGTCTGACTCGAAGAGTAAGATGTCTGCAGATAGAAAATATGGGATTAATGAACTGGGGTTATTGGGTGTCTCTCTCTTCTTCCCCTTCTCTTCTCCTGTAGAACCCCAAAGGTTAACGCTCTCACCTTAGGTAAGTGAACGCCGAGCTCTCCATCTGCCTCGGGGCAGGGTGCCGTAACCAGTTTCTTCACTGGATAAGGGTGCAGGCCTCTTGACCTCAGAGTACTGCTGTCCGTCGTTTACTGCACGAACGGTAAGTTCCGAGTATTTCAAATGTCTTTAAAAGTCTTTTGTAATGATGTCTCTTGTTTTGCAGGGTTCCGGCGATGGCGGATGACGGGCTGAAGTGAGTTGAGGATGGAACCTGTGTGAGGAATAGAAGTGCCTGGAAGCACGTAAGTAAGCGCTTGTTGCCTGCTTCACGATGCGCACTAACTGTTCTTTTATCTTGCAGGTACAAGTTCGGAGCTGCTGAAGGGTGCCGGAATACCCACTGGGTTCGGCGTGGGAAGGAGTACTGGCACGTGAGTAATAAAGTTACCCAATGTCTTTAAACACACCTTCTTTTGTCTTTCAGATGCGGGATGCAGCACCGAAGGCCTCCGGAGCGTGCAAAGAGTTGGTAAGCTTTTGTGTTTCAGATGCCGGAATGCAGCGCGAGGCGTTGGTGACAGCCGATGGACCAGGTAAGAGAAGCGCTGTCACTGAAGACCGTAATGTTAACCTGTTCTTTCTTGTCTTTATAGGTGTTGCTGAAGACTGGATTCAGGATGGTAAGCCTTTTTCCCTTAGGCCCAGGATCAGATGCAGAAGACACGATGAGCGTTCTGCTGCAGAGGATGCAGAATAACGCAAAGCAAGATTCATCCATCGGGTGTGGTTTAAATAGCCTCTTGTAGTGCTTAGGTGTCTCCGTCCACAGCCACGCCTAGGTAAGAAAAGAGTTCCTGCTTTCCAGAAGAGTTCCAGTGTTCTGAACCTAGGGAGTGGCTCCTGCCCCACCCAACAGGAAAAGTAGTCCCAAACAGAAGAGGATCAGGGGTTCAACTGGCAGGTAAGTAAGCAGCATGGTCTGCTGCAGGTAAGTCCACCCAAGCATTATGAGCCCGGCGCTTCCAGCGCTGGGACTGGGCATATTTATGAGCCTGGTGCCACTGGCGCCAGGACAGGGTCCAAAAGGTCCCAATTGGGACTGGCTGGCACTCGGAACCTGGGTTATGGGTCTGCTTCCAAGGGAGTTGGGTAAGTCCTGACCTTTTGGAAGCAGAGATCATGACACAGGCCCCCACCCATGTCTCCCACCACCCCCACCCCCCAGCCACCGGGGGCAACCTCCACCAGGCCCCCACCCATGTCTCCCACCACCCCCACCCCCCAGCAGTGCAGGGGCAGCCTCCACCAGGCCCCCACTCATGTCACCCACCACCCCCACCCCCAGCAGTGCAGGGGCAGCCTCCACCAGTCCCCACTCATATCTCCCACCACCCCACCCCCCAGCCACCAGGGGCAGCCTCCACCAGGCCCCCACCCATGTCTCTCACCACCCCCACCCCCAGCACTGTCGGTCACCTGCCAGCAGGCCCCCACCCATGTCCAACCATGTTCCCCACCACCCCCACCCCCCAGCACTGTTTGTCACCTGCCAGCAGACCCCACCCATGTTTCCCACCACCTCCACCCCCCAGCCACCAGGGGCAGCCTCCACCAGGCCCCCACTCATGTCTCCCTGCACCCCCACCCCCGAGGAGTGCAGGGGCAGCCTCCACCAGGCCCCCACCCATGTCTCCCACCACCCCCACCCCCCAGCAGTGCACGGGCGGCCTCCACCAGGTTCCCACCCATGTCTCCCACCACCCCCACCCCCCAGCAGTGCAGGGGCACCCACCACCAGGCCCCCACCCATGTCTCCCACCACCCCCACCCCCCAGCAGTGCAGGGGCAGCCTCCACCAGGCCCCCACCCATGTCTCCCACCACTCCCACCCCCCAGCAACCAGGGGCAGCCTCCACCAGGCTCCCACTCATGTATCCCAGCACCCGCACCCCCCAGCAGTGCAGGGGCAGCCTCCTCCAGGCCCCCACTCATGTCCAACTCATGTCTCCCATCACCCCCACCCCCAGCAGTGCAGGGGCAGCCTCCACCAGGCCCCCACTCATGTCCAACTCATGTCTCCCATCACCCCCACCCCCAGCAGTGCAGGGGCAGCCTCCACCAGTCCCCCACTCATATCTCCCACCACCCCCACCCCCCAGCCACAAGGGGCAGCCTCCACCAGGCCCCCACCCATGTCTCCCACCACCCCCACCCCCCAGCACTGTGGGTCACCTGCCAGCAGGCCCCCACCCATGTCCAACCATGTTCCCCACCACCCCCACCCCCCAGCACTGTGGGGCACCTGCCAGCAGGCCCCACCCATGTCTCCCACCACCCCCACCCCCCAGCCACCAGGGGCAGCCTCCACCAGGCCCCCACCCATCTCTCCCACCACCCCCACCCCCCAGCCACCAGGGGCAGCCTCCACCAGGCCCCCACTCATGTCTCCCTGCACCCCCACCCCCCAGCAGTGCAGGGGCAGCCTCCACCAGGCCCCCACTCATGTCCAACTCATGTCTCCCATCACCCCCACCCCCAGCAGTGCAGGGGCAGCCTCCACCAGGCCCACACTCATGTCCAACTCATGTCTCCCATCACCCCCACCCCCAGCAGTGCAGGGGCAGCCTCCAACAGGCCCCCACCCATGTCTCCCACCACCCCCACCCCCCAGCCACCAGGGGCAGCCTCCACCAGGCCCCCACTCATGTCTCCCTGCACCCCCACCCCCCAGCAGTGCAGGGGCAGCCTCCACCTGGCCCCCACTCATGTCCAACTCATGTCTCCCATCACCCCCACCCCCAGCAGTGCATGGGTAGCCTCCACCAGGCCCCCACTCATGTCCAACTCATGTCTCCCATCACTCCCAGCCCCCAGCCACCAGGGGCAGCCTCCACCAGGCCCCCACCCATGTCTCCCACCACCCCCACCCCCCAGCCACCAGGGGCAGCCTCCACCAGGCCCCCACTCATGTCTCCCTGCACCCCCACCCCCCGGCAGTGCAGGGGCAGCCTCCACCAGGCCCCCACTCATGTCCAACTCATGTCTCCCATCACCCCCACCCCCAGCAGTGCAGGGGCAGCCTCCACCAGGCCCCCACTCATGTCCAACTCATGTCTCCCATCACCCCCACCCCCAGCAGTGCAGGGGCAGCCTCCACCAGGCCCCCACCCATGTCTCCCACCACCACCACCACGCAGCCACCAGGGGCAGCCTCCACCAGGCCCCCACTCATGTCTCCCTGCACCCCCACCCCCCAGCAGTGCAGGGGCAGCTTCCTCCAGGCCCCCACTCATGTCCAACTCATGTCTCCAATCACCCCCACCCCCAGCAGTGCAGGGGCAGCCTCAACCAGGCCCCCACTCATGTCCAACTCATGTCTCCCATCACCCCCACCCCCAGCAGTGCAGGGGCAGCCTCCACCAGTCCCCCACTCATATCTCCCACCACCCCCACCCCCCAGCCACCAGGGGCAGCCTCCACCAGGCCCCCACCCATGTCTCCCACCACCCCAACCCCCCAGCACTTTGGGTCACCTGCCAGCAGGCCCCCACCCATGTCCAACCATATCTCCCATCACCCCCACCCCCAGCAGTGCAGGGGCAGCCTCCACCAGGCCCCCACTCATGTCCAACTCATGTCTCCCATCACCCCCACCCCCAGCAGTGCAGGGGCAGCCTCCAACAGGACCACACTCATGTCTTCCATCACCCCCACCCCCCAGCAGTGCAGGGGCAGCCTCCACCAGGCCCCCACCCATGTCTCCCACCACCCCCACCCCCCCAGTCACCAGGGGCAGCCTCCACCAGGTCCCCACCCATGTCTCCCACCACCCCCACCCCCCATCAGTGCAGGGGCAGCCTCCACCAGGCCCCCACCCATGTCTCACACCACCACCACCCCCCAGCACTGTGGGGCACCTGCCAGCAGGCCCCCACCCATGTCCAACTCATGTTCCCCACCACCCCCACACCCCAGCAGTGCAGGGGCAGCCTCCACCAGGCCCCCACTCATGTCTCCCATCACCCCCACCCCCCAGCCACCAGGGGCAGCCTCCACCAGGCCCCCACTCATGTCTCCCTGCACCCCCACCCCCCAGCAGTGCAGGGGCAGCCTCCACCAGTCCCCCGCCCATATCTCCCACCACCCCCACCCCCCAGCCACCAGGGGCAGCCTCCACCAGGCCCCCACCCATGTCTCCCACCACCCCCACCACCCAGCCACCAGGGGCGTCCTCCACCAGGCCCCCACCCATGTCTCCCACCACCCCCACCCCCCAGCAGTGCAGGGGCAGCCTCACCAGGCCCCCACTCATGTCTCCCACCACCCCCACCCCCCAGCAGTGCAGGGGCAGCCTCCACCAGTCCCCCACTCATATCTCCCACCACCCCCACCCCCCAGCCACCAGGGGCAGCCTCCACCAGGCCCCCACCCATGTCTCCCACCACCCCCACCCCCCAGCACTGTGGGTCACCTGCCAGCAGGCCCCCACCCATGTCCAACCATGTTCCCCACCACCCGCACCCCCCAGCACTGTGGGGCACCTGCCAGCAGACCCCACCCATGTCTCCCACCACCTCCACCCCCCAGCCACCAGGGGAAGCCTCTACCAGGCCCCCACCCATGTCTCCCACCACCCCCACCCCCAACAGTGCAGGGGCATCCTCCACCAGGCCCCTACCCATGTCTCCCACCACCCCCACCCCCCAGCAGTGCAGGGGCAGCCTCCACCAGGCCCCCACCCATGTCTCACACCACCCCCACCCCCAGCACTGTGGGGCACCTGCCAGCAGGCCCCCACCCATGTCCAACCATGTTCCCCACCACCCCCACCACCCAGCACTGTGGGGCACCTGCCAGCAGGCCCCACCCATGTCTCCCACCACCCCCACCCCCCAGCCACCAGGGGCAGCCTCCACCAGGCCCCCACCCATGTCTCCCACCACCCCCAACCCCCAGCCACCAGGGGCAGCCTCCACCAGGCCCCCACTCATGTCTCCCTGCACCCCCACCCCCCAGCAGTGCAGGGGCAGCCTCCACCAGGCCCCCACTCATCTCCAACTCATGTCTCCCATCACCCCCACCCCCAGAAGTGCAGGAGCAGCCTCCACCAGGCCCCCACTCATGTCCAACTCATGTCTCCCATCACCCCCACCCCCAGCAGTGCAGGGGCAGCCTCCACCAGGTCCCCACCCATGTCTCCCACCACCCCCACCCCCCAGCAGTGCAGGAGCACCCACCACCAGGCCCCCACCCATGTCTCCCACCACCCCCACCCCCCAGCAGTGCAGGGGCAGCCTCCACCAGGTCCCCATCCATGTCTCCCACCACCCCCACCCCCCAGCAGTGCAGGGGCACCCACCACCAGGCCCCCACCCATGTCTCCCACCACCCCCACCCCCCAGCAGTGCAGGGGCAGCATCCACCAGGCCCCCACCCATGTCTCCCACCACCCCCACCCCCAGCAGTGCAGGGGCACCCACCACCAGGCCCCCACCCATGTCTCCCACCACCCCCACCCCCCAGGACTGTGGGGCACCTGCCAGCAGGCCCCCACCCATGTGCAACTCATGTTCCCCAGCCAACATGTCATCACAATCTAGATCCCTGGTCCCTATGGTCAGCCTCCAAAAGCAAAACACCCACCCGGGTATTGCATCCACCCACTCATAATTTGCAATTACATCACAGAACACCAATTGCAAGTTCCGAAACAAACACATTTCCCTCACATACACCCAATAGGTGTCAGTGAATCTCAAAACACATATCATGAAATGCATGAAACCAATGAGATACCACACATTGAAGTTCACCAAAAATAATATGTATTAAAGGAAACATCAATAGAATAAAAAATGAAGAAACAGAAACGTGAATGTACAAAAATGAAAAGAAGCATGTTGTCATGATCTCTGCTTCCAAAAGGTCAGGGTTTTCCCAACTCCCTAGGAAGCAGATCCATAACCCAGGTTCCGAGTGCCAACCAGTCCCAATTGGGACCTTTTGGACCCAGTCCTGGCGCCAGTGGCACCAGGCTCATAAATATGCCCAGTCCCAGCGCTGGAAGCGCCGGGCTCATAATGCTTGGGTGGACTTACCTGCAGCAGACCATGCTGCTTACTTGCCTGCCAGTTGAGCCTCTGATCCTCTTCTGTTTGGAACTACTTTACCTGTTGGGTGGGGCTGGAGCCACTCCCTAGATTTAGAACACTGGAACTCTTCTGGAAGGCAGGAACTCTTTTCTTACCAGGAACTCTTTTCTTACTTAGGCGTGGCTGTGGAAGGAGACAACTAAGCACTACAGGAGGCTATTTAAACCACACCCGGTGGATGAATCTTGCTTTGCGTTATTCTGCACCCTCTGCAGCAGGACGCTCATCGTGTCTTCTGCATCCAGTCCTGGGCCTAAGGAAAAAGGCTTACCATCCTGAATCCAGTCTTCAGCAACACCTATAAAGACAAGAAAGAACAGGTTAGCATTCCGGCATCTGAAAGGCAAAGGCTTACCATGCTGAATCCAGTCTTCAGCAACACCTATAAAGACAAGAAAGAACAGGTTAGCATTCCGGCATCGGAAAGGCAAAGGCTTACCTACTCTTCCTGCGCTCCGGAGGTCTTCATACTGCATTCCGGCATCTGAAAGACAAAAGCTTACCAACTCTTCGCACGCTCCGGAGGCCTTCGGCGCTGCATCCGCATCTGAAAGACAAAACAAGGTGCGTTTAAAGACATTGGGGAACTTTAATACTCACGTGCCAATACTCCTTTCCACATCTAATCCAGTGGGTATTCCGGCACCCTGCAGCCGCTCCGAACTCGTACCTGCAAAATAAAAAGACAGTTAGAGCGCATCGTGAAGCAGGCAACAAGCGCTTACTCACGTGCTTCCAGGCGCTTCTATTCATCACACGAGCTCCATCTTCAACTCACTTCAGCCCGTCATCCGCCATCGCCGGAACCCTGCAAAACAAGAGACATCATTACTAAAGACTTTAAAAAGACATTTGAATGACTCGAAACTTACCGTTCGTGCAGTAAACGACGGACAGCAGTCCTTTGAAGTCAAGAGGCCTGCGCTACCTATCCAGTGAAGAAACTGGCTACAGCACCCTGCCCCGAGGCAGATGGAGAGCTCGGCATTCACTTACCTAAGGTGAGAGCGTTAACCTTTGGGGTCTACAGGAGAGGAGAAGAGGAAAGAGATAGGGACACCCCAATAACCCCAGTTCATTAACCTCATATTTTCTATCTGCAGACATCTTACTCTACACATCAGGCATACAGTGCACAGAGGTCCAGCCCAAAGAGCCAACCGGGTGCTACACATCACCTTTGAAGATACGGTAGTCACCCAGTCAAGACTGGCGCCTCTGCGAGAATCAGGTGAGCGTTACAAATGTCCATCAAAAAAAGCAAAACCAACAATAAAAATCCAAAGTAATGTCCAAAGTCAATGTCCACAAAACAAAATCCAATGGGAAATAAAAAAGAAAACCATTGCTCCATGGTCAAAAATAGAAAAAAAAATACAATCCAACTGTCAACTATGTACATGGGAACAATCTAGGGTCCATTATCCCAACAAAATAAAGGAAACCTATCTAACTACACTAACTAATAAAATAAACTATATACAAAAATGTGGCCAATGTCCGAAAGGTCCAAATAAAATAAAAACAAAAATGAAACCTAACACTACCTAGAAACTATGTACAAGGGCAGCGGGCTAGTTTCTCGGCTCACTTGTGGATGTTCCGGGCCAGGGCATCATCGAACTCCTCCTCAATGTCCCGGAGGCGGTCCTGCTCCATGGTCCCGAGGGTCCGCAGGGCCGCCGACGTCTCCACCTCCAAACCCCTGCGGATTGCCTCTAGGCACTCGGCCCGCCTCAGGGCCCTCCGCATGGAGTTCTCCACCCTGACCATTGTGAGCCGTGCCTCTTCCGCCCGCTGCCGCACCGCATCTATGGCGTGGCCCAACCGTTGCCACACGGAAGACACTCTCTGTCCTGGGTCCTCCTGCCCTCCGGCCGATGCCTGCCCCTCCGATGTCGAAGGCCCCGAGCCTTCATGGCTCCCACCACGTTGCTGCTGCTGCTGTGCCTCTACCCGTGCACTGCCTCCTGCTGCCTGCACATCCTCCGCCGGCTGGGGTGCAGTTGTTGATGTGGCCACCCCTGCTGGACGTCCGACTCCCGATTGTGGCAGGGATGCCTCCTCCACCAGCCTGGCCGCACCGTTAGAGGCAGTTCCACAGGGCACCCAGGTGACTGATGGGTGGGAAGATGGCACAGAGGACGACTGGCGCGTAGGGGGTCCAGTTGAGGAGGGGGTCGGAGCAAGCCCCATCAGACGGAGGAATCCGGCCTGGGTTACCTGTCCCAGTAGGCTGAAGTGGTCAACGAGCCATTCGAGATGACTCGCAGTCTCTTCATGAAAAGACTGCAGGTCACCTTGCATGGCCCGTTGACGCAACACCACACCAGCCAGGACAGGCTCAACCCGGACCTGGATAGCCACGTCCGCAGGCAGAGGAAGGCCAGTTGACGTGAGCTCATCCCCTGCCTGAAAACGGGTCTGGACGTAGGCATCCCTGCTGGTGCAAGATGATGCAGGGACAGGATTGCACACAGGCACATCCGCGGCGGCCTGTGCTGCCTCCTGTCCCTGGTCCTGCACTGCACCACTAGCACCAGTGGGATCCCCACTCCCAGACCCCGTCTCTGGTGCTTGCACGGCCTCCTCCTCCACCAAACCCCCCACCAACCTGGATGACTCTGTGCCATCTTCCCCTGTTGGGCCCTGTGGGGTCCCAGCTGCCCCTACTGCTGCCGAGGAGTCCAACTCCAACCTCCGCCTCTTGGACCTCCCCCCGGCAGCTGCGGCCTGGGACGCGGCACCGGACTCCTCACTCCCCGACGAGATGACAACCTGGGAGGGGAGCCGGGCCTTGCGTCTCCGGCTGGCGGTCGGATCCCCGCCGCTGTGCTCCACAGCACCTTCTCCGCCCTCTTCATCAGTTGACGCTGCAGACAGGGAGAAAAAAAACACAGGCATCAGGGCACTGTACAATGGACACAAACACACATGACAGTTGTACATGAGTGGCATTGGCAAACCTCAGACATGTCATCACAATCCCCAACACACATGTCATTACAACTCGCACACATGAGCCATACCACAGCCATATCGCAACTGCCACCACCATCCATACACATACAACAGCATGAGCAGCCAAAGGTGAGCCAGACATCACATGCAACACAGGAAGTGCACCACACATGTACACACACCACCACACTTGCATGCATGTGTACACCTCTTCCAAGTGTCGCACTGTTCAGACGCGCATCCATGTCACATCTGCCAATCAGGCTTCCACATACCGCTGTCACATGGATCCATGTTGCATCACTGTTGCACCCTTGTCAAATACACACACATGCACATGTACGCAGTGCTGATACATGCAGCCGAAAACAACATACATGCGTGACATCACAGACATGTCTACTTACATACACATTCATCCAAACATGTGTGCCCACACAACTGCATTTGGCATGCAAGCCTACACACACAAGCACCATCCATGTCTCACACATTACAGCCCTCGCATGTGTCAGCCCCACGGCCCTGTACACCCCCACCCATACTCGACCCCATACAAACAGATGTGCAACCTGCACACTACTGAATAATCACCACAAGCACTGCTCACAATCAGGATGCATGTACACTCACCGCTCGACTCCAGACGGGTCTGCTTCTCAAGGACCTGGACGTGGAGCGCTGGGGATATGCGTTCCAGGACCCTCATCTGTTCTTCCGACAAGTGGCCCCGGCGCCCCTTGGCATCTGCTGCCTTCAAGAGGCGCCGGGCCTTGTTCAGGGTCCTGGACCTGAAGTCCTACCAGCGCTTCCTGACATGTTGTAAGTCGCGGACTGCCACCCCATCCGCGTTGATGGCAGTCACGATGTCAGTCCAGATCCGAGTCCGTCCTTCCTTGTCGCCGCGGGAACTTCCGAAGAGGGCATCATACTACCCCAGGACTTGCTCCACCAGGACACCAACTTCGATGGCACTGAAGCTGGTGCCCCTCTGCCTCTCTGGCCGGGGGTTGTCAGTGGTCATAGATGGTGTTTGCCCCGACATGACAACCCCAGAGGCAGGAGTGGGTGGGCAACTGGGTCCTGGGGCTGGTCTGTGGAGCGATGGAATCCCAGTCGGGAGTCTTCGGTTCCAGCAGGGGTGGTCACAGCAACAGCACCCCTGGCTGATGTGCAGGCAGCAAATGGCAGGGCACGTGGGCAGCAGGCAGTCAGGCAGCAGCAGATGGCAGGTGGGAGCGTGCTCGGGGCTCTGGGAGGCAGTAGTTCGGCCTTCTGGGCAGGAGCGTGGTCTTCCGTGTGCTTACGCGTGGCCAGCTTGATACGGAGTGATTTGGCACATGAAAAATCTGGACGTCAGCGTGTAATTCGAGGAAAGGCCCTTAGCGCGTAAGCGCTGCACGCATACGCATTTTCATTGGACAGAAGGCCCCTCAAGCGCAATCGCCCCTGTGACGTGACGCGTACAGATGTGCATGGGCATTTCAGCTCGGGTGAAAAACTGCACGTCCGCGTGTAATACGAGGAAAGGGCCCATGCGCGTAAGCGCATGGAAAACTGCACGTCCGCGTGTAATACGAGGAAAGGCCCTTACCGCGTATGCACGGCAGCACGCATATGCGATTTCATTGGACCAAAGGCCCTTAGCGCGTGAGCGCGTCTGTAACGTGACGCGCGCAGGTGTTTCCCTCATTGCACGTGATGACAGAGCACACATGGATTTCCACCAATCGTGTGTGAAAGTTCCCGGCACCCCGGAACACACGTACCCAGGCTAATCGCGTGTGGAACTTCCCGCGCACCCCGAAACACACGTACCCAGGCCAGTTGCGTGTACGCTCACTCCCCTCCGATCACACGCGATGACACTCGGACCGTATCCGAATACGGGAAACTCGCGCACGGCAAAAGACGTGCACAGGCGTCAACGCGTCTGCCACACGAAGGCAGGCGAAGCGTCCCCGCGCACAGCATAAAAGTGCGCGCAAACAACAAACGCGTATATACAGCTACGATGAATGCCCCATTTGTCGCTGCACTGATCGTGGGACACCGCAGGAGGAGGAGAATAGCCAGGGCATGCATTTTCGCACCACGGACAAGCCTTTTTGGGATGCCTGACGGCCAGGTCTATGGCAGGTATAGGTTTCCACCCCATATCATCCTAGACCTGGTCAGGGAGTGGGAAGATGACCTCACATCCCCCACCCTTTGCTCCCAAGCATTGAGCCCCTTGGAGAAGCTGCTCAATGTCCTGCATTTTTTGGCCACTGGGTCATTTCAGCAGACCACTGCCATAGTGGGGGGGGTCTCACAGGCCACACAGTCACGCTGCCTACACCAGGTTCTGGCAATCATGACAGCGCGCCCCTCAGTCCGCAGGCACATATACATGCCCAGAACACCCGCAGAAAGGCAGGCCGTTGTCCTGGATTTTTTCAGGGTGGCACACTTCCCCAAAGCATGTGGCCCTACGTCCACCTAAGGCCATTGAGCACATCTACTGAAACCGCAAGCACTGGCAATCCATCAATGTACAGGTGGTATGTGATGCAAAGGGAATCATCACCTCTGTCTATGCAAACTACCCTGGCTCCACCCATGACAGTTCCATATACAGAATGTCCGCCCTGAGCCGGGCCCTGGAAGCTGGGCAGCATGGCGACACATGGCTCCTAGGTCAGTACAAATGCCCTTGCACATGCATGCAAGTCACACACAGACAAATATCCAAACCCTAATAATCTCAACTATTATCACTTCCCCAGGGGACAGTGCCTACCCTCTGAGCAACCACATGATGACGCCAATCCGGAACCCCACCACACCACCCCAGGTAAGATACAACGCCGCCCATATATAACAACCAGGGGCATAGTGGAGCGCACATTCGGAGTGCTCAAGTCACGTTTCCGCTCCCTTGACCGCTCTGGTGGGCAACTACTCTATGCACCACCAGTAGTGTGCAGGATCATTGTGGCAGCATGTGTCTTGCACAATGTTGCAACACGGCAGGGCGTCCCGGTGGACATGGTGGTGCCCCCACATCCCCAACCACAGGTACAGGCGCTGCCCATGGGAGGGGACAGGGCATGTGGCGAGGAAGCCCGGACCCAGCTTGTGGCCACATTTTTCACCTAAACTCCCACCCCTGCGGAGTGCACACAGGCCTGGCACATACCAGGTGACAATCGATGATGACAAAGAGACAGTTAACTGTCACAACCCTACCACCCTGAGAAAGTTGCCATGGAAGTGCCACATCGTCTGCATCCCTAGCAACTTAAACACAAGCTATCCTGTGTGACCAAAAGGCACACATGTGACATATGACATGATATGGGCCATACACAAGTATTCCAAGGCGCAATAAGGCAGGGAGGGGGGAATAAGGGAACACAGAGAACGGTACTACTAGGCCAGGTGTCATTGGGATCGTGCAAGTGCAGGGGTAGGGGGAATGGGAAAAGTGCAAGGGGAAGGGTGGGGGGGAGTCCAGTACAGGGGAAGTAGCCCAAAAAAATAATACATAGGTCGCCTGGTGGCAACTACAAAGGTAAGTGCAGACAAGTGCTGGGAAGGGAGGGCTGTAGGGATAGAGAGACAGTACTGCAGTGCAGGGGTTGCCAGGGAGGCAGTGCAAGTGGAGAGTGGCTGGGCCAGGGACCGAGGTCGGTGAGAGTGGCCCAGTTGCAGCTCCTGTGCAGTTCCAGTGGAGAATTCTGCAAGGGAGAGGCAGACAGTAAGCAGAAGCAAAGAGGAAGGTCTTGAGGTGCTTCCAGAACTAGAGATGATTCCCCTCAAGTTCAAGTCAGGCCGGAAGCCTGTTCCAGGGGGAGGGCCCTGCTGCGGAGAGAAATCTACCCCCAGCTAGTTGCTCTGAGAAGCGGATGACACGGACATGCAAGGTGTGCATCACACACACCTGCAAACCAGACCATGGCCATCACTGTCATGTCACTCAAACCCTCCCAAACATCAACATGACATGGCATGCAATACCCATACACCAACACAGTAACGATAAGGTACACATTGCCATGTCCTAAATGCACAGTGGCATCGGACACTGCTGCCTGACCCGGAATCAGATGAAATGACAGACCAACAACCTCCCACCCAAAATAAGTCATTTCCAAATGCATTACAACAGTCATAGACGTAACATCACAATGAATGCCTGTCTACATGCACATTATGCATTGCAAAAACAACACTGCAGCTCATGTGTGCAGTGTCCTTCTCCTGCATCACACTGCTCAGAGCACAGCACAGTGAACAGCCATTGTATGTGATGCACACCCTGAGCATCACATCTAAGTGACAGACCACGTCAAACATCAAATTAGGCATGTACTGGATCCATGATCGGTCACAGAACATGTGCTGCCGGGACACAGTGGGCACCAGAAGGCAAACAGTGTACATGTGGATATGCAAGGGTGGGAGTACATGTAGTGCATCAGAGTGCAAGTGTGTGGTTCTGCAAGGACATGCACTCCACATATGCATTGTGCACTCAAGTGACCATCAGTGTTCCCTACACATCACATGTGAACATCCACCATGTGTACACCCCAGCATGTCAAACCACAACTATCCCCTCGCACCTGAAAAGAAAACACAACACATGAACAGGCATTGATCAGCAGAACACAACATGTACATAGGATACCACCATTACTATGTCAGAGTTCCCATCACACTGCAGGGCAAGGCAACTATCAACAACAACCCCCCCCATCCCTCACAAATGACTATGACCCACTGAACAACTGCACCCGGGTCATGGAGCCTCCAAACCTCAATTCCACCTGGCCACAGGATCACCTTTACCCTTCGTCACCATCTCCCACCTTGTGTGTAAAAAGATGCCTGAACCCTCAGAATCCACACTCATTTCCAAAATCACAAAATCCAAGGCATAAAAATGAACCCGAACACCCTCCAGTAGATGACTTGACGTAGCAGTACCTCACAAAGGCCAAGTACTACCACAATGATGCAACAACCAAGGTAGCACAGCAAAACAATGTCACGACAGGATGTGAGACATGTGTGGTACATGACATAGGATGATGTACCATGAATGAATGTGTACTGTCACAGGTCCCCTGTACAGGCGCGGGAGTATCACGAAACAACCACCCCCACCATGTCCCGGGTGCCTGCAAGGTCAAACTCACACAGGCCCCTGAGACCCTGGTGGGGAATTAGGTTCAGGGATATGCAGTCGGGACAGGTGTTGACACACTGGATGACTGGAATGAGCGGCAGGAGAGGGGAGGAGGAATGACACATGAAACTAGGGAATGCACGAAAATGTACAACCTGCATGAACACATACACAATCCAAACAAACTTGGACATCATTGTCATGGCCTTCTGTAGTCCAGGCTCAGGAGTGGTACGAACCAACCACCCCCTCTAGGGTTTTGGCGCCTGCAAGTTCGGGGCTTACACAGGCATCCGCAACCCCAGTGGGGAAAGAGGGTCAGGGAACGTTGCTTGGATAGGCACAGGAAGCAGGAACACCGGGTAGAGGGTACAGGTTTCAAAATTGCATAGGATCACGGGTGATTAGGGAGAAAAAAACATACCAAATTGAACCCCACATACATCCATGCATCAGTACACTCCCCAGCAAGCCTATGCAGAGCAGTTCGTAAGAAAAACAACAAGACACTTAGCTCTGGTTTTGAGTGCTGGCCTCCTGTCTGTGCACTCTCAGGTCCGGTTACTGGAGCACTGCAATGCTGCAAAGAGAGACACAGTCAACAATCTGTACGTGCCAATTGCACAAAAACACAACACCAAACATGCCCCATAGCAACAGACTACTCTACAAACAGACAATCTGTGGTTGATGCTTCATACCCATATATAACATCACCCCTGTGACGGGTCATACACAGTCAATGCAGTAAGGCAGCCGCTGCTGGGTGCGTGGCAAATGGAACACCAATGTGTCACAATTCACACAACATGCAATGTTCCCTGGGTAAGCAGACAGACGCATATAGCAAGCCATGACTACAGAGCAAATTGCGTACCACCATGACCGAAACTAAGTTGGCAGTGCATTTATCATGAAGAACGTGGAAAAGACATGCACTGCACCCGAGTATGTCCCTTGCTGTATGTCCCTGTGAGCTGCCCCTTTCCATGTCTCGGAAGGCTACATGGTTGATACAAGTGGCTCAATGGACCTTGGTGTACCGGAGGGTATGTGCCACTGCCCCTGCATGTGTCCCAGACAACCCTACTATCAGCAGCCATCAGTTCACAAACACATCTGAGCTGCATTGTGTGCTTCAACACCAATATTCGTCTAAGCTCGCCCTCAGTGCTGTGACTAAGCCTGCATGTGCAACTCGCCTGGTGCAAGCTTTGCTGTGTCGTGGCCCCCCTGTGATGCTCACCTTGCCTGGAGTTCCTTGGAACATGTCAGCAGTTCTAGGATGTGGGTCTACAATCACTGTGCCTCTGCTTCTGCACACTTGTGCATGTGGGCACCAACAAACGGGTCCAGAATTCCGTCGTCCAATGGGCCATGTCTGCTGGCAAAGGTGCTCTGGAGGCTCATCACCCTGCAGAAAGGGCATGAAACACATGATTAATGCTTCAAAGTCATCTCTGTGTGTCTCATCAGGCATCTCATTACTTGACCATGTCAGAGAGTCACATCAGAAATCACACCATCAGTCCGTCTTTCACCTCCAAAGTGTGGAACACTATCTACAGCATGAATTGCAACAAGCACATGTACAGGAAATATATGAAACATACTACACAATGCATAGCAATCAATGTCCACATTAATCATGACACACCCCATCTAGCTAAAGCTGAACAGTGGACAATGACACCTAAATCATCCCCACTAGGGGTGTCAACACAAGTCACACAGCACCAGACATGAGACAGATATGACAGTCCAAAGCCCTTGTGTAAAATGCTGTAACACCGAACCATCCTTGCGAGCCCATGGATAAGGGAGGCAGGGGTGGCATATGTAAGTCAAGGAACCCAAGCAGCAAACACATGCACAAGACAACCATGAAGGGCCCAGCTGGAACAGACAGTTGATGCCTTCAAAAGCCACAAAGCACCGCACCGTCACATGAAAGCACAATAGTCTAGCAATTTTAAACTAAATCAACTATTAACTAATTACACTAACTATGGAAAACCTACATTACCTATTTAAACTAACTATCAAACAGAAACTTAACTAACTAAACTAAAAGAAAAATCAAAAATGGCCACATACGCCCCGGGGGGAGGGGAGACACCCAGGAGGGGGGAGGTACAGGGTGCTGCTCAACATCTACATGCGATGATGCTGAGCCAAAAAAAAATCCTCCATGGGCTCAATGCCTGCACAGCACGACCTATGTGGGAGATAGATGGTCGTCCAAGTCTGGCTCATCCTGGAAAGGAGGACGTGGCACAGTAGCCTGGCCACGCCTAGCCGCAGCTTGCCCCTTGTCGGCAGCAAGTCTGCCGGATGGGTGAGCCTGGTTCTGTGTGGCGATGTGACGTAGGTCTGCATGCAGAACCTCCCGTGATACACGTGCTTCCTCTTGCAAGGTAGCACGTGTAACATGGAGTTCCTCCTGCAAGGCCTGGCTGGACAACCGCTGCACCTCCCGGCAAGCCTGTAGCTCAGCCGAGATGGTACGCTCAAGCTGTGCAAACCTCTCCTCTGCCTGCTGCCTCTGGGACATCATAAGGACACCCAGAGTGGATCTGAGGGAAGCATACTCCTCCCTCAGGGCATCCATGTGCGCCTCTGCGTGAGCAGCAATTGCTTGACGCAGAGATGACATTTCAGCCTGGCGTGCCCTGTCTGAAGCCGCCATGGCCGTGGACCGTGCCGCCTGCTGCTGGAGAAGCACCTGCCTAGCAGTGGGGAGCACAGATCGGGCCACACGCTCCATGCTCTCAGCGATGTTCTCCATTGCTGCCCCCTGCCGTTCGGAATTGGCAGTCATGTCTTGCTCCCACTCAGTATACAGCGGTTGCGCACGGCGACCGCGTTGCCGGGCTTGACCCCTGCAGGACCCAAGGACCAGGAGTCCTCGCTGTGTTGGAACCACCTGCGGCTCCACGACTACATGCCCCCATCGACGTGATGTCCCAAGCACATCAGTGACTGGTGTGGAGGGTGACCCTGCGTCCCGATCCACCACAGGCGGAGGAACCAAGACTGTCTGATCCCTCAGTGCAGGTGTCGCAGACAGAGGAGTGTCCACATCAGAATCACTCACCCCTGACACATGGACTTGATGCTCATCCAACTCAACATGGACGTCAGAGTCGTCATCAAGGCTGGACTCATAGGCAGCCAGAGACAAGATGGACTGCAGCACTTGGGGGTTTTCGTGGCCTACCACCACACGACCCCCACTAGTGCTGGGTTGATGTGGCGTTACCAACCCTGTGTCTGGCATGACAACACCATCCTCTGCCTCAATTGCGTCATTACCTGAAAAATAGAGAGAAAAAGGTCAATACACATGTCAGAAGCACACGACACACACACACACCGACAGCAAAGGCATCCGGCAGACATGTGACACACAACATATGACCTGGCATGCATGCTGGGTATACTTTGAATAGCTTCTGTGATCAGACCTGTTGAAAGGTGGCAGTTTCCATGGAAGTGGGTCTATGCAGTGCAGAAAATGTGTACGCCACTCACTACCTACATGTACAAGCACTACATGGTGTGTGCCAGGAAATGTGAAGGCAGTGCAATGTCAAATTCAGACATCACGTGCATTGTGCATTCAATGTGTACCATGTCTAGAAGCCAAGCACCCCTCCACCCCAGTACCAAAGCAGGGATGCCTAGCATGTTATCAAAAGGCTGACCATACACCTGTGTATTGACAGGCAGTGTTGACTGGCATCAACAGCTTAATGTGATTCAAATTACAACACTGCAAATGATGCTGGGACAGTGGGCAGGACACATGATGGAAACTCCGGAGGCCGCCCACGTGTGAAGAAGACACAACAAGAGTTGGACAGAGTCATTGGCCTTTGAACAGGCTGAGGCCTGTGAGCCACACAGATTGTCAGAGCCTAAACATGTGTGCAACGCAGGACTGAGCCACAGTTGACATGGGAAGGCTGTTGAGATGGCAGGCAATGTATGTAACCAAGGACTTATATTACAGTGATCATCCAGTCAAGGACACATAGGGGCATGCATGCAATGCACATGGAGCATGAATGGGCACTCATGTCCCTGCGGGACATCTGACCCATGCACAGTACAAGTGAGATACCCTGCATCGAGTACTAAGGCTGTACCACACGGCATATGTCTGGCAGATTCTACGCTTGAAGTTTGCATCTACACAGGACACATGAACAAGAAAGTACACATTGGCAAGATTGAAGCAGACCAGTGCAAAGGTGGAACTGGGGTGCAGAGTGGCGGAGGAGGGGCAAGGGAGCATGCCTACATGGAGTCCCGCATGCAGGCAGAGGAGACATGCATGAGGGTAGCATTGCATTACTTACACATCAGAACCATGTACACGTCACATGTAGCAGCAATCATGCACAACACATCCCACAAGTGAAACACACACGTCCTCAACAAACACGCATCAACACTCACTGGACTGGGCATCAAAGTCCAGCTTCTCTCCCACTCCTTCGACCAATTCAGGTGGTATGAACTCCGCAACGAGAGCCTCATGCGGAGTGAGTTCTTCCTCCTCTGGTGCAGGCCCACCGCCAGTCACCAGAGTCAAGTTGTAATTTGAGGCACGCTTGGCCTTAGTGCTGCGCTTGATGTCATTCCAACGCTTTTTGACTCCTGCGCCATGCGCACCTCATGGCCGAATGAACTGACATGTTCCGCAACATGCTTCCAGTGGGTGTCACGTTGGGCAGCCGTGGTCTGACTATTGGCACCCACTAGCATGTCACGGCTGTGGCCCCGCACGTAGTCCACGAGGAAGTCCAGTTCCTGCTTACAGAAAGCCTGCGTTGGCAGACCCTGAGCCTGGGTGGCGGTGTCCACAGCTGCACCTGCAGCTGCAGCTACCACTACCCTTGGGCCAGTGGCAGTCGATGGAACGGACTGCCGGGTCATATGGGTGCCAGTGCCAGATGCAGGAGCTGCATCCCACGGAACCACAGGGGGTGGTGGCATGGCTGCACCGACAAATGGCACAACATTGTGCTCAAGTGGCGCACCCCTGCCTCTTCCTCCTCTGTGGCTGCCCTGGACACCATGGAGTCCCCCTACTCCCTGCTCACCACGGCCACGTCCCCGACCACGCCTGCCACGAGGAGTACGCCCAGCTGAGGCGCCCCTCACCTATGGTGGCCTCCCAACCATGGCACAGATGTAGTAGTGCTGGCACAGATGGAGTGGTGCCAATGGGAGGTGTACACCACAATTGACCTGGGCAATTGGGGTGAAGGGGGTGGGAAGCAAGATGTTAACAGCCCCCCTGCACCTGCAAGGCTGTATGTGACCCCGGTGATGTGGTGACGGGTCACGCAATGCTCAGGCACCCCAAAACTGCAGTAAAACCGTGCATGCAAACCTGCAGCCTACGTGCGTGGATTCAACCTCCCGCAGTACGCGGTGGCACCCAGTAACACGAATAACGCGTACGCGTGGGACACGCAGGCTACTATGACATCGAAAATGGGTGCGATACACAGGGGCACCCACAGTGGGAAAAAGAGCGTGTACGACTCACCGTCTGACTAGCGCGATGCAGAAAAACACGCATAGCCAATACCCCCGCCAAAAGAAGAGATACGTCCTTGATAGCTGTGAAGTTGTGATGGCGCGCGAAACAACAGGAAGCAGCAACACACGTCGGTCTCCACGAAAGGCACGTACAGCAAACTGCTGGGCCCTCTCACCTTTAACCCGTGCTGAGGGAAACGCACACGCGCGTCACGTCACTTACGCGCATGGGCCCTTTCCTCGTATTACACGCGGACGTGCAGTTTCCACGCGCGCTTACGCGCACTGCCCTTTCCTCGTATTACACGCGGACGTGCAGTTTCCACGCGTGCTTACGTGCATGGGCCCTTTCCTAGTATTACACGCAGACGTGCAGTTTTTCACGCGCGCTGAAATGCCCAGGCACGTCTGTACGCGTCACGTCACAGGGGCGCTTGCGCTTGAGGGGCCTTCTGTCTAACGAAAATGCGTATGCGTGCAGACACGCTTACGCGCTAAGGGCCTTTCCTCGAATTACACACTGACGTGCAGATTTTTCACATGCCAAATCACTCCGTATCAAGCTGACCACGCGTAAGCACACGGAAGACCACGCTCCTGCCCAGAAGGCCGAACTACTGCCCCCCAGAGCCCCGAGCACGCGCCCACCTGCCATCTGCTGCTGCCTGACTGCCTGCTGCCCACGTGCACTGCCATTTGCTGCCTGCACATCAGCCAGGGGTGCTGTTGCTGTGACCACCCCTGCTGGAACCGAAGACTCCTGACTGGGATTCCATCGCTCCACAGCCCAGCCCCAGGACCCAGTTGCCCACCCACTCCTGCCTCTGGGGTTGTCATGTCGGGGCAAACACCATCTGTGACCACTGACAACCCCCGGCCAGAGAGGCAGAGGGGCACCAGCATCAGTGCCACCGAAGTTGGTGTCCTGGTGGAGCAAGTCCTGGGGCAGTATGATGCCCTCTTCGGAAGGTCCCGCGCCGACAAGGAAGGACGGACTCGGATCTGGACTGACATCGTGACTGCCATCAACGCGGAGGGGGTGGCAGTCCGCGACTTACAACATGTCAGGAAGCGCTGGGAGGACTTCAGGTCCAGGACCTTGAACAAGGCACGGCGCCTCTTGAAGGCAGCGGATGCCAAGGGGCGCCGGGGCCACTTGTCAGAAGAACAGATGAGGGTCCTGGAATGCATACCCCCAGCACTCCACGTCCAGGTCCTTGAGAAGCAGACCCGTCTGTAGTCGAGCGGTGAGTGTACATGCATCTTGAATGTGAGCAGTGCATGTGGTGATTATTCAGTAGTGTGCAGGTTGCACATCTGTTTGTATGGGGTCGAGTATGGGTGGGGTGTACAGGGCCATGGGGCTGACACATGCGAGGGCTGTAATGTGTGAGACATGGATGGTGCTTGTGTGTGTAGGCTTGCATGCCAAATGCAGTTGTGTGGGCACACATGTTTGCATTAATGTGTATGTAAGTAGACATGTCTGTGATGTCACGCATGTATGTTGTTTTCGGCTGCATGTATCAGCACTGTGTACATGTGCATGTGTGTGTATTTGACAAGGGTGCAACAGTGATGCAACATGGATGCATGTGACAGCGGTATGTGGAAGCCTGATTGGCAGATGTGACATGGATGCCCGTCTGAACAGTGCGACACTTGGCAGAGGTGTACACATGCATGCAAGTGTGGTGGTGTGTGTACATGTGTGGTGCACTTCCTGTGTTGCATGTGATGTCTGGCTCACCTTTGGCTGCTCATGCTGTTGTATGTGTATGGATGGTGGTGGCAGTTGCGATATGGCTGTGGTATGGCTAATGTGTGCGAGTTGTAATGACATGTGTGTTGGGGATTGTGATGACATGTCTGAGGTTTGCCAATGAGACTCATGTACAACTGTCATGTGTGTATGTGTCCATTGTACAGTGCCCTGATGCCTGTGTTTTGTTTCTCCCTGTCTGCAGCGTCAACTGATGAAGAGGGCGGAGAAGGTGCTGTGGAGCACAGCGGCGGGGATCCGACCGCCAGCCGGAGACGCAAGGCCCGGCTCCCCTCCCAGGTTGTCATCTCGTCGGGGAGTGAGGAGTCCGGTGCCGCATCCCAGGCCGCAGCTGCCGGGGGGAGGTCCAAGAGGCGGAGGTTGGAGTTGGACTCCTCGGCAGCAGAAGGGGCAGCTGGGACCCCACATAGCCCAACAGGGGAAGATGGCACGGAGTCATCCAGGTTGGTGGGGGGTTTGGTGGAGGAGGAGGCCGTGCAAGCACCAGAGACGGGGTCTGGAGGTGGGGATCGCACTGGTGCTAGTGGTGCAGTGCAGGACCAGGGACAGGAGGCAGCACAGGCCACCGCGGAGGTGCCTGTGTGCAATCATGTCCCCGATCCTGTCCCTGCATCATCTTGCACCTGCAGGGATGCCTACGTCCAGACCCGTTTTCAGGCAGGGGATGAGCTCACGTCAACTGGCCTTCCTCTGCCTGCGGACGTGGCTATCCAGGTCCAGGTTGAGCCTGTCCTGGCTGGTGTGGCATTGCGTCAACGGGCCATGCGAGGTGACCTGCAGTCTTTTCATGAAGAGACTGCGAGTCATCTCGAATGGCTCGTTGACCACGTCAGCCTGCTGGGACAGGTCACCCAGGCCGGATTCCTCCGTCTGATTGGGCTTGCTCCGACCCCCTCCTCAACTGGACCCCCTACGCGCCAGTCGTCCTCTGTGCCATCTTCTCACCCATCAGTCACCTGGCTACCCTGTGGAGCTGCCTCTGACGGTGCGGCCAGGCTGGTGGAGGAGGCATCCCTGCCACAGTCGGGAGTCGGACGTCCAGCAGGGCTGGCCACATCAACAACTGCACCCCAGCCGGCGGAGGATGTGCAGGCAGCAGGAGGCAGTGCACGGGCAGAGGCACAGCAGCAGCAGCAACGTGGTAGGAGCCATGAAGGCTCGGGGCCTTCAATATCGGAGGGGCAGGCATCGGCCGGAGGCCAGGTGGACCCAGGACGGGGTGTGTCTTCTGTGTGGCAGCGGTTGGGCCAGCAGATAGGTGCGGAGCGGCGGCGGGCGGAAAAGGCGCGGCTCACAATGGTCAGGGCAGAGAACTCCATGCGGAGGGCCCTGAGGCGGGCCGAGTTCCTCGGGGCAATCCGCAGGGGGTTGGAGGAGGAGACAGCGTCATCCCTGCGGACCCTCGAGGCCATGGAACAGGACCGCCTCTGGGACATCGAACAGGAGTTCGATGATGCCCTGGCCCAGAACACCACGGAGTGAGCCGCTGGACTTGCCCGCGGCCTTTGTATATAGTTATATAGTTAGTGTTAGGTTTCCTTTATTTATTTTTTTTTATTTGGTTGCGATTGGACAATGCGCCACGTTTTTGTATGTTGTTCAGTTTTTAGTTAGTTGTCATAGTTAGGTTTCATTTGGTTGGGATCATGGACCCGGGATTATCTTGTAAATAGTTCTTCAATGGATTTTTCTTTTTTATGGAGTTTTTTCATCGCCATGGAGCAATGGTTTTTGTTTATCATTTACCCTTGGATTTATTTTCTGACTGTGACTTTGGACACCATTTATTTTGATTGTGCTGTGTGTTTTTGATTTTTTTCATGGACATTCATCTTCTTTTGGTTGTTTTGCTTTGTGGTTTTTCTCATTTCATTTCCATTCAAGTTGATTTTAAATACATTTATATTTTCATCCTTCAATGTGTCGTATCATCTCATTGCTTTCATGCATGTCATGTTGGGTGTTTTAACATTCACTTGCAGCCATTGTGTGTGACAGACATGTGTTCATTTGCATTATTTACATTGGGTGTGTAACATGTAATTGCCTTTGATATGTGGGTGGATGTGATAGTTGGTTGGGCCTTTTGGCAGGGGAGGATGGCCATTACGGACATGATTGGGGATTGGTGGGACCCAGGTGCAGGGGGGCATGGATGGGACATGGGCGAGGGCCTGGTGGAGGGTGCCCCTGCACTGCTGGGGGGTGGGGGTGGTGGGAGACATGGGTGGGGGCCTGCTGGCAGGTGCCCCACAGTGCTGGGGGGGTGGGGGTGCAGGGGTACATGAGTTGGACATGAGTGGGGGCCTGGTGGAGGCTGCCCCTGGTGGCTGGGGGATGGGGTGGTGGGGAACATGAGTTGGACATGGGTGGGGGCTTGCTGGCAGGTGCCCCACAGTGCTGGGGGGTGGGGGTGCAGATGTACATGAGTTGCACATGGGTGGGGGCCTGCTGGCAGGTGCCCCACAGTGCTGGGGGGTGGGGGTGCTGGGAGATATGGGTGGGGGCCTGGTGGAGGATGCCCCTGGTGGCTGGGGGGTGGGGGTGGTAGGAGACATCGGTGGGGGCCTGGTGGTGGGTGCCCCTGCACTGCTGGGGGGTGGGGGTGGTGGGAGACATGGGTGGGGGCCTGGTGGAGGCTGCCCCTGGTGGCTGGGGGGTGGGGGTGGTGGGAGACATGGGTGGGGGCCTGGTGGTGGGTGCCCCTGCACTGCTGGGTGGTGGGAGACATGGGTGGGGGCCTGCTGGAGCCTGCCCCTGGTGGCTGGGGGGTGGGGGTGGTGGGAGACATGGGTGGGGGCCTGGTTGTGGGTGCCCCTGCACTGCTGGGGGGTGGAGGTGGTCGGAGACATGGGTGGGGGCCTGGTGGTGGGTGCCACTGCACTGCTGGGGGGTGGGGGTGGTGGGAGACATGGGTGGGGGCTTGGTGGAGGCTGCCCCTGGTGGCTGGGGCGTGGGGGTGGTGTGAGACATGGGTGTGGGCCTGGTGGAGGCTGCCCCTGGTGGCTGGGGGATGGGGGTGGTGGGGAACATGAGTTGGACATGAGTGTGGGCCTGGTGGAGGCTGCCCTTGGTGCCTGGGGGATGGGGGTGGTGGGGAACATGAGTTGGACATGGGTGGGGGCCTGCTGGCAGGTGCCCCACAGTGCTGGGGGTTGGGGGTGGTGGGGAACATGAGTTGGACATGGGTGGGGGCCTGCTGGCAGGTGCCCCACAGTGCTGGGGGGTGGGGGTGCAGGGGTACATGAGTTGGAAATGAGTGGGGCCTGCTGGCAGGTGCCCCACAGTGCTGGGGGGTGGGGGTGGTGGGGAACATGAGTTGGACATGGGTGGGGGCCTGCTGGCAGGTGCCCCACAGTGCTGGGGGGTGGGGGTGCAGGGGTACATGAGTTGCACATGGGTGGGGGCCTGCTGGCAGGTGCCCCACAGTGCTGGGGGGTGGGGGTGGTGGGAGACATGGGTGGGGGCCTGGTGGAGGCTGCCCCTGGTGGCTGGGGAGTGGGGGTGGTGGGAGACATGGGTGGGGGCCTGATGGTGGGTGCCCCTGCACTGCTGGGGGGTGGGGGTGGTGTGAGACATGGGTGGGGGCCTGGTGGAGCCTGCCCCTGGTGGCTGGGTGGTGGGGGTGGTGGGAGACATGGGTGGGGGCCTGGTGGAGGCTGCCCCTGGTGGCTGGGGGGTGGGGGTGGGGGGAGACATGGGTGGGGGCCTGGTGGAGGCTGCCCCTGGTGGCTGGGGGATGGGGGTGGTGGGGAACATGAGTTGGACATGGGTGGGGGCCTGCTGGCAGGCGCCCCACAGTACTGGTGGGTGGGGGTGGTGGGGAACATGAGTTGGACATGGGTGGGGGCCTGCTGGCAGGTGCCCCACAGTGCTGGGGGGTGGGGGTGCAGGGGTACATGAGTTGGACATGAGTGGGGGCCTGCTGGCAGGTGCCCACAGTGCTGGGGGGTGGGGGTGGTGGGGAACATGAGTTGGACATGGGTGGGGGCCTGCTGGCAGGTGCCCCACAGTGCTGGGGGGTGGGGGTGCAGGGGTACATGAGTTTCACATGGGTGGGGGCCTGCTGGCAGGTGCCCCACAGTGCTGGGGGGTGGGGGTGGTGGGAGACATGGGTGGGGCCTGGTGGAGGCTGCCCCTGTACTGCTGGGGGTGGGGGTGATGGGAGACATGAGTTGGACATGAGTGGGGGCCTCGTGGAGGCTGCCCCTGCACTGCTGGGGGGTGGGGGTGCAGGGAGACACGAGTGGGGGCCTGGTGGAGGCTGCCCCTGGTGGCTGGGGGGTGGGGGTGGTGGGAGACATGGGTGGGGGCCTGTTGGTGGGTGCCCCTGCACTGCTGGGGGTGGTGGGAGACATGGGTGGGGGCCTGGTGGAGGCTGCCCCTGGTGGCTGGGGGGTGGGGGTGGTGGGAGACATGGGTGGGGGCCTGGTGGAGGCTGCCCCTGCACTGCTGGGTGGTGGGGGTGGTGGGAGACATGGGTGGGGGCCTGGTGGAGGCTGCCCCTGCACTGCTGGGGGGTGGGGGTGGTGGGAGACATGGGTGGGGGCCTGGTGGAGGATGCCCCTGGTGGCTGGGGGGTGGGGGTGGTGGGAGACATGGGTGGGGGCCTGGTGGAGGCTGCCCCTGGTGGCTATAGGGGTCGGGGTGGTGGGAGACATGGGTGGTGGCCTGGTGGAGGCTGCCCCTGGTGGTTGGGGGATGGGGGTGGTGGGGAACATGAGTTGACCATGAGTGGGGGCCTGGTGGAGGCTGCCCCTGGTGGCTGGGGGATGGGGGTGGTGGGGAACATGAGTTGGACATGGGTGGGGGCCTGCTGGCAGGTGCCCCACAGTGCTGGGGGGTGGGGGTGGTGGGGAACATGAGTTGGACATGGGTGGGGGCCTGCTAGCAGGTGCCCCATAGTGCTGGGGGGTGGGGTGCAGGGGTACATGAGTTGGACATGAGTGGGGGCCTGCTGGCAGGTGCCCCACAGTGCTGGGGGGTGGGGGTGGTGGGGAACATGAATTGGACATGGGTGGGGGCCTGCTGGCAGCTGCCCCACAGTGCTGGGGAGTGGGGGTGCAGGGGTACATGAGTTGCACATGGGTGGGGGCCTGCTGGCAGGTGCCCCACAGTGCTGGGGGGTGTGGGGGGTGGGAGACATGGGTGGGGGCCTGGTGGAGGCTGCCCCTGTTGCTGGGGGGTGGGGGTGGTGGGAGACATGGGTGGGGGCCTGGTGGTGGGTGCCCCTGCAAAGCTGGGGGGTGGTGGGAGACATGGGTGGGGGCCTGGTGGAGACTGCCCCTGGTGGCTGGGGGGTGGGGGTGGTGGGAGACATGGGTGGGGCATGGTGGTGGGTGCCCCTGAACTGCTGGGGGGTGGGGGTGGTGGGAGACATGGGTGGGGGCCTGATGGAGGCTGCCCTTGGTGGCTGGGGAGTGGGGGTGGTGGGAGACATGGATGGGGGCCTGGTGGTGGGTGCCCCTGCACTGCTGGGGGGTGGGGGGGTTTGAGACATGGGTGGGGGCCTGGTGGAGGCTGCCCCTGGTGGCTGGGGGGTGGGGGTGGTGGGAGCCATGGGTTAGGGCCTGGTGGTGGGTGCCCCTGCACTGCTGGGGGGTGGGGGTGGTGGGAGACATGGGTGGGGGCCTGGTGGAGGCTGCCCCTGGTGGCTGGGGGGGGTGGTGGGAGACATGGGTGGGGGCCTGGTGGAGGGTGCCCCTGCACTGCTGGGGGGTGGTGGGAGACATGGGTGGGGGCCTGTGGAGGGTGCCCCTGGTGGCTGGGGGTGCAGGGGGACATGCGTTGGTGGGCAGTAGTGCAAGTTGACATGTGGGTTGGCTGGGGGGCATGGCCATGGTGGATGGGGTGCCTGCAGGACATGTGCAGGGTAGGCCCCTGTGGTGTGAGCCACCTGCAGGGGCCATGGAGGGTGTAGAGGGAACACCTGGGAGGGCCCACACGTGCAATTCACGTGTGGTGCTCCCCGCGCACCCCTGTAATACACGTACCCTGATGGAATCACGTGTCGAACTTCCCCCGCACCCCGAAATACACGTACCCTGATGGAATCGCGTGTGGAACTTCCCGCGCACCCCTGGAATACACGTACCCTGCTGATTTTGCATGTGTACCTTCCCCTGCACCCTGAAATACACGTACCCTGCTGATATCGCATGTGGAACTTCACGCGCACCCCTTTAAAACACGTACCCTGCGGAAGTCACGTGTGTAACTTCCCCTGCACCCTGAAATACACGTACCCTGCTGATATTGCGTGTGGAACTTCATGCGCACCCCTGAAAAACACGTACCCTGCGGAAGTCACGTGTGTAACTTTCCCTTCACCCTGAAATACAAGTACCCTGCTGATATCGCGTGTGGAACTTCACGCGCACCCCGAAATACACGTACCCTGATGAGATCGCGTGTGTGACTTCCCGCGCACCTAACTTCCCCTGCACCCTGAAATACACGTACCCTGATGGAATCGCGTGTGGAACTTCCCGCGAACCCCTGGAATACACGTACCCTGCTGATTTTGCGTGTGTAACTTCCCCTGCACCCTGAAATACACATACCCTGATGGAATCACGTGTGGAACTTCCTGCGCACCCCTGGAAAACACGTACCCTGCTGATTTCGCGTGTGAAACTTCCCCCGCACCCCGAAATACACGTACCCTGATGGAATCGCGTGTGGAACTTCCCGAGCACCCCTGAGATACGCGTACTTTGCTCGCACGGGCCCAATCGCGTGTGGAAATTCCCACGCACCCCTGAAATACACGTACCATGATGAAATCGCGTGTGCAACTTCCCGCGCACCCCTGAAATATGCGTACCCTGCTCGCACGGGGCCAATCGCGTGAGGTACTTCCCACGCACCCCAGTGATACACGTAGCCCGCTTCCTGTGCTGGTACAGGGTTAGCGCAGCCCTTTGCGCTGGATTGGGTATGTTGATGGCTTTTCCCTGCGCGAGAGGCGTTCTTGGGGGCGTAACTGGCGCTGCTGCAGGGTCGCTGCGCCACTGTGCGCCACGGCTGGTTTTGGTGGCTGGAATCCATGAATACGCTGTGTGCGGAAATGGATTTTGGCGCACGCGGCTGGCGCAGGGATTCGCACATGCACACTGTGTGCCAGCCGCGTGCGCCACTTGTGCGCTGAATTCTATGAATTACCCCCTAAGCTTTTTAAGAAACTCAATTGTATACATTGAAATTCTTCTTAAAACATATGACATTGTTTAAGAAAATCATTAATTATATCTTTAGGAAAACAGATTTACAATGTCAAATATTTAACCACATAATTGTATGGAAACCCATTCAGTATTAGAAACATACTGACTGAAATATTCAATTCTTTGATTCCTTAATGCAGGACATAAAAGCAGCAAATGTTGCAATGTTTCAATTTTCCTCTCATTCTTACAATGTCTGCAATATGCTTTGTCCCTGCCTCTCCTTTCTCCAATGGATACAATTTAATTTGCTATCATTACATTAAACCTAAAATGCATACAACTATTCCTCATGGTTTTACTTGGAAAACATTTCAAATAAAGGTCTGCCAACCCTGGCTCTTTTTGGGAAGACACCACCTGTTCATACAGGGGGAAACGCAAAACTTAATTTATAGTAGTACACCAATCTTGACATGTAATCATCTTTTTGACCTTCTTTGGATTAGTTATCAATGTATCAATTGATGTTACCATCTTAAAGAAAATAATCAGCCCTTCTTCATTTAACTCCTTAAAAAATCCACCTTTGGATTCTTTGCCCAACATATGATAAATATTGTACTCTGTATTCATACAGAATTTTCTCAAAAGATTCAATCTCTTCCATATGACAATACTTTGTAGCGACTGGAGTCCCAATTCGTATCATATAACTGCGTATGGGACACCCTTAGGTATATAAAATAAAATTGAACACCATGGTTTTGAAGTGTTTCAGCTCCAAACGTATTCATAAAAGAAAACACTCCAACCCATAGCATAGTCTTGGAATTACCTCCACTGTATACAATTTGATACATGGTAAAATAGAACATTTACCATATTTCTTATTGACAAGCTTCATTTGTGTAACCAAATTCAATGATTTTTACTTTAAATAGTTTATATAGAAACATTTTGTCAGAGTGGCAATTATGGGGAATCCTAGATATAACATATTTGTTTTAACTTGTAGTTTGGTAGGATCCAACGACCTAGTAAACACTGTTTTTCTTCTTCTCTTCCCCCATTGTCAGTTTTAATATAGCAGTTTAGCTGGATTAATTGTAAATGTATGTGATATCATGAATTTCCTGAAGACTTCAATAAGTCTTTACATACCTATGGGTGTATGATCAAAAAGGACGAGGTCGTCCGCATAGGCTGCCCATACAATTTTTAGGCTGCCAATTTTAGGATGGGCAAATGAAGCTTCCAGTAAAAACACACCAACATCTGCAACTTACAGATTAAATAAGGTAGGTGCAAGGATGCATCCTTGTCTCAGTCAATTTCTGGTAATATGAGTCTCGTTAATAGGCCTTCTGATTTGCGCCTTACCTGTATTTGTGAATCTCTGTGTAAGTGTATCACAATACATAGTTTGCCCCTTGGCATACCATACTCCTTTAGTTTCCACCACAAAATGTGTCTGTCGAACATGGCAAAAGGCATGGTTAGATCCATGGCCGCAACATACACATGTGGAGACTGTTCCTCCAACGCTTGTCTCTGCAGACAGCTTAATAAAAGGAGCCCATAATCTGTTCCCATCTGCTGCCTAAACCCCATTTGTTTGTAGTCCAGAACATTATTTTCCATACACTAATCACCAATATGTTCCAAGACGATAGCTGCAAATATCTTTGAGTCTACGTCCATAATAGTCATGGGTCAATAATTCAATGATGATGTTCTTGATCCTTTTTTTAAAATTGGTATTACGTTTGAGGTTTTCGAGGATGAAGATGTGCTCTAAATAGCAAAAATGTCAGTGAAAAGTATGTATAGAATTTTTTCCCATAAAGCAGAAGTCTGTTTCATCAGTAATTTTAATTGGTTTGCCCCCCACTCTTGAAGAACTAGCTTTCTCAACTGACCTCTCAATTGTTTCAACTGAAATATCAAGGACCAACTTACAGTTTTCAGTCACATATTCAAATGAATCATCAGATTTGTATATATTCTCAAAATGTTTTATCCAGCTGTGTTCAGGGATAGGAGTAGTCTGTAGCGTTTGCTGCTTCACCTCTGTTTGATTAATAAGAGCCCAAAAACTTCTAGGGTTATTAATGTTGAGTGAGGCCAATATGATCTCTCCATTGTGCACCTAAGCAAGTCCCTACAAGTCCCGCTTGGCCACGAGACGCTGTTGCTGTTGTTCCTGCTCGTGATTTTCCTTTTGCTTTAATTGGAACACTCAACGAATTTCCAGGATTACTAAAAGACTACCATATCCAAAAGGTGAATACCTTCACTATTGACCTTGACATTAGCACTTTTGTGCTGTAATCACCTTTTAAAAGTATTTTCTTTGCTGTTTAGGCTTGCTGAACGCCATTTTGGGGGAGGTGCTATATAACCATGCACGCGTGCGTACACCCAAGCAAGTCCCTACAAGTCCTGCTTGGTCGCTTAGCCGCTGAGTTGCAGAGTTGCGGCTCAGGGATGTTTGCTTGTCGGAAACAAAGTCCTCTATCTGTTTGTATTTAGCTTATAAAGGCACAAGCTTGCTCATGAACATGAAACCTTATACACTAAAGTCCAATATGCCTAATACAGTGCCTAATACAGTCAAACAATCAGGCATCCCTTCAGGTTCTGTCTTGCATAAATCAATCAAAAAACCAAAACAAGCATCTACAAGCAGAACTACAACACTCACTCCACGGTTAAAAACCCCAACTTCTAGCGAAGACATTAGTTTGTTCTGTCCCCCTTTAAAAATTGCAGAAAAAGATTCTTTGACTATCCCAGTACAATTTGATACTGCCAAGATAACATCAGTGGGTCATGAGGAGATCCCGAATCCTGAAGAACAACGTGTAGCCGATACCACTATATTGCAAGCCCTAAAGACAACAGAAAAAGACAAAGACTGCAGGACTCAGTTGACTCAAATTGAAGAGATTTCCGGAACCGATGAAAGTGAAGAAGTATTCTAGGAAATTTCTATCCATGCAAATAGCAGAGGAGTGATATCTTCTCCTCGGACACTGTCCCCTGACTATCACCAACGATGCTCAATGGACTCCTCCATCTCACTTGCGGCATCCTACATTCTACCAACTCCAAGGAGACAAATTCCCTCTAAAGAAGAACTGATACCACTTGCAAACAACGGTTTAATTGCAATCACCTTGGTAGCGGTAAATTCGACAATCCACAGCTTATTCAAATTATTCGAAGCACTTGAACTAAAAATGAATCACCAATCTGCTAATATCGATCAGATAGCAACTTGGATTGAAACTCACCATCACCATCAATCGCCGCCCTTACTGCAAAAATCATCCATCGATATAATGGATAATGTAGCCATTTCAAATACAACGACTCTTCAACCTGCAACAACCACGTTAGTCCAAGTCTTACCATCTATTGGCCACATCATTCGTCCGATTGAAAGTGATGCACCCATAACAGTGGATCCTAACTCGTCCTGGATAAGTGTTGAAAATCAACCAAACGTTGGTAGTCAGAAGACAAATACAGATTTGTATGAAGTCTTCTGCAAACTGACTTGTATCAAAGGACGAGCAAGACATCTCATAACTAAGCCCTATCAAACAAGCAATAAAGTAAATAAATCAACCAATTCTCATCTACGCACACAGGTGATTGATTTAACAAAACCCACTCAAGAACATCAAAAAACAATATCATCACCAAAAGCAGTGACAGAACCTGAAACAGATAATCAGACAAGTAAAAATCACAGGTTTACAAAACAAAAGAAAAGTATTCCACGTCAACTGGTGAACCACTCACCTCTAAACCAATTAGTCTCTGTTCTTGTCTAAACATTCAGCCTTATCAGATCCTCTCCTTTTGATCTCAAAACATCAAAAAACTACAAAAAATATAAATGACCAGGCTGACATAATTAAAGTAGCAGTAGAAGCTTATCTCTTGCAATGTGCAAATGAGACAAAGATTGACACCCCAAAAAAAGAGGCTGGAAAACAGCAGTATATACAAGCCTTTGTGAATCCGATGCAACTGATAATCAGGAAAGAGTGAGTCCGTACGTATCTTTGGAGAAACTCAAACAACCAACCCCAACAAATCCTCCTTTCGAAAAACTGATCACACAAAAAACAAATGACCAGACTGTCATAATTAAAGCAGCAGTGGAGGCTTATTTCTTACAGCGTGCAAGTGAGATGAACATCGTTGCCCCAACAAAAGATGATGGACAAACAGTAGCATACACAAATAACAGCGGAAACTCCAATGATTGCTTACTACAAAGAGGATAGTTGCTCCAGTGAAGATTCAACAGAAATCTGTTCTGATGAAAGAATTCAATCTCCATCAACCAATCGAGGCTTCTAACAACAAAAATCAGAAGGCGGAACACAAAAAGAATATGTTTGCAAACAATCATACGTTGATACTGAAATGTCGTGAAGCCCCATATCAAGATACGATTTATCGAGAACAAGTGTCTTCAATATATTTAATGACATTCATGAATTAGAGGACCTTACGTCAGCTGACATCTATCAGGTCGAGTTTATATGTGATGTGAATTTATCCATCGTCCGATTATGGATGAAATCAGGCTTAGTTTTGAATACATTGTGGCAAGCAAAAATGGAGTTGTTCAGATTGGGATTCCTTTTGGCACTAGATCCTGAACGCATAAACCAAGAAAAAACATCTGAACGACAAGCATCAATGAAAACCAACCATACAGAATGTCGATGCTCGTATTGTGATTGGGGACAAACACCACAGACAGGAGACAATATCCATCCACAAGCATAACCATTACTTCAAGAGAACAAAAAAGAAATGTCCTTCTCTCTTACAAGTTGGAACACTAGGGGTAATAGCCACTTACAATGGGTACAGAACATCAATCTGAATGAAGCTGACTGACATAGTAGCATTGCAGGAGAAATGGATAACAGTAATTCCAGTGTGGGATGATCACAACATAGTTCTCCTACCAGCGATACCTGCCCAGAAAGGATGCCCCATGGCTGGCCTTTTAGTTGCAGTTAAAACAAGCACAGTCCTAAAATTACACCTCTGGGCTTGTCCCAACAATTTTACTCAACTTGTCAGAATCTCTATCGGTACTCGAGATCTAGCTCTCATCAACTTTTATAGAAACCCTGCGGCTATTTCGAACAAAACCTTCTACAGAGATTTATCCATGTTGTTCGAACTAATTGCAAAATTACATGGAATCATATCAACGGTTTTGGTTGGAGATATAAATATTGACTATACTGAATTAACTAAGGGAAAAAACACAAGAAGTCAATACATGGAAAAACTTCATAAAAGTTGCCAACATGAGAATGGCTAATGGCTCATTGCCGGGAGATGTCCCATCACAATCAACATGGCAGAGAGGCACCTCCATGAGTACCATTGATTACATATATTTGTCTGAAAACGTATTTATGGTGGCAACAAGTTTTGAAATAACAACACAAACAGTGAGTTATCACCATATGTTAATGATAACATGCCCCTTGAGTGGCTCTATAGATGAGCAAGAACCACAATGGATGTCCCAGGTATTAACCATTAAGAATGCCAAATCTCGCTTCAAATGGATGTAACACGCATGTAAATCCATCAAATGCTGATATAGAAATTGTATCAGAGCCCACAAAGGAAAAAAGTTCCATCAAGATGGTGAAACCTTTCTCTCTGTAATAACCAACAAAAGTGCGTCACAAATTTGGCAATTATTGAATGACAAATCAGGACATAATCAAATCTATTTAATTCAGTTATATGCTGATAAGAACTTTAGCTTGTATCAATACAAAACCAGAACTGAATCACCTTTGCAACTTGGCTCCTAGAATGCTCAGAAACTATAATAGAGGAATTTATACTTAAGTCATCATCGCCACGTGCTGCGGGACCTGATAGCCTTACAAACTATATGCTGAAACAACATCCAAAGCAATGGGCGGCCATAACAATAACATTTTCCAACATATCCTCAGCTCACAAAAGATACCAGACTCATGGTGTTCGTCTCTTATAGTTCTGATATTTAAGAAGGGCGATCGTGGAACGCCTTCAAATTATTACTGCCCGATAGCCCTATTGGACCCTCCTGGAAAAATCTTCTCTCGACTAGTCTTGAGAGATTTTAACACATGGTCACAAATTAGTAATCATTTTGATCGAAATCAAACAGGCTTCGTGGCCGGTATGGGAACAGCAGTCAATTTATTGACAGTAAATGCCCTGAAAGAACAAGCACATAAGACAAAAACTTCATTGTTCTTTGCATTTATTGACCTAAATGCTGCCATCGATTCGGTTACAAGGTCAAATTGACTGAAAAAATTAATTAAAGTGAAATGCCCAACAACTCTCATTGACATCGTTTTTATGTTATATTCGTCTACATCCATACAGGTTAGACTCTCTGTCATGGGCTTATTATCCACAGTGATAAACACCTCAAGAGGGCTGAAGCAAGGTTGCATCCTTGCTTCGGCCCTATTTAATTTCTTTATTCATGATGTAAGAGAAGCCTTCCTCACCCTAGCCTCCGATTCACCAAAAATGAACGTGGTGGCAATACAAGCCTTATGGTAAGCAGACAACCTTGTTTTAATTTCAAAAACTCTGACTGGGTTACAAAAGCTACTATCTGTCCTTACTAAATATTTTGATGACAATGAACTTATTATGAACTTTAAAAAAAAATCACAAATAGTAGTTTACACTCCTAAATGCACCAACAAATTTGAATGGAGAATCAAAGATACTAACTTAGTCATCGTGCCTAATTAAAAATATCTAGGCTTACCCTTCGATGGAAATTCTCATACGAATTACATTTGCATACTTTACAAAATAAATTAACCCCAGCCATATTTCAGACCAGGTTAATTATATATAAATATGGAAAATTCACAATCAATGCAGCCCTACATTTCTGGTGACAAAAAATATCCCCTTCTTTACTCTATGGTTTGGAAAAAAGAAACATCATTACACCCAATTGTCTGCCTAAATTAGAGACTAAATTCTGGAGACAAATCCTAAATGTTCCACAATCCGCTACAGGTCCATGGCTGAGATGTGAGCTGGGTCTCATTTCCTTACAAGCAAGGTACCATTGGCAATTATGTGCTTTATTTGGTAAATGCATTGTTCATACCAAGGAAGAAACAATTATTGCAGTTTTGTCATCCTATATGTTTTCATCTACTCATGTGTTCATTCAAAAATGGACCAAATACGTTTTATCAATTTATGGTCATGGCGAACAGCACCTTAGAAACTCTAATCATGAATCCTGAAAGAGCCAAAAAGAACATCTTTATCAAAGATTGGATCGACACATGGTCAGCATGTCTTCAATATAAACATTTTAATAGCCAATGTTTCGGTGACAAGGAAATGGGGGTTGTTGAGCCCTATTTATCTAAAGCTCCTTCACCTCAAATACGACTGGCTGTTCTAAGATTGAGACTTAATTTGTGGCCCATACGTGATGTCTTGGACCAACGTAGGCAAATCAGTGATGCAAAGAACTTCTGCAGATTCTGTAATAATCTAGTAATAAAAGAAACTTTAGAACACCTTATCACAGAATGTATAGCACTGGTTAATCTGAGAAACAAGTTTTACGAGAAACTTATGCCTTCAATTGCAAATGTGACACCCAAATTTAGAGGGGCTTACATCATGAACACTTCTAACATGAGCTTAAGAATAGCTACAGTGAATTTCCTTAAAGCTCCATACTTGAAAGAAAATGAAAATGATGTATTGGCATGCTGAAAATAACTGCTGTATGAACTAACATTTCAACAATTTTGTAAATAATAGACTTAGAAATTCATGATTATAGTTAATTTATTACAATCACAAGAATGTATCAATGGTTATGTTATCTCTTTATATTGTTTTTTTATTCTGGTAACTAAGTCCTGAATTTTTATTTGTGTAAATAACTTAATCTTTTCCTTTCTGTAAAATGTAAAATGTTGAATGAAATATCTGTTGTTTGAAATTTGTGAATTGAAAAAAGTTGATTAAATTCAGCTAAAATTCAATAAAAAATAAAAAAAGATCTCTACATCCCTGTGACACTGGAAAAGGGGTTATGTTTTAACCAATTTCTCAAATTTTGCTTAAGCTTACAAATAATCTCGTCCACTGGTGCCCTATCAGCGACAGTTCTCTTAAGAGTATTAATTTGCATACCTGTTTTTATTCTTGCATTTGCCTATCATATTTATGCTTATGTGTATGAACAATGTTCCTCTTAATATGCTTCTTCTCACTAAGCGTTAAATTCGTCATTACAGCCTTCATCTATAGAGATATATGAGCTGTAGAACATTTAACTAGTTTAATATTGTAGGGCTAGGTATCAAAGACTTTCAACATCACAGTGTTGAAACGTTCTGTCTTAGCATTATTCTAAATAATTCTATTTCCTCATAAATTTGTTCAGAATGATGTTGATAGAGCATCAGTCATCTGTGAGAGAAACAGAAAAACACATCTTCAGACAAATAATGAACAATCATTACAAATAAACAAACATGAAGTGTTTGAAGCACCGGGCTAAAGTGCTTCCATGATGTGCAAATTGCTCCAATCCTGAATTGGCTTTTTAATCATAAGCATGTCTATGTTTCTCTCACACATGTCTTTTTTAAACAAAAGTATTTGTTTGGTTCTTATTTTTGGAAATTTTACTTTGAAACTAATTATTGTCATATCTAAATAAATAAGAACTTTGAATCCATACGGTATGATTATGTTGATTGCATTCACAAGATGAGATGGCTCAAATCAAGTTTGTAGAGATATCGGTAATGATACACACAACATTTGAATAATTATAAATAATTTTGAACCTGGTTTATAGCAACATGGACTTCAGTGTTATTTCCATACTCTACTGTCCCATTCCACTACTGCTTCTGGGACTCTCACCACTCTTTTGTGTATGGATATAGTATCAGTCGTCAAGTACTCATTTGACGAATGCAATGTCAAGCTCAACCAATAATGATGACTATACTTAATACCTATTACCTTGAATTTGAATATCTTATTGAAGACTTTCTTTGTGACAAGAATGTAATTAATACCCAAGTTAGCCCCTCTTGCAACAGTTGGGTGTTTCATTAAATACCCTGTGCAAACCCCATTCTTCAATTAAATTAAGCCATAGTATACCCTGTAATCACCTCTGCGTTTATGACTTAAAATGTGTTCTTCATGCAATAAATGGGCACAATATTTGGAGCATTCTATTGTGCAATCAGCATTCAAGTCGCAGGCAATGATAATTTCCACCCTGGATAATTACTGAACCATTCTTCAATTGGGGAGTTGAGTTAAATATTATTAACATTTGAGCCATATTATCCAGAGGGTTCCAATACACATTAATCAGAAGTACACTCAATGTATTAGATCCATAGTCTGCAGCCATGACAATTGCCACTACAGATCCCTAAATGGTATCTGTATGATGTGGCTTCATATATAGTATGTGCGCTATTGACCACTCTTATGATAGCTTAACAATAGAATATTGTGATCCAAATCAATAACACTGAAAAAATGGTTGGCTGCAGAAAAAACCTCCCACAGAGCTTCCCACAGAGCTCTGTATTTGGTACATAATGTGATGAAAAACTGGGAGGGTTATCAAGTCCTGCGCTCAAACCCTTTAAGTTTTAATATGTGGAACAGCCGACATGTGTTTCGACCCATGGTCGTTTTCAAGGCTGTAATCCATGACACGTGTTACAGCAATTGCATTGATAAAGTTTTTCAGAGAAATGAAAATATGCAATTTTTTTCAAAACATGTGTGAATTGTACATAAATACATGCATCAAATGTGAGTCCAAAAGTTACATGAACGTAATATAAAAGGTTTGAAAAGACATACCATATTTGAGTCACACCATCGAGACAAGTTGCGTCAGGTGGGTTCGGAGTTGGGGGAAGAGAAAAATTGTAAATCTGTATTGAGAAATGGTAAATACAAAGACCCCTTAACGGTGTTCACGAATATCTTTGATTAACAGAGTCTCATTTTCTTATATAATGGTGTGATCACCCAATGAATCAAAAATGTGCCAAAGAAAGTGAAGCCATTCAATCATGAACTTATATAATGAGGTTGGTCTATCAACATCAACTCTATGTTTAATTTCTGAAAAACCACAGCTCTTATGTGCACTCATTCTTAGACCCAGTAAATATATTTTAGTGCTTACCAGCAAATTGTTAAAAAAGGTCGAATGTTATAGTTGTCGATAAATTAATTAATTGAGACCATTATCAGATAGGTGAAAAAATGGTGTTCATCAATTAAGTAGTTCAGCTGTTTCTTAAGGTCTGGATTATTTGAAAACCTTTAAGCAAAAAAGACCCAAAAGTGTACTAATAAATGTCAAATAGGTAAAGAATTATGATACTCAGTGCAGAAATCAAGAGATTTAGTTGGTAACCTACCAGAGCATTATGAATATTCATGGACCAGTCTGTGCCTCTTCAGCAGCCAAATTATATGTGGCTTAATAAATGCCCGTAACAAAAATCACAGCTTTCAATAGCTTCACGCCTATAAATATAATAAGATACATCGGTGCTATCCTTATGGTAATTATTAAAAGTGGTTATTATCATGGTACCCAAAGGTATAAAAATACCGTTGTGGGTATTAGTCATTAAACCATAGTGAAAGAAATCGACTATTGTGTGAGATGTCCTCACACCGTTTGCAACACTATGTTGGCTGTAGTAAACAAAGATACATAAGTGTCAGCCAATGTAATACACAGAAAAATAGATAATCGCGGCCCCAGGTTGAATTGCTGAAAAGGGAGGTCTAATCATTTTTGTGGGCTTAATAAGAAAAAAGTCCTAGTTGCATATGATATGCGCTAGAAAACAGTGAAAACCCTGGACATCCTTACCTTCAGTTTTTTTGTAAAGATTACGGGATTAATTCCGTGTGAACCGCTTCCTTTTGAGACGATCGTCCTACTGCCAATCGTTTGGTGGGAAAAAGACACACTGGTACGTGATGACGCAATGACGCCATGCGCTAAAGTGCGTGACGTGTAATGTAAATATATGATGTAGGACGTGTAATGTGAAAGTGCACATTCCACTTTATTGGGTAAGTGAAGTATGAGAACCGAAATGATAACATAAGTAAAATTGTCTAAAGTTAATTAAAGGAATACACTGTAACGTTAACTAGAAAATGATCCATTTAAGCGAAAAAAAGCCTCTAAGATTGTCACGTGTTGCATGACAAATTGTCAAAAGGGAGAAAGCTGGGTCCTATGACCATGGCTATAGTCGGTGTTACCCCAAAAAATATTATATACAAACAACCTCAAAATGGCGGCTCTAATGATGAGTAGTGGCCCCAAAGGGGGTCCCGCCAAGAGCCTATCATTATGAAAAACACTTCCTTGTGTATCACCAATATACACAGGTCTACTCCATATCAGAAAGTATTGATAAAGTGTTATTAAGGATTTAAGGTACTAATTGGATGGCTTCACATTTCTCATTTCATTTACAACATCTGATTGCCACTTTAATTAAAATAGTTGGTCGAATTGCTACAAAAAAACATGCTCTCATGATCACAATTAAGTCCAATTTCCGTACTTCTCATGAAACATATACGTTTTCTCTCCATTTGTCTCAATTTCAGTTCCAAGTTGCCACCTCGCTAACCCCTCTTTGCTTTCATCAGTCCAATAAATCTAATATCTTCTTTATTGTTCATCTGATGTTTTTTTTGCCAGTGAATTGCCAGCAGAGATTTTGGTTCTGTACTCCTCAAACTTGCCAAATGTTCTCTTATTCGTATTCTCAACTGTCTAATGGTGCTCCCTATATAAAGTTTACTACAGACACAAATAATGGCATAAACTACATGACACGTTTTGCAATTAATAATGTCTTTGATTTTAACCATGGTCCCATTAGCGTTTGTGAAAGCTTGACAGTTGTCATAGGCAAACTGGCAGTGATTACAATTACCACATTTAAAAAAAAACTTTGCCCCTTTGGAGCCAATTGCTTTTGTTCTGTGTTTTAAGATCCAAAAATGATGGACTGAGTTTTTGTTTAATTGTAGTGGCTCTAGTGTATGTACATTTAGGTTTTTCAGTTAAATAAGGTACCAGATCTTTATCAAGTCTTAAAATGTGCCAGTGCTTGGATACCATATGGTACAGAGTAGAAGAATCTTGCGAAAACTGTGTAATGATTGGAATATGAGCATCTTCAAGTTTCTTGTTTGCACACACTTGCAATAGTTCTGATTGTTTAATGCCATGGTATTTGTGAGCAGCTGTATTCACATCTTGCAAAGAATAACCCCTATTTGTGAATCTACCAATAAGAAGTTGTGATTCTTTTTCAAAATCAACATCCTTGCTGCAGTTTCTTCTAGCTCTATAAAACTCCCCTGCTGGGATATTGCTAATTGTGGCCCTCTGATGGCTACTTTGAGCAAAAGGTACGGAGTTAACCTCTGTAGGTTTGCGGTATGTTTTAGTATGTATTGCTCCATTCTGAACAAAAATATGCAAGTCTAAGAAATCATTTGCATTGGCACTCGCCGAACCAGAGAAATTAATACCAAAAAGATTAGTATTCGTATGCACAACAAAAGAATCAAACAATGTCAAATTCCTTTACACACAATCAAAACAACATCTATATTACGCCTCCATGCAATGAGATTTGACTTATACATTTCTTGATTGTAAATGTGAGTCTCTTCGTATTGGGACATAAACAGGTTGGCCAAAGTTGGGGCGAATTTTGCACCCATGGCCACCCCTCTAACTTGCACATAATATTGATCATTGAAGATAAAGACATTATTTTCCAATGTAAATGGATAATTTTCTAGTTAACCTTTATTAACTTTAGACAATTTTACTTATGTTATCATTTCGGTTCTCATACTTCACTTACCCAATAAAGTGGAATGTGCACTTTCACATTACACGTCCTACATCATATATTTACATTACACGTCATGCGCTTTAGCGTATGACGTCATTGCGTCGTTGCGTCATCGCGTAACGGTGCGTCTTTTTCCGGCCAAACAATTGGCAGTAGGACGATCGTCTCATAAGGAAGCGGTTCACACGGGATTAATCCCGTAATCTTTACGCAAAAACTGAAGGTAAGGATGTCCAGGGTTTTCACTGTTTTCTAGCGCATATCATATGCAACAAAGACTTTTTTCTTATTAAGCCCACAAAAAATTATTAGACCTCCCTTTTCAGCAATTCAACCTGGGCCGCGATTATCTATTTTTCTGTGTATTAAATTGGCTAACACTTATGTATCTTTGTTTACTACGGCCAACATAGTGTTGCAAACGGTGTGAGGAAATCTCACACAATAGTCGATTTCTTTCACTATGGTTTAATGACTAATACCCACAACTGTATTTTTATACCTTTGGGTACCATGATAATAACCACTATTAATAATTACCATAAGGATAGCACCGATGTATCTTATTATATTTATAGGCGTGAAGCTATTGAAAGCTGGGATTTTTGTTACGGGCATTTATTAAGCCACATATCACTTGGCTGCTGAAGAGGAACAGACTGGTCCATGAATATTCATAATGCTCTGGTAGGTTACCAACTAAATCTCTTGATTTTTGCACTGAGTATCATAATTCTTTACCTATTTGACATTTATTAGTACACTTTTGGGTCTTTTTTTGCTTAAAGGTTTTCAAATAATCCAGACCTTAAGAAACAGCTGACCTACTTAATTGATGAACACCAGCTTTTCACCTATCTTATAATGGTCTCAATGAATTAATTTATCGACAACAATAACATTTGACCTTTTTTAACAATTTGCTGGTAAGCACTACAATATATTTACTGGGTCTAAGAATGAGTGCACATAAGAGCTGTGGTTTTTCAGAAATTAAATATAGAGTTAATTTTGATAGACCAACCTCATTATATAAGTTCATGATTGAATGGCTTCACTTTCTTTGGCACTTTTTTGATTCATTGGGTGATCACACCATTATATAAAAAAATTAGACTCTGTTAATCGAAGATATTCATGAACACCCTTAAGGGTTCTTTGTATTTACGATTACTCAATACAGATTTACAATTTTTCTCTTCCCCCCACTCCGAACCCACCTGACGCAACTTGTCTCGATGGTGTGACTCAAATATGGTATGTCTTTTCAAACCTTTTATATTATGTTCATGTAACTTTTGGACTCACATTTGATGCATTTATTTATGTACAATTCACACTTGTTTTGAAAAAAATTGCATATTTTCATTTCTCTGAAAAATGTTATCAATGCAATTGCTGTAACACATGTCATGGATTACAGCCTTGAAAACGACCAGGGGTCGAAACACGGGTCGGCTGTTCCACATATTAAAAAGAATTTCTGGAACTCTTGAATTCTGATCTCTTTAATGATCTTGTCATCATTGCCCTCTCTTTGGACTTTATAACTTAAAGGGTTTGAGCGCAGGATTTGATAACCCTCCCAGTTTTTCATCACCTTTAGATCCCAAAATGGTCGACTCTTCAATCATATGCAAACCTTTTCCATTGCAAAGAGCTTTTGCCAGGCCGCCCATTGGGCGGCCCTTACTCCCCTGTGTTGCATGCAAACTAGTTATCTCATACCCATCAAAGATAAGGGTCACTATGATTCAGGCCTCCTGTATAAAAATAATTTCATAGGCTTGCAATTCTTTCCCCAACGTTTCATCAAATAGTAATCGAGAGGTGCCCGTACATTCAATGTTATCAAAGTGAGGATAAATTATCAACTGAAGTTATATATTTTAAGTTTCTTCAGCTGTGAAATAGATTCCCTTAACTTTTATGTTAGCCAGCCCCATTGTGTATCATCATTATTAGTATTACCGTTAAAATGATGGGACATCGTTTTTAAAGTTAGCAACGGGAGCCTTCATATCCTGGCTTTTTGGACTCCCGCGCCTTAGTTGCCTCTGTCCTGAACCTTTGTCAAAGAGAGTTAAGTCATAGCAACATGCTTGTCTTGGATGAAAGACAACGCAGAGCAACATAGGTTCATTGCACAGGTCCTCACCTGCGGGTATTAAGCGTGTTATAAATAACCAATTGTAATAATAATAATAATAATAATAATAATAATAATAATAATAATCATAATAATAATAGTCTCTGACGGTTTATCATCTCTTTAATAAGTGTGTCACAGACAAGTGTAGATGGAATAACAAGCCTCACATAATCATAGCGTGATGGGGTGAATAAAGTCCACGTGGTTGATGTCACTTGATGAAATAAGGTGAAGGGCGGGGATCTCATTAAAAAGAGCAAGTATTCTTGATCTATTCAGTGAGTCATGTCCCCGTTCATCAAACATGAAGCTATGGATCAGACTAGGGTCTCCAGAAAAAAGCAGGATCTCTTAGTTGTAACGGGCCCCACCTTTCCCTTCATAATCATGCCTCTTGGTATTGGTTCCCAAGGTACCCCATCCAAGCCTATGTTATCCGCCCTGCTTCCCACCCTTGTATCCTACAGGATGGCGGTCAGCACTGGTTTGCTTCCTCTTCTTGTATCTTCTGAAAGGTCTTTTTTTATATTGTGGACTATATTCCTTGGTTCTTTAACTGGTTCTCCAGCTTGGTGGAAATACATTTCATGTGGATTGATTTTAGCTTTTTACCTATCATAAATCCCCTCTGGCTCTGTCATTCCCAGACCAAACTTAGAACATCCTTGTGAGATAATATTTTTAACCAGATTTCTATCTTCCACTTCAATCAAGGAGAAAGCATTATATACCCCGCTAAGGACCGCATGAGGACAACTCTGAGTTGCATTCCGATTTATTGAATTTTGCACCTCCTTCAGGCTCCAGACCTCACCTAGGGAACTGCTATTCCCTCCCGGCTATTCAGTTGAGACTTTCTCCTGAGGCCTCTTTGCAATGGCAACTCCATGGACCTTTTGGAATTTTTAAAACACAGTGTTTTGCTTATCATTTGTTAGATTCTAAGGTGACCTTACAGCTGGGGAATTGCATTTACATATATTATAGATTGGTTTCCCAAAACCTTGATCTTTCTTATATTTTGTAGTCCCTTTCTTTTTCTGATTTTGTTTTTTAAGGAGTACACCAATCTGGTGTTGGACTCAACATAGTTTGTTTGTGCGGATGTTAAATCTATAGCATCCTTCGCTTTCCCTCGGGAACTCGGCTCCTATAATTCCATAGTAATCAGTATGGTATTCTAGAGCCTCTACGACTTTCTTCCTTTTCTGCGTTTGAAAGACTATTTGTTCCCCCTGTGCCTTGATGTTCCTGGAATTCCTGAAAAGCTAGTATTCGTAAATATTTATGTGAGGTTGTCTCTGAGGTTCTTCAGTCTATAACCGACTTCCATTCATTTCTTTCCCTTTTTATTTGTTTTTTTTAATCTAGTTTTAATTCTGAAAGAAGAAGTTCCTGCATGCTTTGTATCGCATTAATACTAGGTTTTTGTGCCTCCTCGCCTTGCTATTGCTCTGGCAAAGCAAACAAGGTAATTTCACCACTGAGGAAAATGGCAGGAGCATCTATGGGGCAGCAGTTCAAAACACGTTCTTCCCCCCATTGGATTCTTACCCATGATTTGATTGTAAACATCCTGGGGAAGAGAATCCATCTCCTCCAAATATAAAGATTGTGAATGGTTCAGGGAAACTGATGTAAGAGGCAAAACCTCTAGAATATTTCCACTCGGTAAGAGCTCACTCTCCAGCTCCAAGAGCTCTTCCAGAGGCAGTAGCATGACCTGCACTCTTGTCGGGCTCTGTCTCCTATTAGTGAACACAAGAGGGGTTATTAAACTGTCATGTCTGGTTGACGTGGCTCTTTCTTTATTTTCCATTTTTTTCACTTGTCATGAAGTTAAAAGAGTACAACGTTGTCAATAGCTATATACCAAACAAACACCCCGTAACTCACTCATTAATTTTTCTTACACTGATATCTCTGAGCTGACAATGTGCAGGAATTTTAGGATTACAGTATTTCAAACAAACATCAGGTAACTCGCTCAATAATTTTACTGACATGAATATCGTGTTCTTGCTTCCACGAGGCGTATAAATATATGGATATCCAGATACCACATTCGCACCCCTCCAAACCGACTCTCTGTCGCTGACAGTGGAGGAGGTGAGCATGGTAGCAACTTATTTAGTGTTGACACTGCCATATAAGCTCACTACTCACAAAGAAAATGAACGCCCCGCAACATCACAGGTTGGATCTAGATCTGCTAATTAACTGTTTTCCCCACTTCCACGATTGTGCTAATGTATTTGTTAGACGCACTTACCAAAGCGGGAGGTGTTTTTTGGACTAAACAGTAGATAAAAGTAAAACAGTGACCCGTGCCGATGTGCGTGAGACCAGCATTCCCTCAGATGGCCCTCAGGCCCCTCTTACAATAGAGTTGGATGTTAAGGGGCCGATTCATGGAACAAACGTGCGCCGAAAATCTTCGCGCAAGCATGCGCAAGCATGCGCAAGCGGAAAAAAACAGGCGCACGCGCACGCGTGCGATTCATGGAAGTCCCTGCGCGTGTTCACCGCGGGATGTGCGCCAAACCCGTGCATGGCGCACAAGTCACTGCAACATCGCGAAAGGCGTGCGCGACGCGCACAGTGAAAGCGCACAACCTCAGCGCACACACCAGAAAGTGGGTGGGACATGGGGCGTAACGCGCGGAATGGGGAACAACACGCGAAAATAAGGGCGTAACTGGGGATGTACTGCAGGGAAGCAGACGGAACGCCCACACGCACTCGAACCACACGTATTCATGGAATCGAATAGGGCAAAGCCACGCACAGCCAAAGACACGCACAAGCTGAAACACGGCCGCCACAAGAAGGCAGGCGGTAGAGTCCCAGCGCATCAAAAAAGTGGCGCGCGGGAAGTTAAATATGTGATTGAGCGGGGTACGTGGATTTCAGGGGTGCACGAGAAATTCTACACGTGATTGGCCTGGGTACGTGTATTACAGGGGTGCGCGAGAAAATCTACACGCGATTGGCCTGGGTACGTGGATTCCAGGGGTGCGCGAGAAATTCTACACGTGATTGGCCTGGGTACGTGTATTACAGGGGTGCGCGAGAAAATCTACACGCGATTGGCCTGGGTACGTGGATTTCAGGGGTGCGCGAGAAATGCTACACGCGATTGGCCTGGGTACATGTATTACAGGGGTGCGTGAGAAAATCTACACGCGATTGGCCTGGGTACGTGGATTTCAGGGGTGCGCGAGAAAATCTGCACGCGATTGGCCTGGGTACGTGTATTACAGGGGTGCGCGAGAAATCCTACACGCGATTGGGCCTGTGCGAGTGGGGCAGTGTATTACGTGGGTGTGCGGGAAGTTGAAGAGGTGAATTGCCAGTGTGGGTCCTCCCAGGTCTCCGCTCTACCCCCTCCACGACCTCTGCAGGCAGCCCACACCACAGGGGACTACCCTGCACCCCTGGTCATGTCCCGCAGGCAGCCCATCCACCATGGGCATGCCCCCCAGCCAAGCCACATGTCCCCTTGCACCCCCACCCCCCAGCACTGTGGGGCACCTGCCAGCAGGCCCCCAACCATGTCCCACTCATGTCCCCTTGCACCCCCACCCCCCAGCAGGCCCCCACTCATGTCCCCTTGCACCCCCACCCCCCAGCACTGTGGGGCACCTGCCAGCAGGCCCCCAACCATGTCCCCTTGCACCCCCACCCCCCAGCAGGCCCCCACTCATGTCCCCTTGCACCCCCACCCCCCAGCACTGTGGGGCACCTGCCAGCAGGCCCCCAACCATGTCCCCTTGCACCCCCACCCCCCAGCAGGCCCCCACTCATGTCCCCTTGCACCCCCACCCCCCAGCACTGTGGGGCACCTGCCAGCAGGCCCCCAACCATGTCCCACTCATGTCCCCTTGCACCCCCACCCCCCAGCAGGCCCCCACTCATGTCCCCTTGCACCCCCACCCCCCTGCAGGACCCCACTCATGTCCCCCTGCACCCCCACCCCCCAGCACTGTGGGGCACCTGCCAGCAGGCCCCCAACCATGTCCCACTCATGTCCCCTTGCACCCCCAACCCCCAGCAGGCCCCCACTCATGTCCCCTTGCACCCCCACCCCCCAGCACTGTGGGGCACCTGCCAGCAGGCCCCCAACCATGTCCCACTCATGTCCCCTTGCACCCCCACCCCCCAGCACTGTGGGGCACCTGCCAGCAGGCCCCCAACCATGTCCCCTTGCACCCCCACCCCCCAGCAGGCCCCCACTCATGTCCCCCTTGCACCCCCACCCCCCAGCACTGTGGGGCACCTGCCAGCAGGCCCCCAACCATGTCCCACTCATGTCCCCTTGCACCCCCACCCCCCAGCACTGTGGGGCACCTGCCAGCAGGCCTCCAACCATGTCCCCTTGCACCCCCACCCCCCAGCAGGCCCCCACTCATGTCCCCCTGCACCCCCACCCCCCAGCACTGTGGGGCACCTGCCAGCAGGCCCCCAACCATGTCCCCTTGCACCCCCACCCCCCAGCAGGCCCCCACTCATGTCCCCCTGCACCCCCACCCCCCAGCACTGTGGGGCACCTGCCAGCAGGCCCCCAACCATGTCCCACTCATGTCCCCTTGCACCCCCACCCCCCAGCACTGTGGGGCACCTGCCAGCAGGCCCCCAATCATGTCCCCTTGCACCCCCACCCCCCAGCAGGCCCCCACTCATGTCCCCCTGCCCCCAGGTCCTGACGAAACGCAATCATGGCAGTAATGGGCAGCATACCCAGCACAAACACCCAGCCAAGGATTGCATCCACCCACATAGTAGATGCAATTACATGATACAACCCCAATGGCAAGTATGTAAATGAACACATGTCCCTCACACACACATACACAATGGGTGCAAGTGAAAGTCAAAACCCATATCATGACATGCATGAAACCAATGAGAAAATACCACAAATGTAAGTAATAAATATATGTATTAAAGATGAAAATGAAGTAAAGAAATAAAACACACAACAATGGGGATGACAAAACAAATGGTCCATGTCCGAGAACTAATAGAAAAAATCAAAAAACAAAGGAATCCAAAAACTAATGTAGTCCAAAGCAAAATAATGGGGGGAAAAATAAGGAAAAACCATTGCCTCATGGTGAACACAAATATAAATCCAACAAATGTTTTCCAAACATCAAACTATGTACAAGAATATCCCAGGGTCCATGAGCCCAACACCATAAATTAAACCTACTACTACTAACTAATAATAAAAATATATACAGAAAAGTGGCCATTGTCCGAGCGGTCCAAAAAAAACTTAAAAAATAAAGGAAACCTAACACTAACTAACTAAAGAACTATATACAATGGCAGCGGGCAAGTCCTGCGGCTCACTCTGTGATGTTGCCGGCCAGGGCATCCTCGAACTCCATGTCGATGTCCCGGAGGCGGGACTCTGTCCTGGCCCCGAGGTCTCGCAGGGACAACCCCGTGTCCACCTCAAACTCCCTGCGAGCTTCCTCGAGGCACTCAGCCCGCCTCAACGCCCGACGCATGGAGAACTCCGCCCTGACCATGGTGAGCCGCTCCTCTTCCGCCCGCTGCCGCTCCGCACCTATCCGCTGGACCAACTGCTCCCACACGGAAGACACTGCCATCCCAGGGTTCTCCTGCCCTCCGGCCGATGCCTGCCCCTCTGATCTTGATGGCCCCGAGCCATGATGCCTCCCACGTCGAGCCTGCTGCTGCCTCCGACGCCACTGCCTCTGCCAGCACGACGGCATCCAGGCTGATGGAATCCACCGATGCCGTCGTGCACGTGCCCTGCCAGATGATGCCGGCACATCCTCCATCTGCAGGGGGACAGTTGCTGGTGTGTCCACCCCTGCTGGACCTTCGACTCCCGACTGTGGCAGGGATGGGGTCCCCACCGAGCTGGCTGCGTTGGTCGGGGCAGGTCCACAGGGGGCCCTGGTGGCATCTGGGCCGGAAGACGGCATGGAGCACGACTGGCGCATAGCCTCCACAGAGGAGGAGAGGGTCGCCAGAAGGCCACACACATGTAGGAAACCCCCGACCATGGCGGCTCCCAAATGGTTCACGTATGCACGGTGCTCTTCGTGATGATGTGCATGCTCCTCCCGGGAAGCATGCACCTCATCACGAATGCCAGCCGTGCGCAACGCGACACCAATCAGGACCCACTCCACACGGCCAGGGGTCCCCTCGTCCGCAGGTAGAGGAGTGTCAGATGACATGGACATCTCCCCTACCTGCGGACGGGCCTGGGATGGGGCATCCCTGCTGGTGCATGGTGGTGCAGTCACAGTGTCAGGGACAGTGACATGCACAGGCACCTCCACGGCGACCTGTGCTGCCTCCTGCCCCTGGCCATGGACTGCACCACTTGCACCAGGGGGGATGCCCCCACCAGGCCCCATGTGTGGCTCAGTAGCGGCCTCCTCCCCTTCTGTGGAAACCACCAACCTGGATGTCTCCACGCCGTCTTCCGCCGGTGCAAGCCCCTGTGGGGGCTCACCCACCCCTTCCGCTGCAGCCGTGGTGGCATCCCCGCCGCTCTGCTCCACAGCGCCTTCTCCGCCCTCTTCTTCACTTGCCACTGCGTAGAGGGAGACATAGAACACAAGCATCAGGGTACTGTACAATGGTCCCCTAGACAGGAAGCAACAGCAGATGAGTGGCACTGTCATACATCACTTCCATCATGTCCCTCCACAACACATGGGTCAGTGCAGGCAAAACACATACAGTAACAGGCATGGCGCATGCCATGGACATTGGCATACATGACCAAGGGACTCATGATTCATACAATGTTGGTTTTAAACTCACATGCATCATGGGTCTTGCCATCACATGCACACACCTCACCGTAGTTCCATCCATCTGGCCTCGTACACCACAGACGCAGTGGATACAAGGATGACTAGGCTGCATCAGTGAATCTGAACATTGTCACAGACATGTGTCATGCATCCATGGCAGTTACAAGTCACAGACACGCAGTTCAGACACACACACATGGACACCATACGTGTACATGGGACCAGCACCCATCCCTCACCCCCACCCATGTCCAGGAACAGAGACTGCCATGCTTCCATGTGTCCATTCCGCACAGAGCCCCCCATGTTGCAATAGAACACATGCACCAACCATGTGGTTCACACATCACTGTACTCACATGCCTGACCATGATGTCCCTGCACACACACATACGTACATGGCCTATGTCACACATACAGGCAGGTATCAGACAACCAGCACACTGCAACATGCCCTGTCTCACACAGTAATGCTTGGCCACTTACCGGCCAACTCCAGATGGGTCTGCCTCCGAAGGATCTGGGCGTGGAGCACTGGGTCTACGCGTTCCAGGACCCTCATCTGGATGTCACTCAGGCGTGCCCGGCCCCCCTCTGCGAGGCGCCGGGCCTTATTGAGGGTCCTGGACCTCAAGTCCTCCCAGCGCTTCTTGATGTGCTTGATGTCGCGGGTTGCCACCCCCTCCGCGTTGATGGCAACCACTACATCGTCCCAGATCCTCTCCCGTCCTTCCTTGTTGGCGCGTGGTCTTCCGAAGAGGGCATCATAATGACCCAGGACATGCTCCACCAGGACACCAACTTCCTTCTCACTGAAGCTGGTGGCCCTCTGCCTCTCTGGCTGGGGGTCGCCACTGGTCTCAGATGGTGCTTGCCCCGACATGGCGACCCCCGAGGCAGGCGTGGGTGGGCAACTGGGTCCTGGGGCTGGGCTGTGGAGCGATGGTATCCCAGTCGGGAGTCTACTGTTCCAGCATGGGTCGACACAGCAACTGGACCCCTGCAGATGGCTGATGTGCAGGCACCAAATGGCAGGGCACGGTGGCAGCAGGCAGGCAGGCAGGCAGCAGCAGATGGCACGTGGGAGGCTGCTCGGGGCACTGGGGGGCAGTGATTCGGCCTTCTGGGCAGGAGCGTGGTCTTCCGTGTGTATTCGCGTGGCCAGCTTGATACGGAGTGATTTGGCACGTGAAAAATCTGCACGTCAGCGTGTAATTCGAGGAAAGGCCCGTAGCGCGTAAGCGCGTCTGCACGCATACGCATTTTCATTGGACCAAAGGCCCTCAGCGCGTGAGCGCGTCTGTGACGTGTCGTGCGAGGGTGTATCCCTCATTGCACGTGATGACAGAACACACGTGGATTTCAACCAATCGCGTGTGAAAGTTCACGCCACCCCGGAACACACGTACCCAGGCTAATCGCGTGTGGAACTACCCGCACACCCGGAAAAACACGTACCCAGGCTAATCGCGTGTGGAAAACTGCACGTCCGCGTGTAATGCGCGTAATCGCGCGTGAAAAACTGCACGTCCGCGTGTAATGCGCGTAATCGCGCATGAAAAACTGCACGTCCGCATGTGACGTGACGCGCGCGTGCGTTTCCCTCAGCACGGGTTAAAGGTGAGCGGGCCCAGCAGTTCGCTGTACATGCCTTCCGTGGAGACCGACGTGTGTTGCTGCTTCCAGTTGTTTCGCACGCCAGCTACTTCACAGCTCTCAAGGACGTATCTCTTCTTTTGGCGGGGGTATTGGCTACGCGTGTTTTTCTGCATCGCGCTAGTCAGACGGTGAGTCGCAAACGCTCCTTTTCCCACTGCGGGTGCCCCTGTGTATTGCACCCATTTTCGATGTCATCGTAGCCTGCGTGTCCCACGCGTACGCGTTATTCGTGTTACTGGGTGCCACCGCGTACTGCGGGAGGTCAAATCCACGCACGTAGGCTGCAGGGTTGCGTGCACGGTTTTACTGCAGTTTTGGGGTGCCTGAGCGTTGCGTGACCCGTCACCACATCACCGGGGTCACATACAGCCTTGCAGGTGCAGGAGGGCTGTTAACATCTTGCTTCCCACCCCCTTCACCCCAATTGCCCAGGTCAATTGTGCTGTACACCTCCCATTGGCACCACTCCATCTGGGTCAGCACTATTACATCTGTGCCATGGTTGGGAGGCCACCAAAGGTGAGGGGCGCCTCAGCTGGGCGTACTCCTCGTGGCGGGCGTGGTCGGGGACGTGGCCGTGGTGACCAGGGAGTAGGGGGACTCCAGGGTGTCCAGGGCAGCCACAGAGGGGGAAGAGGCAGGGGTGCGCCACTTGAGCACAATGTTGTGCCATGTGTTGGTGCAGCCATGCCACCACCCCCTGTGGTTCTGGGGGATGCAGCTCCTGCATCTGGCACTGGCACCCGTATGACCCAGCAGTCCGTTCCATCGACTGCCACGGGCCCAAGGGTAGCGGTAGCTGCAGGTGCAGCTGTGGACACCGCCACCCAGGCTCAGGGTCTGCCAGTGCAGGCTGCGTTGGCACTTGAAGAGCCCTTGGTAGATCTCCAACAGGCCAGGGGGGAAACCATAGGGACACGCCGGGCTGCTCAGACCAAGACACGTGTCCCTGGGGCAGTCATGTCATCTGCTGCCCCGAACAGCCGGGTGTTGGCAAGTGCAGGGGCAGATGCACCCAACAGCACCCCGGTTGTGAGTCTGCCAACCAGGACCGTTGCGGTCAATGACCCTGCCACAGCTGATGTTGCTGCGCAGGGTCCATTAGTGGGCACCCAGCTGCCACTGACACAAGTCAGGCCTTTGGTCATCCCTCCACCTGCCACTCCCTCGGCTCAATCCACCGAACCCACTGGCCATACTGGTCAGGGCGGCATTAGCCAGCCAGGGTCTGCGCCACAGTCCAAGAGGAGGAAGGTTGCACCTGCAGCACATGCTGGGACCCCACACACAGCCACGACCTCCTGCACGTCGAGGAAGAAGCCTTTCTGTAAGCAGGAACTGGACTTCCTCGTGGACTACGTGCGGGGACACAGCCGTGACATGCTAGTGGGTGCCAATAGTCAGACTACGGCTGCCCAACGTGACACCCACTGGAAGCATGTTGCGGAACATGTCAGTTCATTCGGCCATGAGGTGCGCACGGCGCAGGAGTGCAAAAAGCGCTGGAATGACATCAAGCGCAGCACTAAGGCTAAGCGTGCCTCAAATTACAACTTGACTCTGGTGACTGGCGGTGGGCCTGCACCAGAGGAGGAAGAACTCACTCCGCATGAGGCTCTCGTTGCGGAGTTCATACCACCAGAATTGGTCGAAGGTGTGGGAGAGATGCTGGACTTTGATGCCCAGTCCAGTGAGTGTTGATGCGTAGTTGTTGAGGACGTGTGTGTTTCACTTGTGGGATGTGTTGTGCATGATTGCTGCTACATGTGACGTGTACATGGTTCTGATGTGTAAGTAATGCAATGCTACCGTCATGCATGTCTCCTCTGCCTGCATGCGGGACTCCATGTGGGCATGCTCCCTTGCCCCTCCTCCGCCACTCTGCACCCCAGTTCCACATTTGCACTGGTCTGCTACATTCTTGCCAATGTGTAGTTTCTTGTTCATGTGTCCTGTGTAGATGCTAACTTCCAGCTTAGAAACTGCCAGACATATGCCGTGTGGTACAGCCTTAGTACTCGATGCAGGGTATCCCACTTGTACTGTGCATGGGTCAGATGTCCCGCAGGGACATGAGTGCCCATTCATGCTCCATGTGCATTGCACGCATGCCCCTATGTGTCCTTGACTGGATGATCACTGTAATATGAGTCCTTGGTTACATACATTGCCTGTCATATTATCGGCCTCCCCATGTCAACTGTGGCTCAGTCCTGCGTTGCACACATGTTTAGGCAATGACAATCTGTGTGGCTCACAGGCCTCAGCCTGTTCAATGGCCAATGACTCTGTCCAACTCTTGTCGTGTCTTCTTCACACGTGGCTGGCCTCCGAATCTTCCATCATGTGTCCTGCCCACTGTCCCAGCATCATTAGCAGTGTTGTAATTTGATTCACATTAAGCTGTTGATGCCAGTCAACACTGCTTGTCAATACACAGGTGTATGGGCAGCCTTTTGATACCATGCTAGGAATCCCTGCTTTGGTACTCGGGTGGAGGGGTGCTTGGCTGCTAGACATGGTACACATTGAATACACAATGCACGTGATGTCTGAATTTGACATTGCACTGCCTTCACATTTCCTGGCACACACCATGGAGTGATTGTACATGTAGGTAGTGAGTGGCGTACACATTTTCAGCACTGCATAGACCCACTTCCATGCAAACTGCCACCTTTCAACAGGTCTGATCACAGTGGCTATTCAAAGTAGACCCAGCATGCATGCCAGGTCATATGTTGTGTGTCACATGTCTGCCGGATGCCTTTGCTGTCGGTGTGTGTGTGTGTTGTGTGCTTCTGACATGTGTAGTGACCTTTTCCTCTCTATTTTTCAGGTGATGACGCAATGGATGCAGAGGATGGTGTTGTCATGCCAGACACAGGGTTGGTAAGACCACATCAACCCGGCACTAGTGGGGGTCGTGGGGTGGTAGGCCACGAAAACCCCCAAGTGCTGCAGTCCATCCTGTCTCTGGCTGCCTATGAGTCCAGCCTTGATGACGACTCTGACGTCCATGTTGAGTTGGATGAGCATCAAGTCCATGTGTCAGGGGTGAGTGATTCTGATGTGGACACTCCTCTGTCTGCGACACCTGCACTGAGGGATCAGACAGTCTTGGTTCCTCCGCCCGTGGTGGATCGGGACGCAGGGTCACCCTCCACACCAGTCACTGATGTGCCTGGGACATCACGTCGACGGGGGCATGTAGTCGTGCAGCCGCAGGCGGTGCCAACACAGCGAGGACCTCCGGTCCTTGGGTCCCGCAGGGGTCAAGCCCGGCAACGCGGTCGCCGCGCGCAACCGCTGTATACTGAGTGGGAGCAAGACATGACTGCCAATTCCGAACGGCAGGGGGCAGCAATGGAGAACATCGCTGACAGCATGGAGCGTGTGGCCCGATCTGTGCTCCCCTCTGCTAGGCAGGTGCTTCTCCAGCAGCAGGCGGCACGGTCCACGGCCCGCTCGCTCAGGCTGGGCATGGCGGCCTCAGACAGGGCACGCCAGGCTGAAATGTCGTCTCTGCGTCAAGCAATTGCTGCTCACGCAGAGGCGCACATGGATGCCCTGAGGGAGGAGAATGCCTCCCTCAGATCCACTCTGGGTGTCCTTATGATGTCCCAGAGGCAGCAGGCAGAGGAGAGGTTTGCACAGCTTGAGCGCACCATCTCGGCTGAGCTACAGGCTTGCCGGGAGGTGCAGCGATTGTCCAGCCAGGCCTTGCAGGAGGAACTCCGTGTTACACGTGCTACCTTGCAAGAGGAAGCACGTGTATCACGTGAGGTTCTGCATGCAGACCTATGTAACATCGCCACACAGAACCAGGCTCACCTGTCCGGCAGACTTGCTGCCGACGAGGGGCAAGCTGCGGCTAGGCGTGGCCCTGCTACTGTGCCACGTCCTCCTTTCCAGGATGAGCCAGACTCGGACGACCATCTATCTCCCACATAGGCCGTGCTGTGCAGGCGTTGAGCCCATGGAGGTATTTTTTTTTGGCTCAGCATCATCGCATGTGGATGTTGAGCAGCACCCTGTACCTCCCCCCTCCTGGGTGCCTCCCCTCCCCCCCGGGTCGTATCTGGCCATTTTTGATTTTTCTTTTAGTTTAGTTAGTTAAGTTTCTGTTTCATAGTTAGTTTAAATAGGTAATGTAGGTTTTCCATAGTTAGTGTAATTAGTTAATAGTTGAGTTAGTTTAAAATTTGTAGTCTATTGTGCTTTCATGTGACAGTGCGGTGCCTTGTGGTTTTTGAAGGCATCCACTGTCTGTTCCAGCTGGGCCCTTCATGGTTGTCTTGTGTATGTGTTTGCTGCTTGGGTTCCTTGACTCACATATGCCACTCCTGCCTCCCTTATCCATGGGCTCGCAAGGATGGTTCGGTGTTACAGAATTTTACACAAGGGCTTTGGACTGTCATATCTGTGGCATGTCTGGTGCTTTGTGACTTGTGTTGACACCCCTAGTGGGGATGATTTAGGTGTAATTGTCCACTGTTCAGCTTTTGCTAGATGGGGTGTGTCATGATTAATGTGGACATTGATTGCTATGCATTGTGTATTATGTCTCATATCTTTCCTGTACACGTGCCTGTTGCAATTCATGCTGTAGATAGTGTTCCACACTTTGGAAGTCAAAGACGGACTGATGGTGTGATTTGTGATGTGACTCTCTGACATGGTCAAGTAATGAGATGCCTGATGAGACACACACAGATCACTTTGATGCATTAATCATTTGTTTCATGCGCTTTCTGCAGGGGGATGAGGCACCAGAGCACCTTTGCCAGCAGACATGGCCCATTGGACGACGGAATTCCTGACCCGTTTGTTGGTGCCCACATGCACATGTGTGCACGAGCAGAGCCACAGTGATTGCAGACCCACATCCTAGAACTGCTGACATGTTCCAAGGAACTCCAGGCAAGGTGAGCATCACACGGGGGCCACGACACAGCAAAGCTTGCACCAGGCGAGTTGCACATGCAGGCTTAGTCACAGCACTGAGGGTGAGCTTAGACGAATATTGGTGTAGAAGCACACAATGCAGCTCAGATGTGTTTGTGGACTGATGGCTGTTGATAGTAGGGTTGTCTGGGACACATGCAGGGGCAGTGGCACATACCCTGCGGTACACCAAGGTTCATTGAGGCACTTGTATCAACCATGTAGCCTTCCGAGACATGGAAAGGGGCAGCTCACAGGGACACACAGCAAGGGACATACTTGGGTGCAGTGCATGTCTATTCCACGTACTTCATGATAAATGCACTGCCAACTTTGTTTTGGTCATGGTGGTACGCAACTTGCTCTGTAGTCATGGCTTGCCATATGGGTCTGTCTGCTTACCCAGGGAACATTGCATGTTGTGTGAATTGTGACACATTGGTGTTCCATTTGCCACGCACCCACCAGCGCCTGACTTACTGCATTGACTGTGTATGACCTGTCACAGGGGTGATGTTATATATGGGTACGAAGCATCGAGCACTGATTGTCTGTTTGTAGAGTAGTTTGTTGCTATGGGGCATGTTTTGTGTTGTGTTTTTGTGTAATTGGCACATACAGGTTGTTGACTGTGTCTCTCTTTGCAGCATTGCAGTGCTCCTGTAACCGGCCCTGAGAGTGCGCAGGCAGGAGGCCAGCACTCAAAACCAGAGCTAAGTGTCTTGTTGTTTTCCTTACAAACTGCCCTGCATAGGCTTGCTGGGGAGTGTACTGATGCACGGATGTATGTGTGGTCCTATTTGGTATGTTTTTTTCCCTAATCACCCGTGATCCTATACAATTATGAAACCTGTACCCTCTACCCGGTGTTCCTGCTTCCCGTGCCAATCCAAGCAACGTTCCCTGACCCTCTTTCCCCACTGGGGTTGCGGATGCCTGTGTAAGCCCCGAACTTGCAGGCGCCAAAACCCTAGAAGGCCATGACAATGATGTCCAAGTTTGTTTGGATTGTGTATGTGTTCATGCAGGTTGTACATTTTCGTGCATTCCCTAGTTTCATGTGTCATTCCTCCTCCCCTCACCTGCCACTCATTCCAGTCATCCATTGTGTCTACACCTGTCCCGACTGCATATCCCTGAACCTCATTCCCCACCATGATCTCAGGGGCCTGTGTGAGTTTGACCTTGCAGGCACCCGGGACATGGTGTGAGTGGTTGTTTCATGAGACTTCTGCGCCTGTACAGGGGACCTGTGACAGTACACATCCATTCATGGTGCATCATCCTATGTCATGTACCACACATGTCTCACATCCTGTCGTGACATTGTTCTGCTGTGCTACCTTGGTTGTTGCATCATTGTGGTAGTACTTGGCGTTTGTGAGGTACTGCTACGTCAAGTCATCTACTGGAGGGTGTTTGGGTTCGTTTTCATGCCTTGGATTTTGTGATTTTGGAAATGAGTGTGGATTCTGAGGGTTCAGGCATCTTTTTACACAGATGGACACGAAGGGTAAAGGTGATCCTGTGGCCAGGTGGAAATGAGGGTTGGAGGCTCCATGACCCAGGTGCAGTTGTTCAGCGGGTCATGGTCATTTGCGCGGGAGGGGGGGGTTGTTGTTGATAGTTGCATTGCCCTGCAGTGTGATGGGAACTCTGACATTGTAATGTTGTTGTCCTATGTACATGTTGTGTTCTGCTGATCAATGCCTGTTCATGTGTTGTGTTTTCCTTTCAGGTGCGAGGGGATAGTTGTGGTTTGACATGCTGGGGTGTACACATGGTGGATGTTCACATGTGATGTGTAGGGAACACTGATGGTCACTTGAGTGCACATGCATATGTGGAGTGCATGTCCCTGCAGAACCACACACTTGCACTCGGATGCACTCCATGTACTCCCACCCTTGCATATCCACGTGTACACTGTTTGCCTTCTGGTGCCCACTGTGTCCCGGCAGCACATGTTCTGTGACCGATTATGGTTCCAGTACATGCCAAATTTGATGTTTGATGTAGTCTGTCACTTAGATGTGATGCTCAGGGTGTGCATCACACGCAATGGCTGTTCACTGTGCTGTGCGCTGAGCAGTGTGATGCAGGAGTGGGACACTGCACACATGAGCTGCAGTGTTGATTTTGCAATGCATAATGTGCATATAGACAGGCATTCATTGTGATGTTACGTCTACGACTGTTGCAATGCATTTGGAAACGACTTATTTTGGGTGGGACATTTTGTTAGTCTGTCATTTCATCTGATTCCGGGTCAGGCATCATCCACTGTACATTTAGGACATGGCAATGTGTACCTTATTGTTACTGCGTCAGTGTATGGGTATTGCTTGCCATGTCATGTTGATGTTTGGGAGGGTTTGAGTGAAATGACAGTGATGGCCATGGCCTGTTTTGCAGGTGTGTGTGATGCACACCTTGCATGTCCAGGTCATCCGCTTCTCAGAGCAACTAGCTGGGGGTAGGTTTCTCTCCACAGCAGGGCCCTCCCCCTGGAACAGACTTCCTGCCTGACTTGAACTTGAGGGGAACCATCTCCAGTTCTGGAAGCACCTCAAGACCTTCCTCTTTGCTTCTGCTTACTCTCTGCCTCTCCCTTACAGAATTCTTCACTGGAACTGCACAGGAGCTGCTACTGGGACACTCTCACCAACCTCGGTCCCTGGCCCAGCCACTGTCCACTTGCACTGCCACCCTGGCAACCCTTGCACTGCAGTACTGTCTCTCTATCCCTACAGACCTCCCTTCCCAGCACTTGTCTGCACTTATCTTTGCAGTTGCCACCAGGCGACCTATGTATTATTCTTTTGGCCTATTTCCCCTGTACTGGACTCCCCCCCACCCTTCCCCTTGCACTTTTCCCTTCCCCCTACCCCTGCACTTGCACAATCTCAATGACACCTGGCCTAGTAGTACCGTTCTCTGTGTTCCCTTGTCCCCCCCCCTGCCTCATTGCGCCTTGGAATACTTGTGTATGGCCCATGTCATGTCACATGTCATATGTGTGCATTTTGGTTGCACAGGATAGCTTGTGTTTAAGTAGCTAGGGATGCAGACGATGTGGCACTTCCATGGCAACTATCTCAGGGTGGTAGGGTTGTGACAGTTGACTGTCACTTTGTCATCATCGATTGTCACCTGGTATGTGCCAGGCCTGTGTGCACTCCGCAGGGGTGGGAGTTTAGGTGAAAAATGTGGCCACAAGCTGGGTCCGGGCTTCCTCGCCACGTGCCCTGTCCCCTCCCATGGGCAGCGCCTGTGCCTGTGGTTGGGGATGTGGGGGCACCACCATGTCCACCGGGACGCCCTGCCGTGTTGCAACATTGTGCAGGACACATGCTGCCACAATGATCCTGCACACTACTGGTGGTGCATAGAGTAGTTGCCCACCAGAGCGGTCAAGGGAGCGGAAACGTGACTTGAGCACTCCGAATGTGCGCTCCACTATGCCCCTGGTTGAAATATGGGCGGCGTTGTATCTTACCTGGGGTGGTGTGGTGGGGTTCCGGATTGGCGTCATCATGTGGTTGCTCAGAGGGTAGGCACTGTCCCCTGGGGAGGTGATAATAATTGAGATTATTAGGGTTGGGATATTTGTCTGTGTGTGACTTGCATGCATGTGCAAGGGCATTTGTACTGACCTAGGAGCCATGTGTCGCCATGCTGCCCAGCTTCCAGGGCCCGGCTCAGGGCGGACATTCTGTATATGAAACTGTCATGGGTGGAGCCAGGGTAGTTTGCATAGACAGAGGTGATGATTCCCTTTGCATCGCATACCACCTGTACATTGATGGAATGCCAGTGCTTGCGGTTTCGGTAGATGTGCTCAGTGGCCCTAGGTGGACGTAGGGCCACATGGGTGCAATCTTTGGCACCGAGCACTTTGGGGAAGTGTGCCACCCTGAAAAAATCCAGGACAACGGCCTGCCTTTCTGCGGGTGTTCTGGGCATGTATATGTGCCTGCGGACTGAGGGGCGCGCTGTCATGATTGCCAGTACCTGGTGTAGGCAGCGTGACTGCGTGGCCTGTGAGACCCCCCCACTATGGCAGTGGTCCGCTGAAACGACCCAGTGGCCAAAAAATGCAAGACATTGAGCAGCTTCTCCAAGGGGCTCAATGCTTGGGAGCAAAGGGTGGGGGATGTGAGGTCATCTTCCCACTCCCTGACCAGGTCTAGGATGATATGGGGTGGAAACCTATACCTGCCGTAGACCTGGTCGTCAGGCATCCCAAAAAGGCTTGTCCGTGGTGCAAAAATGCGTGCCCTGGCTATTCTCCTCCTCCTGTGGTGTCCCACAATCAGTGCAGCAACAAATGGGGCATTCATCGTCGCTGTATATACGCGTTTGTTGTTTGCGCGCACTTTTATGCTGTGCGCGGGCGCGGGACGCCTCCGTGTGGGCGGACTCGTTGGTTTCCCGTATTCGGGTGTCATCGCGTGTGATCGGAGGGGAGCGAGCGTACACGCGATTGGCCTGGGTACGTGTGTTTCGGGGTGCGCGGGTAGTTCCACACGCCATTGGCCTGGGTACGTGTGTTTCGGGGTGCGCGGGTAGTTCCACACGCCATTGGCCTGGGTACGTGTGTTCCGGGGTGCCGTGAACTTTCACACGCGATTGGTTGAAATCCACGTGTGTTCTGTCATCACGTGCAATGAGGGATACTCCCTCGCACGTCACGTCACAGACGCGCTCACGCGCTGAGGGCCTTTGGTCCAATGAAAATGCGTATGCGTGCAGACGCGCTTACACGCTAAGGGCCTTTCCTCGAATTACACGCTGACGTGCAGAATTTTCACGTGCCAAATCACTCCATATCAAGCTGGCCACGCGTAAGCACACGGAAGACCACGCTCCTGCCCAGAAGGCCGAACTACTGCCCCCTAGAGCCCCGAGCACGCTCCCACCTGCCATCTGCTGCTGCCTGACTGCCTGCTGCCCACGTGCCCTGCCATTTGCTGCCTGCACATCAGCCAGGGGTGCTGTTGGTGTGACCACCCCTGCTGGAACCAAAGACTCCCGACTGGGATTCCATCGCTCCACAGCCCAGCCCCAGGACCCAGTTGCCCACCCACTCCTGCCTCTGGGGTTGTCATGTCGGGGCAAACTCCATCTGTGACCACTGACAACCCCCGGCCAGAGAGGCAGAGGGGCACCAGCTTCAGTGCCACCGAAGTTGGTGTCCTGGTGGAGCAAGTCCTGGGGCAGTATGATGCCCTCTTCGGAAGTTCCCGCGCCGACAAGGAAGGACGGACTCGGATCTGGACTGACATTGTGACTGCCATCAACGTGGAGGGGGTGGCAGTCCGCGACTTCCAACATGTCAAGAAGCGCTGGGAGGACTTCAGGTCCAGGACCCTGAACAAGGCCCGGCGCCTCTTGAAGGCAGCGGATGCCAAGGGGCGCCGGGGCCACTTGTCGGAGGAACAGATGAGGGTCCTGGAACACATATCCCCAGCGCTCCACGTCCAGGTCCTTGAGAGGCAGATCCGTCTGGAGTCGAGCGGTGAGTGTACATGCATCCTGATTGTGAGCAGTGCATGTGGTGATTGTTCAGTAGTGTGCAGGTTGCACATCTGTTTGTATGGGGTCGAGTATGGGTGCGGGTGTACAGGTCCGTGGGGCTGACACATGCGAGGGCTGTAATGTGTGAGACATGGATGGTGCCTGTGTGTGTGGGCTTGCATGCCAAATGCAGTTGTGTGGGCACACAAGTTTGTATGAATGTGTATGTGAGTAGACATGTCCGTGATGTCACGCATGTATGTTGTTTTCAGCTGCATGTATCAGCGCTGTGTACATGTGCATGTGTGTGTATTTGACAAGGGTGCAACAGTGATGCAACATGGATGCATGTGACAGCGGTATGTGGAAGCCTGATGGGCAGATGTGACATGGATGCCCGTCTGAACACTGCGACACTTGCCAGAGGTGTACACATGCATGCAAGTGTGGTGGTGTGTGTACATGTGTGGTGCACTTCCTGTGTTGCATGTGATGTCTGGCTTACCTTTGGCTGCTCATGCTGTTGTATGTGTATGGATGGTGTTGGCAGTTGCGATATGGCTGTGGTATGGCTCGTGTGTGCGAGTTGTAATGACATGTGTGTTGGGGATCGTGATGACATGTCTGAGGTTTGCCAATGCCACTCATGTACAACTGTCATGTGTGTATGTGTCCATTGTACATTGCCCTGATGCGTGTGTTTTGTTTCTCCCTGTCTGCAGCGTCAACTGATGAAGAGGGCGGAGAAGGTGCTGTGGAGCACAGCAGCGGGGATCCCACCGCCAGCCGGAGACGCAAGGCCCGGCTCCCCTCCCATGTTGTCATCTCGTCGGGAAGTGAGGAGTCCGGTGCCGCGTCCCAGGCCGCAGCTGCCGGGGGGAGGTCCAAGAGGCGGAGGTTGCAGTTGGACTCCTCGGCAGCAGAAGGGGCAGCTGGGACCCCACAGGGCCCAACGGGGGAAGATGGCACAGAGTCATCCAGGTTGGTGGGGGGTTTGGTGGAGGAGGAGGCCGTGCAAGCACCAGAGACGGGGTCTGGAGGTGGGGATCCCACTGGTGCTAGTGGTGCAGTGCAGGACCAGGGACAGGAGGCAGCACAGGCCGCCGCGGAGGTGCCTGTGTGCAATCCTGTCCCTGATCCTGTCCCTGCATCATCTTGCACCAGCAGGGATGCCTATGTCCAGACCAGTTTTCAGGCAGGGGATGAGCTGACGTCAACTGGCCTTCCTCTGCCTGCGGACGTGGCTATCCAGGCCCGGGTTGAGCCTGTCCTGGCTGGTGTGACGTTGCGTCAACGGGCCATGCGAGGTGACCTGCAGTCTTTTCATGAAGAGACTGCACGTCATCTCGAATGGCTCGTTGACCACGTCAGCCTGCTGGGACAGGTCACCCAGGCCGGATTCCTCCGTCTGATGGGGCTTGCCACGACCCCCTCCTCAGCTGGACCCCCTACGCGCCAGTCGTACTCTGTGCCATCTTCCCACCCATCAGTCACCTGGGTGCCCTGTGGAGCTGCCTCTGACGGTGCGGCCAGGCTGGTGGAGGAGGCATCGCTGCCACAGTCGGGAGTCGGACGTCCAGCAGGGGTGGCCACGTCAACGACTGCACCCCAGCCGGCGGAGGATGTGCAGGCAGCAGGAGGCAGTGCAGGGGCAGAGGCACAGCAGCAGCAGCACCATGGTGGGAGCCATGAACGCTCGGGGCCTTCGACATCGGAGGGGCAGGCATCGGCCGGAGGGCAGGAGGACCCAGGACAAAAAGTGTCTTCCGTGTGGCAGCGGTTGGGCCACGCCATAGATGCGGAGCGGCAGCGGGCGGAAGAGGCACGGCTCTCAATGGTCAGGGCGGAGAACTCCATGCAGAGGGCCCTGAGGCGGGCCGAGTGCCTCGAGGCAATCCGCAGGGGTTTGGAGGTGGACACGTCGACGGCCCTGCGGACCCTCGTGGCCATGGAGGAGGACCGCCTCCGGGACATTGAGGAGGAGTTCGATGATGCCCTGGCCCGGCACATCCAGAAGTGAGCCGTGGAACTAGCCCGCTGCCCTTGTACATAGTTATGTAGGTAGTGTTAGGTTTCATTTTTGTTTTTGTTTCATTTGGACCTTTTGGACATTGGCCACATTTTTGTATATATTTTTTTTATTAGTTAGTGTAGTTAGATAGGTTTCCTTTATTTTGTTGGGATAATGGACCCTGGCTTCTTGCATTGTACATAGTTGTAGACTTGTACATACTTTCTTTTTTAACATTCTCCATGGATCAATGGCTTTTATTTTTATTTCCCATTGGATTTTGTTTTGTGGACATTGACTTTGTACAACATTACTTTGGATTTCAATATTTCTTTTTTTTTTTAATTTTGAACGGACATGCTTCTTTTCATTTTTTTACATTCACATTTCTGTTTCTTCATTTTTGATTCTATTCATGTTTCCTTTAATATATTATTTTTTTGTTGCACTTCAATGTGTGGTATCTCATTGTTTTCATGCATTTCATGTTATGTGTTTTGAGATTCACTGACACCCATTGGGTGTATGTGAGGGACATGTGTTTGTTTCGGAACTTGCAATTGGTGTTCTGTGATGTAATTGCAAATTATGAGTGGGTGGATGCAATACTCGGGTGGGTGTTTTGCATTTGGGGGCTGACCATAGAGACCAGGGTTCTGGGTTGTGATGACATGTTGGGTGGGGAACATGAGTTGGACATGGGTGGGGGCCTGGTGGAGGCTGCCCCTGCACTGCTGGGGGGTGGGGGTGCTGGGAGACATGGTTGGGGGCCTGGTGGAGGCTGCCCCTGGTGACTGGAGGGGTGGGGGTGGTGGGAGACATGGGTGGGGGCCTGGTGGAGGCTGCCCCTGGTGACTGGAGGGGTGGGGGTGGTGGGAGACATGGGTGTGGGCCTGGTGGAGGCTGCCCCTGGTGACTGGAGGGGTGGGGGTGGTGGGAGACATGGGTGGGGGCCTGGTGGAGGCTGCCCCTGGTGACTGGAGGGGTGGGGGTGCAGGGGGACATGAGTGGGGACCTGCTGGGGGGTGGGGGTGCAAGGGGACATGGTTGGGGGCCTGCTGGCAGGTGCCCCACAGTGCTGGGGGGTGGGGGTGCAAGGGGACATGAGTGGGACATGGTTGGGGGCCTGCTGGCAGGTGCCCCACAGTGCTGGGGGCTGGGGGTGCAAGGGGGACATGAGTGGGGGCCTGCTGGGGGGTGGGGGTGCAAGGGGACATGGTTGGGGGCCTGCTGGCAGGTGCCCCACAGTGCTGGGGGGTGGGGGTGCAAGGGGACATGAGTGGGACATGGTTGGGGGCCTGCTGGCAGGTGCCCCACAGTGCTGGGGGGTGGGGGTGCAGGGGGACATGAGTGGGGGCCTGCTGGGGGGTGGGGGTGCAAGGGGACATGGTTGGGGGCCTGCTGGCAGGTGCCCCACAGTGCTGGGGGGTGGGGGTGCAAGGGGACATGAGTGGGACATGGTTGGGGGCCTGCTGACAGGTGCCCCACAGTGCTGGGGGGTGGGGGTGCAAGGGGGACATGAGTGGGGGCCTGCTGGGGGGTGGGGGTGCAAGGGGACATGGTTGGGGGCCTGCTGGCAGGTGCCCCACAGTGCTGGGGGGTGGGGGTGCAAGGGGACATGAGTGGGACATGGTTGGGGGCCTGCTGGCAGGTGCCCCACAGTGCTGGGGGGTGGGGGTGCAAGGGGACATGAGTGGGGGCCTGCTGGGGGGTGGGGGTGCAAGGGGACATGAGTGGGACATGGGTGGGGGCCTTGTGGAGGCTGCCCCTGGTGACTGGAGGGGTGGGGGTGGTGTGAGACATGGGTGGGGGCCTTGTGGAGGCTGCCCCTGGTGACTGGGGGGTGGGGGTGGTGTGAGACATGGGTGGGGGCCTGGTGGAGGCTGCCCCTGGTGACTGGGTGGTGGGGGTGGTGGGAGACATGGGTGGGGGCCTGGTGGGGGGTGGGGGTGGTGGGAGACATGGGTGGGGGCCTGGTGGAGGCTGCCCCTGGTGACTGGGGGGGTGGGGGTGCTGGGAGACATGGGTGGGGGCCTGGTGGAGGCTGCCCCTGCACTGCTGGGGGTGGGGGTGCTGGGAGACATGGGTTGGACATGGGTGGGGGCCTGGTGGAGGCTGCCCCTGCACTGCTGGGGGGTGGGGGTGGTGGGAGACATGGGTGGGGGCCTGGTGGAGGCTGCCCCTGCACTGCTGGGTGGTGGGGGTGGTGGGAGACATGGGTGGGGGCCTGGTGGAGGCTGCCCCTGGTGACTGGGGGGTGGGGGTGGTGGGAGACATGGGTGGGGGCCTGGTGGAGGCTTCCCCAGCACTGCTGGGGGGTGGGGGTGCTGGGAGACATGGGTTGGACATGGTTGGGGGCCTGCTGGCAGGTGCCCCACAGTGCTGTGGGGTGGGGGTGGTGTGAGACATGGGTGGGGGCCTGGTGGAGGCTGCCCCTGCACTGCTGGGGGGTGGGGGTGCTGGGAGACATGGGTGGGGGCCTGGTGGAGGCTGCCCCTGGTGACTGGGGGGGTGGGGGTGCTGGGAGACATGGGTGGGGGCCTGGTGGAGGCTGCCCCTGCACTGCTGGGGGGTGGGGGTGGTGGGAGACATGAGTGGGGCCTGGTGGAGGCTGCCCCTGCACTGCTGGGGGTTGGGGGTGGTGGGAGACATGGGTGGGGGGGTGGGGGTGCTGGGAGACATGGGTGGGGGCCTGGTGGAGGCTGCCCCTGCACTGCTGGGGGGTGGGGGTGGTGGGAGACATGGGTGGGGGCCTGGTGGAGGCTGCCCCTGCACTGCTGGGGGGTGGGGGTGGTGGGAGACATGGGTGGGGGCCTGGTGGAGGCTGCCCCTGGTGACTGGGGGGTGGGGGTGGTGGGAGACATGGGTGGGGGCCTGGTGGAGGCTGCCCCTGCACTGCTGGGGGGTGGGGGTACAGGGGGACATGAGTGGGGGCCTGCTGGGGGGTGGGGGTGCAAGGAGACATGTGGCTTGGCTGGGGGGCATGCCCATGGTGGATGGGCTGCCTGCGGGACATGACCAGGGGTGCAGGGTAGTCCCCTGTGGTGTGGGCTGCCTGCAGAGGTCGTGGAGGGGGTAGAGGGGAGACCTGGGAGGACCCACACTGGCAATTCACCTCTTCAACTTCCCGCACACCTACGTAATACACTGCCCCACTCGCACAGGCCCAATCGCGTGTAGGATTTCTCGCGCACCCCTGAAATCCACGTACCCAGCCCAATCGCGTGTAGATTTTCTCGCGCACCCCTGAAATCCACGTACCCAGGCCAATCGCGTGTAGATTTTCTCGCGCACCCCTGAAATCCACGTACCCAGGCCAATCGCGTGTAGAATTTCTCGCGCACCCCTGAAATCCACGTACCCAGCCCAATCGCGTGTAGATTTTCTCGCGCACCCCTGAAATCCACGTACCCAGGCCAATCGCGTGTAGAATTTCTCGCGCACCCCTGAAATCCACGTACCCAGGCCAATCGCGTGTAGAATTTCTCGCGCACCCCTGAAATCCACGTACCCAGCCCAATCGCGTGTAGATTTTCTCGCGCACCCCTGAAATCCACGTACCCAGGCCAATCGCGTGTAGAATTTCTCGCGCACCCCTGAAATCCACGTACCCAGTCCAATCGCGTGTAGATTTTCTCGCGCACCCCTGAAATCCACGTACCCAGGCCAATCGCGTGTAGAATTTCTCGCGCACCCCTGAAATCCACGTACCCAGCACAATCGCGTGTAGAATTTCTCGCGCACCCCTGAAATCCACGTACCCAGGCCAATCGCGTGTAGAATTTCTCGCGCACCCCTGAAATCCACGTACCCAGCCCAATCGCGTGTAGAATTTCTCGCGCACCCCTGAAATCCACGTACCCAGGCCAATCGCGTGTAGAATTTCTCGAGCACCCCTGAAATCCACGTACCCAGCCCAATCGCGTGTAGATTTTCTCGCGCACCCCTGTAATACACGTACCCAGGCCAATCGCGTGTAGAATTTCTCGCGCACCCCTGTAATACACGTACCCAGGCCTATCGCGTGTGGGGACACCCGCACACCCCTGAAATACACGCTCCCCGCTCTGCGTTTGCTGCTGCCCTTTGCGCTGGATTGGGGATTTTGATGGCTTTTCCCTGCGCAAGGGGCGTTCTTGGGGGCGTATCTGACGCTGCTGCAGGGTCGCTGCGCCACTCTGCGCCACGGCTGGTTGTGGATGTTGGAATCCATGAATACGCTGTGCGCCTGAATGTGTTTCGGCGCACGCGGCTGGCGCAGACTACCGCACGCGCACACTGTGCGCCAGCCGCGTGCGCCACTTGTGCGCCGAATTCTATGAATTGGCCCCTAAATGTATGTACCAATTCATTTTTCTTTGAAGCCCCAGGCCGAGCAAACTAGCTAACAACCAACAGCAGTCTCCAGAGCACTTGTAGTAAAAGGGGTGGGGCTTAATCCTTTTTCTAGTTGTTATACGAATCTGCAATTAGAAATATATCATTTAAAAAAAGAAATTGTCCACATTAAGTTCATCAGAGTCTTAAGGATGATTTTCAGATTCCAGTAATGCACAAAGGTTGGTGAGTCCAATTACCTCTGATAGATTGCTCGAGGTCAAAGAGAGAGTCGCCAACCCAGCCAACAGCACTCTCAAAAGCACAGTAAATGCACAGTAAATGTGTGCGCGCAAATGTGCATGGTCTTGCTGTTAAATGCTTCTCTGGCTGAAAAAGGGGCTGGGCTTCATCATTTTCCTAGGTTTTTTTAAGATCAAAATCTGCAATTAGAAGTGTATTATTTTTACACACTGTCCACATTAAGTCTATTAGAGTCTTATGGATGAATTTTCAGCTTCCAGTAGTGCTCAAAGGTTAGTGAATCCAATGACCTCCAATAGATGCTCCAGGTCTAAGAGAGAGTTGCTAATTCAGCAAACAGCACTATCCAAAGCACTCCGTAAATGTGTGTGCGCAAATGCGTGTTGCATTGCTGTTAAATGCTGCTCTGGTTGCAAAAGCGGCAGGGCTTAATCCTTTTCCTTGTTTTGTATCAGAATCTCCGATAGATGCTCGAGGTCAAAGAGAGAGCCGCCAACACAGCCACCAGCACTCTCCAAAGCAGTGCATAAATGGTTTGATTACATGATGGTCTGCTACATCAAGTAGCTAATCAAGCTTGTTTTACAGGAAACTGTTAACATCCTTAAGCAACTAAAAGTACTTACTCATGTAAATCACTGTGATTTCAATATTTCAGGGGTAATCTTCTGTTACATGAAGAGAATAACACTATCTCAGTGGCCATCTAGAAGAAGAATTGGAGGGACAGGATGAGCCAGTGAATGATTAACAGTCAGGTGAATGGTGTAAACGATAACATACTTGGATAGTCAGCGTCTTCCATCAGTCTCTCCATTATCAAAAGTGCCCTAGCTACTCATAATAAATCTAAAAATGTAGGTCTTGGCCAAATAAAAGTGAGAACGAAAGAAAGAAAAAACAGAAAAATATTTTAAAAAAGAAAATTGTAAAATGGGCACTCACAATACAGATAATACAAATGCTTTCTTAGTAGAAAAATTACAAGGAATACTTGCCTACAATCTGTTAATGCCTTACCGGAAAAGAGCCTGGGAATGAAAATAAGGGAAAGCCTTCCAAGAAAAACAAGATCACCCAAGTGATAGAAATCCATTCTTAGAAGAGTCAGAGAGATGTAATACATATTTAAAAAGTGTTCTATATGCAAATGGTAGGCCAGACCTGGTGAAAACCGTACCTAATAAAATCAGTACACACAACACACAGGAGAGGAATCTTTTTTTGGCTGATACTAGCAAATTGATGGCGAAGTTAGGTTTCCATTCTGCACTGTCCTTTATTGTGCCATCTACATAAATAATGTCTTAATGGTAAAAGAACATCGAGAGTTCATATTCATACAACTATGGGAACAATAAGCGACAATCTTATCTGTTTGTGGTTGGGAGATATATATGCTGGACTCAAATAAGTCCTTGAATTCATGATGAAATGGCTGTGACTCGAATGCATTATATCCTACAGATTAGACACAAACCGAAGGTACAAAAAGAGAGAGTGTGGTGAGTTTTAAAGGCCTGTGTTTATATATCTTGGAGTAGATAGAAACGTTGTTGGAGGCCGTGGTTGACAATCTGGCTTTAATGAAAAGTCAAATGTTTGACTTATACTGCATTGCCACATGTAATCAGAGCAGTAAACACAAATTGTACTCTCAACTAAATTTGGTGATTAAAAAAAGAAGAACATTCCTAAATTACATCATGTTATCTCTATTGGTAGAAGTTTGACTACAATCTTAAGGACATGTGACATATTACAGAAGTTTGTGCAGTAGTGATTTATGCAGGATCTGTCAGCAAATCACTGAAATCCTCAAATATTTCATTTTTGGATGTCCCCATTTTCAACAGAAAATTGAGGCATTTTTAGTAAGTATGTGTTTTAATTAAAATTGGGGACTATGAACTTATTTAAATGATTTAAATGAATTTCTCTTTCTTTTTTGTGTTTGTTTTTAATATCAAGTATAAAGATTCATGATGTAAACTTGTTTATATGGTATTTAATATGTTTGTATTGTATGTATTGTATGTGGTGGTTTTGTGGAGAGTATTTGTATAAGGTCTCTAATAAATCGCATTCAATGAAAAAAATGAAAGTATTTTGTTTCGCAAAATACCTAATTTGAGATCATGAAAGTTGCAAGACATTGAGTGGGTGTAATTTCCTAACCATGAACAGTTACAACTGGTTATTTTTAAACCAAACTGTTTAACTAGAAATGCACACACCTAGCGCCCAGGTGTGTGTGGTTCCCACAAACCTTTTTTCCTTTCTAACCATTGGGACAAATGAGCACTGTCCCCTGGGAACCGAGAATCCGGCAGCAGGACCAATACTCTAAAAATACATTGATCAGCGTTGCAACAAAGAGTTCTTAGTGCTTTACTCCATGGTTATTCTTCACTGTAGATCTGCATTAGTACAAATTCGAATATGAAATAAATCTGAATGTATTTTTGATAATGGGTTATGATGTGATTCTCAAAGCACATGATAACGCAAATGTTTGTACTAAGTAAAAGGAAGTGTCTGAGAATTCTGATATTCAATGAGAAAGTTGGTTTAAATGCTGAGCGAATTGTAAAGGAGGTGCATACTAACAGAGATATGGTAATACAGATCGGCTGGTCTTGGTTATGGGTAGTTACTTATTTATTGTATTTATAAAGCACTAAATATGAGTCCACGTGCATGGTAGCACTAGACAAGAGAAAACAACAAGAAACAGAGGCTAAAGCCAAAAGGTAGGAGGGTCAGTAGTTGAAAAGGGAGGGTATTCAACCAAATAAAACAGGATTCAGACCAGCATCTTGCGGTCGTGTATGGAAAAAATCGCTCGGTCCCAAGTGAAAGTTTGGATCTTGGTATTTACAAAAGGCTAGAATTGTTCAATCTAAGCATTCTCCTATTGGGAAGCCAAGAGAGTCAGCTAGATGGATAACCAGGATTTTTTTCATAAAGGAAATTGTGTGTGATACACAATGTCTGAAAGGTGATTCACCTGTAGATGGGTAGCCAGTGTAGGACCCTACTAGACGCAGATACATGGTCAGATCTCAGCAATCCTGCTACAACACAAACTGCATTGTTTTGAATAACCTGTAAGCTAGTGATTTCGCCCTTACCGATACCCTGAAGGAAGCTGGCACAATTGTCAGTTTTTGCTGTGTTACACTTTCCGCAGAAGTGCACGATGTTCACCTTAAGGACCAAGAATGTGGACTCTGTGCTGTGGGCACTCCTCAAGCCTGACTACTTTTGACCTATTATGCCATGTGTAGCTAGAAAGTATTGAGTCTATAGGTGGGCTGCCTTGTCTAGGATCTTTAGCAAAAAGGGTGTGTTGGTTACCCATCATTCCAGGGTCAAGAGATGGCTTCTTAAGCAGGGGGGAAATCCATGCCTGCTTGATGGAGGGGGACAAGGTTTTCAGTGGTGCATGCAGAGGGGCACAGGATCTGACAACGATTATAGGGCAGATGTTTCCCTTGCTGTTTGTGGGTTTTATTTTCTCTAATACTGGTACAATTTTAGACTCTGAAACAGCGCTGAACTTAAACAAGGGTAGCGTAATATGAGGTCTAAAGGTTATCCTACTTGCGCTGGTTCTATCCAGGGTGCTGAGTTTGGATGCAATGTCCTCCTTTATTCTTTCAATGTTACTCAGCATGGCATCCTGTATGGATAAGCACCATGTTTTGTCTTTAGTGACTGAGGACGTGACAGGGCAGGTATTTTCCAGCTCTCTAAGTATTTCGAAGAGTTCTTTGGAGTTGGATGCTGCCACATTAATTCTTTTGTCATATGAGGACTTTTTAGCATCGCAAATGGCAATTTTATGGGCCTTCACAGCGGTTGTGTATTTGAATTTGTCATTAACTGACTTGGTCTGTGTCCACCGTTGTTTTTGTTTCAAATTTTGAATCACAGCTTAATACCAGACTTTGAAAACTTGGGGCAAGACAATTCACCTTACTAGTCATCATATTTTTGATAGACTTCAGCTAAGTCTGTTACAGTCTTGTACTTAGCGAGGTTCCCTAAGGTGGCGGAAAAGTACTGCATCACAGATGTCGGAGAATACTTATGTAGGTTTATACATTTCACCCTAGGTGACTTCCCTTTTGTTGTATTTGGCAGTGATAGCAGAGATGGAATTGGATTAGTTTGTGATCTGCCAAAGGCACTGGTTGATCTCACTGTCATTTATAGTAACATTATATGTTGCACCCAGTCTAGAATTCTGCCCTTGACATGGGGTGTTTCATTAATATACTGGATGAAACCAAGGTCAGAAAAGTGGCCTTAACAGTATTTGTCCAGGGTTCAGTGGTAGCTTCAAAGCCAAGATAGAAATCTCCTACAATGATAATTTTCTACATAGGTTTTAAAAGAGGTAGAAGCAGTTCACTGAAATGGAGTAGGAAGTCTGGCATATGGTTCGGGGTGATATATCACAAAGATGTTGACTGTGGTGTTATAGTCAACAGATAGTTTACCCGTAGTGCTTCGCAAATTAAGCATATTTACATCCTCTATTTGATGTATTTTGAGGGGGGTTGATAAATCAGAGCAACTCCCCCACCCTTGGCAGTAGAACGGTCAGCTCTCAGGATGTTATACCCAGCTGGAAGGGCTAGAGTCAGTGTAGGAACAGTGCCTGCATGCAGTCAGGTTTCTGTAATGGCACAGATGTCTGTTTTTTTTTATCTAGAATGAAATTTGCTACCTCTGTGGAGTGTTTAACTAAGGAGTGAGTGTTGAACAACATACATCTGAGAGTTATGACTGGGACTTTGGGCATGGACTGTACAGCTTGCAGCATTTTCTCATTTTGGCTGTCTGAGTCGGGGGAGAGCGAGTGGACCACAAGTTGGTGATGTCTTTCACATTTGAGCTATCTAAAGCTACCTGTGGCCTATTGTAGTAAGAATGGACGGCCAACAAGGGGACTGGTGCTATATTACACTCAGAGCCACAGAAAGTAACAGATTAGTTAGGGATATTGCTGACAGGCTTAGTTTGGTACACCCTGTCCAATCCATGAGTCACCATGTTATTTTCTAGGATCTTAGGGGGCAGTGTAACAGACTCTGGGCTAGAGTCCGTGCAGAGCAGCAGGCCCATTTTCATGTTTTCAATGATGGGTGGCTCTTTTAGTTTTTTACCTAAAGTCGCTGTGTGGGCCATAGTACCTGTATTGCAGGACTTGCCAGAGTGGTGCTGCAGAGTTTACACACGGCAGCAAATTACCTGCACCATTGGCCACTCCTCTTCCTTCTGTGAAATAGTCGAGAACATGCAAAAACTGGCCTAGCCAACACGCCACCCCTAACCCGATACCAACATGCTTAAATTCCAAAGGTTTACTGGGAAATGAAGTTGAATCGAACTATGTGAAGCACACAGAATGCAAGCATACAAGTTGATCCACTTAAGTTACGGTAGATAATGTGATAGGACACAACGGTAAATTATCTCAACATCAATCAGGAGTTTTGGAAAAGAAAAAGTACTAACTACACAAATTATATCTTGGTTGAAAACAGGGACAATCATGACCTAACCAGTCTCTAGGGTACAAGGGGAGTGTCTGGGGAAGTTCAGAGTGAACCGTACCTGGATTCATTTCTTGATGAACAAGACACAGAGTCGAGCGTAGATGCGAGCTGATGAGGCTCAGTTCAACACATAAGACCGTTGAGGCTCCAGCAACAAGCAGGCGTGGAGTAGGGGTGAATGTGGGTGCTCCGTTTGCTAGAAGGGCGGCTACTAATAAATGGTGGTCATGGCAGTCCCAGGAATGCTGCACAGTTGGGCAAGCTGAGTCAGACTTTAGCTGCCATGAGGGCTCAATTATTTATGCTCCAGCAGTTCGAGTCAGTGGACGTTGGTCTTCAAAGTGGTAATCTTAAGTACATCGATGATAGATCAATAAAGTGGCAGTTCAAGGGCTAGCTGAGTCAAGCTGTGGTTGTAACGCCTGGTTAGAGTCACTGTGTGACTCTCCAGTGATTCAGTTTTGCTCCTGGCATTGAGCAGCTCCTTCAGGCCTACCAGGTGATGCGCTTTGGCTGGGAAACAATGTAGTGTTGAGCCGGTCAAAGGTGCAAGAAATGTTCGATGCAGTGGAGGAGCGCAGCAACCAGTGCTGCCGTCTTCTCTCTTGTTCCAGGTGTGGTGAATAGGGACATAAAGCGACTGGTTCAGTGCAGTGAACAGGGAGCTTTAGCTGGTCTGGTCATGCACAGAGCATCGGCCTACAGTGTGGCTGTCTCGGGTGGAGGGTCTTACCTGCCCTCAAAAGGAGATCAAAGAGAAGAGCTGTTGTTTCGGGGGTAACACCCAGCTGACCAGAATACACATCACTTTCCCCAGATTTCACCAAAAGATAAAATTTGTTTGCCGGTTTGTCGCATGGCGAAGCATTTTTACTTATACAATTCAATACTGTTTCACCATTCTGCACCAAATTTAGCATTTTTACATGTTAGGACCGTTGAGACTTTGCTGGCTACAAGACATTTGGACACCCCTTCCCTTTCCCCGGATTTCAGGAAAAGTAGTAATTTGTTTGTGGGTTTTGGCCTGCTGACAAAGCCGTAAACCATATTCACCGGGAAGGGAAACAGAAAATGTATGAGAGGTGAGGATATCTGTGAGATAGTGTCAGTCAGCAAAGCTGTAAACCATGTTCACTGGGAAGAGAAACAAAAAATGTTTCTCAACCATTCCCGACATGAGGAACTAAACTCCCACGTTTCAAGGCCCTAGGATGCACGGTTTCCGACATATTTTCAACCAAATGCACCGCAACATACTGCACCATGGCAGGGTGAAGCGGAACAGTGACCTACAGGATCATTCATTTTCAACAATTGATGGGAGTGTTATCATGTCTGTCTACAGAACAAAGCACAATTTGCATTTTTTCAAATATCTAAGCAATATGGATCACCAGGCACATATCATACATGCATGTTTTACATATGAAGTGTACATTTTATTATTGAATCCTGCAAAACGTCACGAAAGCCATTTTTTCTTTTAACATTCCTTGACCGATGGAAGATAGAAGTTTTTTGCAAAGCTTTCAAATTGGCTTAAGTGAAAGCAATAATTAGAAAATGTCTTTCCATGTACTAGAACACTCTTGCCCCAGCATTTTACGAGAGTATACCTTTTACCAATGTTCTGGAAAACAATGTTTCTGGCAGATCCATACATAATATACTGGATCATATGCACTTAGACTGGTCTTATTTGCAGCACAGATCACACACTGCACTCTACTCAGTACTGTGAAGAAGCATTCTGCTCAGTTTCTGAAAGATAACTAAGTTGGAGGCAACTTCGTGTGCATCACGCGAAGACTAACAGAGACCCATGGAACCCTCAAACTTTGCAAGAAATGTATCGTTTTGGCAGGATGTGAGCTAATCCGTGGATGCCAGTATGCTTTCACATATGCACAGGGAGATCTAAGAAGCAGAACACGAACTGATACCCATTGCTTATACTGCAATACAATGTCTATCATCTTCAAGAATCTGACCATGAAGCTGCCTCCATAGCAGGTCTCATCTGTGCAGAAATTGTGTGAACTCTACCATGAAAAAAACAAAACAACTGACCATGGAGAAGAAGAGATGGTATCGTCCATTTCCTCTTTGGTTGGAAAGGAAAAGAGGAACATAAGAGCCAAGGAAACACCGGGAAGAAGTGGTGCTCAACTAGCAGTCCCCAAAATAAATGCAATGTTAATCTGGTTTCAAACCACATTAACATTTGGCATTCATCTACTGCATGTACAGAATAACCCTATCCTGGGGATCCCTGCAGCGTCTAGAAGGACTCATCTGTTGTGGCGGGAAAACACAGAGACCTTACAACCACAAAAAAAGACTTTTGATTTGGTAAAACTCCTAGTTGTTTTTTTGAGAGCATGTCAGAAATGACACATTTAAATAGGACTAATACTTTAAAATGTATGTTTTCTATGAATCTCTAAGTACTGAGATGCAAATGTTGAATTGTGAATATTCGATTAGATCAGACTGAATTTACAGGAAAAGACTGCATAGACGAGAGCGATCAAATGGGTACGTCATTATATCTTGGCTTACTGACTATTTTTATGGTATGAACGGAGTGGTCAAGAGAATATTCTCCTTTAAGAGTTTAGGGCAAATACGTTCAGACAAATGTATTTGTGGCCATTTACTATTAATAAAAGTGCTCTCTCAAATCAATTGTTACAGTGTATTATTTCAAACACACACATCAGGCAGTTAGAACTTCTTCAACTGTTCCAGCTGTCTCTCAAAAACTTTATGTATTAGGGAGTATAAAGGAGAATTACACATGAGAAAACCATCAGTTTCTTAGCCATTGAATTCCGAGGGTAGATTGAAATAGATATAATAGCAGCCCCTGTTTGCTCTGGCCCCATACTTCTGGGCTATTAGTACTGTAGGAGAGATGCTGCCAGAAGAGTCTGGCTGGATCCTGCAGGAGAGTGTAAGGCTGGAAGAGGCTTGGTAGAGGAAAGCAACTGTGAGTCAATCAAAAGGCCCCCAGAGCAGATGGGTGTTGATGCCTGATAGAGCTTCTGTGGTTGTAGAATGAAGACTAGAATGTTCTAGGTTGTTTTGGTAAGAGCAACACGCATTGGGATGTGGGAGGATGTTGGTGTGCCCAGTTTGAACTGGTTAACCACATCCTATGCATGTGGTTTTCAGAGGAGAGGTGAGCACAAGTGCGACTGTCCTGTTGAAGTGAGTTTGGCCAAAAAATGATACAGTGCATAATATGCATCCACTGATTTAGTGGAGCAGTGGCATTCTGGCATATGAGATTTCATATGGAAGTAATGACATTTTAATATGCATAGTCATTGCCATTGCCTAGAACCGGTGGACTTGTGTATGAAAACAGGGTGGGCCTTAGACCCCTTCTGTATTTTTGGTCACCTGTAAAAACTCCCATGGGTAAAGGAAGGAAAGTGGTCGGCCCGGTGTTCCGGGTATGGGAGAAATACAAGCTAGAGGTAACGGTAGGATAACAATGGTTATATAAAACAGGAAGAATTGATTATTTGGGCGAGGTCGATGGAGGAGAAGGAGGACCAAGAAATAAGTTGGAGGAAGGAGGGTGTAGAGGACCCTGGAGGAGAATTGCCGAAGGAGTATGCAATGTGAGATATTGGTTGGTGGGAGAAAGTGGTACTTGGATTTGAGTGTGAGTGCATGGTGCTTGAGTGAGGATAGTGGAAGTGTGTATGGGAAGATGAATGATGGAGTGAAAGGAGAGCAACTGTCGGAGACAGTGTGTGTGGATTGCACTGTAGTGTAGATAGAGGTGTGTAGCAGTAGTGAGGAGAGGGGAGAGCAGTAGAAGTGTGGAGAGAGGAGAGTAGTTGTACTGGGGAGAGGAGATATTAATAGTGGCATTGAGGAAGTAGAGAGAGAGAGAGAGTATTACAGATCAAGGTCTGACGATGTAGGTAGGAAGGAAAGAGAGAGGAACATCAAAGTGGACGAAGAGGAAGCATGATGGAGAGAGAAAAGAGGCAGTGGGTGGGTCATTTGGAGGACTATAGGACAAGGAAGGAGAGAGACAGAGAGACTTAAGGAGAGGAGTACCAGGGCATGGAAGGAAAGGACCAAGTGGGCCTAAGTGTCTGAAAGGTACCAATCCTTATGTTACATGACAATCTGTCAGTGAGCGTAGGTCAGCGACCACCTAGATTGTATGCTGTGGGGAATAGAGAGAGAAGGTGGTTGGGCTATCACTACCAGGTAAACAGAACCTTAGAAAGTAGGAGTTACCAATCACTTGAGAACATCCTAGACTTAAGGGATCCCTGGGCTAAGAAGGGAAAAGCATGTGCTAGATGAGCGAAAGAGGGCCAGCCCTTAGTTAGCCCTATTCCCAATCTTAAATAAAACCCCTTGAACTGTCAGCATGAGTTGGTATGTTCTTGAGGCCATCTGTGGCAGCAGTCAAAAAATATCATTGCACATGCTGGCAGTTCCCTTTACTACCAGTGTTACCAGAACAACATTGTCAGTCTTCTGAGATGCTGTTGAGGTAGTGCTTCAAAAAATATTCATGAACACTTTCCTATCATGCCTTTTAAACCCATTCTACACACTTAATAATGCACCTGCGCACAGAAAAGTATGCCCCGAACATCTGGGTAATGCTGTCTATGTCCAGGCTCTCTGGGATACAGTTTCTAGAACCCACACACTCTATGAGGCGGGCTGTAAGGGGTCTGGGCTTTTTTGTATTGGTAAAAAGATCATCACGTCAGAAACAGTAGTCACAAAAGGGACAGGCTCTTGCTGACAATAGTGACAATGTTTCCAGTTCCTACTCCTCTACTTCACTTGTTTATGGTTGGTGGGTGCACAGTGCCATACACTTCACTGTGCCAGTTCCAACGGTGGTTTCAGAGAAAAACATGACCCTGTTATTGGCAGGCCATGATCTTACCCCTCTAGACTAATGCATGGTACTGTGTGTACTTGATGGTTTGCCCCTCTAATAGTAAAACACATTGAGGCACCTTAAAACCATCCCTGGTATGAGAGGATGATGACATTACCCCTGCCCTCCATGTACCTCCTGTGGAACTCCTGGGGCTCCATGCTCTATTAATGGGCTTAGTGCCTCATTCTCCTTACCCCTGTGCTGCTGAGGCTACACCACCATCTCCTCCTTCGCTCTCTCTCTTCTGCATGGTGTTCCTACTGGGAGGACAATTGACTGCATTGTACTACAGTGTTTCTATGGAAGGCGAATCTCCCACCCCAGTTCACAAGCTTCCTCTACTCCCAATACTCGCTTTTGCACTGCCCATTTACCTCATACAATGGGAAAATGCTGTGAAAAGTCCTGTGGGCAAATGGCTTTAGTGGTTTTGGGGATAGCATTCCTTCTCCCTTTCCTGCTCTACCACCTCTGCATGTTCCTTTCCCTTTCCTCATAAACCACTCCTGACTGCTTCTCTTCCCTTTACTTCTCCATAACACATGCATACTCCTCACTTTCTTTCTTTTTCACCCTCTCACAGTCATGATCCTTTTTCCCCATTCACACCCCCTGCTGCTCCTCATCATCATCACCGTCCTTCCTACCATCAGCCCCAGCGGCAGGATCTAGCAGGGTCCACAAGTACCAGATCTCCTTCTCCGATGGTGCCTTCCCCCTAAAAAAACTGTGTACATGATAATAATGAGACAGTACACAAAAAGGTTCAGGTGAAAAGGCAAAAGAACACCACCTGGGGATTCCAAGCTGGGGAAAAGAAACACAATAACAGGTTATCATTTGTCCTTGGGTACCCCTAAAGTGATCTCCCTCCCACTTCACCTTACCCTACCTGTGATGTTCCAAGGTCCTGTAGGTGAACCTAAGAAGATGTCTCCCACTGTGTAGAAAGTCCATAGACCAGAGAACCACCTATCGTCACGCTGCCATCAGGACTCCATTTTAAGGTTAGTATAAAGCGCGAGGATGCACTTCTAAGCGAAAACACAGTGGTATGTGAGGACAGGAGCATCTTCTGACAACACAGTCTCTTCTGTGTAGGTCACAGATGTCCCACGAAGATCCTTCTTTAGGTCAAGGAAATCCAGATGGAAAAAGTTAGAGAGGACCAGAACACCAGGAAATAGGGGAAGTTATAATCCAAGGGCAAACATTTCCCTGGGGGAATTAGCTGTAGCATAGTCATGGAGGGAATTCAGACTGTTGGTACACGTCACAGCAAAAAACCATACACAGATAGTCCATAAACAGGTACGACTAGGAGTAGGCAGAAGACATAATCAGGAGGCAGGCCAGCGGTCGGTACACAAGTGATGCAACACAGGTCCACTTAGGATGAGGCAGAAGAGTAGTCAGTAGGCAATCCAGTGGTTGGTATGTGAGTGAGGACCAAACAGAAATCATGGATATCCAGACAAACAAGGTATTAAGGCACTTACTTCATTTGTAAAGCATCAGGAAGCTCTTTGCCACCATAGATATGGACCCTCTTGCGGCATTCGCAGTTTCCGCTTCAGGAGTGTGCGATGCCATTGCACATGATGTCCTCCATATGTGTGACGCTAGTCGTGCTTTGTTGGTGAAGGAACTTGACTGTCACGAGGGAGACACTGTTTCAGTCTCCATGGCAACCTCCATCTTGTTCTCTGTGACTAGATGCTGACCCGACTCATGACACCCAAACCCAGAACCTCCATCAAGCACAGCCACAGCAGAAAGCATTAAAGTTAGAGGAAGAGTGTCTATTTTACTCCGCACAACACATATGCTACATCATTTTAACTCCCCATCTCCAGAATCGAGGTAGAGGGACAAGAACTCCATGTCCACCATGTCCCATTACCCTTGCCTCAAGATTACTGAACTCACTGATGGACAGCACAGCATCATCAGTTTCCCAACCTGTCATTTCCTTACAATAACAAAAACACATAAATGATTTTCATTTCAGCCGGTCACATAGCAAGGCAAGTAGAGTGCTCGCTTTGACATCTGTGCAGAGCCTGCCGACACAGGTTCGAATCCCTGCGGGGCCAAATTCAGCCTTTAATCCTTCTGATGTAGATAAATGAACACCGCACACCGTGGCAAATAATAAGAAGCGCTCAAATGCCTGAGGGTGTGTAGTGCTATATAAATGCATATTATTATTATATCAAAAATAAAAAAAAATGGCTTCCCAAAACGAACTGGCGATCCAAAACCAAACTGATTTCACAAACAGAATGCCTTTCCAAATTCAGAAAGAATTGACGTTTCATTACAAAACTAGCACGCTTTTCACATAACACACAAAATACAATCCTACTCTATATCAAGAAAGCGCATTTCTGCTAATCTTCCTTAACAGTTTCCTAGCTATTCCTATCCGGTGGTGTTGATCCACCAAGCCTCACCTGCCTGTACTCAAACTCAACCTACAAAGATACATAGCCTTTTCAGGTTTCTTACATTGGTCTGGGAACTCGCGTTCACCAAAGAACCCTGCTCCAAGTACAGCTATGAAATTCTATCTAATCCGTGTCCTTGTGCAAGCTTCGGCACGTCCATGGGTACCTGTGAATGCAACTGAATCCAACACTTGCACCAAAATTCATGGCTGTGTTTTAGGGCGATTCACCCTGGCTTAATCCCTATGACCACATATTAAACCTTTTTATCAGTGGCGAGAATGTGGGTGTGACCGAGCAGTGTAGGTTTGCAGTGTTTGACTATTGACTTCACTGCCGGGTTTAGTGGACACCTGCACTTTGGTCTCGGAGAAGCCATAACATGGCAGTGATCAGTCTAGTCTTAAAATGAGAAAAAGGATAAGAAGTTATGTTTTCTCGATAAGTCTTATCTAAAAGTATTTTTTTTTAACAATGCATCAGTTCAATGCTTAAAGTATTCATTTGAAAGTGTTTTCGTCTTTCTATCACATGCTGTCACATTTATGCTATGGCTAGATGAAGACACTTTCATTTAATCAACATCGAAATCTATTTACAGTCAGTATTTAAGAGATTATTAGATCTATTAGCCCAACAATAGCGAGTGTTACGCTCTTGAAAACACGTGGAAGGCCTTTCTTAATTATCTAATGAAATTAGCATGTCGTGTAATTCAATTATAAAAAAAAAAAAAAACATGATTTCATTTTTGCATCCAGGAGCTTGAAAACACTGAAGATTACACCTCAAATGAGCTCATCCACGAGCGGATAAGCACTGGGAGTTAAACGCAGGAAGCTTTCATCAGCGGGCACATCGCCTCCCAGATTCCCCATACCTAATTGCTTCAAGGAAAAACTTTCCTCCTGAGAGGGGCCCCTTTCATTCCACAGATGACAGGTAGAAATTAGTTGCCTAATGGAATGGAATAGTTCTGCAAATTGAAGGAATTAAGTGAGCTTTTTTAATTTAGGCTCCATCTAAATTAGATTTTAATTTGGATCCAAAATGTTAAAAGGTTATGTGGGGATGCAGCCATTTTATTTGGACTCTCTCCAATAATTTTGCGTTGCCCTTTTCCAGATTCAAAATGTCTTTTTTCATTTCCAGTGGCCTTTGCAGGGGGTGGACCCTATCAAATTTTAATCAGTCTCGTGCTCCACTCACTGATTGCATTGCCCAGGACGGAGGCCAATTTTTTTTTTCCTTTGCAGATCAGTTTGTGTGAAGAAACTTAAATGGAGTAAACAGATGTTGTGCGAAGGCTTTGAGCCCTTTACGCCATCTTAATGTAAGACGCACCAATGCTATCTAGAGTTGCTTGTAATTGAAATCGTTCGTCGCTTGATTCAAGAGAAACACATGTTTCTCATTGTAAACAAGAATATTAAAGGATATGGTATGCGATCATGCATCTTAGAAGGTGGCAAGTGCGTATTGACCTTTTTCAGTATGAGTGTGTGTAGATCAGACATGGAGAGCGCTGCACGATCCTTCAGATCTTAACTGAAGATTCTTTTACAGTACCAGGAATGGCCCAGCAGCTCATTGCAAACTCATTGGCTGTTTTCCTATCCTGCAGATACTGAAAATCAAGGCTGTGGCTATCATGTCTCTTTAGAAATTTAGTAATCACAAGGTGCTGCTATTCGGTATGTCTCGCTTTAAAACCGGTTTCACAGACAATCATCAGGACCATTCTGCATTAGAGCCCACATGGCCCAAAATCATTGTTATTCTGAAATATCCACTGCAAGATTATTCTGAAACATTATGGGAGCATGGTAGTCATTATGGTTGAGGGAGCAAGACTAAGACTACCCTTTGAGTTACAACCAGACTCTCATAAACCTTAACAATTAAATGCATTGTCTTACAATTGTTCTCATAGGAATGGAGATGGGACATTCGTGACATGTTGACTTGGTATGCAGTTTCTTTGTTTTATTTATTTATTTATTTAATGGTAATTTGTATTGCGCACTATACAGATCATAACATGTGCTTCAATTCACATCAAGACGGGAACAGGGAAGAGGGGAGGGGATAAAAACAAAAACATTCTTAAAAGGTCTTGAAACATTCAGAACATGCAAGTGCTCTAACATGAGAGTAGGAGAGGGGGGAGAAGGGCGGGTGCAGGAAAGGGGAGAATTGAAGAAAACAAACATTACCGTTCTGACAAGGTCATGAGATGATTTGGAACGTGCAAGTGCTGAACATGAAACGGGGGGGGGGTGAGGAGAGGAAGGGAAGTGCAGGTGGGGAAGAGGTTGGTAGTTACATATAGACAAAACAAGTAAAATGTCCAGAACAAGTAGGTAAACTACTTTAAGGAGGACCAGAGATGCAATTGTGACAAGCAGGTAAGACCAACTGCAGCCTGGAAAAGTGTTGCCTCAAAGAATGAGGGGCTACATCAAGCATGCAGACACGCAATTAAGACTAAACAGGAAGAGTGACTGCAGCCTGGAAAAGCCTCAACTCAGGGATGAATGGCTACATCAGGCATGCAGACAGGCAATTAAGACTAAGCAGGTAAGAGTGACTGTAGCCTGGAAAAGCCTAGCCTCAGGAATGAGAGGCTACATGAAGCATGCAGACATGCACGGATTAACATATGTACACAATGTAAGACAAAGCGGAAAGTTGAGAAAAAGCCATCCAGTGGGTGCATATAGGTTATAAAATGCAAAACACATGATGAGGTTGCAGAGTCAATCAGTGGCTGCAAGTAGGCAGTATGCCACATATGGCACGGTTACAAAGTCAAACAGTAGTAGTAGGTAGGCAAGATGCAAAACAAAGTGAGGATGCAGAGTCAACAATGGTTGCAGGCAGGTAGGATGAAGAGCACAGCAAGGATGCAGTGTCAATTGGAGGCCAAGGGAATTCGAGTGCGGACAAAGCACAGGCTGGGGCAGTTAGGCCAGAAACAATGCAACGGACACAGTGAAAATCCAGAAGTAACAGTCGCTGGGATTTCAGGATTACACTGGAGGGCCAATAAGCCCCATGTTAACAGGGGTGCGGCCCGGCAGAGGGCCCATCATAAGATGGGACCAGGAGCAGGGGACGGAAGTCAAGCAGGAGTGAATGAGGGGCAAGAGCACCTCTTACCTGAAGAAAGCATTGAGAGCTGCATCTGTGACGCAGGAGGCCAGAGACAAGGGCGCACAGGGAGCACAGGAGGTGCCAGCAGGGTAGCATTGGGAGCTAACCAGGCCCATCCTGGCCTGCACAGGCCCAGACTGGGTACTGAGATACTCTTATAGGAGGCCCTTGTGGGGGCCAGCTTTGTCTGCCGGCTCCTGGGTCTCTGGAGGACTAAACCAAGCCCAAACCAATCCACTTTCAGTGGAGGCAGGCTCATGGTGCCGACAAGGCACAAAGGGCTCGAGAATATCAGTCGAATAAGGAGCAGCCATCTTGTAGAGTGCACGCCGCTCTTGGCTAGTAATGGCTGATCGGGCCCATCGAAGTCCAGCAGGATGTTGAAAAGTGAGGCATCAGATGATCAATGGGCCCAGACAGGGTTCTGAGATACCCTTGTAAGAGGCCCTTTGTTACAACTTCCTTTTGGCCTTTGCCTCAGAAGATGGACCTGGGAATATACCATTGTAAATAAGGATTTATTATCACCTTGGCTAATTGTAATTACTGAGTCCAAATATGAGGATCACTTTTACATATGATAAATACACATGAAGAGCAGAGCAGACATCTATGGCATTGTAAGTCAAGCTGGAACAAGAAATCACACAATTAACATCAAGTTCTAATGTTATTCTCTTCAACGTGTGAACGTAGAAAGTCATGGGCACCTGCATGTGAAAACGTGATGGCATAGCAGATTAGTCTTCACTTTCACATGCTCCAACATACTGTGTGCTTGCTATTGGTTATGATATGATGCTGGGATGTATACTGTGCTGCACTGCACTTCGCATGATCTGAAAGAGAAAGGCTGGGTGAGGTTAGTGGACAGAGAGCTGGGAAACGAAGATTGTGTTGCGTTCATGCATGCAGAACCCAAGTGCGCTGACTTGTATGTGTGTTGATCTGCTGGGTGTCCAGTAGAGAGCATTGTGGGTCTATGGTGCGAGGATACATTGGCTGGGGTTGTAGTATGTAAGTTGGTTGTGAAGGTGTGGTGCTCTCATGCTTGATATCGTTTTTTACGGGAGTTCACTTGTCATGTGTGGGAGGCTTATTTAACATACCTGCATGCTACTCAGCAGAGGCGCAGCCGGTATTGTGATCTTTCTTTGCATTCTGGGGATTGTTGATTTTAATTTTTCACTCCAAACCTAGGACATAAAGGAACGGAATGGAGCACTGTGGGCCCCTTTCATGGAACTTTTGCACGGTTCAAAGTGTCTTTGCATTGCCGACACAAACCCTAATTCATGAAACTGCGCAAAGCATATTTCATCAGGGCAAGGTCAGTACTAGTAGTCATTTTTGCAGTACAAAATGACTTTGCACTGCAAAAATACACTTTGCACAGTTGCATGAATCAGGGCTTGTGTCAGCAATGCTAAGTCACTTTTGGGCAGTGCAAAGTCACTTTGAACCGTGCAAAGATTCCATGAATCGGTCCCTGTATGTGCATCTCCAAAATGATCCCACAATTGACATGCATGACGTTTGGTTATTGGTGCTATACCGTTTCGAACAATCACCAGTTCCCACAGTTAGTGGTGATTGTGGTGTATTTGTACTGTCTTGTGGCTCTAGTTGCGATACCGCAAGGCACACACTTCAGCTGCCCAGTTAGGAATGCATGTGGGTTGGTGGTACTGCCCTATTCTCCTGGGTGCTGCATCGCAGGGCACAGACAGCTGTTTCACAGGCAGTGGTGATTGTGGGGTATTTGTGCTGCCTTTTGCTTTTATGTAGTGTTCTACAGGGCGCATACATTCGTTGTACAGATAGGTGTGATTGGGGGTTACTTTTACTATGCTGTTCTTCTGAGTGATAAACCAGTGGACTCATACAACAGCTGCACAATTAGGGGTGAGTGCAGGGCATTTGTACTGCTTTTTACGAGGAGGTGCTATACAACATGGAGCGTGCACCAGCTTCGGATTTAGGGCACACTTTAGGGTCCATATACTGTCCAATGTTCCAGGCCTATCCCGTGTAGCAAAAACACAATTCCCATATTCAGGGTGGCTGTGTAAGGAGCACATTAAGCAGTATTGTCCAACAGCTTGCAATTCAATAACACAGGTTTTCTATTTTTCACACGTATAACTGCTTTTGATACAAGTCCACACGTCAAAGAAAATGCAGCTTAGAATGCAATACACTCTTCCATGCTGCTGTTACCATCCCCATCATCTTCATTATGCGCCCTCCAGTTGGGCAATGAAGGGTACAACAGTAATGTTCCCTCTTTCATTTCAGCGCTTCCTTTTTATTTAAATTTTTGATTATTTTCAGGTAAACATATATACTGTTCAATATTATTACAAGAATGTAATAAAATAAGCATTACAATTGCGAGTAAAAAAAGAAGGGGCAATTATCAATAAAAGCAACAATGAATACATGTTACAAGATACTCTAACAGTTTCATAAATAATGACAGTATCCTTTCCTCATTTATTCTATTCTATCATCAAAATAAACAATCACGTGTTACATGACACACAAGGATAACGGCACAGACACCACAATCACAAAAGAGTGAAGAAAGAAAAAAACAACGACAATGATGGGCATAGGGCAAAATATACGGGGGAGCCAAACTTTCAATTACTAAGGGGCAGGCATACTATAAAAAAAAAACATTGGTTTGGCAGAAAAATTCACAAAACCACAGCGCTTGTATGAATAAATATTAAGAGTGCACATAGGCTGCAGGTGCCTGAGAGGTGTGGGAGTACTGCCAAGTACACCCACTGTTGTGGAAACAATTAGAGCACGGGCAATTCTCAGTCGCACTGCGCCCAAGAGTGAAATATAGGCATGTGTTGCAAGTAATTGAAGAGAGATGTGGTTATAAGTTCGATGGATTTATTTGCAAAGTAGCCTGACACGTGTTTCGAGTCTAAACCGACTCTTCATCCGAGGCTGTAAATGGGAGATGGGACCTAAGATAAATTGAATGAAGGACAGTGCCATAAAACTCTCTCATGGCTTTGCAATTGCGGTAATTTCAGCACAGCAGGAAAAGCCAAAGCCTGGGGCTGCTTCCTTTCATATCACTTTGGCTTTTCCTGCTGTGCTGAAATTACCGCAATTGCAAAGCCGTGAGAGAGTTTTCTGGCACTGTCCATCATTCAATGTATCTTAGTTCCCATCTCCCATTTACAGCCTAGTAAAGTGGGGGCGAGCAGGCAATCTCAACACCCAAGTATCGTAGATGTAAATGTGACCACTGCAGTCCGAACATGTCACTTGGTTCCAAGGTAATATCTGTTAGCGGAAAGACCTCAGACTTGTTGCTATTCAGTCGTAAGCCTGAGTATTTCCCAAACTCTCGTACCGCAGCCAGTATTCTCTACATATTCTTCTCAGGGTCTTTTATATACATCATTATGTTGTCTGCATATAGTGTTATGCATTCCACTTGTCCAGCAATGTTGATACTGGCGCAAGCGTGCTAAGCTCGAAGGAGGTCAGCCACAGGTTCTATCACTAATGCAAACAGCAGGGGTGACAGAGGACATCCCTGTCTTGTGCCTCCTTCCAGCGCTAGTGTCTGCGAGCGCACCCTGTTCACATACACCCTGGCACGTGGTTGTGTATCTATAATCTTCACCCACTACACAAAGTGCTACCAAAACCCTAGTTATGTAGAACTACTGTGTCAAATGCTTTCTGCATATCTAAGGAGACAGCGACCCCCTGGATGTCCTGCGGTATCCGCGATATCACATTGTACCTATGGTGTATGTTAGATGCCAACTCCCTCCCCAATATAAACCCTGCCTGGTCCTCATGTACATGTAAGGCATAAGTGGGTTCAGCCTAGATGCCATGATTTTGGCAAATATTTTTGCATCAGTGTTTATTAGGGATAGCAGGCGGTACAACCCATATTCGTGTGATGGCTCACCCGGCTTAAGCAATAAAATAGTAACTGCTTCTCGCAATGACTCTGGGAAGGTTCCAAGTTCCAGCGCCTCAGACCAAAGCACTAGCAGTTGGGGGGATAGCACATCTGTGAACTCCTTATAAAAACCTACCCCAATCCTTCCTACCCTGGCGCCTTCCAGCTCAGAAGATCTTTCATAGCTTCCTTAATTTCAGTCAGTTTTATCGGCTCCTCAAGCGCAATACGTGCCTCTGTCAACAAGAGTGTTCTGGGGATTTTTGCCACATATTCATCTATCTCGGTATCTCTGGCCACGCTTTGGGGGGAATATAAGCTCCTACAGAAGGCATAGAATACCTGGTTCACCTTATCCACTTTGTTAGCTACCATGCCGTCTAACTTAATTATGGTTGGAATTTTAGCACTGCCCCTCTCAGTACAGCCTGTCTGCGCCAGCAGCTTTGCAAGTCTGTCCTGATCTCCGTATCGGCGCACTGCCACTGGCCTATAAAAATATCATAACTCCGTATCTGCAGTGTCCCGAGAATTGATCAAGGTGAGTCTTGATATCTCTACTGATCCGTGGCGACAGATTCTAGTGCTTTCTTACTGTAGTCTCGCCAATGCCCCCTTACATATCTTTAGTTCATTCCTAATGTTGCACAGTACTCCAAATTTAGTTGACATAGCAATGCCCCTAATATATACTTTAAACGCCTACCAGAGTGTAGCTTGTGTGTGCACCAACCCCATGTTATGTTCAAAATAACTGTCTATGTGTTGCGACATCTTCGCCCGAAAGAACAGGTCTGCCAATGATGCAGCTTTCAAGTGCCACTGCAGTCACGGTGCCATGTTCTCAGGAATGCGAAATGAGAGCAGTACCGGGAATGGTCTGATAAAGTTCTAGGTAATATTCGGCACTCGATCACCCAGTTCACTAATGTGACGCTAACCATAAGACGATGCGCGAGTGCATGTCATGCACCGATGAGGAGAAAGTAAAAGCGTGCTGTGTGTTGTTCAATGTGCTCCATACATCTCTCAGCCCTAAATCCTCCATATGTGTAAGTATTGTGCGTGCAGCGTTTGTCATTGACCTAGGTGCAGTTGAAGTGCGATCAAGCTGTGTTTCCAGTATAGTGTTGAAGTCTCTTCCAAAATAATGGAAGCAGTAGCGTTCCTAGCACATTTTTTAAATAGAGTGTCATAAAACTCTGAGTCATCCACATTAGGTCAATAGACATTTATCACGAGAACCTCCAAGCTCCCCAATTTCCCATGGACGAAACCAAACCTGCCACAATCATCATGTTCAGTGGCAAAGTGAATAAATGACAGTGACCGGTGTACCATGATCATGACAACACGCACTCTAGTGGAATAAGATATGCAATAGCGCATAGCTCCCCACCCGGGAGCTACTGTCACATGCTTTCCTTCTTGGCGTCTATGGGGGGCATGGAAACTAAGGCGCCATTGAATGTTCCACTGTTCTCTTTTTCACTTCCTGGTGTGCGGATCTAGTTTCTTTTCCTTCATGGAAGCTTTGTCCGTAAAGCCATGCCCTTGTCCCTGGGTCTACGTGCTGTGTTTTTTTGCCGTAGCTCCGAGTTACTCTCCAGACTTCCTTTCCGACCTTTGCCTACCTTTTTCTACTCATTTATTTTCTTCCACGGCGCGTGTGCATTCTGCAGCTTCAGAGCGTCCTGCTGTTCTCCTTCAGCCGTGGATCCCTTGTTTGTTTACCTTTGGTTTCGGTTCTTTTTCGGTGTCTGCCTTCCTTCACCTACTTCTGGGTTTTTACCTGTCTCGTCTTTTACTTACCTTCTTTGTGGCTCCCTTGTCCCAACCTCGCTGTCTCTTGTGTTTCCTCGCTTCTCCGACCTTCCTATCTTGCTTCTCCTTCCGCCATGTAACTGTTTCCTTTTCTGATCTTTTGCATTCTTGCATACCTGTGGGCCTTACATTCGCCAACATGTTTTTGGCTCCTTGGTCGAACTCTTCGGACTCCAGTACTCCTCATTTGCTCCTCAAGTCTTCATATGCAGTGGTGATCCATCTTTTGTCCAGTTCCTTCCTTTGGAAACACATCAACTACAGATGCATTATAATACTACTTCATCCAGCCAAGTTTTCCATTACACCAGAGAGGTTTTTTCTGCCTTGGGCTTATTCCTCTCATAGGCACTCGTGGGAAGGGGTCCCCTAAACAAGACGGCAGGGTGGCGTCTACCCGAGGGAGACCATACCTCTACAAGAAAAGACATCTGTTACAAAGAAAAAGGGGAGACAGCATACAGCATCCTCTGAAGATACAGGTGAGGAGGAGGCAGAGAAGGAGTGTGTGAGAACCTAGAATTCACCCATCCTACAAAGTGTGATACCTACCTTTCACGCTTGGTGTTCTATCAGGGGTGTCTCTTGCAGAAATAAAAGCTCGACCCCCATCCTGTTAACATACAACATAACCTTGTGCATCTTCATTGGGACTCCCAAGCCCCAAACATTTCAGCTTAAAAGTTTTACATCTTCACATTTATCCCTTGCCATCATTCCTTGAATGCACCCAGTCATTCCTCCCTGTTCAGTACCCCATCGTATTCAGCCCATAAAATACTGCATTTACCTTGTGCGATTTTATAACCTGTGTAACCCAACAACCCCAAAACACCCCACCCACCACCCTCATAGTGCCCCAAACTTGGACTATGCTTGACCCTCTTCCCCTATGCCCCACCTTTCCCAGCCAAACATATGTATGCACTCGTATTGGGGGGCGGCTGTTACCACAGCGAGTGGAGATCCACACATCTGTAACATATTGCCTTGACACATAGCTTAAGGAACCAAAAGTATTGCCATCAACACATCCAAATTATATAGTCTTGGACAAGGAATGCTGCTGCATCCTTATATTATTTCGCCCCCAGAGCCTGCCCCGCTGGAAGTGGAATATTAGCCTCAACGAACAATGTGGCTTGCTCAGGAAATGTAAACAAGTAGGTCTTGTTAAATTGCAGGCACAAACGGGCAGGTTAGAGCATAGCATAGGGTACTCCCCTTTCTATTAGTAGCTTTTTAATGCCAATGAATGTTCATCTTTCTTGTTGTGCCGCCAATCTATAGTCAGGAAAGATGCAGATCACACTAGAGCCCATCCTCAGTTCCTGTTTCTACAGTGCAGCCATCAAGACGAGATCTCTGTCCCTGCAGTTCATAAGGCGTGCAATTATGGGTCTGTGTTATGCCCCTGGTCTTGGTATTGCCATCAATGCCCTGTGCGCATGCTCCACTACAAACAATGGCAACCAGCCCGGATCACCCAGCAACACCTTCAGCCGCTCCCCAACTACAGTCTCCATTGTCCCCTTCAGGGCGTCCTCTGGAACACCTAAGATGCAGACATTATTCCTCCTTGACCTCGCCTCCAAGTCCTCACACTTCGTCTTGATGCTGCCCATATCTTTATCAAGGGATGTCGATGTTCCCTGAAGCGCTGTTATGGCATCTTCTGCCATGCTAATCCGTGTTTCGGGCTCCGTAATTCGCTGTGCAGCTGTCTCCGGCTGAGCATGGATTGTAGTAACATTAACAGTGATGCTATCCTGCTTATCGTTGACAGAGGCAAATGCGTGTTGCATGATGGCCATGACTACTTGAAGATGAGCCAGCGGCAACGACAAAGTCCCCTCCACTTGCACTTGGTTGCTTTCCCCTTCCATAGGTTTTGGGGAGGGTTTTGTAAATTTGTCTTTGGTTCGGCTTTTCTTTGGACCAACCCCTCTAGGCATCACTTTTCTGCCTAGTGCGCCCCACTTGCAGCACGGTGGGTGTGGGGACTCTGGTGCAGCATGAGATACAGTGTGTCCAACCTCAACCCAGATACCCATACCAGGGATAAGATCAGTAACATGGCTATTCCTCAATGCTACCAGTATTCAGTTATGTCCAGAATCTTTATGTGTTAGCCCCTTCGTAACATTATTCCTCTAATCTGCCCTCATGGCAGACTTAGTATATGCCCTGGGGCCACCAGCACGCCCTGCCTTGCGACCCATGTGTCCCTGCTTGCGGGCAAGGATGCAGCCGTAACGGGAACAGAGGGGAGAGGGATACAAAATATGTCTCCATCCCTCGGGTAAGTTTCACTTTAGGACCCCTCACAGTATGGCCACTGGAGCCATCGTTACATTGCTGCTGTAGAGCCTGTAAAAAGTTTTAATGGTTCACGTTGAAGCGGCCATGCAGAGGCTCTGTGTTCCAGCACGTGTTGTAAGGCTGTAACTGTTGGACCCATATGTAGGCAGGAATCTCCTTTTTTGGGGGTGTCTGTGGAAACAATTCTGCCCACCCCCCCACCCAGTGCCTTAATTGGCACTAGCAAATGAGCTGGGGCTCATCAAGGGGGCACGGCCTAACGGCAGGGGGTCCCACTGGCCCATTAGGCCCACGCCCCCCTGAACCCCCTGACCCCCCTGACAAGCCTCGGCTCAATGGGCTTCTGGCACCCCTGCCAGGCAGCCTTTTGTAGAGATCAGCACCCTCTCCCCAAGGGGAAGAGGGTGCTGATCTCTACATTTATTTTCTATAGACTTGCCTGGCAGGGGACAGCACCTCGCCTATTCAGCCTCAATAGTGGCACTGCCCCTCGGCAGCTGGGGGGAGGCAGCGTCACCATTTGAGGCTGAAAGGGTGAGGCTGCTGCTACTGCTTTTTCCTAAAGACTGAACTCCCGCAAATCCGCGGGAGCTTCAGTATTTAGAAAGCAAGCCCCTGCTTCCAGCGGTGTCATGTTTTCTCCATAATGGTGGCGCCGGCCCACGGGCATCTCTTGCATAAAGGGATGCCTCGTAAGTGCGGCGCCACCATTATGGCTGAAAGGCATTTTTATCTGAGGCCTGAATCTCTCGCACACGAGCGAGAGCTTCAGGCTGTAGAAAAAAAGCCTTTTCGTGTAGTGGCCAGGGTTGCCAGGGAGATTAGTGGGCCCCTGGCAGGGCCTTGCCTCAAAACAAAATTTCAGAGCATGCCGGGCCCAGCCCCGGCAGACCCCAGCCCACTTAAAGCCCTGCCCCCACCAGATACTGGAAAACAAGCTTGTTGGGTGTTGGCAATAAAAGGCTGTGGGATTTTATTGTACAGATATGGTTATACACAAATGTAGTAATAATCACATATATGGTATATAGTACTTTTGGGCACCGGGTCCTGAGGTTACCCCCTCTGGCCCGTGCCACCTTCTTTATCCCACGACTTGTGTGTGGTCACCATACGGTGTCCTGATTTTTCTTCTGTTTGTTCTCTCCCTTTTCTAGGGTGGGAGGGATTTTGTGGAAAAGGAGAATAGCGAGACACCGTGTTCACAGTGTACCCGCGTGTGTTTGGGTCCCTGTGAAGGGTCGCAAACTATCTGTGTCTTTCTGCTGAAATGCAGATTCTTATATAGGACCAGGAGCTAGCCTTAGGCCTTGTGGGGCTGTGAGGCCAGCCCCCAGGCCGACGAGGTGCCGACTGTCTGAGCACCCTAGAGTGCCACCTATTGTTATTCCCTGGCTCCCTGGCTTTCCCGCATCCTGGGTGCTTAGCACCTGCTTGTGAAGGAAGGGCGAGGTGCTGTTTCACACCTCACTCTTCCTCCGTGCCCTGACTCGTTGCGACTGCGTGTCACCTGGGTGGGGCAAAGGGGAGAGGGCAGGCAGCCCTATTTGTGTGTTTCTGAGCCTCTCCTCCTGCCCAGCTGCCATGGGGCACCAGTTACCAGGCCGCACTTGGTGCCTGGCAGCGCTGCCCATAACTGGTGGACCCATATGCAGGCAGGAATCTCCTTTTGTTGGGGTGTCTGTGGATGCAATTCTGCCCATTGCCCCACCCCCCAGATATTGGACCACGCGTTTGTTGGGTGTTGGCAATAAAAGGCGGTGGGATTTTATTGTACAGATATGGTTATACACAAATGTAGTAATAATCACATATATGGTATATAGTACTTTTGGGCACAGGGTCCTGAGGTTACCTCCTCTGGCCTGTGCCGCCCCACCTCGGCTGGTTACTGGCTGGCCAGGTTCCCCCAAAAGTCTAGGTTAGTGGCAGCCTCTGGTAGCTAGTTGCTCTGTTATTTACCTGTGAAAATGTTCCATCCCATAACCAGATAGGTGGGTCCCATTCTTGTGGATCAGGTCGGGGTTGTCCAGAGTTATGGCCATATGTTTTATGAAACCCAACATTTTTCAATTCCCCTGTTCAGCTTCCTTCTGGCTGTGTACATTGATTTGTAACAAATGGCCCTTAGCCATGTTTTCCTAGGCAGGATGGCAGAGTAATACATTTCTTTGTTCCTCCAGTTGTGGGCGATGCCAGCCAGTGTGGTGCATGTCTCCTCATATAGCTTTTTCCTCCCCGTGGTTACCAGATTGTTTCCCCCCAGGTGAATGATAAGAAATTCTGGTGGGTCCCTGTAGGTGACCAGGTTGGCTAGTGTCTTGTGTATTTCTGGCCAGTGGAGGCCTCTGTAGCCCCACCATGATGCAATTGTGTTTCTAAAGGCAGGCCTCTCCTTTGTTTCTTCGGCCCATCGCCTGGTTCTGAATACGAACAAGTGCCTGACTATCCAGGCTGATCTTAGCGGTGCCTCCTGATCAGTTGTTTGGTGCAGGGGGAAAGAAAAACTATATTAGCTCGGGTCTGATGTATTTTCTAAAGCAGTCTGACTTCCACCCGTCAATTTTGTTTACCTGGTATTAGGAATTTTCCTCCCACTTTGGGGCATTGCATGCAAAAAAGGTCTGTTATACATACTGGGCAGTTGGCTGAATTGTCTATGCAGTAGATGTTTATTACTCTTTTTGCCCCCGTTTTTGATCGCTGTAATTCGATGGTTACACTATCTCCACTTACCCTGGTTTCCATCATGCCTTAACCATTGCTGGCTTTTATGCTGGATGCTATGAGCTCTGTACGCGGAATGCCACAAAAAACGCTAGGGATAAAGCTGTCTTAAATAATAGTGTCTCATATGGGTGGGAGCATATGCCATCTAGTAAACTTGTAATCTTGACCAGTTTCTCAAAATCTAGCGGCCGTCGTGTGTCTATTTGGGATCCTTCTACCTTGCCCCAGCCTTTCAATGCATATGTAATTAAAGCGCTTTCTGTGGGGTCTGAGTCCCCTCGAAGCTTCCAGAAATAAAATATTGCCACTAGGTGTCTTTTTGCCCAATCTCTTAAAATCTTGATTGTGAGCCCACATTAAAAAAGCATTTATGTCTGTTATCGTTATTAGTTCTACATGATTCTGGCCTGTTACTTTAAAAACTGTTTGCAAGAACTTACTGTATTGCGCTGTGGTGTTGCTTGCTAATGCTTTCTTTGCCATTTCTAGTAGGAACCCCGTGTCAGGGTCTGTGTTTTCTGTAGGCAGAACACTGCTGGCACCCGTGGTTGAGGTGCCTGGTTGAAGTTGTGCATCCCGGCCCCCGCCGTTCAGCGTTGGCATTGATGCAAGTTTTTCTAGTTTTCTAGTATCGCCCAGCAGTCTCCTGGGATGGATGTCATCTCTTCCTGGGCGTGAGGTGCTAGCTCTTGAAATATTGTCCACTGAAAATGAGATAAAGCGTCCGCAATGTTATTATCTGCTCCTGCGATGTGCTTTGCCCTGACAACAAAGTTTTCTGCAAGAGTAATTATCGTCATTGCTCTTAGGACTTTGAGCACCAGCTGGCATTTCGTTGTTCTCTTATTGATAATTCCTACCACAGCCATGTTGTCAGACCAAGCAGTGAGTTCAGTGTTTGCTAGGTGCCTGCCCCATATGCGTAGAGCTAGCCAGATGAGTAGAATTTCTAACAGGGTGATGTTTTGGTCCACCCGGCTGCATGCAATGCATCGGGCTATTGCCCTGCCACCCATTCTGTATCTAACAACACCCCAAAACCTTTGCTCCCTGCTGCATCTGTGTAAAGGACCCTTCCGGCCCCTGAGTTCAGTGGCATTCGGCACAGTGTGGTTCCATTGAAATTTGTGAGCAAATTTTCCCAGACTTTCAAATCTTTTTTTTACCTATTTCCCATGATATGTAAATGTTTTTTTTGCATGTTTTTGTTTTAAATTCCAGACTCCTGGAGAATACTCTCCCTTGCAGTATTTTCCTGGATGCAAAGTTCAAACTGCTGGCCAGGGGTTGTATTTCCTTTACTGTGCCTTTGTCCTTCCTACTTAAGATCTGGATTTTTTCTAATAGTTCTTCCACTTTCTTTTCTGGGATTCTACATAGCCCTGTGGTGGTGCCAATTCTACCCCTAAGAAAATGATTTTTGTGGATGGGTTGGTCGTTTTGTCGGCTGCTAGGGGAATGCCCCACTGCACCGCCATTTCTTTTAATTCCGATACTGCCCTCTCGCAGTTTTCTGTGCCGGCGGGGCCCATCCCCTTAAAATCGTCCCGGTAGTGCACTACTCTGACCCCTGGAACCCGTTTCTGAAATGCCCATTGGAAGAAAGAACTGAATTGTTCGAAAAGCGCAAAAGATACAGTAGAGCCCATGGGGAGGCATCTATCCACGTCAGATTTTTTCTCAAAAGTGAAACCGAGCCATTTTTGTGAGCTGGTGTGGACTGGTAATAACCTAAAAGCGGACCATATGTCCAGCTTTGCCATAAGGGCCTTCCTGCCGCAGTTCTGTATTAATCTTAGAGCCTCCTGAAAATGGGTGAAATTGACTGCTGATCAGCTTGTGGGATGCTGTCATTAAGTGACTGGCCCTTGGGGTAGGATACGTGATGTATTAACCTCATTTTCCCGGGTTCTTTTTTTGGTACTTGACCTAGTGGTGATACTATAAAATTCTTGAATGGCATTCTTTCCCATGGGCCCCCTACTCTGGCCAGTTTTAATTCTTTTGTAATTTTCTCTCTCATTAAACATGGGTTATCGCGTGCTGAGACCAAATTTCTGGTGATTTTTTGCAACCCTTCACCTTTAAAAGGAATGATGAAACCTTTTTTTAGACCGAATTCAATCGCTGTGCTGATTTCTTTATTAGGATTGGTCCTTAATGCTTCCTTGAAACTCTCTGGGTTGATGGGGGATCTGCCCGGCTCTAGTTGTACTACATGCAATGTGCTTTTGTTCCTCTTTTTTTTGCGTTCTTGGCTGGTAACCTGGTGCAGCTGCTGACGGGGTGGTCCCCATTGCAGTTTGAGCAGTTGTGCTTGTACCAGCATTCTTTACCCCATGCGCACTGATTCTTTGAATAATTCCTGCATGTGTTTGTGAACTTTGAGGGATTGGACTTGATATGACCGCGGGCATTTGACCTAGCCGTCCAAGGCTGTTTTTTACAAAAGGGCTGCTCTCCTTTTTTGTGTTTTTCATTTTCTGAAATTCTATTTCCCCCTTGTAGGGTTTTATTTGTTTTATTGGTTGCTTGGGTGATTTCCTCTTCTGATGGTGGCTTGCCGTTCATTAAATACAGATCATTCTGAACTTCATCCCATTCAATGGAAGTCCTTTCAGACATGTTCCTTCTGAACCTTATGTCATATGCTATCCAAGCATAGCTATCATAAGCAGTTTAAACTTCTCTGATCTTATCCATTTATGCCCAAAGTGTTATCCCATCTCCTGGGGATTTTTCTAAAAATATTGTAGCTAAAATAGCAAATGATTTTAGCCAGTTGTCCCAGGTACGCTCCACATGGGCGTTTCTGGCTATAGCCTTTTCTTAAATTTTTTTGGGGTCCCTGAACGCATCCCTCCCCTTGCGTTGTGCCTCAATGAGTGAGAAAATGTCTATGTTTTCTTTGGCCCATATTGCCTCCTTTATCGTTATATCAATATTCCATGCAAGCGAAAAAGATGGCCGGAGGCCTTCGGCGCTGCATCCCGCATCTGAAAGACAAAAGAAGGTGCGTTTAAAGACATTGGGCAACTTTATTACTCACGTGCCATTACTCCTTCCCACGCCGAATCCAGTGGGTATTCCAGCACCCTTCAGCTTCTCTAAAGCTCCGAACTTGTACCTGCAAGATAAAAGGGACAGTTAGTGCGCATCGTGAAGCAGGCTACAAGCGCTTACTTACGTGCTTCCAGGCGCTTCTATTCCTCACGCGGGTTCGATCCTCAACTCTCATCAGCCCGCCATCCGCCATCGCCGGAACCCTGCAAAACAAGAGATATCATTACAAAAGACTTTTAAGACATTTGAAGTGCCCAGAACTTACCGTTCGTGCAGTTAACGACGGACAGCAGTCCTCTGAGGTCAAGAGGCCTGCACCCTTATCCAGTGAAGAAACTGGTTACGGCACCCTGCCCAGAGTCAGATGGAGAGCTCGGCGTTCACTTACCTAAGGTGAGGGTGTTAACCTTTGGGGTTCTACAGGAGAAGAGAAAGGGAAGAGGAGAGAGGCACCCAATAACCCCAGTTCATTAATCCCATATTTTCTATCTGCAGACATCTTACTCTTCGAGTTAGACATACAGTGCACAGAGGTCCAGCCCAAAGAGCCAACCGTGTGTTACACATCACCTTTGAAGATACGGCATTCACCCAGTCAAGACCGGCGCCTCTGCGGGAATCAGGTGAGCGTTACAGAACGCAAAGCCTATCGCAAAACTCCCACCCAGGCGCTATGGAAACCTCGGATACCGACCAGCTAGCCCAGTTACTTGGGGAACTAAGAGCAGAAGTGCATGCAGCCCGTCAGGAAACGAATGCACTAAGAAGGGAACTGATTATTTCCAAGGAGCGAACAGACGATCTCGCTAGACAATTGCTACAGTCACAAGCCGGACAAACTCCGTTACCTGCATCAGGGGCAAATCTTCCTTCAACATCCTCTACGAACCCAGTGCAGCTCAACCTACCTGGGAATGTACCTCTGGCTCCGCCCGAATGATTTTCTGGTGACCCAAAGAGGTTTGCAGTATTTATTAATCAGTGCCGGTTGCACTTCTTATGCCGGCCAGCAGCCTTTCCAACTGATCAAGCTAAGGTAGCTTTTGCACTTTCGTACCTTAGTGGCAATGCGGCAGACTGGTCGATCCCTCTAGTTAATCAAGATGATCCGGTTCTCCATGATTTTCGAGCTTTTCAGCTCAGTATGGAAAAACTGTTTGCAAGACATTCACAGGGGCAGGCCTTGGACAATGAGCTACTTTCATTGCAACAGGGTAATCAAGACCTTTTGGCTTATATTGCGTCTTTCAACAGACTGATAGTGGAAACTCGATGGCCTGAGGACAAAAGGATTACACTGTTTTATAGAGGTCTACGTGGAGAGCTCAAAGATGTGTTAGCCCAAGTAGTGAATCCCCCGCAAGACTGTTCGGACTATATTGACTTTGTCGTTCAAATTGACCACAGACTGCAGAACAGGAAGGCCGATCGTTCCAAGTTTGATGCTCGAGTATTTTCCAAACCACCAACTCCTACCAAAGGAGTAGACTCCGGGGAACCCATGCAAATAGGGGGCCTGAAAGAACCACTAACACAAAAGGAGCGGGAAAGGAGAAAACAGCTGCAATTATGCCTCTATTGCGGGGCACTTTCTTCGAGACTGTCCGGTGAAACCAGCCAAGAAGGCAGTAGGAGCTGCAGTTACCAGGGTCACAAACTCTGAGCAGGGAAACGACCTCGCCCGACAAGAATAGAGGTCCTCTTGCCGAGCGTTAAAACCAGTTCCGTGACCTCGCATTTCGTGATACCTATGGTCCTCATTAGCCCTGAACATCCGGATCGATTACATGCGATTGAAGCTTACGTCGACAGCGGTGCCATCGGCAATTATGTGTATCATGAAATGGTTTTGAGGATGAATCTGACTCTTTGTCCAAAGGCTGTAAAGGACGTCATTACTACGGTGGATGGTACGGAGATAGCCTCCGGACCAGTAACGCATACCACCCAAGAAGTGACGCTAGTAAGTCAAGATAGACACCATGAGAAGATCGTGTTCGATGTGATCAAGGCCCCCCAGTTCCAGATTATTCTAGGAATTCCTTGGTTAGAGAAGCACAATCCTCAGATCGATTGGCGAGCAAGAACGGTTCAGTTTCCAGAATGTGTCTCCACTTGTCACCCTCGACCTGGTGTTGCACTGGCAGCAATTTCCTCGGAGGCTCCTCAGTTACCTCCTGAATACCTAGAATTCCAAGATGTTTTCCGGAAGGATCAGGCTAACTCTCTACCTCCTCATAGGTCTTATGACTGCCAGATAGACCTGATACCTGGATCTACTCCTCCTTGTAGTAGAATTTATGCCCTCACCGAGCCTGAGAATCTTCACCTACGACAATACCTGGATCAATACCTAGCGAATGGGTTTATTCGTCCTTCCAAGTCCCCTGCTTCCTCAGCTTTGTTCTTCGTTCCAAAAAAAGAAGGGGACCTTAGAACTTGTATAGATTATCGCGCCCTGAACCAGATCACCGTTAAGAATAGATATCCGTTACCTTTGATCCCTGAACTCCTGGACTAAGTCAGAAAAGCATCCATATATACAAAGCTGGATCTTAGAGGAGCCTACCACTTGGTACGAGTAAAAGAGGGCGATGAATGGAAGACGGCCTTCCGCACCAAGTATAGGCTATTTGAATATCAGGTCATGCCCTTCGGACTTTGCAATGCCCCGGCCGCCTTTCAATATTTTATGAACGATGTCCTCAGAGAGCTCATAGATGTGTGTGTTGTTGTTTACATTGACGACATCCTTGTTTATTCTTCATCGGAAACTTAACATCGGAAACACGTGAAAATGGTCCTCAAGAGATTGCGTCAACACAAACTTTTCGCTAAGTTGGAAAAATGTGTTTTCAACATGACTGAAGTTGAATTCTTGGGATTCATATTATCACCTAGCGGAGTGCGTATGGATTCAAAGAAGGTCGATGCAATTCTCAAATGGCCATCGCCATCCTCCGTAAAAGGTGTTCAAAGCATGTTAGGCTTCGCTAACTTTTACCGCAGGTTTATCCCCGAATTCTCTTGAATAGTCCAGCCCATCACCGCCTTGTTAAAGAAAAACAAACGTTTTGAATGGTCTACCGAGGCAGAACAAGCTTTCCAGAATTTGAAGACTAGATTTATCTCTGCACCGATCTTAAAACATCCTTGCCCAGAACTCCCCTACATCGTTGAAACTGATGCTTCGAGCCTTGCCATGGGGGCAGTTCTATCACAAAAGGACCCAGTAACCAATCAGCTGCATCCCGTGGCATTTTGGTCCCGCAAATTCTCGCCTCCTGAAATCAATTACACTATTACTGATAAGGAACTTCTAGCTATCAAGTCCGCCTTTAAGGCTTGGCGGCATTATCTTCTGGGGGCCCGACACACCGTTACTGTGATTACAGATCACCGAAACCTGCAATATTTGAAAACCGCAAAAGCTCAATCCTCTAGGCAACTCCGTTGGGCACTATTCTTTGCCGAGTTTGACTTCATAATTACCTATCGACCTGGTACAAAAAACGGTAAAGCTGATGCCCTTTCTCGGATGGGAGTGGAAGAACATTTGATCAATCCTAAACCTGTACCTATCATTCCCGAACAAAGAATTCTAGGTGTAATCGCCACACAATCCATAGAGGAAGTTAAGGATAAAGCCAGGCTACTGGTAACTCCAGCAGACATACAGAATTGGCATCTGCAGGGAAAGGACTTTACGGTGAAGGACAACCTATTATATTTCCAAGAACGGTTATACCTGCCCAGCACAGATTTACAGAAAAAGGTAATCTCTTGTTATCACGATTCTTTAATGGAAGGACATCCCGGTGTGACCAAGACCTCGGAAAAGATCAAGCGCTACTTCTGGTGGCCGTCTTGGAAAAAAGATATCAGAGACTTTATAATGTCCTGTGGAGTATGCGCCCAAAACAAGAGTCAAAAGGAAAAACCAGCCGGCCTCTTACGCCCTATTGACATCCCGCCTCGCCCTTGGCATACGCTTTCTATGGACTTCATCACCGATCTACCTCCATGCTCCGGATACAATACGATCCTAGTAATCGTGGACCTATTCTCCAAGATGGCGCATTTCATTCCACTCAAAGGCTTACCAACAGCAGCAACTCTGGCCCGAGAATTTCTCGAAAACATCGTCCGACTGCACGGTTTTCCTTCAGTTCTGATTTCGGATCGAGGTAGTCAATTTATTTCTCATTTTTGGCGAAGTTGCTGTAGGTCGGCTCAAATTGATGTGAGACTTTCGACCAGCCACCACCCTCAAACCGACGGACAAACCGAGAGGACCAATCAAACTCTGGAACAGTATTTGCGCTGCATGCTACAACAAACTGAAAAAACTTGGAAAGATATACTTTGGATAGCCGAATATGCCTACAATAACTCTGTCCACTCGGGAACTGGGAAGACCCCGTTTTTTCTTTTATACGGTAGTCACCCTCGAACCTCGGAGTTGGATCCACTGCAAGATCTTGGAACACCAGCAGTAGACCACCTGCATTCTACAATCACCCAAGCCTTTAAGGAAGCCGTTTCTCACCTTCAAAGGGCTAAATAACAATACAAGAAAGGAGCAGACCAACATCGGAAGGAAGCCCCCCAATATCAAGTAGGAGATCAAGTCTGGTTATCCACCAAATATCTACCTCTAAAAGGACCACGCACATTCAACCCAAGATACCTTGGTCCCTATTCCATCACTACCATAGTAAATCCAGTAGCGGTCAAGTTGGACTTGCCCCCTCACATGAAGATACATCCGGTCTTCCACGTCTCTCTATTAAAACCCGTGCAACCTCAAACCCGACTAACTACATCTCCAAAACCTATTCTAGTTGATGGAGAACTCGAGTTTGAAGTCAAAAGCATCCTGGATTCCAAGATCTCCAAATCTAAACTATTTTACCTGATTGACTGGAAAGGCTACGGTCCCCAAGAAAGATCCTGGGAACCTGCAGAATATGTCCACGCGCCTCGTCTAATCAAAAGATTTCATCGAACATTTCCTAACAAGCCCAAACCCCCGGAGAAGCCCGGTATGGGAGGGGCCTTGAGGGGGGGTGCTGTCATGATCTCTGCTTCCAAAAGATCAGGACTTGCCCGACTCCCTTGGAAGCAGACCCATAACCCCGGTTCCGAGTGCCAGCCAGTCCCAATTGGGACCTTTTGGACCCTGTCCTGGCGCCAGTGGCACCAGGCTCATAAAGATGCCCAGTCCCAGCGCTGGAAGCGCCGGGCTCATAATGCTTGGGTGGACTTACCTGCAGCAGACCATGCTGCTTACTTACCTGCCAGTTGAACCCCTGATCCTCTTCTGTTTGGGACTACTTTTCCTGTTGGGTGGGGCAGGAGCCACTCCCTAGGTTCAGAACACTGGAACTCTTCTGGAAAGCAGGAACTCTTTTCTTAGGCGTGGCTGTGGAAGGAGACACCTAAGCACTACAGGAGGCTATTTAAACCACACCCGATGGATGAATCTTGCTTTGCGTTATTCTGCATTCTCTGCAGCAGAACGCTCATCGTGTCTTCTGCTTCTGATCCTGGGCCTAAGGGAACAAAGGCTTACCATCCTGGAATCCAGTCTTCAGCAGCACCTGTAAAGACAAAGAAAGAACAGGTTAGCACTACGGTCTTCAGTGGCAGCGCATCTCTTACCTGGTCCATCGGCTGTCACCAACGCCTCGCGCTGCATTCCGGCATCTGAAAGACAAAGGCTTACCTACTCTTCGCATGCTCCGGCGGTCTTCGCACTGCATTCCGGCATCTGAAAGACAAAAGCTTACCAGCTCTTTGCACGCTCCGGAGGCCTTCGGCGCTGCATCCCGCATCTGAAAGACAAAAGAAGGTGCGTTTTAAGACATTGGGCAACTTTATTACTCACGTGCCATTACTCCTTCCCACGCCGAATCCAGTGGGTATTCCAGCACCCTTCAGCTTCTCTAAAGCTCCGAACTTGTACCTGCAAGATAAAAGGGACAGTTAGTGCGCATCGTGAAGCAGGCTACAAGCGCTTACTTACGTGCTTCCAGGCGCTTCTATTCCTCACGCGGGTTCGATCCTCAACTCTCATCAGCCCGCCATCCGCCATCGCCAGAACCCTGCAAAACAAGAGATATCATTACAAAAGACTTTTAAGACATTTGAAGTGCCCAGAACTTACCGTTCGTGCAGTTAACGACGGACAGCAGCCCTCTGAGGTCAAGAGGCCTGCACCCTTATCCAGTGAAGAAACTGGTTACGGCACCCTGCCCCGAGGCAGATGGAGAGCTCGGCGTTCACTTACCTAAGGTGAGGGTGTTAACCTTTGGGGTTCTACAGGAGAAGAGAAAGGGAAGAGGAGAGAGGCACCCAATAACCCCAGTTCATTAATCCCATATTTTCTATCTGCAGACATCTTACTCTTCGAGTTAGACATACAGTGCACAGAGGTCCAGCCCAAAGAGCCAACCGTGTGTTACACATCACCTTTGAAGATACGGCATTCACCCAGTCAAGACCGGCGCCTCTGCGGGAATCAGGTGAGCGTTACAACTGCATCAATAAGAGCTGGGTATGCCTTCACCCTTCACCGAGCTTCTCACTAGTCAAGTATGCCACATTACATGACCGTTATTCGCTGGGAATCTCCACTCAACCTCGTAGTTCATGCAAATTCCACCATCTTGGCCGTCATGCAAAAGCGCCCCCTCTCACCACAATGTTTCTCACAGGTATGATGAGTTCTCTTTTAAAAGGATTCAATAGGCTTATGGTGGTACTTAGCTTCATACTAAATGGTCAACAACAATTTATTAGACAATAGGTAAGTTCTCTCCTTTCTAGCAGACCAATGGCTAACCCAGGGGGAAGGACACCCAACCCAGGTTCGATGACCAAAGGTTAGTGGAAGGCAGATAAGAGACAAAGGGACTTGTTCTCAATGTTATCCTCTTCAGGACGGGCGGACACGCAGACTAATGCTTACTTACCCCCTGACTCCAATTTTCCCAGATGTCATTATGGATCGGTAGGGGCTTTCTGGGAGCTTGTGCTTCCACAGTTTGTTCTAGTGTGAGGTGCCCCGGATTGCAGGTTTGAGAATTCTTCAGTTCAAGTGCAAGTTCAAGATGCAATAACTGTCTGCGAAGAAATGAAGAATACGATGATGCAGACCTATTCAAGATACTTCACAGGATGGAGGAAGTCGAGTTCCAGCGATGGTCACAATTTGCTATGACAACACTCCTCCATCCAGCGGTGGTCACAGCAGCTGATCCAGGATTGGTTTCCTTGAAGAAAGGAAGTTGGAATTCAGAGAGACGGTGACTTGTGGCACAAGCTTGCAACTACCAAAACTCTGGGCTTGAATGCAAAATGATGACAGTTCTGGTGAGGTAGCCCACAAGAGAGCTGGTCGGTCCACCGGGCAGTTAAGGCTCTGAAGGACTGAACCACCGAAATACGTCAAGACTAGTTGTTCCCACTAGTCCAAGGGCTGAAGGGCCACTCTGGGCCTTCACAGATCAGGCAGAGGAGCTGCACTTCAAGCTGCCAGATACTGGAGGGAGGGGATAATGGGCCACTTCTGGAATTGTCATCAGGTCATCAATGGGTCTATTCTTTGAGGCATTCTTGGTTGTAATGTAGATCTCTAGAAATTCTGCAAGAGTCCTCCTCTTATCCAAAATCTAGTCCAAACCTATCATTGGTGAGTATCTTAACCATTCAAACAGCCAGTAGTTGGCCAATCAGGGAGAACTACTGGTTTCACATATACCCCAGTAGCAGACTTTCTGGCACCAGTGATGTTGACTGAGACTAGACAGTCCCAGCCCCTTCCCTGGCCACACCCAAATGCTCACTAGCCTATGGAAGTAGAAGGCAGGAAGAAGGCCAAAATAAAAAATGGCCAAAAGAACATGTGAACATCTCATGGCACAGGCATTTTCAGCCATGTTGATTAGTCATATGAGTAAACACATATGTGCACACCACAAATAATGAACAAATTATAAAAATGTTACTTCTGCAGCAGCTTGTCTTTGGGGACAAAAGTAACCAAAAATTGCATATGTTCAAAGGCTAGGGTGATACAAAATATGCCCGTTGCATTGCACTGTAAGAAAATATAAGCCTTCTAAAGGGAAACAAAGTTTCCCAGTACTGATAGTCTGAAGGACTGATCCGTTTTCCTGAAATAAACGAGCAAAAGGCAAGACAAAATGTCAGGACAGGATCAAAAATAGGACAAAAAGAATGGGGCTCCATAGAAAACTATGTTGATAAAAGTTGAAAAAGAACATCTTTTCTAACAATGCCCTGCCCTGTGCCATGTCCACTACAGTAAAAAAAAGGAACACTTGGCTTTCTAGAGCCTTGTGATGGCGCATCTTATACAGAAGTCCACCTTTGGTGTTGATTCCATCATTCAATCAACACTAAAAACAAACTCACGTTCTGGATGTGGCATCAGAGGGCTAGGAAAAGGAATGCTTTTCCTTTTTCACCTTATTTTTCTTAAGTCATTAGCAACCGTGTATGGTACCTCACGGGTGCTAATGGTGATAGAACCATTAGTTGGGGATGACCCTGCGAGTAATGGGACTGCTCCCTGCTGTTAAGGGATCCTCGTTTCACTCGGGCCCTTAACTTGTGCGGTTGGCCATTACCAGCATGGTCAGCCCACCCCCAAGGGTTATATTGTCTCAATGGCAAGCAACCTCAAACAAACATTCTTTTCCTCCTACTTTGCCAAGTTCCCACATGTCAAAACACCAGCAACTTTACGTAGTCTTCAACTAGTCTTTCATCCTACATCATAAGTTAATGATCTATTCAAGAAATCACTCTGGCCTTCCTCTTTGGGCTCTCCCCCTGCGTCCTCCCTTGAAGCCAGAAACCTTGGAGTCATCTTCCACTCCTCTCTCTCCTTCCTCTCTCACACTCAGGCCATTGCCAAAAAGTCCCGCTTTTAGCTCTTCCTTCTCAAAAGAATTCTCTGTTTTCTCACTTTCCCCCAGACGCTCAAAGTGACCCAAGCTCTGGTTCTCTCTAGGCTTGACTATTGCACTAGCCTCCGCCTGTATCTACCATCTTCCACTCTGCGACCCCTCCAGCTAATCCAGAATAGGGCATCAAAACTTATCCTTGACCTTAAGGGACCATATCTCTCCTGCCTTAAAATGTCTTCTCTGGCTCCAGGTTGCTGCATGGATTACATTCAAATCCCTCTGCATTATCCACGGAACAGTCTCCCCCTCCCCCTGCGCCATGAGCAGGTTCTTCTTAAATTCCGGAAGCTCCTTAAGACTCTCTTCTTTACCTCCTCCTTCCCTTCTTTTCTCCCCTGCTAATCTCACAGTTGCTGCAATTGGTGTCCTGGGCCCTTATGCATCCTCGGGCCCGACCTTGCTCACCCAATCAGCACAGCTCCTGCCTATCTGCACTTGCACCTGCACCCTGCACCCTGCTGGCTCGCACTTACACCCCTCGTGGCTTCTGGCCGTGTAGCACTCACCATTCCTAGCGCTTCATCTGTGGCTCAACCGTGAGCTCACACTACACAGCACTAACCCCTGTCTTTTTCCTTGCTGTACTTTCACATTCTGAATACTCACAAGGTAGAGTAGGTTCGTCCTGTTTCCTCTTCCCCCAATGCGCTTATATTTTGTGTTTTTAATGTATTAGAATGTATGTCCTACTCCTGCTCCCTCCCTTTCCTGTGGGTGCTTTGAAACAGTATTTCTTATTGTATAAGCGCCTAACAAGCAAAGAATAAAACAAATAATAAAAATAAATACATAGATAAATAGATATTTATCGAATTGAGGATCAAAAGGTCTATGTAGTGTGTCCATTTATGAGTCTTCTTTTTCACAATACTCTACTGTCTAAGTGTATCTTTTTATGTTATGGGTCATAGCTGCCAGGCAATGTTGTTCAGGCAGCCAATCACCGCACAGGCAGGTGTTCCCTACATCAGCAGTTATATTACCTGCTGATAGACTAGAAAATGCTACTAGCTCATAAAGTGAGCATCTACAAAATAGAGCAACTACAGAAATGAAGAGCTAAAAACAGGTCTCAGCATCTTTCATTCATAAATTGTGAATTTTTAACAGGTGTTCAAGTAAAGTGCTTTAAAGCATAAGGTACAAAATTCCAATTCAATTGGTTTTTCATGTTTATTTTTTGTTTAATTAATGGTAAAATATTGTACAATATGCTTTGTATTTGGTTTGCGCATTATATGGCAGTTTTAGTGGGTTGATTGGGGACGAGAATAGTGACACATAGCATGATAGCGCGATGGGAATGGTCAAAGATTCAGAGCCGGTCACGTCTAGGGCCAAACACTGAGGGCATTGCACTTGGGGTTGAAAACCTTTACAACAGATGTAGTTCTGGGTGCCCACGTTAAGATTACATTACAGAAGTCGCCAAGAAATGTCATGATTGCATTATAATGGAGTCTAATTGATTGTGTGCCGTCAACACACAAACTAAAGGGTTGGTAACTAACTCTTCTTGAATATTTTTTTTTTATTTTTTTATTATTAAAAAGACATTTATTTAACCCACATTCGTTTTAAATAACTTTCAAAGTATTAACCTGTACATAGGGGAGCACTTCTGTTGTTAACGGCCAGTAAGTAGAAAAGTGCCCTGCACACACAGATTCTGCTAATAGAAATTGGATGGCTAAATCGAATGGTTATCCTTATTTAATCTTATTTTACTGGAGTATGCTTAGCAAGTATTTGATATTCCCTTCTAAACAGCGGGTCAAAAAGAATAGATGGTTGGAAGTATCCAGACGATTAGGATTACATGCACACTTATTTTTCCTGTCTCACCGGCACAATTTTGCCAGCTAAAAAGCCATTCCTCAAATATTGATCAATTAGATGGCAGAGCAAAGTGCATGCACAGGGAATGCCAACGACAAATGCCAGCCCCGCCCACCAACAATACCCGTCAGGCTCCCCATACCATTGTATTTGGCAGGTGGCCCAGCCTGGCTCTATATACATCCCTGCCTACACTACTGTTGTGCAGAATCATACATTGTTGTTTTGTTGAAATAAATTATATCTTGGTAAATTATTTCACTGAAATTACCTTGTGGTGTTAAACAAAGGTATGCGTTTTTGAGGGGTGACGGAAGGGTGGGGTAGACTGTGTGAAGGAGGTGGAGAGAGGGGATAAGAAAAGCAACAACGTATCAGTGTAGACCCCTGCAGAATAGTCACACCGTTTCTGCCAGCTTTGGCTAAACAAGACATTATACAGTTCCACTGACTTTAGGTTCTTTATGCATAACGCATATTGTTCCCAACTCAGTTGCTAAAAGTCAGATTTCAACATACAAAATGTACATGGCTCTAACCTGCATCTATTTGCAAAACACATGGTGCTTCAGTGAGCGTAGGAAGGCAGTAGGGGAGTCGGGGAGAGATGGAAGTAGAAAGGGAAAATGTACACAAATTCGGGCCGTTCCACAGTGGCAATCCACAGTCCATGGACTATAAATATAGAAAAAATATAGTCAATAAAGGTTGTTGATGACGGTGGTGTTCAGGAAATAGTACCTTGTTTATGGAGCACCGCATTCAGTGCCGTCTTAGAAACCTTATGGAATTTCAGTTTTATCAGATAACTCAGTAAATTGTCCCATTGAGGGCAGCCTTGGGCAGACATCAACTTCCTTCCATGTACTACGTGCTGTTCTACTTCACTTGGAGCACCCCTTGTCATATTGCTTCACTACTCAGTTCTTGGGTAAACAGCTGATGACACTCCAAGCACTATTTCCTGTAGTATGTGTGAGATATGCATTGTGGCGATATAACCCGAGGGGGGTGGCCAGACCTGCCAGTAATGGGGCACAGCACGAGTTCAGGGACCGAGCGAAGAAAGGGTCCCTTGACGCAGGTGGCGGTGCCGTTGCTGGCTGAGTCGTCCAACCTCTTAAGGTTATATCATAATTAGCACCCGTGAGTAACCACAGTTGGGTGCAAAAGAAAAATTCAAAAACGGAAAAAAAACTTTCTTTAGTCCTCCGAGGCCACATCCGAAATGCAAGTCCATCATAATCAACAATGAAGGTGGACTCCTGTACCAGATGTAGCATTGCAAGACTGCAGAAAGGTACGTTTTTATTTTCCTTTAGCCCTCACCAACCACGTGTGGTTACTCGCGGGTGCTACGGGCAATGTAGGATGTCTGGGAAGAGCATGGGAGGCAGAGGGCAGGAGGCATGCAGCAGTTGACAAGCTCGAGGGCTTCTACATTAGAAAACAGCCCACGCTCCAAGCTCCCTGGTTGGGTTTCCACCCAGGTTGCTAATGTGGCTTAAGTTGTATCCTCTCAGTAAGTAGGAGTCGATAAAATGTTTTCAGAGTGGAAGAAGATATCATCATGAGCATTTAAACCAAAATGAACCTGGCCACTCATGTCCAGCTGCAGCTGTTTGAAAGGGGATTTTAGAAGAGTGAGATAGATAATATTACAGTAGTCAAGTTTTCTCTATATCACATCCTAGATCAGTTGTATTTTCTGATGAAGAGTCAGTATGACAGTAATTTGTTCTGCTGAGCAAACAAAACTTGAGAGTCACATACTACACTTATATTGCTGGTTTTGTATTAAAAGTAAGGGGGGACCCAATTGCAGATGATTACAGGAAAGGTATGTTTTCAGGTAATCCTCCAGAACATTGCATGAAAAACAATGATACACATTATGGTTGTATTACCACATGGACATCGTTCTTGACCTCCTCTCAGCCAATCAGAATGTTTACAGTGCAGTCAATAACTGCTGGTATTGACTGCATTCTGAACATTCCCTATTCAGAAGCAGACAGGGAAACAATGCAATTTTCAGGCAAGATTGTGTTTCAACAAGACACTTCCTCTCTTGTGCTGCAACATCCTATTTCACACATGAAAGAGAAGGATAACACATTGTAAAATGCTTTCATTTTCTTATAGAGAACCCATTTACTTTTACTTGACACCTAATTCATGTTCATGCTAAACCTATTCCAGTTCAACCAAGTTACAATTCAAATATTTAACTTATGAAGACAACCATGTAATTTAAATGATACAAAATAAAACCACATTTAATTTAGTAATTTTCTGTTTATTTTAGTCACTATTAAATCACCATGTTTTTCTTTACCCCAAACCCCCAAAAGATGTAGTGCTACTCCCACCATGTGCTAATAGGCTTGTAGACCTTGAGAGATGCCATTATCACTTGGGGTGGTGACCCTTCCCCAACTTGGAGGTGGGTAATTATCTTGCAACAACCAGTGGTCTGTCCACGGCGTGGCCTGGAATGGCACGTGCTACCCTTGGAATTTGATTGGCCACAACAGGAGCCACCCCATTATTCAAAACTATAATCATTATGTTTGTGTCTGCTAGTACTTCATGCCACCACTGCGTAGGTCAGTGCCCCACTTGGGCCAACCTAGTTAAAACAGTCTGGACATGACTTTGGTGACGACTCCGCCGTCTGTCTATAAGGTTTTATTGAGGCGATATGCCCTGACGTGGGGGGGCCCACCTTGTAGGTAATGGCCCGCCACCCAAGTTATGTGCCTGAGCACAGCGAGGGTCCCTTAATGAGGGTGGCGGCCCATTACTTACAGGGTGGGCGCAGCCACTGAGGGGCATATCGCCATTAGCACCCGTGTAGATCACTACACAGTGCTTGTGGTTTTTATTTTTTATGTTGTAAAATGAAAGAAAAACGTACCTTTATCTTGCGCCCTACGCAGAACAGTACCTTCAGCCAGGATGTCTGTCTTCAATATTGATTACTGATGTCATCATAATTAAAGAGGGACTGCATGGCTGAAGGCACTGTGCGGTGCCATGCGGCGTGGTAAAGGTACATTTTACTTTTTTTTAAAATAAAATTTAAAAAATCGCACCATTACCACCAATGTAGTGAACGGGTGCCAATGGGAAGGGGGGGCGGAGAGCAGGGAAGATAAGTGCCGGACGCTAACGAAAGTGCTCAGAACAAGGGCTTTCCTTTGTGAATGCAGCCCCTGTTCTGAGCATTTTCATTGGCTACTGGCACCTCCCAAAGTGCTAATAAGTAATAACATAACGATAAGTCAAATGATAGTCAATTTAACAGAACATGGCATTCGAAATGTGGCATTTTGACTGAACAAGAAAACATCCACATTAAATTCGGAAGCATGCACTTTTAAATCTCCAAACACACTTTCAAACTCGTACAAGATACTGATCAGAAAAAACATGTATTTCTCAACTCGGAACTTTGTACCTTTCAATCAATATTAAATACTGATGTACACAAGGCATACTGTTCCAACATAGTAAGAAAAACGAAGATGGAGAACGGCCTACGGCATGCGCATGCGTGACAAAGCCTAAAGATCGGGCTCAGCATGGATAATAGCAGCAGATACAAGATTCATTAAGTACATATTAAGCCTCACTATTGCAGACTGAGTGGAATGCCGTCTTTGTCTTGACTGCCTTCACCCAACGCCCTAGTGTTCTTCAGCTCTCATACTAATAACTTCACAAGTTGATTGATAGCTCTTGAAAAGGAGGCCACATCTGTCAATAAAAGCATTCTACATGCTCCTCTCACTAAAACAGAAGTGTATGACTGTGTAAGAAACTTGCGTACATAATTAGACTGTTTAAAATGGTCTCTTCACGCGTTAAGGAAAGTATGTTTTTTTCATTGTTGACCCTTTCCTTGTAAATTGGTTGCCACTATTGGCTGGCATACTTTTGTTATGGGTCCAAGGACTAAAGGCGATCTTGCAAGCTGCCAACATACAGATCGATACGTTGGTGGCGCAACCGCAGATCGTAAAAAGAAAGCTGAAACAATGGGCGTGGATACAAAACTTGGTCAAGTTTGAAGGACTAGTAACAGCTCCAGAGCTTGGGCCTACAATGAACAAACTGAACACAATACCGACGTATCTACTACAATTTCTGTCACGATATCATTGTGATGGATTTCTTCGATTACGATTCAAGGCTATCAAATCTAAAGAAATGCTGCTCTTGAGACACGATCCGGATACCAAGGATGAAGCCTGTAGATACTTTTTGGTCAAAACAGAATCTATAAAACACTTAATAACAGAATGTCCCTTGCTTAATGATTTGAGAACCCTGCATCTTGGTAAATTTGCTCCACTGAACATGAACTTGGACGATTGGTGGTTCCGAATACTAGGTGGGAGCTCTGTGCATGTTCAGTCATAAACTTTATGGATAAAATCCTGAGCTAAATTAAAAATGGGAAAACGGGCATTGAAATAACAACCGTGAAATGTGATATGATGTTTTTAGAGTAAGTTGGATAATGAAATGAGAGGAAAATTTGTAATTAAAGTTTGTAATAAACTATATGTTATAATAAAAAAATCTATTATTTGTTGCTACACCCAAATGTAATTTTTTTACCTCTTTCTTTTATTGTTCGATATTTTTACTGTTTACATTACATACTTTTGAAATTTCTTCTTTTTTTCTTCATCCTTATTACTGCTTTATTTTTCCTATGTGACGTGGTTTAATGGGTTGCTTCAAACTAGTACCAGTGCAGACTAGTGTATTTTAATCCTCTCTCTTGCTCTAATTTGTTCAGAGGTTGCTGGGGATTCTCAACCAGTCATTCTCAACCAGGAGCCCTCCAGCCTCTTTTCTTTTGCAGATGGGGAGCGGGTGCAAGTGGATCTAGGTCATCTGGCCTAAGCCCCGCCCACCTGGTGCCTTCCTGCTTGCCACTCTTTTTCCCTACTTAAGGAGCCCTCCAGCCTCTTTTCCTTTGCAGATGGGAGCAGGTGCAAGTGGATCTAGGTCACCTGGCCTAAGCCCAGCCCACCTGGTGCCTTCCTGCCTGACACTCTTTTTCACCGCTTAGCAAGCCGTGCCCGTGCCCATCTGGTGCCTTCCTTCTTGCCACTCTTTTTCACCACTTAGCAAGCCCCGGCCACCTGGTGCCTTCCTGCTTGTCACTCTTTTTCCCTACTTAAGGAGCCCTCAAGCCTCTTTTCCTTTGCAGATGAGGAGCAGGTGCAAGTGGATCTAGGTCACCTGGCGTAAGCCCCGCCCACCTGGTGCCTCCCTGCCTGCCGCTCTTTTTCAGCACTTAGCAAGCCCCGCCCACCTGGTGCCTTCCTGCTTGCTGCTCTTTTTCACCACTTAGCAAGCCCAGCCCACATGGTGCCTTCCTGGTTGCTGTTCTTTTTTTCCCTACTTAAGGAGCCCTCCAGCCTCTTTTCCTTTGCAGATGGGGAACAGGTGCAAGTGGATCTAGGTCACCTGGCTTAAGCCCCGCCCACCTGGGGCCTTCCTCCCTGCCGCTCTTTTTAACCACTTAGCATGCCCCGCCCACCTGGTGCCTTCCTGCTTGCCACTCTTTTTCACCAAGCAAACCCCGCCCACCTGGTGCCTTCCTGCTTGCCGCTCTTTTTCCCTACTTAAGGAGCCCTCCAGCCTCTTTTCCTTTGCAGGTGGGGAGCAGGTGCAAGTGGATCTAGGTCACATGGCCTAAGCCCCACCCACCTGGTGCCTTCCTGCCTGTTGTTCTTTTTCACCACTTAGCAAGCCCCGCCCACTTGGTGCCTTCCTGCTTGTCGCTCTTTTTGAACCACTTAGTAAGCCCCGCCCACCTGGTGCCTTCCTGCTTGCCGCTCTTTTCCCCTAATTAAGGACCCCTCCAGCCTCTTTTCCTTTGCAGATGGGGAGCAGGAGCAAGTGGATCTAGGTCACCTGAACTAAGCACCCCACACCTTCTTAGCCCTGCCTCTTCCTTCCTGCTCTTAACTATTAGATCAAAGAAAAGGGCAATTCATGTTTGGACCTGTTTGGACCAGGAGGACCCAGGGCCCGAACCCCTGCTCAGACAGCAGGTAAGCATGCACCAACATGTCTTACTCCCTGTGTCCCCACAGGCCATCCCCACCCGACTCGGGTCCCCCCATGATGTTCCCTTGTGCCCCTACCATTCTTGCACACAGGTGTTTCCTGTTTTGCTTGATTCTTCTACCCTGCTCACCCCTTAACCCCCTCAAGCCTACTTCTGCAGGAGTCTGTCCTGATAAATTCTGGTTTCACCATCACTGTCTTGTGGCCAATGCTGGATTTGACTTTTATGGACTTCATTCATTCACGGAGCATCACCCTTTCTCAATTCTCATGCTGGACTTCCTTTGCATCTTGTACTCATGGTGGCCCTGAATCATGCTGTTCCCATCTTTATCTTGTATCCTGGCTTGCAACATTATGTGTTACTATTGACTTCTGCAATTGTATTCACTCGCCCCTCTTGCTTCTCCATTCTTTTGACTGAAAACTCTCTGTTCTCTCCTCCTTTCCCTTTTCCCTTTTCCTATATTCTCCCATTACTTTCTTCTATGCACTTACTTTATCAGAATTGTCCCTGGACATAGTATGATAGCAACCTCATCTGTCTCCCCCCTCCCCTTACTGCTTTTTTCCTCCCCACCCCACCTCCAGCACTATCTGAAATGTCATCAGGCCTAGTATGATAGTCGCTTGTTTTGTTCCCCCTCCTACCTTTCTGCACCCCTCTCCTTCACCTCTTGTTTTTCTCTGGCTCTACCAGAAATGTCATCAGGCCTAGTACGGTAGTCGCCTGTCTGTTTCCATTTTCTTCCCACTCTCCCCTCCCTTCCTTATCTATGACTTAGCTCTTCCACTATCTGAAATGTCGTCAGGCCGAGTATGATAGTTAATTTCACATCCTTACTGTTCATGGCATGTAAGAATGTCATTGTATTTTACCTTGTTTCCCCCCTTGCCTTGAAGCGCTTTGAAACACATTGTGTATGGGCGCTAAATATATAAACTATCATATCATATCATATCATATTTGCCATCAATGAGCAGTCAGAAATCTGTTTATGGGTCATTATTGTCCAGCTGTGTATCATCAGTATACATTTGGAAATATTGAGGTTTTCTGATTTGGATGCAAGGTATCATGAATTCATTGAAAAGCTATGTGAATATTGAAAATCCCTGTGGCATTCTACATATGACCGGGCTCACAGTAAAGAAACAACTGCCAAATCTCACTAAGGTAACATGGTCTGTAATTTAAAGACTTTACCGATTTGAGACTCCATAAGAACGAAGAAATGGTTCAGTGAATCAATCAGAACGGTATGTACCACAGCATCTTGGCTCATATTCAAGTAGGAAACCATTTCTTTTATGCCCAGAGAGGTTAAAGCCAAACTGCATACCATGTAAACAGTTAATGGGTTCACAGTAGAATTGAAGCTGTTTTTTGGCCAATCTTTTTTTGTAAAACTGTCTAGGAAGGATTACCTGGTGATAGGTCGACATTTCAAGGTAAGCAAGTTTCTTTTTGTTTCTTTCATTGGTATGATGATTGGTTGTTTTAGACTTTCTTCTACAGTTCTAATTTAGAAAGAGGCATTCCAAATTAACATGTCAGGAGCTAGTCTAAGGGTGTGGCTCATGATGACTACAGAAGTGCAAGCATAGAATAGTGTTGCTGGTGCTTTTACATGCTCTACCGGTTTAAAGTTGTCTTCTTCTGTAATCAGGTGAACGGGTCGGGACTTGCCTTGCGCCTCACAGCTACTCAGATATAGGGGAAGGGCGAGCAATCTTATCATGGAAAGAAAGTTGATGGACTTTGTGTTGTCTTTGAAAAGGGGTGATACATGGGTAGCCTTGTAATTATGATACAATCTCATATTTGATTTGCTCTCGGATGGATAGTTCCATGGAAATTCGGAATGTGTCTTTCTTATATTTGCAACTGCAGACATGCAATTAGCCAAGTATACCTCTAGTTGCACATTAATTGGTGAATCAGGCATGCACCGTCATCATTCAGAAAAATACACCTGTGCCATTTTCCAACTTACACTTTTTAGATGAGCTGTGTCCAGATAGAGATTGATCCTTCAGTTAAAAGGTTTCTCAAGAGGATGTCTGTTTTTAGATGTAAATGGGTGTAAAATGTTCAAGGTGCATTCTGGCAGACTATCGAGGGGTCTCTGTAATACCTTGCTAAATTCTGTTGGTTTGGGAAGGTCACATTTATATTATAAAACAAAGGGGGTTCTGGGAAACTCTCTACCAGCACAAACACAGCCCATTGACCTGTTCTTGGGTGGATGGCCCCCGGCAGAGTCTCAACCAAGTCTTTAGCTCACTGTCCCTTTCACAGAGAAGAAATATCCTGGGCAAGACAAAGTCTGATTTGCAGGGAAATTTCTTTTGAAAGGGACAGTGCTCCCCTTTGTTTTGCATAAATTAACTTTGGGTCTCACCCTAAGTTACCAGGCCGAGACGTGGACCCCTTGATCACTGTTCTTAGAGAGGCACAGCTCCACCTCACTGATGATGCCCAACAAGGCTGAAACACGTGTATGGGGTTGCTGTTGGTACTCTTGTTCAGAGGAGAATTGCATAGTATTTCGGTGCTGGGCTGTCCCTGGGCAGGACAAAGACTGATATGCAGGGCCATTTCTTCTCTGTGAAAGGGACAGTGAGCTAAAGACTTGGTAGAGTCTCTCCCAGGGGTTATTCACCCAAGAACATGTCATTGGGCTGTGTTCCTGCTGGTAGAGAGATTCCCAGACCCCCCCTTTGTTTTGCATAAATTAACTTTGGGTCTTACCCTAAATTACCAGGGCGATCCAGACGTGGACCCCTTGCTCAATGTTCTTAGAGAGGCACAGGTCCACCTCACTGATGATGCCCAACAAGGCTGAAACACGTTTATGGGGTTGTTGTTGGTACTCTTGTTCAGAGGAGAATTGCGTAGTATTTCGGTGCTGGGCTGTCCCTGGGCAGGACAAAAACTAATATGCAGGGAAATTTCTTCTCTGTGAAAGGGACCGTGAGCTAAAGACTTGGTAGAGTCTCTCCCAGGGGTTATTCACCCAAGAACGGTTAATTGGGTTGTGTTCGTGTTGATAGAGAGATTCCCAGACCCTCCTTTGTTTTGCATACATTAACTTTGGGTCTCACCCTAAGTTACCAGGGCGATCCAGATGTGGACCCCTTGCTCACTGTTCTTAGAGAGACACAACTCCACCTCACTGATGATGCCCAACAAGGGTGAAATATGTGTATGGGGTTGCTGTTGATACTCTTGTTCAGAGGAGAATTGCCTGGTATGTCAGTGCTGGACAGACCTTGGGCAGGACAAAGACTGATATGCAGGGACATTTCTTCTCTGTGAAAGGGGCCATGAGCTAAAGACTTGGTAGAGTCTGTCCCAGGGGTTATTAACTCAAGAACAGGTCATTGGGCTGTGTTCCTGCTGGTAGAGAGATTCCCAGACCACCCTTTGTTTTGCAAATGTATACTATAATTTTATTGAAAATGTTTCATATGTATGTTCCTCATTGGATAACATTACTGCTGTTCTGACCAGAGTTTTGTGGAACTGGCTGCTTTGGCACAATCTCGTTAAAGATTACTTAATAATCTGACCAAACCTGTTTTGGGTATGTTGGTGGGTGTGTGGGGCACATTCTCAGAGAAAGGACAGCAGGGGTGTGGCCATTTCGACAAGTGGGTTTTCGATTAAATTGGCCAAAACCCATAACCTTTAAATTAATTATGACCTCTAAAGCCCACTTTTCTGGGTAGGTTACTGAACATGTCCAGCTACTCAACCAAGATGGATGACAAGGGCCTTGGGAAATATGAGATGTGAAATATCATTACAACCATCACCAAAGTCTTTGCATCTATAACTCATTTCACTTAAGTACCTCAAAATACTAGCACTGCTGTTTTTCCGAGAAGGAAAACTTAATTGATTCTTGGAAAACCATTGCACAACCTCCCACTTTATTTTCTCCATTATCGATAGAAAATGCAATCCACTCGCAGTGGAGAATATTCATGAAGTAGTTTCAGACAACGTGAAGAAATTGTTTTGTGATCAGGTAATTCATATTACAGGCATTTCCGTTCAACAGTCTGGCTATGATTCACCAACATAATTAGCCCTTTTGTGTGGTTGTGAGATGGACCTATGCTAAAGGCACACCATTCAAGTATCTAGGATGCCTCTGTTTATTCTATTAGTCCCTTTAGAAGTTCAACAGTGTCCCAAAATATGCTTTGATGCTTTGCAAAGTGGCAGAAGTGCACCTAGGGCACATGCACCTTCGAAAAATGAAACTATGACACATGCACCTGTGACACAATCTCCTAACAACACATGGTCCTACCACACACACTCTTACGACCCACACTTACTGCATACTCTTATGACACACACTCTAATGACACACTCCTATGGCACAAGCTCCTATGACAGCCAGTACTATAATATGCGGTCCCACAACACACTTTCCTATAAAGTTCTGATGGCAAGCCCACCTACTATACATGTGCTTACTACACATAACATGTAGAAGTATGACACATGCTCATACAACACATATTCCGACACACACTCTTATGATGCACACTTACCACAGACTCTTATGACACACACTTGTACAACACACACCCATACAACACATAATCATATGACACATGCAGCTACTACATGTGCTCCTACTACTACACACACAAGCTCCTATGATACATGCTCCTACAAGATGTACTTCCATGACATGCACACCTGTAACACATTATCCTACGACACACATTTTTACAACTCATACTCCTATCACACAGGCACCTACAACATGCGGTGAAATCCCAAACATAGAGCGTATGCGTTTTACAGTTGGTATATTACAAAATTAACATATCCTGAAAACTCACATCAAAGGCAAGTTATGTGAACTGCACACAGAGCATGTGCTTTATTGTTTGTGCATTACACAATTAAGGTCACCTAAAAACTCAAATGAAAGTCAAGCCACTGCTGACTTTGATGCCAATTTGAATGTGATGGAATAGAAAAAGTGATGGAATAAATGTACACTTTCCATACAAACTGTACACAAAGTAAAGTGTATGGGTTTTACAGTTCATACATCACACAATTAATACCTAAATACTCACCTAAAATTCAAGTGACAGCTGACTTTGATAACATTTTTAATGTGATCGAACAAATATCCACCTTTCATATTAAAAAAATATACATTTTAGGAGGCATACAATGAATGAGCAGAATGGAAATACATTTTGTATTAAAACCCTACACGTACATTTGTGATGTTAACATTATGTACATGTACACTATCATGTTCCTACAACACGTGTACCTAATACACATGTACTTACTACACATAACATTTAGATGTACAAAAAGTGCTCTCACATGCAACAATCTCACATGCACCTATGATCATGCTCCTACGACACTTGTTCCAACCACACATGCTCCTAACACAAACACTCTGATGACACACACTCCTACGACACATGCTCCTATAACATGTGCTCCTACAACACACACTCCCATAATACATGTTCTGATGACACGCACACCTTTTACAGATTACATGTGGCTATATGACACATGCTTTTACGGCACATGTTCCAACCACATAAAACCTTATGATTCAAAATAATCACACACTCTTACCAACAACATGCGCCCCTACAACATATGCTTCTATGCCACATGCAGCTCCTACCCATGCTCCTACTACACATACACACACTCCTACGGCACATGATCCTACAACATGTGCTCCTACAACACATGGTCCTAATACCCACATTCTTACAACACATACTCTACTAAATAGGTGGCTACAACAGGCACTGGAATCACCAACTCAGAGCATATGAGTTTGACAGTTGGTACTTCAGAAAATGAACATTCTGAAAACTCACATCAAGGGCAAGTCTTAAGAACTGTACACAGAGCATATGAGTTTTCCTGATGGTACATTACCCAATTCCCATCTCATAAAAACACAAATGAAAAGCAAATCACAAATGACTTTGATGTCACTTTTAAAGTGAAGGTGATACGTTCCATACAAACCGTTCACAGAGCATATGAGTTTTACAGTTCCTACATTACACAATTAACATTCCAAAACTCACATGACAGCTGACTTTGATGTCAGTTTTGAAGTGATGGAATAAATGTACACTTTTCATATGAAATTGTACATTTTTCATATGAAAATGTACACTTCAGGAAGCATATCCTGCATGAGCATAATGGAGGTGCATTTTATATTAAAACATTAAAAGTACATTTGTGATATTAACATTGTGTATATGAACACTAATAACACAAATGTTTATGCTTCACCCTCTTATGACACATGTTCATACAACATATGCTTATATGACATGCACTCCTATGACATGTGGTCCTACCACATGTATACCTCTGACACGTGCTCCTAAACGACACAGACCCATGACACACACTTATAAAGCATGCTCCTGTGATGAGAGCACCTATGCCATGCACTGTTATTACTCACACACTTATGACACACACTGTTATCACTAATGCTCCTTACACATGCGCCTATAACAGGTGCACCTACAATATGTGCACCTTCAACATAGGCACCTATAACATGTGCACTTACAACACATGCACCTTCAACATTTGGACGTATGACATGTGGATGTCCGACAACACTCCTATGGTGCATGCTTCCATTACACACCATCTGATGACACACACTCTTATAGCATACACTATTATGAAACATGCTCCTATAACACATGATCCTACAACACATGCTCCCACAACACATGCTCTTGCAACACACGCTCCTTCAACACATGCAGCTACAAAACACTTGACACTCAATCTAATGAAACACACTCTGACAACACAGAAACGTACAACACACACACGCACACAACACATACACTTAGGCTCAGTGCTGTTATCCGACATGCTTTTATGACATACACACTTATACCACATGCTGTTACAACACACACTAATATTACAACAGTGAAAATCAATAAACACATAACTATAACAAAGTTGAAATGATTTGGAAAAACATTTTATTCTAATTTTGTTCAAAGGAGTTCATGTTAAATCAACAAAAATAAAAAGCCTACAAACATCAGGAATAATATTGTTAAGGTAACAATATATACACTTTATTAATATTTGAAAAAATATTATATTAAAATGAAATATCATGGTAACCATACCTCGTCCACTCACTTACAAACTTACAATATTACTGAAACATTGTAACAATTTCACACACAACAACAAGAAATTATATAAAATGCAGCATCTTTCAAAAGTACATTAAATATACACATATATGTACACAAATATAATTCCTCAGTAAAATTCCATTTAATAAAATACACAGAAGTTTTTTTAAATCTACAATAACAAAATATAGGTAAGCTTTCGAGTGTCATACTTTACCAATGAACAAGGTACATGCCATCATAGTAAATACATATAATTTGCTAAACAATAAACACAACATTGTAAAAAGAAAACATACACTAAAAAAGTAAAAAAGTATTAAAATATCATAAACAGTAAAAGCTTGGTAACATTTACTTCTACAAATAATATATACAAAACATTTATAGTAATTACACTATGCATAAAAATGAAAACTGTAAATATTCACAAAACAAAAGCAGTGCAAATGTAAGACATTGAAATTTTAAATAAACAAAAGCAGCTTGACATTTTTTTAAAAAATAAATATTCACACAAGACATTACTTTCACTATAAAACATTGTAAAGCAAAAATAAAATAGTGTAAAACAAAAACAGGGTGAGCTAAGGTTACCATGATATTTGATTTTAATATAATATATTTTCAAATGTGTTAATAACATGTATTATGTTGGTGCCTTAACCTTAGTATTTCTGATGTTTTTAAACTTAAAATTTGTGTTGTTTTAACCTTACATCTTTTATGAAATTGCTGTGGTAGCAGCCGTGTAGTTATGGTTAAGTTGCTCATCTCATAGGAAGAGCACTTTTTGGGTGGCTTATAACTTCGCTCCTCCTGGACGAATCCTTACTAAACTTTACATAGAAAGTATATGGCCTGCTCTGAATCTTCTTTGGCAAGTTTGGTGAGGTTTCATTAAGGGGGAGAAAAGTTATAGGAGGGATCCTAAACATTTTTTTTTTCTATAGACATAATGGGAAAATATATGCTCACGCCTACAGCCCAAACTGCTGGACAGATTTTCACCAAATTTACGCCAGCAGTGGCGGATTGGTCCTGAAAGCATGCTTTTGTAAATTTGGTGGAAATGCATCCAGTAGTTTTTTTTAAAACAGGCAAAATGTAGGTGCCATAAAATTAGTGATATCTGGCTCCACTTCACGGACACACTTCCCTGTTTGCTCCGTGAACAGGACTCCAATTGGCCCGGAAATGGCCATGTGATGTTCGAGGAGAGATGGCATGCCTGCTGATTGACTGGAGGAAATTGTGATATGCGTCAAATTTTCCCAAAACGCTGCCATGTGGTATTTGCAGAAATCCGCAGATATCACAATGGGGGACAGGGCTGGGAAACATGTTTTGAGGTATTTGGTGTTTGAAGGAGGAATGGGAAGGGTGGTGGAGTGAAAGATAGTTATTATGATGTATTTGTTAAGGTGAAAGAACACTGTGTGGGGTACAGCAGTCCGCTGACACAGCAGTAGTTCGCAGACAGGACTACTGGGCGGATTGTCTGGTGAATGCAGGGAGGCTTCATTAGGGTAGGTGAACGGAATGTAGGTGATATGAGGATGTTTGCATAGGTTACAGATAGGCACTGCACAGAAGAATCTAGGGAGCAGCACAACTACTGCAGTGTCATATGGCCATACCAGCAATGATATATCCAGGTGCCTGGGTTATGTGTGTGGGTTGTGGCCACTGGTTAGATTCTTGCGTGAATGGCATTATGATGCTGTGGTGGTGCAACATCACAAGTATTGCAATAATGTGTGTATAGTGATTATAAATACTGCAAAGGCAGTGTACACTTTTTGGAACACAGTGAGACAATACCATTGAAGTGGAACTGGTACTTTTTTCATATATTACACATTGAGATGCAGGGGCATTTGTAGATTAGACAGATTGGTTTGGTGCATTGGAGAGTTGAGTATAAGTTTGTTTGGCACATTTTGTTTAATGGGGGTTTCTTGTGACCTAATGGTGTTGTCTGTTAATGTAATATCCTCGACCACTCCTATGAATGGCTACTGGGTTTTCATGTTCTTGTGTGTATGCGTTTTCATTGAAATATGGTTCTGTGTTGGTTGCGTGAATGCAGTCATTTGCAGAGAAGTTTGCAGGGTATGTTTGTTGACACTTGCATGTTTCAAACTCGGTGGATCATTTTGTGTGAAATGAAAGGGGAAGTGCTTTCAAAATTTTGATTGGTATGACCTTTCAGGCATCTCCTGTTAAGCATACTGTGATCAATTATAAGGGTTTTTCTATGCATCTTACCTTACTTTTACTCACTTTCATACATGCAAAAACAACATATTGGGTACTGTGATGTTGTGGTAATGTTAACAGGTGATGTGTTACCCTAAATTAAAATTCCCTTGCAGTAATAATAAAGATGGGGCGCTCCTGAAGGTGATATACTTAGTACCAACGATCTGCTCTACCTGTTTTATTATGTTTGTGGGCATCGTACCCAAATATGCCTCGTTATCATTTACGCCAAAACATTACTTAACGCAGAACGAGGAATATAAACACAGATATCGTTATAAATAGGGTATGTTTTCTTTCTTGCTAAAACATGGTATTGACATATAGAATTGTGTAAGGAAACAGTAACATTTTTCAATGTAGCAATGTACTTTTATTATTCTTAAATGTTAAAGAACATTTGCAAGACATTATTAAGTCCATGAAATTAACAATATTTTCTTTCCCATGGAAGTTACAGCTAAAGAACATTGCATGATTCCATTGTGGTATTCAATGTCTGCATGATATGCTGATTACGAAGAACAACATTTCATCTGTGTCTTCAAGTTGCAGCAGTCAAGGATTGGAGCGATGCACATAGTGGTTTTTGTGGGAGAAGAAGTTATTTTTTGCAATTTAAAGTGGAATGTTTTTGCTTCTGTACGTTGCTACATTTGGAAGGCTGATATGTTGCATCTTGTTAATGGTACTGCAAAACGACAGATTGGCCCATGTTGATTGTCCCATATCACGGAGATGGAGAAAATTCCATGTATAGTTATTTTCCAAAGCTGGTTAAACAATCCGTCGGATGGTAGCAGGAAACTGTGGCACATGCAGTACAGTAGAAGATATCTGTCGAGATAAAACAATAAAAGTACATTTTAGTTGCTGTTTTCTACTGGAATAGAAGAATTGATATTGATATTTTATTTGTATTGCCCTCGTATAGAAGTGTTTTAGAGTGCGACGAGGGAAGGGAGGGGAAAAGGGGAGAACTAAACAGCGATCTTACTAAACCCAGTGACATTGAGAACGTGGGAGTGCATGGGGCAGGAAAAGGGTGAAAGTGCTATGCAAAACAATACAAATAAATACATAATAAATTAATAAAACAAATAATAAAAGCAGAAAAGTGGTAGTGCAGCCAGCAAGTTATTGTATAACTGATAATTGGATGAAACGTAATTGTAAACACAAACCACAGACATTGAACACACGCATGAGAACATGGGGGAGTATTTCAGAGCATGGGTTGCGCAAAAGGTGAGTGCTGTGAAGTAGGTAGGTATGGAGGACGGGGCGGATTTCAGACGAGGCAGAGTTCAGAAGGTGCCGGTTGAACTTTGATGAAAGGAGATGTTAAAAATAATATTTTGAAAATGGCAGCTTTGTTTAATTGTGCGAATAAATACACAAATCATAGTACGCTTTGTTGCTGTGGTTTCTGTACTGTTCAAGCGAGCAGCATCCCTGTTAAAATGTAGTTAGATATGCAAAAATACAAATACCACAATTCATTTCAGAAAGGCAAGTTTGAGCGAGCCCAGAAAGGTGTTGGCTCGGTGAAAATTGTGTTTTTGCAATGGATTCTGCTTTTTGGTGACTCACAGGGTGTTTAACTCTCGGAGAACCTGGATGCTCACCTTAGTGATGTAATGTGGTCTGTGTGAGTATGCTGTGCACAGTGCAGTCACAGAGAGCCAGTGTAGCGAACTGGTTAGTAAGGAAAGTACTTATTGGCTGTCCTAAAAGTAGCTATACGTAGCTATGTTACGTCATCACGTAAATTGCATAATTAGCCATGTGCATCGTGGGTGATTGCCAAAGGGCCAGTGCCCATATCACTGTAGCACTACCAAAATGTGATATATTACTTGAACTAACCAAACACATCGTCTCCATGACGTGTAGAAAATGCAATATGCAAATATGGGCAGGCAAACAAATGGAAGTAGAATTACCAACGTAGACCAACTGCGGTAAAATGTACTTACTGTGCTAAAGTCTACCATGCTGCAAGAACAACACTGCCCAGCCATGCAACATGCTAACATTGATGAAAGGAACGCACGGCTAAAGTCCATGTGCCTAGATGTATGCCCATTAACAGCGCTTCCCATGCCTTTGTAGTCCGCTACTGTTGGCTTTCTTGTCACTAAATTTGCCGATTTACATTGTGTACACTCTATAGTTACTCTACATCCTATTACCAACTTTTGTAGGAGACTTTCATACTCTGCAACAGAGGCGCACAGCACCACGGTTCAACGTTATAGTACTTGCATTGTTTTTGAGAGGTACACTTTTTTCTATTGCTTCATAAAGTTGTGTAAATGATGCAAATCTCTTAACCAATGGAAAGAAATGTAACTCTCCACAGCAATAGACAAAATTAGCTAGATTTCTTGCTAGCTGCTTTTTGAGCACAAAGTCAGTAGGGTACTATGATTTTTGGTAAATGCAGCGAAAAAAATCGACAAGCTGTCAAGACTGCACAGAGCACATTTCGTTAGAGAGGGGAGCACCCAGGCTTGATGAGGGTCTGTCTCGGCTCCTGTTGCCTGTGACATAGGTAGGGGGCAGAGCCAGAATTGCACTCCTGGGGCTAATATGCTGTGTGCGACTGCACCCCTCACTCCCTACTGCAGCGTTCAAAGCATTTTGTTTGTTTTTTTGTTTATATTTGTTTTTTAAATGTTATCGGCTATTTGGTGCTAATGCTGGTCGGATCTCGAGATCTGGCTACATATCTGGTGCCGGATCCAGTGAACGGTGGAACATTGAGCAGCGCTGGGTATAGTTTGCAATGGGATGGAGAAGTATATGCAGAAAACCAGGAGACAGATGTGAACGTTTGAGGTTGTAGTGCAGACAGATGTTATTATAAATTAACTGAGAACATTAGTGATGGAAAAGCAAATCCAGTCTCTACGGACAATGTTTACCCATTCCCCAGTGCCCTGAACTGTGACTTTATGAGTCTGTAAGATGCAATGGTATGTTCCATGGAAGAAAGTGGTTCACATATTAGTACTTAGTATAAAGGTGGTGTTTGCAGAACATAGATGATTAATAGTTACAATATGCTATATCTAACAACCGAGAACAAGGTCAGTTTGCATGTTGTTTATTTAGTTGTTCTGCATGAGTATTCTGCTTGTTTTTAATTCCAATAATAATATTATGTAAACGTCAATTTATATAATTTTGGGAAATTCCATTGCACCGTAAATGAAGAAGCATTCTGTACAACGGATCGCAGAAGTGTAAGCTAACTTTTGGAATGTCCACTCTCACTATAGTAAATGTTATAATTTTGTGTGAATATTCGACATGTTGTGTCCTTTGAAATGTTGCTGACTTGCACTAAAGGCCAAATTACAAAGGGAACTTGTTCTCAGTCATCCAAGGCAGAGACATTAGGTTTCGATTTCGTGAAAACCTGCCACTACAAAATAAATGCAGTACAATAGCATTTTGAAATAGGTTACCCGCTGTGAACATGTGAATAGTCCAGATTGGTGTGTGTTGCTGGAATGGTCATGGATATATCATCCCTGCAAGAATGTATAGAAAGCTCAACTTACTCTGGTCTAGCACTGTTTAATGCACGAAGCGCAAAGGGGGTTGGTTATTGTGACTGTATTTATTGCACTGTTTAACCATTGTGGTATCTCATGAACATTGCTGGTGCATTCCGTCATGATGTAATAGTTGATTAGCATATTATTGTACTTTACACAATGTAATTTGTGAGATTGAGAGTTAATGTTCTCTATATGGATAGATGAGTCCAGGTTATCCATGCTGAAATTTAGAAACTGTTGAGTAACAAGCAAATTGTATCATGCCTGGGTCTTGAAGAGGAAGTCTGGAGACACAGGCTTTGGGGAGGCCATGTGAACAATGGTGTTTGTGCGGAAGATCATTTTGAGGTGCACATCATGTTTGGTAACTAGAGTGTTCCCATCCACCCAGCCCGGAAGCACACGGCATAGATGTGAACTGCTTTTGATATTGGAGGAGGGATGGATGGGGATGAGGTGAGCGAAAAGGCAGGGGCGTAGGAGACACATAAATTCTGGGGGGACAGGGGACATCTTGGGGACTTTGCTTTATTTATTTATTTGTTTATTTATTTATTTATTGTGTTTTAGTCAAAAAACTCGACTTTTCCCAAAATTAGAATTAAAACAGCAGTACGTATTCATTTACAAATATCACTGTATAAAACAAGAGAAAAGAAGAAAAGAAAACAGAAGAAAATTAAAGGATGCAACAGCAAAGAACATGTCTTTGTATGTTGCATTTCTGGATTTTTCATCTGACTATGAGTTTGTTTGTTTGTTTGTTTATTTTATTTATAAAGCGCTCCGGACCCGGGAATAAATGGGTGCTGGTACATGTTACAAAGCACAATACATGGTAATTAACAGTGATACTTTTAGCAAAAGTTATATACAGAGAGTACAGGCCATGGCCAATTAAGACATAGCTGGTACATGTACAATATATACAGATAGTAACTGTGTCTAACATACCAATTGACTTTGTGTCTAACATACTAATTGACTTTGTGCCAATAGCCACCCAATGGCAAGTTTCCTGAAGGACTGGAAGGAACTGGCCGACTTAATGTTTAGTGGCAGGGAGTTCCAACGTTGGGAGGCGAGGACAGTGAAGCTAGAGCCTCCGGCTCTTTTAGAGATAAGTCTGGGCACCATGAGACATAGGGTGTTGGAAGATCTAGTAATTCTGTTGGACTGCTTCCACGTGAATTTATTGGTAAGATATGGGGGGGGCTAAGCGGTTGAGAGCTTTGTATGTGAGGCAGAGAGTTTTGAGATCAATTTTTTGTTGGATGGTAAGCCATTTGCATGTGATTCTAGTGTTGGAGATATGCTCTCGCCTAGGAATATTTAGTGCTGCTCGTAGCGCATTATTTTGAATGACTTGGAGTTTACTAATTATAGCTTGGTTGGCACCTAGGTAGAGGCTGTTGCAGTAGTCTAACGTGGACTGTATGAGGGCTCTCGCTAGAGTAAGGCAACTATTAGTAGAGAGAAAAGGTCTGCAGGCCCAAATTAGTTTTCCTGTGTTGGCGGTGGAGGAAGCGGTAGAATTGACTTGCTGGGTGAGATTGATATTGGCATCAAGATAGAAACCAAGAGTTTTCAGGTTTTTGGCGACAGGGATGGTGTTGCCATCGATGATGATTTTAGAATAGTTGGGGCTCAGTTTTTGTAGGTTGTTAGGTGAACCAACAATGAGCAGTTCGGTCTTCTCGTCATTCAGGCAGAGGCCATGTGTGGCCATCCATGCCTGAATGACAGAGAACATTTCATTCAGTTCATGGTAGGAGAGAGGAAATAACAATTACTTCATCTCCACTTCATCTTCCTCTCTCTTGCCACAGTTAGGACGCCAGCCCGTGCGTTAAGAGGCAGATCACCTGTAAGTGGACTCCTGCCAAATAAAGGAGTTGAAGCCTTTTCTACTAACTGCAAGTTGCTACTTGTTTTGTGTGGGGCAAGGAGTCATGTGTGTCTCTTGGAATGAAAAGATGGGGGTTTCAAAGAAAGAGGAAATCTTGTTTGTACCTCTGAGTAAGCCCTGTTATGGGAGTAGAGGGACATGGTGTGTGATGTTGCTGCTTTGACTGTCCTCTGGAGGTGGGGGGTGGGGGGGACAGCAAACAAGGAGGATGAGCAATCGCAAGCCCATCCCCTTATAAGCACTCCCCAGGTCCGCGGCCGGATATGTGTCGGACCCGGGGGATGGCTAGTAGGTGGGGTGTATGTGGACCCATGGGGGGTGGCCAGAGGGGCAGCCCGCTATGTGGGCTGCCCCTCTAGCGCTCCTGTGAGGGCCGGGCCAGCCTCTCACGATGAGTCTGGTCCCTCTTATTCCTTCTTATTCCATCTCATGCTGGCTTCAGAGCCTAGCCTTTCTTTGCCTTTGTTATTCTGAATGCAGAGCTGGACTCTGTTCCTTTCTCGTATAACATTTGCTGCAAAGCCTGATCAATTTGATTCTCTCCTATGTTACTAGGATGGCAGAGCATGGGTCCTCTGCTCTGTTGCATTATTCAAAGAGCCCCTCTGGCCTTTCTTTGCCTCTTCCTTGTCTCACTGCTTGCTTGCTTAATACATACGTCCTTGCTTGAACACTCAACATATTCTCCCTAACACGGCAATGGCAGCTGCAGTCTGTCTTAACTTCTATTTGTTCCGTGTCTTGAATTGGCCTCTTATTTCCGCTTTTCTGTCTGCAGGGGAAAGGCATTTGCCAGTCACTGCCATGATGGTTCTACCTGGCCATAAGAGGACAACAGCTAGCCAATATTGGAATAACATGGCATATTATTCCAGATGATGGCAACTGCCTTCCTAATGCCTACACAAGAGACACAACTCTTGCCTTTGTTTCTAACAGTAATTCAGTGGATGAAGAAACGAGAGAACACACATATTGCTTGTAAATGAAGGGGATGATGTCACACTTGGTTAAGACATTTTGATCATGCCAGGAGCTAATTTCCAGCTGCAATTAAGCGATTACCTTTTAGACTTCTGGCTTTAAATAATGTTAGTATCACTTGGAAAGCACAGAGGTTGCTCAACAGGGTTCCTGGAGCTCGAGGGCACCCTACTTGTGGGCATGGATGATTGGAGGGCATTCTTGCCCTGGTTTGGAGCCTGGCCCCTACAGCCTATTACTTTTGGTTGTATTTACCCTTTGAGGGTGGGCAGACATTGCCTCCTGCTTTAGCCCACCAACAGCTCTGCTTTGCAACTTTATCACACATAACTGTCAGGTGGCATGTAACTCAATGCTACTAATGTTATCAGCCTCATAAGTCTGGAATCCTTTGCCACATCATCTAGGGTACAGGCTTGCCACCTGAGACTTACCCATGTCTGAGTCGGCATCTGTCGCCCTGTGGGGAAGACACACACAGAAAGAGCAGGGCACAGTGCCCTTGTGGGTTTTTTACACTTCTTCCTCGGGGTGGACACAATTCACTCCGCAGAGAAAGTGGCACATGCTGGGCAACATTCTCCCACTTTGACAATGCCACCCAAAGCGCGAAATTGGCCATTTGAAATACCTCTGTCGACTTATGATTGCGCAATCCACACTGATGGGTTTAAGCACCTGCTTAACTCGAGATGGCAATTAAGGGCATTTACCAACACACTCAAGAAGCACAGGACACCCTCTTACCAGCGACATGCCATGCTCACTCATTCTGATCACGAATTACCATTTATCTGGGGTCATGTTAAATGTATTTATTTATTTATTACATGTGTAGCATCACGCAAACCCCTCAAGCATCAAGGCGCAAAGTAAACTGCATGGAGTGGACCACTTCCATTGGCGCATGTTTTTACTTTTCCGCCACAAAATGGAAGATTTTAGCGTAAAAGGCAGGTGAAATCACATTGCTTTTCCACTTTGGAAGAGTGTTAATACCTTGCGCAATTAGCGATTGCTGGCAGAATTGACTATGGCTTCCTCTGGACTCTGTCCGCTTTTACCAGGTTTCATTTCCAAGCAGATCCCAGAGAAATCCCTTTCCTTATTTCCAGCATGAGAATCCATGATGGCAGTAAGGCCGCATTTGTCTGGTGGAGCGGGAAATACAGGGGGTCCTGGTGTGTCCAGTCAGCTCCCAAACTCCACCTAGAAAATGCACGAAAATCTGGCCAGTTAGAAAAAGCAACTGTAATAGTGTTTTCCACCACTTTTTGTGGAACCAATTGACCTGGATAATGCTGTGTTGCATCGGAAGCTGAATGCATTCACTCTGCCTATTATCCCACCGGAAGATTAAGCCAGGTGCTGAACACAGGTGTTACATATTCCTGTGCACAATCTGCATTTGGAGAATTAACTAACTGAGCTACCTTACAAATGATATCTCCTCTCGGGCTTTACTGTCTTAACCCCTTAACTGACATGGGTATTTCCCCCAGTGCCAAGGCCTTTTTTGGTGATTTTGGTATGTCGCCATTCAATCCCTTGTAACTTATTTATTGCATGAGATATCTCGGAAAAGTTGGCCCCTTTTTTCCCACATATAGGCGGTCGTAACGCCACCCAGGAATCCTAGTTTGCTGTAGGGGGTGTGGGGGAGGTGAGAGAAAATAACCAAAAAGGAGAACATTTTTTTTCCCCAGAAAATGCCAATAAAATGTTGTACAAAGAAGCCTGTTGTGTTTTCCTTGTAAGAGCTAGGAACAAATGATTTGCTGTGCTGGATTCGCCATTTTCCAGGCTTTCAAGAACAGATTGAGTGGAAACCAAAATAACATATTTTGATATGCTAATCAGCCGATTTGTGTGAGGTAGTCGATTTTGGAATATTTTGTCCAATAGGACATGTGTGGACGGAATGGAAGAAAAGGGTAGGAAAGCTGAATGGGAAGCCAGAAAGGCATACATTTCTGAAAAGTAGACAATATTCCAAGTTTAGGAAGGGGTGATTTGCACAGGTCAGGCAACATCTATGTAGAGAAAGATTCCATAGTTTGGGGGGAAATCGGGAAAATGACAGAAAAAAACACAATTTCCGCACATTTCACTCTGTTCACCCACCGAAACACTCAGCCAACAACACATGGCCTACCTTCCCGCGTTCCCACAGGTTTCCCAATGAAAATGGTAACTCACATGTGTGGGTGCACCTACCTGGGTGCAAAGGGAAAAGCCTAAAACACTGGTAACCCCAAGTCTTCACACAGCAGATTTTCAGGAATTTTGCTCATGTGGACAACCTACAGATTTGGGTCTAGGGTGTCAAAGCCACAAAGGAAAACACAGAACCTATGCATTTCCAAAAAGAAGATACCCGTGGGAATCCACAGAGGTCTGACTTGCGCGAAATGCCCTATAATTTATGACCCACAATTCCTGACAAAGTCTGAAATTAAGTGGAAAAAACACAATTTTCAATTTGTCTGGGATTGTGGGTAATAAATTCTGGGACGATTCTCGCTAGTCAGACCTCTGTGTATTCCCACGGTTGTCTTCTTTTTGGAAATGCATGGGGTACCCTGTTTTCCTTCATGGCTTCAACACCATAGGCCCAAATCTGTAGGTTGTCTCCCCAAATCCTTTGGGGGGTTACCAGTGGTTTAGCCTTTTCCCTTTGTGCCCAGGTAGGTGCACCCACACATGTGAGATACCTTTTACGTTGGGACACCTGTGGGAATACAGGAAGGTAGGATATGTGGTGTTGGCGGCGTGTTTCGGTGGGTGGCAAGAGGGAAATTTCTGGAAATTGTAGTTTTTTAACCAAATTTCAGACTTTGCCGGGGATTGTGGGTAATATATTCAGGGGCGATTCACTCAAGTCAGACCTCGGGTGTCCCCTTTTTGGAAATGCATGGGGTTCCCTGTTTTCCTCGGTTGCTTCGACACCCTAGGCCCAAATCTGTATGTTGTCCACATGAGCAAAATCTGCTCTGCCGAAAGGCTTGGGGTTACCAGTGGGTTAGCCTTTTCCCTTTGCCCCCAGGTAGATGCACCCACACATGTGAGGTACTGTTTTCATTGGCACATCTGTGGGAATGCAAGATTGTAGGACATGTGTTGTTGGAGGCTCGTTTCAGTGGGTTCCCAGAGTGAAATGTCTGAAAATTGTGGTTTTTTAAACCAAATTTCAGAAACAATTCCCTACATGAGATGCCCCCCATCCATTTGTGGTGGGGGGAGAGGGCCACTCCCCTTTCCACTAAAAACATCCATGGTGGTACAGTGGCCCCCCACACCCACCCAAAGCAAGTTATAATTTGTTTTGGCCCTTTCGTAGGGGCAGAAGGGCACATGTGTGTGGCCATCTGCCCCCCGAGGGGAGCAAAACGTACTGCCCCAGGCTTGGGGGTGGCTCTGCCAATATTTGCAGTGGCCCCCCCCACGCCAAATCGATGGAGGGCATCTCATGTACCCCTTCCTAGGGGCAGAAATCTGCCCCAAGGAAGGACTACATAAGTGCCCCTCATCCACTTAGGGTGGGGGGAGAAAGCCACCCCCCTTGCAAATAATCACTGGTGGCTAGTGGTCCCACCCGCACCCACCCACCCAAAACTACGTTTTGTTTGCCCCCCTTCCCTGGGGGCAGATGATCACCCATATGCCCCCATGCTTTGGGAGCCAGGGAGGAGAGGGCAGCTTACATAGTAAGCAACACCTCCCCCCACTTCAAAAAACAGATCCCTGCACGACACACCAAACACATATTCTGAGGGGGATACATGACATTACATCCCCTCCACTTAAAATTGTGGGGGGGATTTGTCCCCGCTGGCCCTCCATGTCCTATGCCCATGTGAAAAGGGTAATTATCAGGGCTGGACTGGCCTACGGGGTAGTGTGCAGATTTTCTTAGTGTCCGTTTGCAGTCTGGGTCTATTGTGTATTTCATTTTCACATTTTGTCCTAGGAAAAGGGTTGAGGTAGCTCAAAATGTGTAATATGGGGAATTATTTCCAGTGCTTCCATTGGTTCACAGTCTATTCCTGGCACAAATCATTTGTTGATGCCACTTAGAGTATTGAGAGTGTTTTTGACTCAATGAGAAACTGAAAACAACTATTTGTATATTGAGTGAAAGAACTTTGTTAAAGGGAAGTTACGGTTAAGTTGCATTTAATAGAAACCTATGAAATTCAATGAAAAAACGTTGTTAAAGGGACGTTATGGTTAAGTTGCACTAATAAAAACCTATCAAATTCAGTGAAAAAACATTGTTAAAGGGCCGTTATTTTTACAAGTAAAACCGAAAAACCCCAGAAATTCACCAGTTATGGTAAGCCAAGCAACCATAACTCGCGCCACCACTGTGCACTGCTAAGACTAACACCCATGACATCAAAGATGACATCACAAATGCACCCAAGAGCCTGCCCACTCGTTCAAGTGCTGTAATAGTATGTGTACGGAAGTGGACAGGACCTCAGGCGGCTGGTTTATGTGTGTGGGTTGTGGCCACTGGGCAGATTCTTGGGTGCATGGCTGTATTATGCAGTGTTAGTTTTGCCAGCCACTAGAATCTTCGGTGCATGGCCACAGGCCATGCACCCAAGAGTCTGAGCACTGGGTACAAGGATTATAATAATATGTGTACAAAATGGACAGGGCCTTGGGCTCCGCAGCAGCTCGCAGGTTGGTCCTCGGGTGAGCACCTTATCTGGTGACTGTGGGCAGGCTTCATTACGGTAGGGGAGTGGAATGCAGATGATATGAGGATGTTTGTATAGGCTTTATTATGCAGTGGTGGTTGTGGCAAGCCCCTAGATGCTTGTGTGCATGACTGGAGGCCTTGCACTCAAGAGTCTTCCCACTGGTTGCAAGTACTGTAATAGTATGTGTACCTAAATGGACAGCGCCTCAGGCGGCTGCCTTATGTGTGTGGGTTGTGGCCACTGGACAGAGTCTTGGCTGCATGGATGTATTATGCTGTGGTGGTTGTGGCCAGACACTGGGCTCTTGGGTGTATGGCCTGAGGCCGAAGAGCCTGCCCACTGGTTGCAAGTACTGCAATAGTAAGTGTACAGAAGTGGGCGGGGGCTGCGGCAGCTGCCTTATTGGACTGCCCCGAGATTCTTGTGTGTATGAGAGTCTGCCCACTGGGTGCAAGCATTGTAATAATATGTGTACAGAATGGACTAGCCCTTGGGCGCCTGCCTTATGTGTGTGAGTTGTGGCCACTGGCCAGATTCTTGAGTGCATGGGTGCATTATGCTGCAATGGTTGTGGCCTGCCCCTAGAGTCTTGGGTGCATGGCTCTATTATGCTGTGCTGCTTGTAGGCTGCTCCTAGACTTTTGGATGCATGATAGTCTGCCCACTCATTGCAAGAAGCCTAATAGTATGTATGCAGCAGTGGATAGGGACTCGGGTGTGTGGGATGTAGCCACAGGCCAGATTCTTGGATACATGGCAGTTTTATGCTGCAGTGGTTGTGACCAGGCCCTAGACTCTTGGTTCATGGCCTACAGAAAAACAAGATGGTTGCTATTTAATTTCTAAAAACACCCGGTTTTGGGTAAATCACTCAGATATCTGTATTTATTTTTGAGAAGAGGGCACCCATTTTCCGTCAAATATTGAAATATCTACTGCACGGAATAAACCCAAACCATACATGGATCACGAGTCAATGCTTCATGCCCAAGTTGTTTCAGACCTGGTCCAAATCTGTCCAGCGGTTTGTGCTCTGAGATTTGGCAAAAATGTACCTTCTTTGTCTACGGGAAAATTAATGGGAAGTAGGCCGCACTTTGGAAATGTTCTTTTTTGATGCTTAATAACTTATTTATTTTTTAGCAAATCTTTATGAAAATTTGCAGTCTGAGAGGGCCCACTGATTTATTATCACTTTCCAAATTTCGCTCAAAATCATTAGTAGAAACAAAAGTTATTAACGGTAGAATTTTGAGTGGTTCCTATGTGTGTCTATAACGTGCCCTGCGGTAGCAGCACTGTAGTTATGGTTAAGTAGATCAACTCATAGAAAGAGCACTTTTTGGGCAGCTTATAACTTTGGCGCTGTCCGACGAATCCTCACCAAACTTAAAAAAAAAAAGTATATGGCCCCTCAGGACGATTTTGCGAAATTTTTGGTGCGATTTCGTCTAGGGAGGTTCAGGGGAGTCCCAAAATGTTTAGAAATCCTCATAAACACAATGGAAACAAAAAATTGTTTGTGCCTACAGCTCAAACCGCTGCAAGGATTTTCACCAAATATGTGCCAGGAGTGCCGGCTTGCCTTGAAAGCGTTCTTTTGAAATTTGGTGTAAATTGTCCAGTAGTTTTAAAAGAAATGGGCAAAAAGGAGGTACAAAAAATGGTGATATCTTGGTCCGTTCCGGGGACTCACTTCCTGATTCGGGTCTGCAAACACGTCTGGGCCAATTAGGGTGCAGTATGATGTCAGCGGACATCTTACAGGCCCACTGATTGGATGGTGAAAAATGTGTGGGGCATCATATTTTTTTAAACGGTCACCATGCTGGATCCGCGGACAGCAGCCAGTGTCCACGGATAGCGTGGTGGGGAAAAATTCTGGAAAACACATTTAGGGTTTTTTGGTGGCCGATAGAGGGCATGAAAAGGGTGGAGAAGTGGAAAAAAGTTGATAGGGAGCTGTTTTTATAGTTCAAAAAAAGTTGTGCAGGTGCCGCCGAGTGTGCCGTCACTTCTACTGTCCCTGGACAGCACGATGGGAGAAAAGTTAGGGAATTATATTTGGGGTTATTTAGTGACCGAAAGAGGGCCTGGAAAGTGTGGGGGAGTCGAATAAAGTTGAGAGGGAGCTGTTTTTATAGGTAAATAAATCCGTTGCAGTTTCCCCCAGTCTGCGAACACTGCAGTAGTCTGCAAACCTGCACGTGCCATCTGGGTCTTTTAAGGGGGACTAGCCAATCAGATTTTGTGGGTCTGGAGGAGGTGTTGAAGTGTACTGGAGTGCAGGGTCAGAAGTGTTTTCTTTGTTGTGTGTAGTGAAGATGGCTATGGCTATGGCTGTGAAGAAGCAGAGTGTGTGGATGGTGGGAGATTCTTGGATCTATTCATTGAAGGTTTATAGTGAATCTTGTGGCATCTCTGCTACTATTAGATTGGACGAAGTTGATGTTTCATGCTATGCAGATTGTGGGTTAAACTGGGGGAACTTATTAACTTTCTGTAAGAGGATGGCTCACTTTAAACATGCAGATATTATTGTTGTGCATTGTGGATGCAACAGTTTGGACAATGTGACTCCAGGATCATTGCAGGTTGCACTGAATTATATTTTGAGAAGCCTAATGAAACTGTTTCCAGCTGTGAAGATAATTTTTTCTGAAATCAACTGAGGACAAATATGGAGACCTCCACATTTGTTTTGTACTCAGATGGAAGAAAGTAAACAGCTTGTGAATGGAGGTGTATGTACTTTTTTAAATGCTTTAGGAATGTCACATTTTCACAACAAAAAAATCAAGTTGGTTGATGTAAATAATTTTTGAGTAGATGGAGTGAATTTGAGTGATGTCGGAAATCAGATTTTTCTTTTCAATATCGAAAATGCACTGAAACTATTTTTGTGAACTTGTGAAATATGTTGTGAAATATTTTTTTAGTATTTGTAGAAAAAAAAAAGAAACAGTTTTTGTGATAGTTAAATAAGTTCAGTAGAACATTTGTTAGTTCAGTATATAAAAAACACCAAGAAATACAAAAACAGGTTCTTTTAAGAGCCACCATTTTTGAATGAAAAAGTATTAAAATGATTTGAATTCCCCTACCCCAATCTTGGAACTTTCGAGATTTAAGCAGACTATCGTATCGTCTGCAGACCATACAGGCTGCAAAAGTGCCCCAACGCAGGTGCTGGTACAAGTGCAGAGCGGAGGACTAAGCAGACCGGTACACTACCTTTAGGCATGGGAGGCTACCACAGAAGCAGCGACAGACACGAAAGCGGAGTGGAGGGTGCCTAAGAGATAAGGCAACAGAGAGGATCCCACAACGAGGGGAACTTTGAGGTGATGCCAGAGAGAGCTCTGGGCTTAGATAGCAGGTAAAGGCCTCCGAAAAACATAGGTGGCAAAGTGGGGTGTGAGACAACAGCAAGAGAATTGCTCAAGATAGTACTACAACAGACAAAATACTGCACTGTGTTAATCCAAGCAGAACTGAGCACTATAGAGTATGTAGACACAGAAATGGTATCAAAGTGAAGCAATAGCACGGGGAAGCTCTCATCGATCAACGCATTTGACAAACCCGCACAAATGATGGACAGCATGAGGACAATGGCGCATGAAGCACAAGGAGAGGAGGATCCCGGGCGAAAGGACCATCAGATATTAGAGGCCATAGCTGAACTGAAGTCGGCACTGGAATTCTAAATTGATGCAATCAGCATCGATGTGAACCTCTTGAGACAGGATGTTAGAGCATTGGCAGAACGCACAGGAGTGCTGGAAAATGAGGTGAAAACCAACACAAGCAGTTGCAACAAAAACTCCCAGGAAGTATCCATACTGCAGCAGCAAGTGCAGAATCATGAAAACAGAGTAGAAGAGGCGGAAGGTCGAGCACGGAGGAACAGTGTATTGATTGTTGGGCTCCCAGAAGGCGAGGAAGGTCCAAACCTGACAGAATTCATCAAAAACATGCTGCTGCAGGAAATAGGAGCTGGATCACTTACCCAAGGGTTCACAGCTGAAAGGGCGCATAGGGCCCTAACAAGAAAGCCTCCACCTGGAGTCCCACCTCGGATGATAATAGCCAAAATACTAAATTACATGGACAGAGAAAGGATCTTAGAACATTTTCGGAAAGGAGGAACGATCTGCCGAGTATCAGCAACTATCACGGCATACTCGGATTATGCTTTCCTAGTGCAAAAGCAGAGGATGAACTATGTGGCAGTCAAGATGAGGTTACGTGCAGCTACTCTTAAACATATTTTGTTGTATCCAGCCAGCGAAAATGAAAGTCCTATATAGCGACCAGGCTGTTTTTTTTTAGAAGCCCGAAGAAGTGAACAAGTTGATGGACACGATGAACATGCAGACTGAGAAAGAAAACCAGGCGAGAAGCGGAAGTGATAAGTGAATCTGCGTTGTTAAATAATGTACACTTGAGCCACGCAGTAGCCATTATGACTGATCCGATATAGACATTTAAGTTGGAACATCAAGTGCTAATTTTACAGTTAATCAAATGTAGGAATCAATGGTGCCGCCTAGATTTAAGTGGTGTCAGGATCACACTCTCACCCACAGTAGTTTCGGTAGGTTAGGATACTAGTAGATCAGTATCCTCCTGCTGCACTCCGAACACCTGCATAATTGCCGGAATAGGAGAGAGATGCAGGGATGCCTGAGCTCCAGATTCAGAGCTGGGCAGATGTTGGGAACTGTTGGGGAAGTGGGAGGGGAGGGAGTTGGGATTTTTAGAGGGAAGTTGGCCTAAAAATATGCACAGGGTGAAGGGGCAAAGGTGATAAGAGAGGAAAGGAAGCAGAAATCACTAGCAAAGATGGGTGAACTCAAAATAGCAACTTGGAATTTAGATGTCTGAATAGCTCCATTAAGAGGAATCGAGTAATGACATATTTAAGGCATAAAAAAAAGATATAGCCATCTTGCAAGAAACCATTTGAACAAAGACAGACAAGACAACTTGGCAATGAAATGCGGAGGGGTAAACTTCGGTTGAACATACTCAGCATATGCCAGAGGGGTACTAATATGGGTAGCCCCGACAGTCCCATTCAAGGTGAAGTGGGAAAATGGAAGAACAGGCTCCCGCCCTTCCCCCCTCGCGCTTGGCCTAGAGGATCACGGCCTAGACACCCGCCACGAGAGGAGTTTGCCTATCTACCAGACGACCAAATACCCTGGTACAGGAACATACGGATGTGCCCATCTACCTGCCCAGCAGCCCGCCCTGTCCATGCCGACACCTGCGGCACGGATCAACTCGACTAAACCTACACGTCGTTAGAGATGCCATGACGACCTAGCCAACGGTCAGCACACCTGTGCAAACATGCACACCGGACACTCCCACACCAATCCACACGAAGAATATACTCAGTGCTATGACGTAGGCGACAGACATACTCACGGACGTGCATCTTTATTATTTTCCACATAGGCTCTCAAAATGCAGAAACGCAAGACGCATCATGAACCTATCTAAAAAGGCTTGCTCACGCTTCTTCTAAGAACCATGTACCATAATGAAGAATATAACGGAGACACGATACTGAGGATAGAGCAATATGATACCATAACCTAAAGCGCTCTGCATCAAACGGTTCCACCTATGCACCAGGCCCAAGTAGGACACAAGCAAAAGCTTCCATGAACATTGAATAAGCAAGAACTGGGTTGCTGACCCTGCAAAATGAGCCCGGCGAAAGCACACCGCCAAGGGCACGATGTTGCAATCTCGCACGTTGCAAGCCAATTCCAAGGTCGCACCTGCAAGATAAACCAGGCACACAGTAGGAAAAACAATATTAATTGTGTTGAATTTTGCCTCAAAACACGGTCCCACCTCACGTGACAAAGCCAAACCTGACAAGATGCCAAGCCCAGGAGGAAGGAGACGCCTGAATCCCACGTTTCAAGACACAGGAAGATACAATTAAAAGACTCATTGGACATCTGCAGCAGTGGGAGTAGTCGACCTCCCAATATATGAATAAATCCTCACATTGTTTACACCTACCCATAGTGAAACATTGTTGCAAATGACAGGTGCACCGCGAGCTGGGAACAGCGATAGTCCCAGACTGGGAGGCTCGCGAGCGGACCAATCAGAACATGGGGCTCCTATCACTGACGCCATTAACATTGACCAATCCTCAGAGGTCTTCATGTAACAACTTTCATGTATCAAATTGAAGGGACAGCCCAGGTATACCACCTGACTAACCCTCAACCACTAACACCGTTCTCTATATGTGTGCTATACTAACCCTACCACTCGAGTAACCAATCCAGAGTGGAGATAGGTTTTTTGCTAAACTTTTTAAGGTGACGCAAGTAGCGCGTCATACTAAGGTAAAAAGGGCCTGCGAGCCCCACGATTGTGTGTGTGTCAGGACGGACGCGTACGCTCCTTGACCCATCCCTGCCGTTTTGTCTAATAAACAGCAGAGTCACCTTGCTTCTTGCGTGTGTCTCATACTCTATCTCTTTTGGGATATACGGGAGGAGTTGGGGCCTCCCTGCCCGGAGGTCTGCGGACGGCCCGGCCGACCCCGGCAGAATTTCCCCCCGACAAGTTGGAGGCACTGCTGAGATCTGTTTAAGATCTGCTTTTTTATTTTTACTTTTTCCAGGTAATCCCGTTGCGAGGAGGCCCGGCAGCGCGGCCCCCTCTGCCGTTGCCCCCTTCTGAGGACTACAGGACCATCGCGGAACTGCGAGAGGACCGGACAGCGCAATCCGGATATTGGCCTTCGGGAGCCGGTTGAGAAGTATCCCGCCCGCGGTTGGCGAGTGTCCAGACGTGGTCCAGACGAGGGGAGGTGGCGAGCCGCTTGGAGCGGTGCACGCAGTCGAGCGGCCCCGCATCAAGAGAACTTGGTGAGCATGCCACGCACAACAAGCAATGTGAAATTGTGAGGGAGGGGGGAGGAATTAAATACGGGAGGTGGGAGGTGTTGCACAGGTGCGCGGCAAAGGTTTGACAATTTAGTGTAGGCAATGAAATGAATGGTAGCCGAACGAGTGCGAGAGCAGTCGGTTACGTTACGCGAGAGAAGGGGGCGGAGCACGAAAACATCACGTGCGGCCGCTCGTAGACACTGATTGGCCTAGGTCGCGACTACGTGTAAGGGTATGTGTGTGTGTGGTTTCCTACGACTTGGCATTTATTGATCAATGAGTAGATGAGGATCCCTATTGTTCGAGCAAGAAACTCGATAGGTAGATGACGTTTCTCTGTAGGCGGTAGCTAGTTAGTTGCCCAATACGGAAGATAATTGGCTGGTTAAGCCCTTCTGTCGAGGGGCGTATCACACGCGAGGCGACGCAGCGTGCGCAGTCCGATTATATTATTGATTACCTTGTTCCAGGAGTGACAGGAAGACAGCTGTGAGGTTAACGGGGGTAGATTGCAAGTGTATTTTGGACTTAAAGAATATATGAAGAACTTACCAGTAGTTTGAAGCGATCTGTGACGTCACCAGTAGGGCTTTCATAGGATATCCTGAGCACAAGGCATCTTTCTTTCTGAGAGTGGTGGGGAAGAGAACTGTGGTAAGGGAGTGGAAACGGAGATAAACGGTAATGAATTGATCGAGGAAAGGCGAAACGGGGGACGTGGCTGCGCACGGAGAACGCCAGCCACGGCAAGTGTAGAAGAAGGAGGAGGAGCAAATGAAAATAGGACGACTGTATAAGAACGTCACAAGGGGTACGCAGCCGCAGGGGGCTACGTGCACCTCGGCCGCAGGGGGCCGTAAGGGTGTTGTGTAAAGGAAGAAAGACAGAAGAAAATATACAAATGTAAATACTATATTTTAATAATTTTCCTCAGCGGACTATCGCAAGTCCCCAAACTTACGGGGCCAGGTAACGATATAAGGCTGTATATTGTAAACTGCTAGTGAGATAACCGCTACCAAAAAGGGGAAGGGTAACAAGTGGAGCGTTACTATGTCACACGGGACAGGATCGGGAGGGTGGGGGAACACCCTCACTACCCCACTACAACACATATGTACAACACTGTCACCCCATAGGGAGAAACTGATCAAGTATAGCATAGAATGGACACAGAGGACGGACAACAAAATGATAACACCATGGCCGCCTAATGGTAGCTTTGATCCATATGCCCAACATTCACTATTAAACCATCTGCATAATACATACAAAGGGAAGAAGTTGGCAAACCACGTGGAGGTGTTTAACTTATGGAGGATGTTCCAAGGGTCCCGACCAGGACCAAATGGAATGTTCACTGTGGGGGAAATACCGGAAGAAAAGGAGATTAAGGAGGAAGGAGAGGATGGGAAAAAGGGGAGTGAAGACCCAAAGAACACGGGGAACGGACAAGAGGGAAGAGAAAAGAACAATAAATCAAATGAAATAAAAAAGGAACAGAGCAACGATATACCCCTAGCAAAGGTAGTGAAAACAGAGAAAGGGGGGTTGTACCCTTTAAGTGCCAAGGACGAGGTATCTCGTCCTTGGAAGTGCACACGCAGTGCCAAGGACGAGATAGCTCGTCCTTTTCGGCACCTTGTTTTGAGCGATCCCTGCAAAGCAGGGATCGCTCAAAACTGTAATCCAACCCCCGGGCTATGTGAGGGGGAGGTCCCCCCTCACTGCCCGGGGGTTGGATTTCCTTCAGTTTCACGCCGACGTGCGTGACGCACGTCGGCGTGAAACGGAAAGTAATTCCACCGCAGCAGCCATTTTCGGCTGCTGCGTTGGAGAGAGAAGGTGAGTGCCCTTCTTGTTCCGCCTCGATCTCCGGCTGTATTTCAAGCCGGAGATCGAGGCGGGTATCGTTGGAAAGGGGAGATCTTCCCCTTTCCAACGATACCCATTGTGTGGCTTTGCTGCTGGCGGATCGGGCGCACGGCGCCTCGATCCGCGGGCAGCAACGTCACGGATCAAACGAAGATCCTTTTGTGACACGTGGGGGAGGGGGGGCTGCTTACTAGGTAAGCGGCCCCCTTCCCCCGTGGCCCCAAAGCATGGGGCCACAGCGCCAGGGACCCCTGGGGGCAGATGATCACTGCCCCCAGGGGTGGGGGAAAAAAAAAAAAAAAAAATGTCGAGGGAAGGAGGGAGGTGGGAGGGGGTTTTGGGCCCTGGGGCCCACTGGGCCACCAGGGATTGACCTAAAAGTGGTGTCCCTGGAAAGGGGACTTTCTCCCCTTTCCAGGGACACCACTCATATGCCGCATTGCTGGTCACGGATCAGCGCAGAGCGCTGATCCGTGACCAGCAACCCACTGAACCACCATGGATCTGTTTGTGAGTTGGGGGGGAGGGTGGCTGCTTCAGGTAAGCAGCCCCCTCCCCCCCCCGGCCCCCAAAGCATGGGTACACATGAAAATGAACCCTGGGGGCAGAAGGCTGACCATCTGCCCACAGGGAAATATATAAAAGAAAAAGTAAAAATAATCCGAGGGATGGGGGGAGATGGGAGGGGGTTTGGGGTCCTGGGGCCCACTAGGCCACCAGGGATTGACCTAAAAGTGGTGTCCCTGGAAAGGGGACTTTCTCCCCTTTCCAAGGACACCACATATGAGGCATTGCTGGTCACGAATCGGCGCAGAGCGCTCGATCCGTGACCAGCAACCCACTAGACCACCATGGATCTCTTTGTGAGGTGGGGGGGGGGATGGGGCTGCTTCAAGTAAGCAGCCCTCTCCCCCCTCCCGACCCCAAAGTATGGGGGCATGTGCATGTGAACCCTGGGGCAGATGGCTGACCATCTGCCCCAAGGGAATGTAAAATAAAAAGAAAAAATGAAATGATGGGAAACGGGGGTGGGGGAAGGGGTGGGGGCCACTAGCCACCATGGATTTTTTACTGAATGAAAGGGGGAGGGTGCCCCCCCAACCGAAGTAGAAAGGGGGCACCCCTTGTAACCCTCCCTGGGGGCAGATATCTGTTCCTAGGAAGGGGCATCTGACCCCAGGGAGGGATGCATGAGGTGGGCCCCCCTATCTGCCCCCAGGGAGGGTTGAATGAGGTGGGGCCTTCCATATGGGGTGGGGGGGTTGAGGGCCACCCCCCATTGCGGTACATCATGTGCTGCCAATTTAGGGTGGCCCTCAGCCCCCCCTAAAAAGCAGCCTGTTATTTTGTATATTTTTTTTTGTTTACCCAACTTTGCTTGGTGCAGATGGCCACATTAGTGTGGCTATCTGCCCCCAGGGTGCCCAAACCCTACTGCCCCATCTATTGGGGGTCCTGCCCCACCTTTTGGGGTGGCCCTCTCCCCCCTCACACCAAATGGAGGTGGGGTGTAGCTCACGCAGCCGTTTGGAGGAGGCCCAGGGAGGCCTGCATGAGGTGTGTCCCCCAGCCATTGGGGGTGGGGTGGGGGGGGCTCCCCAAAAGGTGGGTCAGGACCCCCAATAGATGGTGCAGTAGGGTTTGGGCACCCTGGGGGCAGATAGCCACACTAATGTGGCCATCTGCACCAAGCAAAGTTGGGTAAACAAAAAAAAATATACAAAATCACAGGCTGCTTTTTAGGGGGGGCTGAGGGCCACCCTAAATTGGCAGCGCATGATGTACCACAATGGGGGGTGGCCCTCAACCCCCCCCACCGCAAATGGAGGGCCCCACCTCATGCAACCCTCCCTGGGCGCAGATAGGGGGGGCCTCACCTCATGCATCCCTCCCTGGGGTCAGATGCCCCTTCCTAGGAGCAGATATCTGCCCCCAGGGAGGGTTGCATGAGGTGGGGCCCTCCATTTGGGGTGGGGGGGGTTGAGGGCCACCCCCCGTTGCGGTACATCATGCGCTGCCAATTTAGGGTGGCCCTCAGCCCCCCTAAAAAGCAGCCTGTGAATCTGCATTTTGTTTTTTGTTTACCCAACTTTGCTTGGTGCAGATGGTCACATTAGTGTGGCTATCTGCCCCCAGGGTGCCCAAACCCTACTGCCCCATCTATTAGGGGTCCTGCCCCACCTTTTGGGGTGGCCCTCTCCCCCCTCACCCCAAATGGAGGTGGGGTGTACCTCACGCAGCCGTTTGGAGGAGGCCCAGGGAGGCCTGCATGAGGTGTGTTACCCAGCCATTGGGGGTTGGGTGGGGGGGCACCCCAAAAGGTGGGGCAGGACCCCCAATCGATGGGGCAGTAGGGTTTGGGCACCTTGGGGGCAGATAGCCCCACTAATGGGCCAATCTGCACCAAGCAAAGTTGGGTAAACAAAAAAAAATATACAAAATCAAAGGCTGCTTTTTAGGGGGGGCTGAGGGCCACCCTAAATTGGCAGCGCATGATGTACCGCAACGGGGGGTGGCCCTCAACCCCCCCATCGCAAATGGAGGGCCCCACCTCATGCAACCCTCCCTGGGCGCAGATAGGGGGGGCCTCACCTCATGCATCCCTCCCTGGGGTCAGATGCCCCTTCCTAGGAGCAGATATCTGCCCCCAGTGAGGGTTGCATGAGGTGGGGCCCTCCATTTGGGGTGGGGGGGGTTGAGGGCCACCCCCTGTTGCGGTACATCATGCGCTGCCAATTTAGGGTGGCCCTCAGCCCCCCCTAAAAAGCAGCCTGTGAATCTGCATTTTGTTTTTTGTTTACCCAACTTTGCTTGGTGCAGATGGTCACATTAGTGTGGCTATCTGCCCCCAGGGTGCCCAAACCCTACTGCCCCATCTATTAGGGGTCCTGCCCCACCTTTTGGGGTGGCCCTCTCCCCCCTCACCCCAAATGGAAGTGGGGTGTACCTCACGCAGCCGTTTCGAGGAGGCCCAGGGAGGCCTGCATGAGGTGTGTCCCCCAGCCATTGGGGGTGGGGTGGGGGGGCACCCCAAAAGGTGGGGCAGGACCCCCAATAGATGGGGCAGTAGGGTTTGGGCACCTTGGGGGCAGATAGCCACACTAATGGGCCAATCTGCACCAAGCAAAGTTGGGTAAACAAAAAAAATATACAAAATCACAGGCTGCTTTTTAGGGGGGGCTGAGGGCCACCCTAAATTGGCAGCGCATGATGTACCGCAACGGGGGGTGGTCCTCAACCCCCCCCACCCCAAATGGAGGGCCCCACCTCATGCAACCCTCCCTGGGCGCAGATAGGGGGGCCTCACCTCATGCATCCCTCCCTGGGGTCAGATGCCCCTTCCTAGGAGCAGATATCTGCCTCCAAGGAGGGTTGCATGAGGTGGGGCCCTCCATTTGGGGTGGGGGGGGTTGAGGGCCACCCCCCGTTGTGGTACATCATGCGCTGCCAATTTAGGGTGGCCCTCAGCCCCCCCTAAAAAGCAGCCTGTGATTTTGTATATTTTTTTTTGTTTACCCAACTTTGCTTGGTGCAGATGGCCACATTAGTGTGGCTATCTGCCCCCAGGGTGCCCAAACCCTACTGCCCCATCTATTGGGGGTCCTGCCCCACCTTTTGGGGTGGCCCTCTCCCCCCTCACCCCAAATGGAGGTGGGGTGTACCTCACGCAGCCGTTTGGAGGAGGCCCAGGGAGGCCTGCATGAGGGGTGTCCCCCAGCCATTGGGGGTGGGGTGGGGGGGCACCCCAAAAGGTGGGGCAGGACCCCCAATAGATGGGGCAGTAGGGTTTGGGCACCCTGGGGGCAGATAGCCACACTAATGGGCCCATCTGCACCAAGCAAAGTTGGGTAAACAAAAAAAAAATATACAAAATCACAGGCTGCTTTTTAGGGGGGGCTGAGGGCCACCCTAAATTGGCAGCGCATGATGTACCGCAACGGGGGGTGGCCCTCAACCCCCCCCACTCCAAATGGAGGGCCCCACCTCATGCAACCCTCCCTGGGCGCAGATAGGGGGGGGCCTCACCTCATGCATCCCTCCCTGGGGTCAGATGCCCCTTCCTAGGAGCAGATATCTGCCCCCAGGGAGGGTTGCATGAGGTGGGGCCCTCCATTTGGGGTGGGGGGGTTGAGGGCCACCCCCCGTTGCGGTACATCATGCGCTGCCAATTTAGGGTGGCCCTCAGCCCCCCCTAAAAAGCAGCCTGTGATTTTGTATATTTTTTTTTGTTTACCCAACTTTGCTTGGTGCAGATGGCCACATTAGTGTGGCTATCTGCCCCCAGGGTGCCCAAACCCTACTGCCCCATCTATTGGGGGTCCTGCCCCACCTTTTGGGATTGCCCTCTCCCCCCTCACCCCAAATCGAGGTGGGGTGTACCTCACGCAGCCGTTTGGAGGAGGCCCAGGGAGGCCTGCATGAGGTGTGTCCCCCAGCCACTGGGGGTGGGGTGGGGGGGCACCCCAAAAGGTGGGGCAGGACCCCCAATAGATGGGGCAGTAGGGTTTGGGCACCTTGGGGGCAGATAGCCACACTAATGGGCCCATCTGCACCAAGCAAAGTTGGGTAAACAAAAAGAAATATACAAAATCACAGGCTGCTTTTTAGGGGGGGCTGAGGGCCACCCTAAATTGGCAGCGCATGATGTACCGCAACGGGGGGTGGCCCTCAACCCCCCCCACCCCAAATGGAGGGCCCCACCTCATGCAACCCTCCCTGGGCGCAGATAGGGGGGGCCTCACCTCATGCATCCCTCCCTGGAGTCAGATGCCCCTTCCTAGGAGCAGATATCTGCCCCCAGGGAGGGTTGCATGAGATGGGGCCCTCCATTTGGGGTGGGGGGGGTTGAGGGCCACCCCCCGTTGTGGTACATCATGCGCTGCCAATTTAGGGTGGCCCTCAGCCCCCCCTAAAAAGCAGCCTGTGAATTTGCATTTTGTTTTTTGTTTACCCAACTTTGCTTGGTGCAGATGGCCACATTAGTGTGGCTATCTGCCCCCAGGGTGCCCAAACCCTACTGCCCCATCTATTGGGGGTCCTGCCCCACCTTTTGGGGTGGCCCTCTCCCCCCTCACCCCAAATGGAGGTGGGGTGTACCTCACGCAGCCGTTTGGAGGAGGCCCAGAGAGGCCTGCATGAGGTGTGTCCCCCAGCCATTGGGGGTGGGGGGGCACCCCAAAAGGTGGGGCAGGACCCCCAATAGATGGGGCAGTAGGGTTTGGGCACCTTGGGGGCAGATAGCCACACTAATGGGCCCATCTTCACCAAGCAAAGTTGGGTACCAAAAAAAAATATACAAAATCACAGGCTGCTTTTTAGGGGGGGCTGAGGGCCACCCTAAATTGGCAGCGCATGATGTACCGCAACGGGGGGTGGCCCTCAACCCCCCCCACCCCAAATGGAGGGCCCCACCTCATGCAACCCTCCCTGGGCGCAGATAGGGGGTGCCTCACCTCATGCATCCCTCCCTGGAGTCAGATGCCCCTTCCTAGGAGCAGATATCTGCCCCCAGGGAGGGTTGCATGAGGTGGGGCCCTCCATTTGGGGTGGGGGGGGTTGAGGGCCACCCCCCGTTGCGGTACATCATGCGCTGCCAATTTAGGGTGGCCCTCAGCCCCCCCTAAAAAGCAGCCTGTGAATTTGCATTTTGTTTTTTGTTTACCCAACTTTGCTTGGTGCAGATGGCCACATTAGTGTGGCTATCTGCCCCCAGGGTGCCCAAACCCTACTGCCCCATCTATTGGGGGTCCTGCCCCACCTTTTGGGGTGGCCCTCTCCCCCCTCACCCCAAATGGAGGTGGGGTGTACCTCACGCAGCCGTTTGGAGGAGGCCCAGGGAGGCCTGCATGAGGTGTGTCCCCCAGCCATTGGGGGTGCTGTGGGGGGGGCACCCCAAAAGGTGGGGCAGGACCCCCAATAGATGAGGCAGTAGGGTTTGGGCACCTTGGGGGCAGATAGCCACACTAATGGGCCAATCTGCACCAAGCAAAGTTGGGTAAACAAAAAAAAATATACAAAATCACAGGCTGCTTTTTAGGGGGGGCTGAGGGCCACCCTAAATTGGCAGCGCATGATGTACCGCAACGGGGGGTGGCCCTCAACCCCCCCCACCCCAAATGGAGGGCCCCACCTCATGCAACCCTCCCTGGGCGCAGATAGGGGGACCTCACCTCATGCATCCCTCCCTGGGGTCAGATGCCCCTTCCTAGGAGCAGATATCTGCCCCCAGGGAGGGTTGCATGAGGTGGGGCCCTCCATTTGGGGTGGAGGGGGTTGAGGGCCACCCCCCGTTGTGGTACATCATGCGCTGCCAACTTAGGGTGGCCCTCAGCCCCCCCTAAAAAGCAGCCTGTGATTTTGTATATTTTTTTTTGTTTACCCAACTTTGCTTGGTGCAGATGGCCACATTAGTGTGGCTATCTGCCCCCAGGGTGCCCAAACCCTACTGCCCCATCTATTGGGGGTCCTGCCCCACCTTTTGGGGTGGCCCTCTCCCCCCTTAACCCAAATGGAGGTGGGGTATACCTCACACATCCGTTTGGAGGAGGCCCAGGGAGGCCTGCATGAGGTGTGTCCCCCAGCCATTGGGGGTGGGGTGGGGGGGGCACCCCAAAAGGTGGGGCAGGACCCCCAATAGATGGGGCAGTAGGGTTTGGGCACCTTGGGGGCAGATAGCCACACTAATGGGCCCATCTGCACCAAGCAAAGTTGGGTAAAAAAAAAAGAATATACAAAATCACAGGCTGCTTTTTAGGGGGGGCTGAGGGCCACCCTAAATTGGCAGCGCATGATGTACCGCAACGGGGGGTGGCCCTCAACCCCCCCCCCCACCCCAAATGGAGGGCCCCACCTCATGCAACCCTCCCTGGGGGCAGATATCTGCTCCTAGGAAGGGGCATCTGACCCCAGGGAGGGATGCATGAGGTGAGGCCCCCCCTATCTGCGCCCAGGGAGGGTTGCATGAGGTGGGGTCCTCCATATGGGGTGGGGGGGGTTGAGGGCCACCCCCCGTTGCGGTACATCACGCGCTGCCAATTTAGGGTGGCCCTCAGCCCCCCCTAAAAAGCAGCCTGTGATTTTGTATATTTTTTTTTGTTTACCCAAATTTGCTTGGTGCAGATGGCCACATTAGTGTGGCTATCTGCCCCCAGGGTGCCCAAATCCTACTGCCCCATCTATTGGGGGTCCTGCCCCACCTTTTGGGGTGGCCCTCTCCCCCCTCACCCCAAATGGAGCTGGGGTGTACCTCACGCAGCCGTTTGGAGGAGGCCCAGGGAGGCCTGCATGAGGAGTGTCCCCCAGCCATTGGGGGTGGGGGGGCACCCCAAAAGGTGGGGCAGGACCCCCAATAGATGGGGCAGTAGGGTTTGGGCACCCTGGGGGCAGATAGCCACACTAATGGGCCCATCTGTACCAAGCGAAGTTGGGTAAACAAAAAAAAATATACAAAATCACAGGCTGCTTTTTAGGGGGGGCTGAGGGCCACCCTAAATTGGCAGCGCATGATGTACCACAACGGGGGGTGGCCCTCAACCCCCCCACCGCAAATGGAGGGCCCCACCTCATGCAACCCTCCCTGGGCGCAGATAGGGGGGGCCTCACCTCATGCATCCCTCCCTGGGGTCAGAAGCCCCTTCCTAGGAGCAGATATCTGCCCCCAGGGAGGGTTGCATGAGGTGGGGCCCTCCATTTGGGGTGGGGGGGGTTGAGGGCCACCCCCCGTTGCGGTACATCATGCGCTGCCAATTTAGGGTGGCCCTCGGCCCCCCTAAAAAGCAGCCTGTGAATCTGCATTTTGTTTTTTGTTTACCCAACTTTGCTTGGTGCAGATGGTCACATTAGTGTGGCTATCTGCCCCCAGGGTGCCCAAACCCTACTGCCCCATCTATTAGGGGTCCTGCCCCACCTTTTGGGGTGGCCCTCTCCCCCCTCACCCCAAATGGAGGTGGGGTGTACCTCACGCAGCCGTTTGGAGGAGGCCCAGGGAGGCCTGCATGAGGTGTGTTACCCAGCCATTGGGGGTGGGGTGGGGGGGCACCCCAAAAGGTGGGGCAGGACCCCCAATCGATGGGGCAGTAGGGTTTGGGCACCTTGGGGGCAGATAGCCACACTAATGGGCCAATCTGCACCAAGCAAAGTTGGGTAAACAACAAAAAATATACTAAATCAAAGGCTGCTTTTTAGGGGGGCTGAGGGCCACCCTAAATTGGCAGCGCATGATGTACCGCAACGGGGGGTGGCCCTCAACCCCCCCACCGCAAATGGAGGGCCCCACCTCATGCAATCCTCCCTGGGCGCAGATAGGGGGGGCCTCACCTCATGCATCCCTCCCTGGGGTCAGATGCCCCTTCCTAGGAGCAGATATCTGCCCCCAGGGAGGGTTGCATGAGGTGGGGCCCTCCATTTGGGGTGAGGGGGGTTGAGGGCCACCCCCTGTTGCGGTACATCATGCGCTGCCAATTTAGGGTGGCCCTCAGCCCCCCCTAAAAAGCAGCCTGTGAATCTGCATTTTGTTTTTTGTTTACCCAACTTTGCTTGGTGCAGATGGTCACATTAGTGTGGCTATCTGCCCCCAGGGTGCCCAAACCCTACTGCCCCATCTATTAGGGGTCCTGCCCCACCTTTTGGGGTGGCCCTCTCCCCCCTCACCCCAAATGGAAGTGGGGTGTACCTCACGCAGCCGTTTATAGGAGGCCCAGGGAGGCCTGCATGAGGTGTGTCCCCCAGCCATTGGGGGTGGGGTGGGGGGGTACCCCAAAAGGTGGGGCAGGACCCCCAATAGATGGGGCAGTAGGGTTTGGGCACCTTGGGGGCAGATAGCCACACTAATGGGCCAATCTGCACCAAGCAAAGTTGGGTAAACAAAAAATATATACAAAATCACAGGCTGCTTTTTAGGGGGGGCTGAGGGCCACCCTAAATTGGCAGCGCATGATGTACCGCAACGGGGGGTGGTCCTCAACCCCCCCCCACCCCAAATGGAGGGCCCCACCTCATGCAACCCTCCCTGGGCGCAGATAGGGGGGCCTCACCTCATGCATCCCTCCCTGGGGTCAGATGCCCCTTCCTAGGAGCAGATATCTGCCCCCAGGGAGGGTTGCATGAGGTGGGGCCCTCCATTTGGGGTGGGGGGGGTTGAGGGCCACCCCCCGTTGCGGTACATCATGCGCTGCCAATTTAGGGTGGCCCTCAGCCCCCCCTAAAAAGCAGCCTGTGAATTTGCATTTTGTTTTTTGTTTACCCAACTTTGCTTGGTGCAGATGGCCACATTAGTGTGGCTATCTGCCCCCAGGGTGCCCAAACCCTACTGCCCCATCTATTGGGGGTCCTGCCCCACCTTTTGGGGTGGCCCTCTCCCCCCTCACCCCAAATGGAGGTGGGGTGTACCTCACGCAGCCGTTTGGAGGAGGCCCAGGGAGGCCTGCATGAGGTGTGTCCCCCAGCCATTGGGGGTGCTGTGGGGGGGCACCCCAAAAGGTGGGGCAGGACCCCCAATAGATGAGGCAGTAGGGTTTGGGCACCTTGGGGGCAGATAGCCACACTAATGGGCCAATCTGCACCAAGCAAAGTTGGGTAAACAAAAAAAAATATACAAAATCACAGGCTGCTTTTTAGGGGGGGCTGAGGGCCACCCTAAATTGGCAGCGCATGATGTACCGCAACGGGGGGTGTCCCTCAACCCCCCCCACCCCAAATGGAGGGCCCCACCTCATGCAACCCTCCCTGGGCGCAGATAGGGGGGCCTCACCTCATGCATCCCTCCCTGGGGTCAGATGCCCCTTCCTAGGAGCAGATATCTGCCCCCAGGGAGGGTTGCATGAGGTGGGGCCCTCCATTTGGGGTGGAGGGGGTTGAGGGCCACCCCCTGTTGTGGTACATCATGCTCTGCCAATTTAGGGTGGCCCTCAGCCCCCCCTAAAAAGCAGCCTGTGATTTTGTATATTTCTTTTTGTTTACCCAACTTTGCTTGGTGCAGATGGCCACATTAGTGTGGCTATCTGCCCCCAGGGTGCCCAAACCCTACTGCCCCATCTATTGGGGGTCCTGCCCCACCTTTTGGGGTGGCCCCCCCCCCCCTTAACCCAAATGGAGGTGGGGTATAACTCACGCATCCGTTTGGAGGAGGCCCAGGGAGGCCTGCATGAGGTGTGTCCCCCAGCCATTGGGGGTGGGGTGGGGGGGGCACCCCAAAAGGTGGGGCAGGACCCCCAATAGATGGGGCAGTAGGGTTTGGGCACCTTGGGGGCAGATAGCCACACTAATGGGCCCATCTGCACCAAGCAATGTTGGGTAAACAAAAAAGAATATACAAAATCACAGGCTGCTTTTTAGGGGGGGCTGAGGGCCACCCTAAATTGGCAGCGCATGATGTACCGCAATGGGGGGTGGCCCTCAACCCCCCCCCCCCAAATGGAGGGCCCCACCTCATGCAACCCTCCCTGGGGGCAGATATCTGCTCCTAGGAAGGGGCATCTGACCCCAGGGAGGGATGCATGAGGTGAGGCCCCCCCTATCTGCGCCCAGGGAGGGTTGCATGAGGTGGGGTCCTCCATATGGGGTGGGGGGGGTTGAGGGCCACCCCCCGTTGCGGTACATCACGCGCTGCCAATTTAGGGTGGCCCTCAGCCCCCCCTAAAAAGCAGCCTGTGATTTTGTATATTTTTTTTTGTTTACCCAACTTTGCTTGGTGCAGATGGCCACATTAGTGTGGCTATCTGCCCCCAGGGTGCCCAAATCCTACTGCCCCATCTATTGGGGGTCCTGCCCCACCTTTTGGGGTGGCCCTCTCCCCCCTCACCCCAAATGGAGCTGGGGTGTACCTCACGCAGCCGTTTGGAGGAGGCCCAGGGAGGCCTGCATGAGGAGTGTCCCCCAGCCATTGGGGGTGGGGGGGCACCCCAAAAGGTGGGGCAGGACCCCCAATAGATGGGGCAGTAGGGTTTGGGCACCCTGGGGGCAGATAGCCACACTAATGGGCCCATCTGTACCAAGCGAAGTTGGGTAAACAAAAAAATATATACAAAATCACAGGCTGCTTTTTAGGGGGGGCTGAGGCCCATCCTAAATTGGCAGCGCATGATGTACCGCAACGGGGGGTGGCCCTCAACCCCCCCCCACCGCAAATGGAGGGCCTCACCTCATGCATCCCTCCCTGGGATCAGATGCCCCTTCCTAGGAGCAGATATCTGCCCCCAGGGAGGGTTGCATGAGGTGGGGCCCTCCATTTGGGGTGGGGGGGGTTGAGGGCCACCCCCCGTTGCGGTACATCATGTGCTGCCAATTTAGGGTGGCCCTCAGCCCCCCCTAAAAAGCAGCCTGTGAATTTGCATTTTGTTTTTTGTTTACCCAACTTTGCTTGGTGCAGATGGCCACATTAGTGTGGCTATCTGCCCCCAGGGTGCCCAAACCCTACTGCCCCATCTATTGGGGGTCCTGCCTCACCTTTTGGGGTGGCCCTCTCCCCCCTCACCCCAAATGGAGGTGGGGTGTACCTCACGCAGCCGTTTGGAGGAGGCCCAGGGAGGCCTGCATGAGGTGTGTCCCCCAGCCATTTGGGGTGAGGGGGGAGAGGGCCCCCAAAAATGGTGGGACAGGCCCCCCCAGTGGGTGGGGCAGTAAGGTTTGGGCACCCCGGCCCCAGATTGGCACACCAATGTGATCCTCTTCACCAAGGGGAGTTGGGTTACCAAAGGAAAAAAATGAAAATGGTGGAACGCTTTTTAGGGGGGGCGGTGGGGCACCCCAAAGGGTCAGGGAATTTTCTAATGGGATGGGGCGTTGACCCCCTCCCCCTCCACCCGCAATGGAGTGGGTGCCAAGTCATGCAGCCCTTCCTGGGACCAGATATCTGCTCCTAGGAATGGACGCCTGAGCCCAGGGAGGAGTGCAGGACAACCCCCCCCTATCTGCCCCCGGGGAGGGCTACATTTTGCTGGTGTGACCGTAGGTAACACATGTTCTTTGTTTTGTTTACAGCTTTTTCTACCCAAGCAGCTGCAACGTTATGTGAGTACTGTTTTTTATTATTCTATGGTTAGGGCCCACTGTCAGTGGGGTGGGTGAGACTGGGGCTGGATTGTTGGTGGTGTGGGTGGGAATGGCCCGTCTGGGCAGATCACCTCCAACTGTCCTGGAGTTGCGGCTGGGCTGCATTACAGCTTTTCCCTTCGGGGAGGTATTGGCACACTGCCGAGACACCTTGGTGGGGAGAAGCTGTAACGCAGGGCAGCCAGGGCTCCAGCAAAGTCGGCGGTAATATCCCTGGCCTTGGGCACCCTTCTCCCATGTGGGTCTTTGCTGGTGGTTCTGGGTATTACATTCTGGGCCGATTTGCGTAAGTCAGACCTCTGTGGATTCCCACGGGTGTACTCTTTTGGGAAATGCATGGGGTTCCCTGTTTCCCTTGCTGGCTGCGACACCCTAGGCCCAAATCTGTAGGTTGCCCACATGAACAAAATGGGCAGTGGCGAATGGCTTGGGGTTCCCAGTCGGTTACCCTTTTCCTTTTGCGCCCCCGGTAGGTGCACCCACACATGTGAGGTACCGTTTTCATCGGGACACGTGTGGGGACACGGGAAGGTAGGCCAAGTGTTGTTGGCGGTGTGTTTCGGTGGGTGGCCAGAGCGAAATGTCTGAGAATTGTCTTCATTTCCGGCCAATTTCAGAGACATTTCCCTGTGTCCACTCACCGAAACACGTCGCCAACAGCAGATGTCATACCTTCTTGTGTTCCCATAGGTGTCCCGACGAAAAAGGTACCTCGCATGTGTGGGTGCACCTACCGGGGGCGCAAAAGGAAAAGGGTAACCCGCTGGTAACCCCAAGCCTTTCGCCACAGCACAATTTGTTCATGTGGGCAACCTACAGATTTGGGCCTAGGGTGTCCAAGCCAGCAAGGAAAACAGGGAACCCCATGCATTTCCCAAAAGAGGACACCCGTGGGAAAGCACAGAGGTCTGATTTGCGCGAAGCGGGCCAGAATTTATTACCCAGAACCCCAGACAAAGTGAACATTGTGTTTTTTCCCCACCAAATATCACACTTTGTCGGGGATTGTGGCTAAGAAAAACTGGGGCAATTTGCGCAAGGCAGACCTCTGTGGATTCCCACGGGTGTCCGCTTTTGGGAAATGCATGGGGTTCCCTGTTTCCCTTTCTGGCTGCGACACCCTAGGCCCAAATCTGTAGGTTGCCCACATGAACAAAATGGGCAGTGGCGAATGGCTTGGGGTTCCCAGTCGGTTACCCTTTTCCTTTTGCGCCCCCGGTAGGTGCAACCACACATGTGAGGTACCGTTTTCATCGGGACATGTGTGGGGACACGGGAAGGTAGGCCACGTGTTGTTGGCGGTGTGTTTCGGTGGGTGGCCAGAGCGAAATGTCTGAGAATTGTCTTCATTTCCGGCCAATTTCAGAGACATTTCCCTGTGTCCACTCACCGAAACACGTCGCCAACAGCAGATGTCATACCTTCTTGTGTTCCCACAGGTGTCCCGACGAAAAAGGTACCTCGCATGTTTGGGTGCACCTACCGGGGGCGCAAAAGGAAAAGGGTAACCCGCTGGTAACCCCAAGCCTTTCGCCACAGCACAATCTGTTCATGCGGGCAACCTACAGATTTGGGCCTAGGGTGTCCAAGCCAGCAAGGAAAACAGGGAACCCCATGCATTTCCCAAAAGAGGACACCCGTGGGAAAGCACAGAGGTCTGATTTGCGCGAAGCGGGCCAGAATTTATTACCCAGAACCCCAGACAAAGTGAACATTGTGTTTTTTCCCCACCAAATATCACACTTTGTCGGGGATTGTGGCTAAGAAAAACTGGGGCAATTTGCGCAAGGCAGACCTCTGTGGATTCCCACGGGTGTCCTCTTTTGGGAAATGCATGGGGTTCCCTGTTTCCCTTGCTGGCTGCGACACGCTAGGCCCAAATCTGTAGGTTGCCCACATGAACAAAATGGGCAGTGGCGAATGGCTTGGGGTTCCCAGTCGGTTACCCTTTTCCTTTTGCGCCCCCGGTAGGTGCACCCACACATGTGAGGTACCGTTTTCATCGGGACACATGTGGGGACACGGGAAGGTAGGCCACGTGTTGTTGGCGGTGTGTTTCGGTGGGTGGCCAGAGCGAAATGTCTGAGAATTGTCTTCATTTCCGGCCAATTTCAGAGACATTTCCCTGTGTCCACTCACCGAAACACGTCGCCAACAGCAGATGTCATACCTTCTTGTGTTCCCACAGGTGTCCCGACGAAAAAGGTACCTTGCATGTGTGGGTGCACCTACCGGGGGCGCAAAAGGAAAAGGGTAACCCGCTGGTAACCCCAAGCCTTTCACCACAGCACAATTTGTTCATGTGGGCAACCTACAGATTTGGGCCTAGGGTGTCCAAGCCAGCAAGGAAAACAGGGAACCCCATGCATTTCCCAAAAGAGGACACCCGTGGGAAAGCACAGAGGTCTGATTTGCGCAAAGCAGGGCAGAATTTATTACCCAGAACCCCAGACAAAGTGAACATTGTGTTTTTTCCCCACCAAATATCACACTTTGTCTGGGATTGTGGCTAAGAAAAACTGGGGCAATTTGCGCAAGGCAGACCTCTGTGGATTCCCACGGGTGTCCTCTTTTGGGAAATGCATGGGGTTCCCTGTTTCCCTTGCTGGCTGCGACACCCTAGGCCCAAATCTGTAGGTTGCCCACATGAACAAAATGGGCAGTGGCGAATGGCTTGGGGTTCCCAGTCGGTTACCCTTTTCCTGTTGCGCCCCCGGTAGGTGCACCCACACATGTGAGGTACCGTTTTCATCGGGACACGTGTGGGGACACGGGAGGGTAGGCCACGTGTTGTTGGCGGTGTGTTTCGGTGGGTGGCCAGAGCGAAATGTCTGAGAATTGTCTTCATTTCCGGCCAATTTCAGAGACATTTCCCTGTGTCCACTCACCGAAACACGTCGCCAACAGCAGATGTCATACCTTCTTGTGTTCCCACAGGTGTCCCGACGAAAAAGGTACCTCGCATGTGTGGGTGCACCTACCGGGGGCGCAAAAGGAAAAGGGTAACCCGCTGGTAACCCCAAGCCTTTCGCCACAGCACAATTTGTTCATGTGGGCAACCTACAGATTTGGGCCTAGGGTGTCCAAGCCAGCAAGGAAAACAGGGAACCCCATGCATTTCCCAAAAGAGGACACCCGTGGGAAAGCACAGAGGTCTGATTTGCGCGAAGCGGGCCAGAATTTATTACCCAGAACCCCAGACAAAGTGAACATTGTGTTTTTTCCCCACCAAATATCACACTTTGTCGGGGATTGTGGCTAAGAAAAACTGGGGCAATTTGCACAAGGCAGACCTCTGTGGATTCCCACGGATGTCCTCTTTTGGGAAATGCATGGGGTTCCCTGTTTCCCTTGCTGGCTGCGACACCCTAGGCCCAAATCTGTAGGTTGCCCACTTGAACAAAATGGGCAGTGGCGAATGGCTTGGGGTTCCCAGTCGGTTACCCTTTTCCTTTTGCGCCCCCGGTAGGTGCACCCACACATGTGAGGTACCGTTTTCATCGGGACACGTGTGGGGACATGGGAAGGTAGGCCACGTGTTGTTGGCGGTGTGTTTCGGTGGGTGGCCAGAGCGAAATGTCTGAGAATTGTCTTAATTTCCGGCCAATTTCAGAGACATTTCCCTGTGTCCACTCACCGAAACACGTCGCCAACAGCAGATGTCATACCTTCTTGTGTTCCCAAAGGTGTCACGACGAAAAAGGTACCTCGCATGTGTGGGTGCACCTACCGGGGGCGCAAAAGGAAAAGGGTAACCCGCTGGTAACCCCAAGCCTTTCGCCACAGCACAATTTGTTCATGTGGGCAACCTACAGATTTGGGCCTAGGGTGTCCAAGCCAGCAAGGAAAACAGGGAACCCCATGCATTTCCCAAAAGAGGACACCGTGTGAAAGCACAGAGGTCTGATTTGCGCGAAGCGGGCCAGAATTTATTACCCAGAACCCCAGACAAAGTTAACATTGTGTTTTTTCCCCACCAAATATCACACTTTGTCGGGGATTGTGGCTAAGAAAAACTGGGGCAATTTGCGCAAGGCAGACCTCTGTGGATTCCCACGGGTGTCCTCTTTTGGGAAATGCATGGGGTTCCCTGTTTCCCTTGCTGGCTGCGACACCCTAGGCCCAAATCTGTAGGTTGCCCACATAAACAAAATGGGCAGTGGCGAATGGCTTGGGGTTCCCAGTCGGTTACCCTTTTCCTTTTGCGCCCCCGGTAGGTGCACCCACACATGTGAGGTACCGTTTTCATCGGGACACGTGTGGGGACACGGGAACATAGGCCACGTGTGGTTGGCGGTGTGTTTCGGTGGGTGGCCAGAGCGAAATGTCTGAGAATTGTCTTAATTTCCGGCCAATTTCAGAGACATTTCCCTGTTTCCACTCACCGAAACACGTCGCCAACAGCAGATGTCATACCTTCTTGTGTTCCCACAGGTGTCCCGACAAAAAAGGTACCTCGCATGTGTGGGTGCACCTACCGGGGGCGCAAAAGGAAAAGGGTAACCCGCTGGTAACCCCAAGCCTTTCACCACAGCACAATTTGTTCATGTGGGCAACCTACAGATTTGGGCCTAGGGTGTCCAAGCCAGCAAGGAAAACAGGGAACCCCATGCATTTCCCAAAAGAGGACACCCGTGGGAAAGCACAGAGGTCTGATTTGCGCGAAGCGGGCCAGAATTTATTACCCAGAACCCCAGACAAAGTGAACATTGTGTTTTTTCCCCACCAAATATCACACTTTGTCGGGGATTGTGGCTAAGAAAAACTGGGGCAATTTGCGCAAGGCAGACCTCTGTGGATTCCCACGGGTGTCCTCTTTTGGGAAATGCCTGGGGTTTCCTGTTTCCCTTGCTGGCTGCGACACCCTAGGCCCAAATCTGTAGGTTGCCCACATGAACAAAATGGGCAGTGGCGAATGGCTTGGGGTTCCCAGTCGGTTACCCTTTTCCTTTTGCGCCCCCGGTAGGTGCACCCACACATGTGAGGTACCGTTTTCATCGGGACACCTGTGGAAACGCGGGACGGTAGGCCATGTGTTGTTGGGGGCGTGTTTCGATGGGTGCGTCGAGCGAAATGTGCGGAAAAAGCGTTTTTTTCCCCACATTTCGGACTTTGCAGGGGTGTCTGGGTAAAAAAATCTGGGGCGATGTGCGCAAATCACACCTCTGCGGATTCCCACGGGTGTCCTCTTTTCGGAAATGCATGGGGCTCCCTGTTTTCCTTGGTGGCTGCGACACCCTAGGCCCAAATCTGTAGGTTGCCCACTTGAACAAAATGGGCAGTGGCGAATGGCTTGGGGTTCCCAGTCGGTTACCCTTTTCCTTTTGCACCCCCAGTAGGTGCACCCACACATGTGAGGTACCGTTTTCATCAGGACACGTGTGGGGACACGGGAAGGTAGGCCACGTGTTGTTGGCGGTGTGTTTCGGGGGGTGGCCAGAGCGAAATGTCTGAGAATTGTCTTCATTTCAAGCCATTTTCAGAGACATTTCCCTGTTTCCACTCACCGAAACACGTCGCCAACAGCAGATGTCATACCTTCTTGTGTTCCCACAGGTGTCCCGACGAAAAAGGTACCTCGCATGTGTGGGTGCACCTACCGGGGGTGCAAAAGGAAAAAGGTAACCCGCTGGTAACCCCAAGCCTTTCGCCACAGCACAATTTGTTCATGTGGGCAACCTACAGATTTGGGCCTAGGGTGTCCAAGCCAGCAAGGAAAACAGGGAACCCCATGCATTTCCCAAAAGAGGACACCCGTGGGAAAGCACAGAGGTCTGATTTGCGCGAAGCGGGCCAGAATTTATTACCCAGAACCCCATACAAAGTGAACATTGTGTTTTTTCCCCACCAAATATCACACTTTGTTGGGGATTGTGGCTAAGAAAAACTGGGGCAATTTGCGCAAGGCAGACCTCTGTGGATTCCCACGGGTGTCCTCTTTTGGGAAATGCATGGGGTTCCCTGTTTCCCTTGCTGGCTGCGACACCCTAGGCCCAAATCTGTAGGTTGCCCACATGAACAAAATGGGCAGTGGCGAATGGCTTGGGGTTCCCAGTCGGTTACCCTTTTCCTTTTGCGCCCCCGGTAGGTGCACCCACACATGTGAGGTACCATTTTCATCGGGACACGTGTGGGGACACGGGAAGGTAGGCCACGTGTTGTTGGTGGTGTGTTTCGGTGGGTGGCCAGAGCGAAATGTCTGAGAATTGTCTTAATTTCCGGCCAATTTCAGAGACATTTCCCTGTTTCCACTCACCGAAACACGTCGCCAACAGCAGATGTCATACCTTCTTGTGTTCCCACAGGTGTCCCGACGAAAAAGGTACCTCGCATGTGTGGGTGCACCTACCGGGGGCGCAAAAGGATAAGGGTAACCCGCTGGTAACCCCAAGCCTTTCGCCACAGCACAATTTGTTCATGTGGGCAACCTACAGATTTGGGCCTAGGGTGTCCAAGCCAGCAAGGAAAACAGGGAACCCCATGCATTTCCCAAAAGAGGACACCCGTGGGAAAGCACAGAGGTCTGATTTGCGCGAAGCGGGCCAGAATTTATTACCCAGAACCCCAGAAAAAGTGAACATTGTGTTTTTTCCCCACCAAATATCACACTTTGTCGGGGATTGTGGCTAAGAAAAACTGGGGCAATTTGCGCAAGGCAGACCTCTGTGGATTCCCACGGGTGTCCTCTTTTGGGAAATGCATGGGGTTCCCTGTTTCCCTTGCTGGCTGCGACACCCTAGGCCCAAATCTGTAGGTTGCCCACATAAACAAAATGGGCAGTGGCGAATGGCTTGGGGTTCCCAGTCGGTTACCCTTTTCCTTTTGCGCCCCCGGTAGGTGCACCCACACATGTGAGGTACCGTTTTCATCGGGACACGTGTGGGGACACGGGAACGTAGGCCACGTGTGGTTGGCGGTGTGTTTCGGTGGGTGGCCAGAGCGAAATGTCTGAGAATTGTCTTAATTTCCGGCCAATTTCAGAGACATTTCCCTGTTTCCACTCACCGAAACACGTCGCCAACAGCAGATGTCATACCTTCTTGTGTTCCCACAGGTGTCCCGACAAAAAAGGTACCTCGCATGTGTGGGTGCACCTACCGGGGGCGCAAAAGGAAAAGGGTAACCCGCTGGTAACCCCAAGCCTTTCACCACAGCACAATTTGTTCATGTGGGCAACCTACAGATTTGGGCCTAGGGTGTCCAAGCCAGCAAGGAAAACAGGGAACCCCATGCATTTCCCAAAAGAGGACACCCGTGGGAAAGCACAGAGGTCTGATTTGCGCGAAGCGGGCCAGAATTTATTACCCAGAACCCCAGACAAAGTGAACATTGTGTTTTTTCCCCACCAAATATCACACTTTGTCGGGGATTGTGGCTAAGAAAAACTGGGGCAATTTGCGCAAGGCAGACCTCTGTGGATTCCCACGGGTGTCCTCTTTTGGGAAATGCCTGGGGTTTCCTGTTTCCCTTGCTGGCTGCGACACCCTAGGCCCAAATCTGTAGGTTGCCCACATGAACAAAATGGGCAGTGGCGAATGGCTTGGGGTTCCCAGTCGGTTACCCTTTTCCTTTTGCGCCCCCGGTAGGTGCACCCACACATGTGAGGTACCGTTTTCATCGGGACACCTGTGGAAACGCGGGACGGTAGGCCATGTGTTGTTGGGGGCGTGTTTCGATGGGTGCGTCGAGCGAAATGTGCGGAAAAAGCGTTTTTTTCCCCACATTTCGGACTTTGCAGGGGTGTCTGGGTAAAAAAATCTGGGGCGATGTGCGCAAATCACACCTCTGCGGATTCCCACGGGTGTGCTCTTTTCGGAAATGCATGGGGCTCCCTGTTTTCCTTGGTGGCTTGGACACCCTAGGCCCAAATCTGTAGGTTGCCCACTTGAACAAAATGGGCAGTGGCGAATGGCTTGGGGTTCCCAGTCGGTTACCCTTTTCCTTTTGCACCCCCAGTAGGTGCACCCACACATGTGAGGTACCGTTTTCATCAGGACACGTGTGGGGACACGGGAAGGTAGGCCACGTGTTGTTGGCGGTGTGTTTCGGGGGGTGGCCAGAGCGAAATGTCTGAGAATTGTCTTCATTTCCAGCCATTTTCAGAGACATTTCCCTGTTTCCACTCACCGAAACACGTCGCCAACAGCAGATGTCATACCTTCTTGTGTTCCCACAGGTGTCCCGACGAAAAAGGTACCTCGCATGTGTGGGTGCACCTACCGGGGGTGCAAAAGGAAAAAGGTAACCCGCTGGTAACCCCAAGCCTTTCGCCACAGCACAATTTGTTCATGTGGGCAACCTACAGATTTGGGCCTAGGGTGTCCAAGCCAGCAAGGAAAACAGGGAACCCCATGCATTTCCCAAAAGAGGACACCCGTGGGAAAGCACAGAGGTCTGATTTGCGCGAAGCGGGCCAGAATTTATTACCCAGAACCCCATACAAAGTGAACATTGTGTTTTTTCCCCACCAAATATCACACTTTGTTGGGGATTGTGGCTAAGAAAAACTGGGGCAATTTGCGCAAGGCAGACCTCTGTGGATTCCCACGGGTGTCCTCTTTTGGGAAATGCATGGGGTTCCCTGTTTCCCTTGCTGGCTGCGACACCCTAGGCCCAAATCTGTAGGTTGCCCACATGAACAAAATGGGCAGTGGCGAATGGCTTGGGGTTCCCAGTCGGTTACCCTTTTCCTTTTGCGCCCCCGGTAGGTGCACCCACACATGTGAGGTACCATTTTCATCGGGACACGTGTGGGGACACGGGAAGGTAGGCCACGTGTTGTTGGTGGTGTGTTTCGGTGGGTGGCCAGAGCGAAATGTCTGAGAATTGTCTTAATTTCCGACCAATTTCAGAGACATTTCCCTGTTTCCACTCGCCGAAACACGTCGCCAACAGCAGATGTCATACCTTCTTGTGTTCCCACAGGTGTCCCGACGAAAAAGGTACCTCGCATGTGTGGGTGCACCTACCGGGGGCGCAAAAGGATAAGGGTAACCCGCTGGTAACCCCAAGCCTTTCGCCACAGCACAATTTGTTCATGTGGGCAACCTACAGATTTGGGCCTAGGGTGTCCAAGCCAGCAAGGAAAACAGGGAACCCCATGCATTTCCCAAAAGAGGACACCCGTGGGAAAGCACAGAGGTCTGATTTGCGCGAAGCGGGCCAGAATTTATTACCCAGAACCCCAGAAAAAGTGAACATTGTGTTTTTTCCCCACCAAATATCACACTTTGTCGGGGATTGTGGCTAAGAAAAACTGGGGCAATTTGCGCAAGGCAGACCTCTGTGGATTCCCACGGGTGTCCTCTTTTGGGAAATGCATGAGGTTCCCTGTTTCCCTTGCTGGCTGCGACACCCTAGGCCCAAATCTGTAGGTTGCCCACATGAACAAAATGGGCAGTGGCGAATGGCTTGGGGTTCCCAGTCGGTTACCCTTTTCCTTTTGCGCCCCCGGTAGGTGCACCCACACATGTGAGGTACCGTTTTCATCGGGACACCTGTGGGAACGCGGGACGGTAGGCCATGTGTTGTTGGGGGCGTGTTTCGATGGGTGCGTCGAGCGAAATGTGCGGAAAAAGCGTTTTTTTCCCCACATTTCGGACTTTGCAGGGGTGTCTGGGTAAAAAAATCTGGGGCGATGTGCGCAAATCACACCTCTGCGGATTCCCACGGGTGTCCTCTTTTCGGAAATGCATGGGGCTCCCTGTTTTCCTTGGTGGCTTGGACACCCGAGGCCCATATCTGTATGTTGTGCCGGTCGGCAGAATGGCTGAGATTCCCCTCTGCAAACAGACTGGGGGTTGCTTGCGTTTTCGGCTTGCCCCTTGCCGGCCAGGTAGGTGCACCCACGCATGTAAGGTACTGTTTTCATCGGGACACCTGTGGGAACGCGGGACGGTAGGCCATGTGTTGTTGGGGGCGTGTTTCGATGGGTGCGTCGAGCGAAATGTGCGGAAAAAGCGTTTTTTTCCCCACATTTCGGAATTTGCAGGGGTGTCTGGGTAAAAAAATCTGGGGCGATGTGCGCAAATCACACCTCTGCGGATTCCCACGGGTGTCCTCTTTTCGGAAATGCATGGGGCTCCCTGTTTTCCATGGTGGCTTGGACACCCGAGGCCCATATCTGTATGTTGTGCCGGTCGGCAGAATGGCTGAGATTCCCCTCTGCAAACAGACTGGGGGTTGCTTGCGTTTTCGGCTTGCCCCTTGTCCGCCAGGTAGGTGCACCCACGCATGTGAGGTACCGTTTTCATCGGGACACCTGTGGGAACGCGGGACGGTAGGCCATGTGTTGTTGGGGGCGTGTTTCGATGGGTGCGTCGAGCGAAATGTGCGGAAAAAGCGTTTTTTTCCCCACATTTCGGACTTTGCAGGGGTGTCTGGGTAAAAAAATCTGGGGCGATGTGCGCAAATCACACCTCTGCGGATTCCCACGGGTGTCCTCTTTTCGGAAATGCATGGGGCTCCCTGTTTTCCTTGGTGGCATGGACACCCGAGGCCCATATCTGTATGTTGTGCCGGTCGGCAGAATGGCTGAGATTCCCCTCTGCAAACAGACTGGGGGTTGCTTGCGTTTTCGGCTTGCCCCTTGCCGTCCAGGTAGGTGCACCCACGCATGTGAGGTACCATTTTCATCGGGACACCTGTGGGAACGCGGGACGGTAGGCCATGTGTTGTTGGGGGCGTGTTTCGATGGGTGCATCGAGCGAAATGTGCGGAAAAAGCATTTTTTTCCCCACATTTCGGACTTTGCAGGGGTGTCTGGGTAAAAAAATCTGGGGCGATGTGCGCAAATCACACCTCTGCGGATTCCCACGGGTGTCCTCTTTTTGGAAATGCATGGGGCTCCCTGTTTTCCTTGGTGGCTTGGACACCCGAGGCCCATATCTGTATGTTGTGCCGGTCGGCAGAATGGCTGAGATTCCCCTCTGCAAACAGACTGGGGGTTGCTTGCGTTTTCGGCTTGCCCCTTGCCGGCCAGGTAGGTGCACCCACGCATGTGAGGTACCGTTTTCATCGGGACACCTGTGGGAACGCGGGACGGTAGGCCATGTGTTATTGGGGGCGTGTTTCGATGGGTGCGTCGAGCGAAATGTGCGGAAAAAGCGTTTTTTTCCCCACATTTCGGACTTTGCAGGGGTGTCTGGGTAAAAAAATCTGGGGCGATGTGCGCAAATCACACCTCTGCGGATTCCCACGGGTGTCCTCTTTTCGGAAATGCATGGGGCTCCCTGTTTTCCTTGGTGGCTTGGACACCCGAGGCCCATATCTGTATGTTGTGCCGGTCGGCAGAATGGCTGAGATTCCCCTCTGCAAACAGACTGGGGGTTGCTTGCGTTTTTGGCTTGCCCCTTGCCGGCCAGGTAGGTGCACCCACGCATGTGAGGTACCGTTTTCATCGGGACACCTGTGGGAACGCGGGACGGTAGGCCATGTGTTGTTGGGGGCGTGTTTCGATGGGTGCGTCGAGCGAAATGTGCGGAAAAAGCGTTTTTTTCCCCACATTTCGGACTTTGCAGGGGTGTCTGGGTAAAAAAATGTGGGGCGATGTGCGCAAATCACACCTCTGCGGATTCCCACGGGTGTGCTCTTTTCGGAAATGCATGGGGCTCCCTGTTTTCCTTGGTGGCTTGGACACCCGAGGCCCATATCTGTATGTTGTGCCGGTCGGCAGAATGGCTGAGATTCCCCTCTGCGAACAGACTGGGGGTTGCTTGCGTTTTCGGCTTGCCCCTTGCCGGCCAGGTAGGTGCACCCACGCATGTGAGGTACCGTTTTCATCGGGACACCTGTGGGAACGCGGGACGGTAGGCCATGTTTTGTTGGGGGCGTGTTTCGATGGGTGCGTCGAGCGAAATGTGCGGAAAAAGCGTTTTTTTACCCACATTTCGGACTTTGCAGGGGTGTCTGGGTAAAAAAATCTGGGGCGATGTACGCAAATCACACCTCTGCGGATTCCCACGGGTGTCCTCTTTTCGGAAATGCATGGGGCTCCCTGTTTTCCTTGGTGGCTTGGACACCCGAGGCCCATATCTGTATGTTGTGCCGGTCGGCAGAATGGCTGATTCCCCTCTGCAAACAGACTGGGGGTTGCTTGCGTTTTCGGCTTGCCCCTTGCCGGCCAGGTAGGTGCACCCACGCATGTGAGGTACCGTTTTCATCGGGACACCTGTGGGAACGCGGGACGGTAGGCCATGTGTTGTTGGGGGCGTGTTTCGATGGGTGCGTCGAGCAAAATGTGCGGAAAAAGCGTTTTTTTCCCCACATTTCGGACTTTGCAGGGGTGTCTGGGTAAAAAAATCTGGGGCGATGTGCGCAAATCACACCTCTGCGGATTCCCACGGGTGTCCTCTTTTCGGAAATGTATGGGGCTCCCTGTATTCCTTGGTGGCTTGGACACCCGAGGCCCATATCTGTTTGTTGTGCCGGTCGGCAGAATGGCTGAGATTCCCCTCTGCAAACAGACTGGGGGTTGCTTGCGTTTTCGGCTTGCCCCTTGCCGGCCAGGTAGGTGCACCCACGCATGTGAGGTACTGTTTTCATCGGGACACCGGTGGGAACGCGGGACGGTAGGCCATGTGTTGTTGGGGGCGTGTTTCGATGGGTGCGTTGAGCGAAATGTGCAGAAAAAGCGTTTTTTCCCACACATTTCGGACTTTGCAGGGGTGTCTGGGTAAAAAAATCTGGGGCGATGTGCGCAAATCACACCTCTGCGGATTCCCACGGGTGTCCTTTTTTCGGAAATGCATGGGGCTCCCTGTTTTCCTTGGTGGCTTGGACACCCGAGGCCCATATCTGTATGTTGTGCCGGTCGGCAGAATGACTGAGATTCCCCTCTGCAAACAGACTGGGGGTTGCTTGCGTTTTCGGCTTGCCCCTTGCCGGCCAGGTAGGTGCACCCACGCATGTGAGGTACTGTTTTCATCGGGACACCTGTGGGAACACGGGACGGTAGGCCATGTGTTGTTGGGGGCGTGTTTTGATGGGTGCGTCGAGCGAAATGTGCGGAAAAAGCGTTTTTTTCCCCACATTTCGGACTTTGCAGGGGTGTCTGGGGAAAAAAAATCTGGGGCGATGTGCGCAAATCACACCTCTGCGGATTCCCACGGGTGTCCTCTTTTCGGAAATGCATGGGGCTCCCTGTTTTCCTTGGTGGCTTGGACACCCGAGGCCCATATCTGTATGTTGTGCCGGTCGGCAGAATGGCTGAGATTCCCCTCTGCAAACAGACTGGGGATTGCTTGCGTTTTCGGCTTGCCCCTTGCCGGCCAGGTAGGTGCACCCACGCATGTGAGGTACCGTTTTCATCGGGACACCTGTGGGAACGTGGGACGGTAGGCCATGTGTTGTTGGGGGCGTGTTTCGATGGGTGCGTCGAGCAAAATGTGCGGAAAAAGCGTTTTTTTCCCCACATTTCGGACTTTGCAGGGGTGTCTGGGTAAACAAATCTGGGGCGATGTGCGCAAATCACACCTCTGCGGATTCCCACGGGTGTCCTCTTTTCGGAAATGCATGGGGCTCCCTGTTTTCCTTGGTGGCTTGGACACCCGAGGCCCATATCTGTATGTTGTGCCGGTCGGCAGAATGGCTGAGATTCCCCTCTGCAAACAGACTGGGGGTTGCTTGTGTTTTCGGCTTGCCCCTTGCCGGCCAGGTAGGTGCACCCACGCATGTGAGGTACCGTTTTCATCGGGACACCTGTGGGAACGCGGGACGGTAGGCCATGTGTTGTTGGGGGCGTGTTTCGATGGGTGCGTCGAGCGAAATGTGCGGAAAAAGCGTTTTTTTCCCCACATTTCGGACTTTGCAGGGGTGTCTGGGTAAAAAAATCTGGGGCGATGTGCGCAAATCACACCTCTGCGGATTCCCACGGGTGTCCTCTTTTCGGAAATGCATGGGGCTCCCTGTTTTCCTTGGTGGCTTGGACACCCGAGGCCCATATCTGTATGTTGTGCCGGTCGGCAGAATGGCTGAGATTCCCCTCTGCAAATAGACTGGGGGTTGCTTGCGTTTTCGGCTTGCCCCTTGCCGGCCAGGTAGGTGCACCCACGCATGTGAGGTACCGTTTTCATCAGGACACCTGTGGGAACGCGGGACGGTAGGCCATGTGTTGTTGGGGGCGTGTTTCGATGGGTGCGTCGAGCGAAATGTGCGGAAAAAGCGTTTTTTTCCCCACATTTCAGACTTTGCAGGGGTGTCTGGGTAATAAAATCTGGGGCGATGTGCGCAAATCACACCTCTGTGGATTCCCACGGGTGTCCTCTTTTCGGAAATGCATGGGGCTCCCTGTTTTCCTTGGTGGCTTGGACACCCGAGGCCCATATCTGTATGTTGTGCCGGTCGGCAGAATGGCTGAGATTCCCATCTGCAAACAGACTGGGGGTTGCTTGCGTTTTCGGCTTGCCCCTTGCCGGCCAGGTAGGTGCACCCACGCATGTGAGGTACCGTTTTCATCGGGACACCTGCGGGAACGCGGGACGGTAGGCCATGTTTTGTTGGGGGCGTGTTTCGATGGGTGCGTCGAGCGAAATGTGCGGAAAAAGCATTTTTTTCCCCACATTTCGGACTTTGCAGGGGTGTCTGGGTAAAAAAATCTGTGGCGATGTGCGCAAATCACACCTCTGCGGATTCCCACGGGTGTCCTCTTTTCGGAAATGCATGGGGCTCCCTGTTTTCCTTGGTGGCTTGGACACCCGAGGCCCATATCTGTATGTTGTGCCGGTCGGCAGAATGGCTGAGATTCCCCTCTGCAAACAGACTGGGGGTTGCTTGCGTTTTCGGCTTGCCCCTTGCCGGCCAGGTAGGTGCACCCACGCATGTGAGGTACCGTTTTCATCGGGACACCTGTGGAAACGCGGGACGGTAGGCCATGTGTTGTTGGGGGCGTGTTTCGATGGGTGCGTCGAGCGAAATGGGCGGAAAAAGCGTTTTTTCCCGAACATTTCGGACTTTGCAGGGGTGTCTGGGTAAAAAAATCTGGGGCTATGTACGCAAATCACACCTCTGCGGATTCCCACGGGTGTCCTCTTTTCGGAAATGCATGGGGCTCCCTGTTTTCCTTGGTGGCTTGGACACCCGAGGCCCATATCTGTATGTTGTGCCGGTCGGCAGAATGGCTGAGATTCCCCTCTGCAAACAGACTGGGGGTTGCTTGCGTTTTCGGCTTGCCCCTTGCCGGCCAGGTAGGTGCACCCACGCATGTGAGGTACCGTTTTCATCGGGACACCTGTGGGAACGCGGGACGGTAGGCCATGTGTTGTTGGGGGCGTGTTTCGATGGGTGCGTCGAGCAAAATGTGCGGAAAAAGCGTTTTTTTCCCCACATTTCGGACTTTGCAGGGGTGTCTGGGTAAAAAAAATCTGGGGCGATGTGCGCAAATCACACCTCTGCGGATTCCCACGGGTGTCCTCTTTTCGGAAATTAATGGGGCTCCCTGTTTTCCTTGGTGGCTTGGACACCCGAGGCCCATATCTGTATGTTGTGCCGGTCGGCAGAATGGCTGAGATTCCCCTCTGCAAACAGACTGGGGGTTGCTTGCGTTTTCGGCTTGCCCCTTGCCGGCCAGGTAGGTGCACCCACGCATGTGAGGTACTGTTTTCATCGGGACACCGGTGGGAACGCGGGACGGTAGGCCATGTGTTGTTGGGGGCGTGTTTCGATGGGTGCGTCGAGCGAAATGTGCAGAAAAAGCGTTTTTTCCCCCACATTTCGGACTTTGCAGGGGTGTCTGGGTAAAAAAATCTGGGGCGATGTGCGCAAATCACACCTCTGCGGATTCCCACGGGTGTCCTTTTTTCGGAAATGCATGGGGCTCCCTGTTTTCCTTGGTGGCTTGGACACCCGAGGCCCATATCTGTATGTTGTGCCGGTCGGCAGAATGGCTGAGATTCCCCTCTGCAAACAGACTGGGGGTTGCTTGCGTTTTTGGCTTGCCCCTTGCCGGCCAGGTAGGTGCACCCACGCATGTGAGGTACCGTTTTCATCGGGACACCTGTGGGAACGCGGGACGGTAGGCCATGTGTTGTTGGGGGCGTGTTTCGATGGGTGCGTCGAGCGAAATGTGCGGAAAAAGTGTTTTTTTTCCCACATTTCAGACTTTGCAGGGGTGTCTGGGTAAAAAAATCTGGGGCGATGTGCGCAAATCACACCTCTGCGGATTCACACGGGTGTCCTCTTTTCGGAAATGCATGGGGCTCCCTGTTTTCCTTGGTGGCTTGGACACCCGAGGCCCATATCTGTATGTTGTGCCGGTCGGCAGAATGGCTGAGATTCCCCTCTGCAAACAGACTGGGGGTTGCTTGCGTTTTCGGCTTGCCCCTTGCCGGCCAGGTAGGTGCACCCACGCATGTGAGGTACCGTTTTCATCGGGACACCTGTGGGAACGCGGGACGGTAGGCCATGTGTTGTTGGGGGCATGTTTCGATGGGTGCGTCGAGCGAAATGTGCAGAAAAAGCGTTTTTTTCCCCACATTTCGGACTTTGCAGGGGTGTCTGGGTAAAAAAATCTGGGGCGATGTGCGCAAATCACACCTCTGTGGATTCCCACGGGTGTCCTTTTTTCGGAAATGCATGGGGCTCCCTGTTTTCCTTGGTGGCTTGGACACCCGAGGCCCATATCTGTATGTTGTGCCGGTCGGCAGAATGGCTGAGATTCCCCTCTGCAAACAGACTGGGGGTTGCTTGCGTTTTCGGCTTGCCCCTTGCCGGCCAGGTAGGTGCACCCACGCATGTGAGGTACCGTTTTCATCGGGACACCTGTGGGAACGCCGGACGGTAGGCCATGTGTTGTTGGGGGCGTGTTTCGATGGGTGCGTCGAGCGAAATGTGCGGAAAAAGCGTTTTTTTCCCCACATTTCGGACTTTGCAGGGGTGTCTGGGTAAAAAAATCTGGGGCGATGTGCGCAAATCACAGCTCTTCGGATTCCCACGGGTGTCCTCTTTTCGGAAATGCATGGGGCTCCCTGTTTTCCTTGGTGGCTTGGACACCCGAGGCCCATATCTGTATGTTGTGCCGGTCGGCAGAATGGCTGAGATTCCCCTCTGCAAACAGACTGGGGGTTGCTTGCGTTTTCGGCTTGCCCCTTGTCGGCCAGGTAGGTGCACCCTCGCATGTGAGGTACCGTTTTCATCGGGACACCTGTGGGAAGGCGGGACGGTAGGCCATGTGTTGTTGGGGGCGTGTTTCGATGGGTGCGTCAAGCGAAATGTGCGGAAAAAGCGTTTTTTTCCCCACATTTCGGACTTTGCAGGGGTGTCTGGGTAAAAAAATCTGGGGCGATGTGCGCAAATCACACCTCTGCGGATTCCCACGGGTGTCCTCTCTTCGGAAATGCATGGGGCTCCCTGTTTTCCTTGGTGGCTTGGACACCCGAGGCCCATATCTGTATGTTGTGCCGGTCGGCAGAATGGCTGAGATTCCCCTCTGCAAACAGACTGGGGGTTGCTTGCGTTTTTGGCTTGCCCCTTGCCGGCCAGGTAGGTGCACCCACGCATGTGAGGTACCGTTTTCATCGGGACACCTGTGGGAACGCGGGACGGTAGGCCATGTGTTGTTGGGGGCGTGTTTCGATGGGTGCGTCGAGCGAAATGTGCGGAAAAAGCGTTTTTTTCCCCACATTTCGGACTTTGCAGGGGTGTCTGGGTAAAAAAATCTGGGGCGATGTGCGCAAATCACACCTCTGCGGATTCCCACGGGTGTCCTCTTTTCGGAAATGCATGGGGCTCCCTGTTTTCCTTGGTGGCTTGGACACCCGAGGCCCATATCTGTATGTTGTGCCGGTCGCAGAATGGCTGAGATTCCCCTCTGCAAACAGACTGGGGGTTGCTTGCGTTTTCGGCTTGCCCCTTGTCGGCCACGTAGGTGCACCCACGCATGTGAGGTACCGTTTTCATCGGGACACCTGTGGGAACGCGGGACGGTAGGCCATGTGTTGTTGGGGGCGTGTTTCGATGGGTGCGTCAAGCGAAATGTGCGGAAAAAGCGTTTTTTTCCCCACATTTCGGACTTTGCAGGGGTGTCTGGGTAAAAAAATCTGGGGCGATGTGCGCAAATCACACCTCTGCGGATTCCCACGGGTGTCCTCTTTTCGGAAATGCATGGGGCTCCCTGTTTTCCTTGGTGGCTTGGACACCCGAGGCCCATATCTGTATGTTGTGCCGGTCGGCAGAATGGCTGAGATTCCCCTCTGCAAACAGACTGGGAGTTGCTTGTGTTTTTCGGCTTGCCCCTTGCCGGCCAGGTAGGTGCACCCACGCATGTGAGGTACCGTTTTCATCGGGACACCTGTGGGAACGAGGGACGGTAGGCCATGTGTTGTTGGGGGCGTGTTTCGATGGGTGCGTCGAGCGAAATGTGCGGAAAAAGCGTTTTTTTCCCCACATTTCGGACTTTGCAGGGGTCTCTGGGTAAAAAAATCTGGGGCGATGTGCGCAAATCACACCTCTGCAGATTCCCACGGGTGTCCTCTTTTAGGAAATGCATGGGGCTACCTGTTTTCCTTGGTGGCTTGGACACCCGAGGCCCATATCTGTATGTTGTGCCGGTCGGCAGAATGGCTGAGATTCCCCTCTGCAAACAGACTGGGGGTTGCTTGCGTTTTCAGCTTGCCCCTTGCCGGCCAGGTAGGTGCACCCACGCATGTGAGGTACCGTTTTCATCGGGACACCTGTGGGAACGCGGGACGGTAGGCCATGTGTTGTTGGGGGCGTGTTTCGATGGGTGCGTCGAGCGAAATGTGCAGAAAAAGCGTTTTTTTCCCCACATTTCGGACTTTGCAGGGGTGTCTGGGTAAAATAATTTGGGGCGATGTGCGCAAATCACACCTCTGCGGATTCCCACGGGTGTCCTCTTTTCGGAAATGCATGGGGCTCCCTGTTTTCCTTGGTGGCTTGGACACCCGAGGCCCATATCTGTATGTTGTGCCGGTCGGCAGAATGGCTGAGATTCCCCTCTGCAAACAGACTGGGGGTTGCTTGCGTTTTCGGCTTGCCCCTTGCCGGCCAGGTAGGTGCACCCACGCATGTGAGGTACCGTTTTCATCGGGACACCTGTGGGAACGCGGGACGGTAGGCCATGTGTTGTTGGGGGCGTGTTTCGATGGGTGCGTCGAGCGAAATGTGCGGAAAAAGTGTTTTTTTCCCCACATTTCGGACTTTGCAGGGGTGTCTGGGTAAAAAATCTGGGGCGATGTGCGCAAATCACACCTCTGCGAATTCCCACGGGTGTCCTCTTTTTGGAAATGCATGGGCCTCCCTGTTTTCCTTGGTGGCTTGGACACCCGAGGCCCATATCTGTATGTTGTGCCGGTCGGCAGAATGGCTGAGATTCCCCTAGCAAATAGACTGGGGGTTGCTTGCTTTTTTGGCTTGCCCCTTGCCGGCCAGGTAGGTGCACCCACGCATGTTAGGTACCGTTTTCATCGGGACACCTGTGGGAACGCGGGACGGTAGGCCATGTGTTGTTGGGGGCGTGTTTCGATGGGTGCGTTGAGCGAAATGTACGGGAAAAGCGTTTTTTTCCCCACATTTCAGACTTTGCAGGGGTGTCTGGGTAAAAAAATCTGGGGCGATGTGCGCAAATCACACCTCTGCGGATTCCCACGGGTGTCCTCTTTTTGGAAATGCATGGGGCTCCCTGTTTTCCTTGGTGGCTTGGACACCCGAGGCCCATATCTGTATGTTGTGCCGGTCGGCAGAATGGCAGAGATTCCCCTCTGCAAACAGACTGGGGGTTGCTTGCGTTTTCGGCTTGCCCCTTGCCGGCCAGGTAGGTGCACCCACGCATGTGAGGTACCGTTTTCATTGGGACACCTGTGGGAACGCGGGACGGTAGGCCATGTGTTGTTGGGGGCGTGTTTCGATGGGTGCGTCGAGCAAAATGTGCGGAAAAAGCGTTTTTTTCCCCACATTTCGGAATTTGCAGGGGTGTCTGGGTAAAAAAATCTGGGGCGATGTGCGCAAATCACACCTCTGCGGATTCCCACGGGTGTCCTCTTTTCGGAAATGCATGGGGCTCCCTGTTTTCCTTGGTGGCTTGGACACCCGAGGCCCATATCTGTATGTTGTGCCGGTCGACAGAATGGCTGAGATTCCCCTCTGCAAACAGACTAGGGGTTGCTTGCTTTTTCGGCTTGCCCCTTGCCGGCCAGGTAGGTGCACCCATGCATGTGAGGTACCGTTTTCATCGGGACACCTGTGGGAACGCGGGACGGTAGGCCATGTGTTGTTGGGGGCGTGTTTCGATGGGTGCGTCGAGCGAAATGTGCGGAAAAAGCGTTTTTTTCCCCACATTTCGGACTTTGCAGGGGTGTCTGGGTAAAAAAATCTGGGGCGATGTGCGCATATCACACCTCTGCGGATTCCCACGGGTGTCCTCTTTTCGGAAATGCATGGGGCTCCCTGTTTTCCTTGGTGGCTTGGACACCCGAGGCCCATATCTGTATGTTGTGCCGGTCGGCAGAATGGCTGAGATTCCCCTCTGCAAACAGACTGGGGGTTGCTTGCGTTTTCGGCTTGCCCCTTGCCGGCCAGGTAGGTGCACCCACGCATGTGAGGTACCGTTTTCATCGGGACACCGGTGGGAACGCGGGACGGTAGGCCATGTGTTGTTGGGGGCATGTTTCGATGGGTGCGTCGAGCGAAATGTGCGGAAAAAGCGTTTTTTTCCCCACATTTCGGACTTTGCAGGGGTGTCTGGGTAAAAAAATCTGGGGCGATGTGCGCAAATCACACCCCTGCGGATTCCCACGGGTGTCCTCTTTTCGGAAATGCATGGGGCTCCCTGTTTTCCTTGGTGGCTTGGAAACCCGAGGCCCATATCTGTATGTTGTGCCGGTCGGCAGAATGGCTGAGATTCCCCTCTGCAAACAGACTGGGGGTTGCTTGCGTTTTCAGCTTGCCCCTTGCCGGCCAGGTAGGTGCACCCACGCATGTGAGGTACCGTTTTCATCGGGACACCTGTGGGAACGCGGGACGGTAGGCCATGTGTTGTTGGGGGCGTGTTTCGATGGGTGCGTCGAGCGAAATGTGCGGAAAAAGCGTTTTTTTCCCCACATTTCGGACTTTGCAGGGGTGTCTGGGTAAAAAAATCTGGGGCGATGTGCGCAAATCACACCTCTGCAGATTCCCACGGGTGTCCTCTTTTCGGAAATGCATGGGGCTCCCTGTTTTCCTTGGTGGCTTGGACACCCGAGGCCCATATCTGTATGTTGTGCCGGTCGGCAGAATGGCTGAGATTCCCCTCTGCAAACAGACTGGGGGTTCCTTGTGTTTTCGGCTTGTCCCTTGCCGGCCAGGTAGGTGCACCCACGCATGTGAGGTACCGTTTTCATCGGGACACCTGTGGGAACGCGGGACGGTAGGCCATGTGTTGTTGGGGGCGTGTTTCGATGGGTGCGTCGAGCGAAATGTGCGGAAAAAGCGTTTTTTTCCCCACATTTCGGACTTTGCAGGGGTGTCTGGGTAAAAAAATCTGGGGCGATGTGCGCAAATCACACCTCTGCGGATTCCCACGGGTGTCCTCTTTTCGGAAATGCATGGGGCTCCCTGTTTTCCTTGGTGGCTTGGACACCCGAGGCCCATATCTGTATGTTGTGCCGGTCGGCAGAATGGCTGAGATTCCCCTCTGCAAACAGACTGGGGGTTGCTTGCGTTTTCGGCTTGCCCCTTGCCGGCCAGGTAGGTGCACCCACGCATGTGAGGTACCGTTTTCATCGAGACACCTGTGGGAACGCGGGACGGTAGGCCATGTGTTGTTGGGGGCGTGTTTCGATGGGTGCGTCGAGCGAAATGTGCGGAAAAAGCGTTTTTTTCCCCACATTTCGGACTTTGAAGGGGTGTCTGGGTAAAAAAATCTGGGGCGATGTGCGCAAATCACACCTCTGCGGATTCCCACGGGTGTCCTCTTTTCAGAAATGCATGGGGCTCCCTGTTTTCCTTGGTGGCTTGGACACCCGAGGCCCATATCTGTATGTTGTGCCGGTCGGCAGAATGGCTGAGATTCCCCTCTGCAAACAGACTGGGGGTTGCTTGCGTTTTCGGCTTGCCCCTTGCCGGCCAGGTAGGTGCACCCACGCATGTGAGGTACCGTTTTCATCGGGACACCTGTGGGAACGCGGGACGGTAGGCCATGTGTTGTTGGGGGCGTGTTTCGATGGGTGCGTCGAGCGAAATGTGCGGAAAAAGCGTTTTTTTCCCCACATTTCGGACTTTGCAGGGGTGTCTGGGTAAAAAAATCTGGGGCGATGTGCGCAAATCACACCTCTGCGGATTCCCACGGGTGTCCTCTTTTCGGAAATGCATGGGGCTCCCTGTTTTCCTTGGTGGCTTGGACACCCGAGGCCCATATCTGTATGTTGTGCCGGTCGGCAGAATGGCTGAGATTCCCCTCTGCAAACAGACTGGGGGCTGCTTGCGTTTTCGGCTTGCCCCTTGCCAGCCAGGTAGGTGCACCCACGCATGTGAGGTACCGTTTTCATCGGGACACCTGTGGGAACGCGGGACGGTAGGCCATGTGTTGTTGGGGGCGTGTTTCGATGGGTGCGTCGAGCGAAATGTGCGGAAAAAGCGTTTTTTTCCCCACATTTCGGACTTTGCAGGGGTGTCTGGGTAAAAAAATCTGGGGCGATGTGCGCAAATCACACCTCTGCGGATTCCCACGGGTGTCCTCTTTTCGGAAATGCATGGGGCTCCCTGTTTTCCTTGGTGGCTTGGACACCCCAGGCCCATATTTGTATGTTGTGCCGGTCGGCAGAATGGCTGAGATTCCCCTCTGCAAACAGACTGGGGGTTGCTTGCATTTTCGGCTTGCCCCTTGCCGACCAGGTAGGTGCACCCATGCATGTGAGGTACCGTTTTCATCGGGACACCTGTGGGAACGCGGGACGGTAGGCCATGTGTTGTTGGGGGCGTGTTTCGATGGGTGCGTCGAGCGAAATGTGCGGAAAAAGCGTTTTTTTCCCCACATTTCGGACTTTGCAGGGGTGTCTGGGTAAAAAAATCTGGGGCGATGTGCGCAAATCACACCTCTGCGGATTCCCACGGGTGTCCTCTTTTCGGAAATGCATGGGGCTCCCTGTTTTCCTTGGTGGCTTGGACACCCGAGGACCATATCTGTATGTTGTGCCGGTCGGCAGAATGGCTGAGATTCCCCTCTGCAAACAGACTGTGGGTTGCTTGTGTTTTCGGCTTGCCCCTTGCCGGCCAGGTAGGTGCACCCACGCATGTGAGGTACCGTTTTCATCGGGACACCTGTGGGAACGCGGGACGGTAGGCCAGGTGTTGTTGGGGGCGTGTTTCGATGGGTGCGTCGAGCGAAATGTGCGGAAAAAGTGTTTTTTTCCCCACATTTCGGACTTTGCAGGGGTGTCTGGGTAAAAAAATCTGGGGCGATGTGCGCAAATCACACCTCTGCGGATTCCCACGGGTGTCCTCTTTTCGGAAATGCATGGGGCTCCCTGTTTTCCTTGGTGGCTTGGACACCCGAGGCCCATATCTGTATGTTGTGCCGGTCGGCAGAATGGCAGAGATTCCGCTCTGCAAACAGACTGGGGGTTGCTTGCGTTTTCGGCTTGCCCCTTGCCGGCCAGGTAGGTGCACCCACGCATGTGAGGTACTGTTTTCATCGGGACACCTGTGGGAACGCGGGACGGTAGGCCATGTGTTGTTGGGGGCGTGTTTCGAATGGTGCCTCGAGCGAAATGTGCGGAAAAAGCGTTTTTTCCCCACATTTCGGACTTTGCAGGGGTGTCTGGGTAAAAAAATCTGGGGCGATGTGCGCAAATCACACCTCTGCGGATTCCCACGGGTGTCCTCTTTTCGGAAATGCATGGGGCTCCCTGTTTTCCTTGGTGGCTTGGACACCCGAGGCCCATATCTGTATGTTGTGCCGGTCGGCAGAATGGCTGAGATTCCCCTCTGCAAACAGACTGGGGGTTGCTTGCGTTTTCGGCTTGCCCCTTGCCGGCCAGGTAGGTGCACCCACGCATGTGAGGTACCATTTTCATCGGGACACCTGTGGGAACGCGGGACGGTAGGCCATGTGTTGTTGGGGGCGTGTTTCGATGGGTGCGTCGAGCGAAATGTGCGGAATTTGCATATTTTTTCCCACATTTCGGATTTTCAGGGGTGTCTGGGTAATAAATTATGGGGCAATTTGGGCATATCATACCTCTGCGGATTCCCACGGGTGTCCTCTTTTCGGAAATGCATGGGGTTCCCTGTGTTCCTCGGTGGCTTGGACACCCGAGGCCCATATCTGTACGTTGTGCCGGTCGGCAGAATGTCTGAGATTTCCCTCTGAAAACAGACTTGGGGTTACTTGTGTTTTAGGCTTTCCCCTTGGCGGCCAGGTAGGTGCACCCACGCATGTGAGGTACTGTTTTCATCGGGACACCTGTGGGAATGCGTGATGGTAGGCCATGTGTTGTTGGGGGTGTGTTTCGATGGGTGAGCCGAGCGAAATGTGCGGAAATTGCGCATTTTTTCCCACATTTCGGACTTTGCGGGGGTGTCTGGGTAATAAATCCTGGGGCGATTTGGGCATATCATACCTCTGCGGATTCCCACGGGTGTCCTCTTTTTGGAAATGCATGGGATTCCCTGTTTTCCTTGGTGGCTTGGACACCCGAGGCCCATATCTGTATGATGTGAGAGTGTGACATTTCCGGTGTGAAAACAGACTTGGGGTTACTTGTGTTTTAGGCTTTCCCCTTGGTGGCCAGGTAGGTGCACCCACACATGTGAGGTACCGTTTTCATCGGAACACCTGTGGGAACATGGGACAGTAGGCCATGTGTTGTTGGGGGCGTGTTTCGATGGGTGAGTCGAGCGAAATGTGAGGAAAATGAGTATTTTTTCCCACATTTCGGACTTTGCAGGGGTGTATGGGTAATAAATTCTGGGGCAATTTGGGCATATCATACCTCTGCGGATTCCCACGGGTGTCCTCTTTTTGGAAATGCATGGGCTCCCTGTTTTCCTCGGTGGCTTGGACACCCGAGGCCCATATCTGTACATTGTGCCGGTTGGCAGAATGTCTGAGATTTCCCTCTGAAAACAGACTTGGGGTTACTTGTGTTTTAGGCTTTCCCCTTGGCGGCCAGGTAGGTGCACCCACACATGTGAGGTACCGTTTTCATCGGGACAACTGTGGGAACGCCTGACGGTAGGCCAGGTGTTGTTGGGGGCGTGTTTCGATGGGTGCGTCGAGCGAAATGTGCGGAAAAAGCGTTTTTTTCCCCACATTTCGGACTTTGCAGGGGTGTCTGGGTAAAAAAATCTGGGGCGATGTGCGCAAATCACACCTCTGCGGATTCCCACGGGTGTCCTCTTTTCAGAAATGCATGGGGATCCCTGTTTTCCTTGATGGCTTGGACACCCGAGGACCATATCTGTATGTTGTGCCTGTCGGCAGAATGGCTGAGATTCCCCTCTGCAAACAGACTGGGGGTTGCTTGCGTTTTCGCCTTGCCCCTTGCCGGCCAGGTAGGTGCACCCACGCATGTGAGGTACCGTTTTCATCGGGACACCTGTGGGAACGCGGGACGGTAGGCCATGTGTTGTTGGGGGCGTGTTTCGATGGGTGCGTCGAGCGAAATGTGCGGAAAAAGCGTTTTTTTCCCCACATTTCGGACTTTGCAGGGGTGTCTGGGTAAAAAAATCTGGGGCGATGTGCGCAAATCACACCTCTGCGGATTCCCACGGGTGTCCTCTTTTCGGAAATGCATGGGGCTCCCTGTTTTCCTTGGTGGCTTGGACACCCGAGGCCCATATCTGTATGTTGTGCCGGTCGGCAGAATGGCTGAGATTCCCCTCTGCAAACAGACTGGGGGTTGCTTGCGTTTTCGGCTTGCCCCTTGCCGGCCAGGTAGGTGCACCCACGCATGTGAGGTACCATTTTCATCGGGACACCTGTGGGAACGCGGGACGGTAGGCCATGTGTTGTTGGGGGCGTGTTTCGATGGGTGCGTCGAGCGAAATGTGCGGAATTTGCATATTTTTTCCCACATTTCGGATTTTCAGGGGTGTCTGGGTAATAAATTCTGGGGCAATTTGGGCATATCATACCTCTGCGGATTCCCACGGGTGTCCTCTTTTCGGAAATGCATGGGGTTCCCTGTTTTCCTTGGTGGCTTGGACACCCGAGGCCCATATCTGTACGTTGTGCCGGTCGGCAGAATGTCTGAGATTTCCCTCTGAAAACAGACTTGGGGTTACTTGTGTTTTAGGCTTTCCCCTTGGCGGCCAGGTAGGTGCACCCACGCATGTGAGGTACCGTTTTCATCAGGACACCTGCGGGAATGCGTGACGGTAGGCCATGTGTTGTTGGGGGCGTGTTTCGATGGGTGAGCCGAGCGAAATGTGCGGAAATTGCGTATTTTTTCCCACATTTCGGACTTTGCTGGGGTGTCTGGGTAATAAATCCTGGGGTGATTTGGGCATATCATACCTCTGCGGATTCCCACGGGTGTCCTCTTTTTGGAAATGCATGGGATTCCCTGTTTTCCTTGGTGGCTTGGACACCCGAGGCCCATATCTGTATGATGTGAGAGTGTGACATTTCCGGTGTGAAAACAGACTTGGGGTTACTTGTGTTTTAGGCTTTCCCCTTGGCGGCCAGGTAGGTGCACCCACACATGTGAGGTACCATTTTCATCGGGACACCTGTGGGAACGTGGGACAGTAGGCCATGTGTTGTTGGGGGCGTGTTTCGATGGGTGAGTCGAGCGAAATGTGAGGAAAATGAGTATTTTTTCCCACATTTCGGACTTTGCAGGGGTGTCTGGGTAATAAATTCTGGGGCAATTTGGGCATATCATACCGCTGCGGATTCCCACGGGTGTCCTCTTTTTGGAAATGCATGGGGTTCCCTCTTTTCCTCGGTGGCTTGGACACCCGAGGCCCATATCTGTACATTGTGCCGGTCGGCAGAATGTCTGAGATTTCCCTCTGAAAACAGACTTGGGGTTACTTGTGTTTTAGGCTTTCCCCTTGGCGGCCAGGTAGGTGCACCCACACATGTGAGGTACCATTTTCATAGGGACAACTGTGGGAACGCCTGAAGGTAGGCCAGGTGTTGTTGGGGGCATGTTTCGATGGGTGAGCCGAGCGAAATTTGCGGAAATTGCGTATTTTTTCCCACATTTCGGACTTTGCAGGGGTGTCTGGGTAATAAATTCTGGGGCAATTTGGGCATATCATACATCTCCAGATTCCCACGGGTGTCCTCTTTTTGGAAATGCCTGGGGTTCCCTGTTTTCCTCGGTGGCTTGGACACCCGAGGCCCATATCTGTACGTTGTGCCGGTTGGCAGAATGTCTGAGATTTCCCTCTGAAAACAGACTTGGGGTTACTTGTGTTTTAGGCTTTCCCCTTGGCGGCCAGGTAGGTGCACCCACACGTGAGGTACCGTTTCATCGGGACAACTGTGGGAACGCGTGACGGTAGGCCAGGTGTTGTTGGGGGCGTTTCAATGGGTGAGCCGAGCGAAATGTGCTGAAATTGCGTATTTTTTCCCACATTTCGGACTTTGCAGGGGTGTCTGGGTAATAAATTCTGGGGCAATTTGGGCATATCATACCTCTCCGGATTCCCACGGGTGTCCTCTTTTTGGAAATGCATGGGGTTCCCTGTTTTCCTCAGTGGCTTGGACACCCGAGGCCCATATCTGTACGTTGTGCCGGTTGGCAGAATGTCTGAGATTTCCCTCTGAAAACAGACTTGGGGTTACTTGTGTTTTAGGCTTTCCCCTTGGCGGCCAGGTAGGTGCACCCACACATGTGAGGTACCGTTTTCATCGGGACACCTGTGGGAACGTGTGACGGTAGGCCATGTGTTGTTGGGGGCGTGTTTCGATGGTTGCGTCGAGCGAAATGTGCAGAAAAAGCGTTTTTTCCCCCACATTTCGGACTTTGCAGGGGTGTCTGGGTAATAAATTCTGCGGCAATTTGGGCATATCATACCTCTGCGGATTCCCACGGGTGTCCTCTTTTCGGAAATGCATGGGGTTCCCTATTTTCCTCAGTGGCTTGGACACCCGAGGCCCATATCTGTACATTGTGCCGGTCGGAAGAGGAAGAGGCTAAACTAGTACAGAAAAAAACTTACTAAATACACAATGGAAGGGGCACTAATAACTACACCTACAACAATGACCCAAAGCCCCACACAAGTAGTGGCTGCACAAGATCTCTCCCAAATACCACCCTCACAGACTATAACACAACAGGTGCCGCCACTCCAACCATACACGACCAACATGGGAGGAGGATACTCAATGCCAGGAGCTGGGTATTATAATTACAACAGTGGAAGAGGAGGAATTATGAGAGGGAGAGGATACGGATATAACACACAACAGCAGGTGGGAGGACTTAGAAATTCCTAACCCACAGGGCAACCAGTATACCAGGACAACACAGGGAGCTTTCCATGGCAGAGTAGGGAACCACCGGTGTGTTGGAGTTGTGGATTATTAGGGCACATGTCACGCACGTGTAGAGTAAGACCAGGAACACCATCATGGAGTGAACAGGGACAACCAAGGCCCATACAGGAACAGCAGGGCATACAGCAACAGCAGACGTTGCAACAGGGAAATGAACAGCAACAACTAATAACACAACAACAGCCACAGACATATGCACTGCCACAACAACAGGTAGCGATAACACAACAACCCCAAGCACAACAAATACAACTGGGTAGGGTGACGGTCCTGGGACACAACCCTTACACAGGAAATGGTCAATCGTTGTACCCTCAATAGGACAGCCCACAGACGGCCTTGGTGTGTCCCATCCTGTCAGTAACACCTAATAGTGCGGAGGAACCACGCATAGAGGTAACGATAGGTGACAAAAAATTATCATTCCTTGTTGACACCGGGGCGACCCTGTCTTGCATAAGGGAAGGTAAATTTAAGATGTCAGGCGAAGCCATGAACACCCAAGGATTCTCTGGGGCTAGAGGGTTGGTTCCTTTTACTGATAACATTCCCTTATCTATAGGAGATTATGACATGTCAGTTCCACTTTTATATTATAGTGCCTCACCAGTAAATATACTGGGGAGAGACATAATGAACAGGTTGAATATGACGATCTCCTTTACTGAAGACGGCATAATTTGCTCTACTCCAGGGATTAACATGCTCACAGCACGACAGATTATGCAAGCATACTGCGGACAGACAGCGATTAGGGCCGAGCCAGTAGATGGCGAACTTTTCCAGTACGGGAAAGACATGGCATTTGCATGGATGCCAGGGATAGAGGGAAAGATCTGGAGGAGGCCAGCAGCCTATTTGTTCAGACCAGAAACACCAGTCAATGAACCAGAAGGAAAGGTGGTTCCAGTGGACATTGAGAGCATTATAGCAACAGCTGATTATATTGCTGTACATGCCCAAGACAGAGAAGGAAGAGCATGGAGGGCAGTGATAGCACTAGCAGAAGGATGTAGACAGACCCAGGTGTCAGATGAGGAGCTGTTCTCAGAAGAAAAGGAGGAAGGTGAAATGGTGTCTATGATGAGTGTGGAAATATGGCTAAGAGTGGCGTACAAACAAGTAGCACAGAAAATTGCAATGGCACTTGATGCACCTACATCCACCCCAGTTCCCTTCTTTAAGGAGGATATGACAAAAGTACCCACATCATTGTGGACTACTAGCCCCTATGACGTGGGGTGCATATAAAGTATAGGGGGAGTAAGGATAAAATTGAAAAAAGGTGCAATACTCCCCAGAGTGAAACAGTACCCACTATCAAAAGAGGCAGATGAGGGCATATATGAAACCATAACGGCCCTTATAGATAATGGCATATTAGTCCCCTCAGAATCACTATGTAACACGGCTGTATACCCAGTGCGCAAGGCTAAAGGGGGGTCTTGGCGCTTCATACAGGATCTCAGGCCCTTGAACAACATAGTAGAAGCAGAATACCCCATAGCTGCAAACCCGGCCACAATATTGTGTGGCATTCCAGCAGAAGCATCACGATTTACAGTGATCGACCTTAAAAATGCTTTCTTCTCAATACCATTGCACCCAGACTCACAAGATCTGACAAGCTTCACTTACAGAAACACAAAGTGGAAACACACCAGATTGCCACAAGGGTATTGCGAATCACCCTCAATATTCAACAGAGTAATACAGATGGATTTGGGTAACATTGAAGTGGAAAGCACAGTGTTGCAGTATGTCGACGACATAATAATTTGCAGTACAAACGAAAGAACATGCAGAGAGGACTCATTAAAGATGTTGACAATATTGGCTGAAAAAGGTTACAAGGTAGACATGGAAAAGTTACAGTACTGTCAAGAACAGGTACTTTACATTGGTCAGCTCATATCCCAACATGGAAGAAAGATTGCACCACAAAGAGCACAGGCCATTTCAAACACACCAGTGCCGCAAACAGTGAGGGAACTGCAGCAGTTCCTGGGTGTGTGCAACTACTGTAGAGCATGGGTATTTGATTACAGTTCATACATAGGACCCCTGCTTGAGGCGTTAAAGGAAGCTAATAAAGGGGAGAAAAAGTTGGGATGGACAATGGAAATGAAAGAGGCTTTTGATGAATTGAAAGATGCGATATCAACTGCTCCGGTACTGGCATCCCCAGACTATGAGCGACAATTCTTTATATTTTCACATTGCGACTCAGCAGTAATGAAAGCAGTGTTGGCTCAAAAAACAAGCATGGGCTACAAACCAGTAGCATTTTACAGCGGCCACTTAGATCCTGTGATGTTAGGTCATTTCCCTTGCGAACAAGGTCTCGCCGCAGCTGCTTTTGCGGTAGAGAAAGCATCAACAATCACCATGGGGTGCCCAACTACACTGTTTGTGGAACATGCACTATTTGCAATATTGAATAAACCTAAGTCCACCCTAACCACGCAAAGGGCATCAGGTTATGAGATCATTTTATCCAGAGCTGAACTATCAATTGTTAGATGTAGCACGGTCAACCCTGCAAGGTTCCTAGCAGAAGTAATTGAGGAGGGAGACTATGCCCACGACTGTACGCAAATAACTGAAATGTACTCATGTACTAGAAAGGTTGAAGAGAACGCACTAGAGGGAGGTGAGCTCCTGTTCATTGGTGGGTCATCAACTATCGACCAAAGGGATAGTATAAGGAGGACTGGGGCAGCAGTGGTAAAAATGATGGAGGTACCGGTGTGTGTGGCAATGAGATGTGTACAACTACCACAGCATTATTCCGCTCAAGCAGCAGAATTGATTGCACTGATCTTGGCGTTCAAGGAAAGCTTTGACAAACGAGTGACCATATATTCCGACAGCGCATATGTTACGTCCACTGTCCACTCAGGGCTGTCGAAATGGAGGAGAAGAGGGTTTAGGAGAGCTGATGGCACTCCAGTGCAACATGCCCTCCTATTGGCTGAACTAATTGAAGCAATAAATGACCCCCAAGAATTAGCTTTGGTCAAATGCACCGCACACACCAATGGTGAAGACCACATCTCAAAAGGGAATGCAGCAGCAGATGCACATGCGAAGTATGCTGCATACTTTGGTGAGATATGGAACCCCCCAGAGTCACAGAGAGGGAGAGGGAGGGGAATGGCTAAGGAGATGTTGATAAGAGAAGGTTACACCCATCTCCCAGCCACACAGATAATGGAGCTACAAGCGGCTGCACCAATGGCAGAAAAAGAAATATGGCTAAAAAGAGGATGCACAATGTCACCAACCGACGCACTATGGCGCCAGGGTGACACTGGAAAGATTGTAATACCACTGGCACTGTTGAACACCGCCTTGAGCCAACTACATCACCCAGCCAACACAGGCAAGGAAGTAATTGCAGCACGAATTAGGGAAGACTGGTTCTGCCCCGAGTTAAATTCTCATATGTCAACTTTTATCAGCAATTGTCTCACATGTCAACAGTTTACGGCCGGTCACACTCTGAAGGTGATAAGAGGTACTATACCCCGGCCAGAGGGACCTTTCCGACATCTCCATATTGACTATGTTGATATGATCAACGTATGTCAAGGAAATAGGTATATGATTGTAGTAGTATGCCCATTCTCGAGGTGGATTGAAGCAGGGCCCTGTTCACACCCAGATGCATTTAGAGCAGCTAACTTCCTAGTGAGGGAGGTCTTCCCCAGGTGGGGAGTGTGCGAGGTACTGAGGTCAGACAATGGCCCACATTTCGCAAACGAAATGTTCCAGCACATCACATCCTTGCTGAACATCAAGCATAAATTTGCATGTGCATACCACCCACAGGCCAACGGTATATGTGAACGCCTGAATGGCCTATTAAAGGAGGCAATTGCAAAAATACAGCAAACAACAAAGAAGAGTTGGTTGTATTGCCTTCCATTAGCCCTATTTGAGCTAAGGAATAGACCAGGTTCCAACCACCACCTCACCCCTCACGAGGTGGTTACCGGACGTCAAATGCGCCTTCCCCTAACGCCAACATCAAGAGCATTTACCGACCACGAGAGTACTGCAGATGTCCTTGGTGATGAAATGTATCAATATGTGTCTTCTTTGATTACTAGTGTAGTGTTTGTGTCTCAACAGCTCGAGCGCACGCTGGGCGGGTCTAACAGCGATCAACAAGAAGACGTGGATAAAGAATTGGAAAAGGAAAGACTGTGCAAAGTTGCTAAAGGTGACCACGTACTACTTCGCAATTTCAACAGAAAGTGGAACAGTCCACGATTCACTGGCCCCCATCTGGTAGAGGAGGTATCAACGTGAGCAGTAAAGCTACAGGACAAACGTGCCTGGAACCACCTACACGACGTAAAGATCTACAAATTCCAGACCCGCCCCAGCGCCATCGACAGGGCCACTGGAAGAACAACAACAGCGTCACCAACGGAGGAAGAGACTTCTACCACAACTAACAGCCTAAGTGTCCTAAGTGTCCCCATACCCTGCCACCCCCCAGATTCCCCAGAGACAACTACTAGACAAGAAAGGGGTGATCCCCATACCGCCCACCCCATGGTTACACGATCAAAGAGTAAAGAGACTTCCGCCAGTTGAGCCCCAAACCCTCTGCCCATTGACCCCCTACCCACTGTAGTAATAACTGAACTGAAGGACATTGTCTTGCACATATACACATGTAAACACCTGAATGTTCTCTTTCTGTTCTCTCACACGATAATTACCTGGAAGAATTGTCACACCAATTTGTATATGAAATAAAAAGGCCAACGTACCTGAAAAGAAGGAGGGTACGTGTCTACTACACAGCATTCCTCTTGGCCATAGAACAGTCAATGCCCCACCTCCAACCATACTTGCCTGCCCTAAGAGATAGATCGCTTAGATTGGCGTGGGAACAGCTCTTCGCCTGGGCACTGAATGACTACCTGATAGGGAGAGCTTAAAAAACGACAACTAACACCAATAACAAGCATATTAAGAATTTTCAGGCGGGCAACTGTAACGTCGCAAGAATAAGCTGCCGGACTGCAGCAAGGTAAGAGCAAAATGCCGGTGAAATTAGCATCTGTAATAAAATTGATAGGGATTTTAATGATCACCGGGTTCTTGGCTGCCTCTGTATGGCAGTACAGCTATGCTATTGATATTATTGCTGTACCCAAACCTAATGCACCCTCACCCCCAGCTGCAACAGGTGTTACGTCAGGTGGTACTAGTAAAATCCCACACAAGGAAAATAGAGTTAAACGCAGCACATACTCAGATAATAAAGGCATTAACAACTACATACAAGATTCAGCTCACATCTCAAACAACATATGGTACCAACACATGACCCACATAGGTAAGCAGACAACAGAAGACAGCTGCTACGTTTGCTCATTGATCCCATACGCCATGAGCGCTTCTCGAACATTTGTTGCCACGGAGATAGATGGAAAAATAGCACGATGTATAATATACCTGGCACTGTTCCAGACGAAAGGAAGATTTCAAGGGACAGTGGTGCAACTGGTGTGGAAAACACGAGATACATATCCATATGAACACAACTTCCTCAAGACTTATTTGAGTTACCACAAGAGCAGTTTATATGCTGAAGGATTCAGATACATAACAAGTGGTCCTGAAAAAGGAGAAACAAATAAAGTAACACTGCAGTACCTACCATGTGATTGGTACGCCACTGAAGTCCCTAGTAAAAACGGATGTTGGGAAAGACCACTGATGATAATAACAGGGAAGGTGTACATGAAAAACAAATGGGACATAGGAGTGGTTGGCAGCAACATGGTAACAAGAGAAAATATTTCAACTATTGATGGACATAACCATAGATGTTGGATGACTTGGATCAAGTACGTACCCATGCTCACGTGGATGGAAAAGGATGAAGACCCAATACTGCCGCTAACTGCGCCTAAGGTATGCTACCAACATAAAGGAGAGGTGGATGTAGGATACAACACCAACTGTGAAAGCGTGATGGAGTTACCTGAGGGGGGAGCAGGAACAGCAGTAGTAATGGACCATTACTGGGCCTGTGGAGACAAGGCGTACCACACACTGCCCCCTTTGTGGAATGGTGTATGCACTATAGTACACGTTAATGTACCATCACTAGTGGTACCCCAGAAGCATGTGAATATGGCGAATTTCCCCAAGATGGATGAAGGGAACAAAAGGAAGAGGAGATCTGCACAGCCTCGGAAAGGGCCAGAGAACCGACGCAACGGCAACTACACTGTCCTCAACAGAAGGAAAAGACAAGGAGAACCTCTGACAGGAAATTACCTGTGGGGACGGTCGGAAACAGCACTCACCTCAATTCCGCCGGAACACAGACTATTCAGCAGAGCAGCTATGTTCTTCTCCTCAATAATACATCCTGGACTGCAGGCCTAAGCAAACGCAAAATGGCTCCAGATAACTAGGTGGGAACTAATGATGACAATCAACTCTACAGTAAATGGATTCAACGCAATAAAAGAGAAATTGCGAGCAGTAAGAATGGTTGCACTACAGAACAGATATGTACTGGACCTCCTCACAGCAATGGAAGGAGGAGTTTGCGCAAAGATAGGACAATCATGCTGCACATTCATTCCTGCTAATGATGCTGACAATGGTACACTCACGGAAGCTGTATCACAATTGGCCCAGATGCACTCAAAAATGATGGATGAAAGTAAAGGTGTGAAAAAGGATGAGAGCTGGTTCTCAATATTATGGTCATGGATGCCATCTTGGCTGTCAGATGGACTGAAGATTATAGTTGGATGTACTATTTTGGCTGGAGCTACACTGATCATAATACGATTTTGGAAGGCCCGGAAGGCACGCACCACAGACGAGATGATCGAAATGGTTGGTATACACCTCTTGATGCCAACAGATGACGGCCAACACACAGGCACAATCATAAAAGAAAGAGAGAAGTTGCGCAACCAGATCATCACCAACCACCTGGACCCACCATCTGTGAAGCTCGAAAACCCGAGAAACCCAAAGAGCTACATAGGGAAATGGGTATACTGCACTCCTGGAGGAACGTGTGAATATATGTATTGGTCATTTGAAGACCATGTTAACCACTATGGACATTTGGGAGGAATAACTAAAATATGGAGAGTAAGAGGAGATAAAGAAAAGGATATGTTTGTGGTCGACAAGTCGACCAGAGGGGGGACTGAAGTGGGAAAATGGAAGAACAGGCTCCCGCCCTTCCCCCCTCGCGCTTGGCCTAGAGGATCACGGCCTAGACACCCGCCACGAGAGGAGTTTGCCTATCTACCAGACGACCAAATACCCTGGTACAGGAACATACGGATGTGCCCATCTACCTGCCCAGCAGCCTGCCCTGTCCATGCCGACACCTGCGGCACGGATCAACTCGACTAAACCTACACATCGTTAGAGATGCCATGACGACCTAGCCAACGGTCAGCACACCTGTGCAAACATGCACACCGGACACTCCCACACCAATCCACACGAAGAATATACTCAGTGCTATGACGTAGGCGACAGACATACTCACGGACGTGCATCTTTATTATTTTCCACATAGGCTCTCAAAATGCAGAAACGCAAGACGCATCATGAACTTATCTAAAAAGGCTTGCTCACGCTTCTTCTAAGAACCATGTACCATAATGAAGAATATAACGGAGACACGATACTGAGGATAGAGCAATATGATACCATAACCTAAAGCGCTCTGCATCAAACGGTTCCACCTATGCACCAGGCCCAAGTAGGACGCAAGCAAAAGCTTTCATGAACATTGAATAAGCAAGAACTGGGTTGCTGACCCTGCAAAATGAGCCCGGCGAAAGCACACCGCCAAGGGCACGATGTTGCAATCTCGCACGCTGCAAGCAAACGCCAAGGTCGCACCTGCAAGATAAACCAGGCACACAGTAGGAAAAACCATATTAATTGTGTTGAATTTTGCCTCAAAACACGGTCCCACCTCACGTGACAAAGCCAAACCTGACAAGATGCCAAGCCCAGGAGGAAGGAGACGCCTGAATCCCACATTTCAAGACACAGGCAGATACAATTAAAAGACTCATTGGACATCTGCAGCAGTGGGAGTAGTCGACCTCCCAATATATGAATAAATCCTCACATTGTTTACACCTACCCATAGTGAAACATTGTTGCAAATGACAGGTGCACCGCGAGCTGGGAACAGCGATAGTCCCAGACTGGGAGGCTCGCGAGCGGACCAATCAGAACATGGGGCTCCTATCACTGACGCCATTAACATTGACCAATCCTCAGAGGTCTTCATGTAACAACTTTCATGTATCAAATTGAAGGGACAGCCCAGGTATACCACCTGACTAACCCTCAACCACTAACACCGTTCTCTATATGTGTGCTATACTAACCCTACCACTCGAGTAACCAATCCAGAGTGGAGATAGGTTTTTTGCTAAACTTTGTAAGGTGTTGCAAGTAGCGCGTCATACTAAGGTAAAAAGGGCCTGCGAGCCCCACGATTGTGTGTGTGTCAGGACGGACGCGTACGCTCCTTGACCCATCCCTGCCGTTTTGTCTAATAAACAGCAGAGTCACCTTGCTTCTTGCGTGTGTCTCATACTCTATCTCTTTTGGGATATACGGGAGGAGTTGGGGCCTCCCTGCCCGGAGGTCTGCGGACGGCCCGGCCGACCCCGGCAGAATTTCCCCCCGACAAAGGTCCTCCAGACTTCCCTAGATAAGAATGTTAGGATGATAATACTACTGGGAATGGTGAAAAATAGGGACATATGTGTTATTAATACATATGCCCCAAATCATGCAACAGCAGCCTACTTTAGATCCCTATATCCAAAGTTAGGCCGGTATAGAGATTGTGCGTTGATATGGGGAGGATATTTTAATTGTACGTTGGACCCGGGGATAGATAGGTCTGATGGTAAATTCACTCATGAAGCCCCCCCAGTGAAGATCTTAAACAAATTGTTACATGCATTCAAGTTTGGCGGATGTATGGAGAACAATGTATCCGTAAGACAAGGTGCACTATCATTATCATTACACTGCCTCTTGGAACCTCTACACAAGGCTAGATTATGTTTTTGTGGAGAGAACATTTTTGAGAGAGTTCCTACAGGCTGAATACAAAACAAGGAGCTGCTATAGCAAAGTCGAGAGGAATGCACAATGTTATTTTGTGGGACTTGTAAAACACAGAAAGTAGGCTGGAAACCATAGCACAGGCAGGGGAGAGGTCCCTAGAAGAGGCACAGAAGGTTACCCGCCTACAACAAGAATGTCAGAAACACTGGGATAGGTTAGGCAATCTAAGCTACAGGAAATACAACATGCAGAAGGGGACAAGCTGGGGTGATTGTTAGCTTTGCTCTATAAAAGTGAAAGTAAACAGAGACAGTAAGAGCAATTGTGGGAACTGATGGAGTGTTATATGAGATGCAAGAAGGGGTAAATAAATGTTTCTATGACAATTATAAGCGATTGTATGAGGAAAGCTCACAATGTGATATGTCAGAAGTACAGGAGGCATTGACAGAGACTAATCTGCCCAGATTAAATACAGAAGAGAGAGACAGGCCGGAAGTCCCCATCACGATTGAGGAATTAGAGTATGTTATTAAAGAACTACCAACTGGCAAAGTGCCAGGAGCAGATGGGCTTCCCCGCAAATTCTATAAAGAATGCAGGACAGAAATCCTGGTTCCACCATTGGCAATGCTTAATGAAGTATTGGAAATGGTCAGACTGCCCGGATCCCCAAGGGAATCGATAATTGTCCCCCTGCTTAAACCAAATAAGCCAGCTACAGACTGTGGCTCATACTGGCCCCTTTTGTTATTGAACCAAGACAGGAACATTCTCACAGCAGTAATGGCGCAAAGGCTCAAACTGGTTATAGCCAAGCTTATACACATGGACTAGATAGGATATGTCCCACACAGAAATATTACGAATAACCTGTGAAGATTTCACCACGTAATAGATTGCACTCAACGAGATACACTACAACTCGTAGTGGCGTCACTAGACGCAATCAAGGCGTTTGACTCAGTCATATGTCCTTGGCTATTAACGGTGCTGGAAAGGTTTGAAATGGGGCCCACGTACATCAAATGGGTACGATTGATGTATAACGAACCGATAGTTAGGGTTAAAACAGGCACAATCATATCAGAATGATGGCAGTTAAGCAAGGGCACGAGGCAGAGATGCCCGTGGTCCCCGATGCTATTTATTTTAGTGTTGGAGCCACTGGCGGTTTGTTTACGGGAGGAATACAGGAAGGCTGGCATTGACACTTCAGGAGGGAGGCACCTGATTTGATTGTATGCAGACAACATGCTTCTGGACTTGAAACACCCCAAGACAAACTTGCAATACATTCTAGACCTGATGGGGAGATATGCTGCCTTGTTGGACATAACCATTAACCCACAGAAGTCGAGCCTCTTCCCTTGGGGGGTACGTTGGGAAACCTGTGCGCAGGCTGCTGGTTCTACCAATCAAATAGGAAATAGAAACATTTTGATACCTGGGGGTGGACATTTATCAGGACCCTCAGACAGAGCACACACAAAACACTGAGAGCAGTTGAAAAAATAGAAAATTCTATGTTATTCTGGGCCAAATTGCCATTATTCATGATGGGACGTGCAGAGTTGCTAAAGATGGTAGTGCTACCGAGACTCCTTCATTATTTTGCAAATATCCCGTTTGCGATACCAAAACTGCATACCCGTACGAACACAGGGTTATAAAAGTGCCCAATTTTGAAGTATATTTTGTTACTAGTCAGTTGCAGTTCGTAACCAAATGGCTGCCTGATGCACAAATGCCTGATTCAAGACTGTTGCAGGCCACCAGTGCCCCGTTCTTCCTGAATGAAGTGATATGGATATCCGATCCACGCACAGCCCACTCCCCCTTGCCGCTGCGACTGGGATGTTTAATGTGGCGTAGGACCTGCCAGCTGATGGGGAACTTAACACCATATTCCCTGCAGATCCCCCATGTTGCAATGGAGGGGGTGGGTGAGCAATTGAGGTTAAATGTGAGTAAGTATTGGGAACCTACAGGGGTAACGAAGATCAGAGATATGGTAAAGGAGGGTTTGCCTCTGGATTTTGGGTAACTGGCAAATGATACGGGAGTGTACCAAAGGCAACACCTGATACATTTCTGCCTTCTGAAGACTCTTAGGCGCAGATGGCCGGAGACCGAAATGCCCCTGCAAACAGACAGGGCGATAGAAACGTTTTCTGTCATGTCGTAAGGTTGCCACAAAGTCTCGCAGATATATGAGTTATTGATGTCCAAAGTGGTGAAGGAAGTAGGGCAGATGAGGCAGAATTGGGTTGCAGATTTACAGGAACCAATGCTAGATGCAATGTGGATTAGAGCTATGGCGTATCATAAAGAGGTGTCCAGGAATGCAAAGATCCAACTGATTCAATTGTATGTGACCCACAGAGCATATCTAACCCAGAACAGAATAGCACAGTTCAACCAGGCAGCAACACAATCATGCCCGGAGTGAGAAGAGATTAATGCAGATATGGTCCATATTTCTGGGCTTGCACGGAGGTTGGCAGATTCTGGGGGGAAGCAGCCCAAGCATTGGAAAAGGTGGGTATCACCCTGGATGTTGAATCTCCCCTGGCTTGCTTGCTAGGGTACTTTGCAAGGCCCAAGAAAGCCAAACATGTGAGCAAGCTGAAAGATCTGGCATATATACTGGCTGATACCGGGGTGGTTGACGAGGGACCAGGGAAGGAGGAGATGGAATTGTGCTGCAGTGCGCTGTAGGCTAGGGTTGGGGGGGGGCATTGGGGGGCAAGGGGATGCAGGCGGCCAGAAATTGTGAAGCAATGCATTGTAAATGTTTTGTTTATGCAAGTCTGTAAGTTACTATGGTTATAAAAAAAAGAAATATATAGATTCTTGAAGAAATGCACAGAATGACATGTGCAAACGCTTAATTGTATCAACATGTGTTATACTTAAAAAAATGTATTACTATTGTTTTACTTTTCACTGTTGTTTCCAAAAATGCCTTTCACGTATGTCTTCTATGACACGTTGACCTTTTCTGTTGTTGTACCCATTGTACTCTGCATGAAAAACAAATGAATCTATGCAAAAATAAGAAAAAGCAAAAAAGAAATAAAATTGCTTGAAAAAGATCATATGGTGGATCGCATAATATTCCCTCACATTGAAACTTCTAAGGAAGGATTTTGATATTGAAGTTCCACACTAAAACACACACTTTAGAATTATGCAAAAAATATGCATTTTACCAACTTATTGGGCAGGACACTCTCCATTACATTTTAATAGAAATACACATAGTCTTGCCACTTTAGGGCTATCTTCCAGTTCTTTACCCACTTTTCATGAGCAAGAACAATGTGCTACCATCCGAAAACGGTAAGCGTTCCCGATCTCCAACCCTGGCCTTAACTGTCAGAATAGTTGTCCACTGAGTTTCTTCCCCGAGCTTACTGCCTCATCGTATTCTGTGTCCTCCGCTAACTGGAAATGGATACCTACTGGACATCTCTTTTTAACTTACTTCTGCTGCATCCTTGCGCCTAACTGTTTTTTATTGCTACATTGGCACGTTGTGGGAAAGTCAATCCTAGATGTGCTTATTAAATTGTTGCATCACCCACTTTTGTGCTACTTAGTACTTTTGTGCCAAATCAAATCTGTGCTACTTTTGCCACTTGACTTGAAATTCAAATTTAGCTGTGTGTGCCTTGACATCTCTGTAGCCTCTTGCATTGCATTTTTGCCACTGCATTTGAATTCAATTTTCCTTTTTGGATTTTATTTGTGCCTCTTGTAACTAGGCCACCTGGTGAGTTTAGCTACAATTGCGCTGTGCAGCCCCTCTTCTTTCATCCCTCACTAACCTCTACCACCCTTATGGCTCCCAGCATCTCACCCATCTTCTCTATATGCTACACTATCACCTATCCTCCTTCTCTCACAACGTCTGAAAGGAAGAAGCATAAAAAAGACATCCTGTCCACAAACCCTGGCCTACCCATCGCAGACACCTATGTCAGCGCACCTTCCAGACAGGTCTTTACTGATACCCTCTTCTCTGTCCCTTCTCCAAATCTATTGACTCCTATCTCATCTACACTCTCCCCCCTTTCACATCCTCTCCCATTAATAGTGGCATCAAATGGGCTGTCCTCTTGTCTGGCTTCTTATCATCACACTGCATCATTAATGACTACAAGACAGGCACTATCTTGGTTCACGGTCCTCAACCCAACCTCCTCCTTTTTGACCGGCACCTGTCGTAACTCATTAACTTCCTTCCTTCACCTGCCTGTCCCCTACCATCTCTCTGTCCCTCCCCCACTGAATGGTGTACCTCGTCCCTGTACTCCATCTCAGAAAACCTCCTTCGCCTGGCCAAAAAACACTCTGCCGACATCTGCATTCTTCTCAAAGATACTGACCTCAACATTCTCGCTCTTACAAAGACTTGTTTTCAACTCGGCTGGACACACTCTGGACACATTCATCCATTCTGCCCTCTCTCTCCCCATGGCTGCTCACTCCACTCTCTTGGTCAGACCACTCTCTCCTCTCCTTGCACCTGGGTCCCCTCTGCCCTTTGACCTCCCCTCTAAAAGCCCTGATAAACTCTTTCACAGACATCCGTCCGATGAAACAAGTTTTAGCTGCTGCATTCGCATCCACCTTCATCCCCTCTCTTCCCCACCCCCAGACTCTACCACTGACTCTGCTCTCAGCATCCTCCCTTTGGCCATTACTAACACCCTTGACTTTCTTGCCCAAGTCATGAGGATTCACCTGAAACCCGCCTTCAAACATAACACCTGGTACGACTCTGAACTTGCAGCCCTGAAATGCAAGTGCAGAGTTGTGGAGCAGAAGTGGCAAACCTCAGGCTCACCCTCTGACAAACTGGCCTGCCACCTGCTCCAAAGGGAATACAGACTCTACACCCATGCCAAGAAGAGGACCCACATCCAGGAATGGGTATCGGGTGCATCCAACAACATGGCTGAACTCTTTAAAATCTGCAGGGATCTAGCCAACCCTTAAGCAGTCTCCTCCTCCCTTTTTCTGTCTCATGCCCTCTGCAACACACTGGCCACACACTTCACCACAAAAACACACAACATCCAGAGTACACTTGCCACCCTACCTCCCAATCCCTTCTGCATTTGCTTGCCTCCTATGGCTTCTCACCCTCCTTCTTCCTCTCTCTCCTTTTCCTGTCACACCTGAAGAAGTGTCCAGAGCTGTCCGCTCCATGAAGGTGTCTTCCAAACAGGTTTCCCCTTCCTCCTATAGAACCATCAAGGACAACATTGGCGCACTTGCCCCTGCACTCGCTGATCTCTGCAACAACTCTTTTGCCACTGGATCTTTCCTACCCACCCCCAAACATTCCCTTGTGCGCCCCCTTCTGAACAAACCTTCAGCAGACCCTACCTGTCCAGCCAACTACTGCCCCATTTTTATCACCTGCTTCCTTGGGAAACTGCTGGAGAAGCTGGGCTTTCCTTAACTTACCTTGCACACTGAACTTGTGCGAGGTCTCCATGACATCAATCTGGATTCCAATCATCCATAGGCACAGCAAGTGCTCTTCTGAACACCTGTGAAGAAATGCTCGAATCTCTGGACTCTAATTCTCTAGCTGTCCTCATCCTACTCGATCTCTCCTCTGCCTTCGATACGGTTAACCATTCCATCCTCATAAAATGGCTCCATGATACCCTTGGTATCTTGGAGTGGCTCACCCCCTTCATAACTGACTATTTGTCGCAAGTCATTTTGGGTACCTTCTCCTCACCTCCTTCCTTCCTCACCTGTGGTGTCCCCCAGGGATAAAATCTCTCCCTGTGGCTCTTCAACACTTACCTTGCTCAGCTAGCACTCCTCATTTCCTCATTCTCCCCTAACTTCCAGTGCTACGCATATGACACACAACTCTGTTTGAAACTTCCTGCTTGTTTCAAACTTCCTGCTCACCCTCTTGCATCTTCCATGAACCCTGACTGCCTATTGCCCATCCAGTCCTCATGTACATCTAATGATTTCTGCCTCAATGCTAGCAAGACTGAGATCATTCTCATTGGGACCCCTGCTCCATCTTATTTCTCCTCACACTTGACATCCTCTATGGGCTCTCCCATTGTTCCTTCTTCTGAAACCAGAAACCCTGGAGCCATCTTCCACTCCTCTCTCTCCTTCCTACCTCACACTATCAGGGCATTTGCAAGTGTGCACTACTAGGACATTGCAAAAAAGTCCCACTTTCAAATCTTCCTTCTCAAAGGAATACTCCCTTTTCTCATTTTACCCAAGAAGCTCAATGTCACCCGAGCCCTGGTCCTCTCTATGCTTGTCTACTGCAATAGCCTTCTCCTGAATCTTCCTTCTTCCGCTGTATGACCCCTACAAATAATCCAGAATAGGGCAGTAAGACTTATCCTTGGCCTTATGCCCAGTGACCACATCCCTCCTGCACTAAAAACTCTTCACTGGCTCCTGGATGCGATGCAGATTAAATTCAAATCCATAAGCATCATCCACAATGCTGTCTGGGGCCTGGGACCACGCTATCTGCAACTTTCTCTTACTAAATACTCTCCCTCCAGGCCTCTGTGGTCCTCTGGCACCAGCTCTCTATGTGTAAAACATTTTGCTAAAAAGAGGTCAAGTGGCCAATCACTTTCTTCAGCTGGCTCCCTCTTATGGAACAGCCTTCCCCTCCCTCTTCGTCTAGAGCAGGACCTCCTAAAAGTACGGAAACTCCTCAGCTCTCCTCTTCACCTGATCCTTCCCTTCATCCTTCCCCTGCTGGTCAGGGCCCTTATGTATCACTCGGGACCTGGTCTCCCATACCCAATCACCCCAGCTTCTGCCTACCTCTCAGCACTTGCCTCAGGACCCACCATCCTCATTTCTGTAGGCTTGCACTTTCCACCCAATAGCACTACCATGCTATGCACTTCATATGTTGCTCACTCATGAGCATGTACATTCCAGCCCTTACCACACCCCCTGTTTGCCCCCTCTTCTCGCTGCACTTGCCGTTCTGAATACTCACAAGGCATAGTAGGTCTGTCTTTTTCTTCCACTGTATTCATTGTTTTTTCAATCCCATGTAACATCCCTGTTGCCCTGTGGGTGCTTTGAAACAGGATTGGCATACTGTATAAACACCTAACAAATGAAAAATAAGTGAAATACAATTGTTATTTGGGAGATGAGATTGCACTGCTGAGGACTCTTTTTATTAGCGCAAGCTGCACTTGGAAAACCATTCTGTGCCTCTTTTACGTAAGTGGATCGTGGGCTACTGAGACCATTCTTCTGTTCTTTATGGGTGCAGGTTTAACAGTTTGGGCAAATGTTATAAAAAGTCTACCCTGTTGAAGTGCATACTGCAAACATTCTATTTGATGGAAGCTTATACTGCTGATTCAATCCATTCTATATGATGAATGCTTCTACTTCAGTGGCTTATGCTGTGTTGCGGGAAGATTATCATACACCAATGCAGCACACAGGGCTGTTTTCTCTATGTCGCATGCACTCTGTCTCTCTGACCACCTTCTTCTCTCCTCTCATCTGAAACTCTCTATCCCTCAGGCAATGCCCCTGCCCCAGCACTGGCACCTAAGTTCTCAGTCATTCGGCCCGTGAAGCGTGTGTCAGTGGATGCCTTTGCCTCTACTTTCTTTGCTCCTCCTACTCCTGCGGGTGTCTCAAACTTTTCTAACCTGCATCTTTCTATTTCCAACACCCTGGACATCCTTGCCCCTGTCATGAGAATCCAACTGAAGCATACCACCATGTGCAACTCCTTGTATGATTCTGACCTCGCCGTCCTGAAACGCAAGTGCAGGGTGTATAGGAGAGGAAGTAGAGGGCTTTCTGTGCATCCTCTGACAAACTGGCATGCGGCCTGCTCCTAGGGCAATACAGACCCTCTGTCCTGGCCAAGAAGAGAACACACATTCAAACCCACATCTCTGCAGCCTCTAACAACATGGCTAACATCTTTAAAATCTGCAAGGAACTGTCCAATCTTGTTGTAGTCTCTACCTCTCCTGTTCCCTCCCAGGCCCTTTGTATGGATATGGCCTCTCACATCTCTGCTAAAACTCAGGGCATCCTGTACTCTATCTCCTTATCCTCTCCTGATTCCTCTCTTTGCCCCCCTTTGGCCATCTATCCCTCTCCTCCTACTTTCTCCTATTTCTTGCTGGCAATCATACCTTGAAACAGGTGCGTTATAAATGCCATATCATACATCATATCAATACCTGACAAGATTTCTAGAGAAGTCTGATCTATGAAAGTGTCATCCAAACAGGTGTTCCCATGCTACCCAAGAACCATCAAGGACATATTGACATCCTCGCTCCAGCCTTGACCAATTTCTGTAATCACTCTTTCGCCACTGGAACCTTCCCCTCTCCCCTTGAGCATGCCCTTGTGCACTCCCTCCTCAAGAAGCCATCTGCTGATCGTACCTGCCCGGCAAACTATCACCCTCCCTTGATCACCCCTTTCCTGGGCAAACTCTTGGAAAAGCTGGCCATCCCCCAGCGTACTCTCCACACTGAATCTGTTGGTTGTCTCCATGACCATCAGTCTGGCTTCAGAGCTGTCAGAGGCATGGAAACTGCTCTCCTGGAAACCTGTGAAGATCTGCACTCTTCCAGCATTTCTTTTGTCATCATACTCCTTGATCTTTCCTCTGTTTTTGACCTGGTCAATGATGTCATCTTGATCAATGCACTCTGTGAGAACCTGGGCATCACAGATTAGGCATGGAGTGGCTGGCCTCCTTCCCCTTGGACAGCCCCTCCAAGGTCCAACTTGGTCCCGTTCTCCCCGCCACCTCTGTCTCTTCCTGTGGCATTCCAAAGGGCTCTATCCTCTCACACTGGATTTTCAAACTCTACTTGGCCCCTTTGGCCCACCTGATCTCTACCTTCTCTTCTAACTTTCAGTGTTATGGGGATGACACTCAGCTTTCCTTCAAGGTCCCCTCAGCTTCCTCTCCTCTCTTGCGCATTCCTGAAAGTCTAGCTGAGATTCAGGATCGATGCACCTCCAACGATCTCTGCCTTAATGACAGTAGGATGGAGATTCTTCTCATCCCTGCCCTTGCTTTCCCTCTCTCACTCTGGCAGCCCTCCGTGGGCCCTCTTCCTTCACCTTCCTGTGAGGCAAAGAACCTTGGTGTCATCTTCAACTCCCGTCTCTCTTTCTCTGCTCACATCTCGGATGTCACCGATCAGTCCCACAACCAGCTGCACCTCCTCAAAGGGACTCTTGTCTTTCTCACTTTCCCCCAGAAGCTCACTGTCTACAGTACACTGGTTCTCTATAGGATAGACTACTGCAACCGCCTCTTTCTCAATCTGCCTTCCTCAACTTTTTGCCCTCTGCAACTAATCCAGAACAAGACTGCAACACTTATCCTTTGCCTCGAGTTCAGGGACCTTATCACTCTAGCCCTGAAATCTCTCCATTGGCTCCCGGTGGCTGCAATGATCAAGTTCAAGACACTTTACATTGTCCACAAGGCTTTCTGGTGCTGGGCAATGCACTACATCCAATGCTCTCTTTCAAAAAAGCTTCCTTCTAGAGCCCTTTGCTCATCAACCTCCAACTCTCTAAGGGTTAGACACTTCTCCAGGCAGAGAGGGAGATGGGGGGTATATCTATCTCTTCTGCAGGTGCCTCCCTCTGGAATGACCTACCTGCCCCTCTCAAACTTGAGCCGGACCACCTGGAGTTTCAGAAGCAGCTCAAAACGTTCCTCTTCTCCTCTGCTTTCTCTATCTCCCTCCCTTGCTGACCAATCTGATCTACCTGTCTGCTGTATCACATGGTTGCTTGGCTACTCTCAGGGTATCACTTTGTACCAGGCTCTTTCTTGAACAATCAACATTGCACTGCCTCTGGGCCTACACATCATGTATTTAGGGGCTGTAACTGGAACCTTACAGTCCCTTGTTCTCCTTGCACTACCCAGATCCACGCTCGCCTGGCTGCACTTACTCAGCGCATTACTGCCCTGTTTTCCCCTCCCCTCCTCCTTGCACTTCGCCCCTCCCATTCTCCTTGCACTTCTCGTTCTTGCACTTGCACGATCTGTATGACACAATGCTTAGTAAGATCGTTTGTCTTGTCTTCCCTTTGTCTTCCCTCCCTTGTCTTGTCACACACTTGTGTACAGGCACATCATAAATGACTTATCATATCATATCATATCTTATAGGTAACCATACAATAACATACATTGCAACATAAAAACTCTTTTAAAAAAAAACACATGTTCAGATTACCTCACAAAATTATTTTAAAAACACTAAACATGGTTATAAATCCATCCCAAATAATCACGTTTCTACTCTGTGATCATTGTTGGCTTTTCACTGGATACACGGGTTTCAAAGTTACATTATACAAGGGTATAGGTGACAACATGGAGTCATAAAGTCATGTAAAATTGTGTGATTTAACATCCACACAAGAATATGATCTCTGCACATAAATTTGTGTACAAATAGCTGTGGTTGCAAGCAGGCCTTTATACCTGCAGCAACCCAAGCCCACAGAAATATACAATGTTCCATTGGCTTGCTGATAGCCGCAGGTATGAATGCCTGCTGTTACATGTTTTACATATTCAAAAAAACAGATCTACAAGTGTTCAAAGTTCAAGGGTACACTTGAGGGCATATAATCAGAAAGACAATCAGAAAATTGTGTGCTGTAAAATCCATGAAATAATATGATTACTTCACATAAATCTTTATTGCAATAGCCACGGCTCTGGTGGCAGTTATAATCGTGGCTACACAGGCCTGCCAAAATACACGCTGTCCCATTGTTTTGCTGATACATGCGGCTATACAAGTCCCTGAGAGGGCGTGACTTTTCAATGCCTAGACTTTATTTATTTTTTATGGTTTATGGTTTGACAAATAAACCTTTACAACTATTAAGAATAAGTTAATGCAATATAAAACCAAAACAGAAGTACAACATAATCAATGATAATAAAAGGAAGATAAATGATTTTAAATGACTATAAAACAGATCAGAAAGCTTCTGTCAAGTTCATTTTGAAAATGAAAAGCAATTGATTTAAAAAAACATGCAATTGCTGACGCATCGGACACATTAGGGGAATTTAAGCATCTTGCCACAGAGAGTCAATATTGATCCAGTTTACAGAGAGGAACAACTTTCGTAGGTAGCTCATGCACAAAATGTTCAATGCAGGGCACTCTATAAGTTAATGTCTAGACGCTTCTTTATTCTCATTGATTTTACAAAATCTGCAAAACTGATCTTCCATTTCATTTTGCCCTCTCCTTTGTAAGGTCTCACGCGTCGGGATAGCTTCCATCGAAAATTAAGAACCCTGTTCTCCACGTAGAGCAGGGAAACAGGGTGAGATAAGGGGGAACTTTTCCTCTTTTTTTCTATTCATGGCTCAGATGACTCATCAATGAGTAACTATGGAATTTTCCAATGGTCTTGGTCCAGTCTAGATTGTTCAGCCAATTCCTAACCTTTTCGGGATTATCAACAAGGAACTGTGTGTCCGCATTAAGCTCTTCCAAAATAGAGTTGCCATACACATGGATTTGAGACAGGAAAGGTACTCTGTTCCCCCTCGGGAACATGCCCGTAGATTTACTCACTACCTCATATAGCTAGGCATCCATTGGGGCCAAAAATGTTAAGTAAAGTTGCATTCAATTCCACTGCACTCGGGCTCTTAAAGATGTTAACCCCAGCTCTAACCTAATTGCTGTTATAGGAACACAATTTGGTACTCTCAGTATTCTCCTCCAGATTTAAGACTCTATTCAATCCAACCATATTGGAAGTGCCCTAAAATATATTTCAAGGGCATAAAAAATTTTGAGGATACATTTCCCATCATAGAATTTTTATGTCGGTTTGATCGAATAGCATCCACATTTTTGATTCATAATTGCCAGCTGATTTAACTAAAGAGTGGCCTTTTGAACCATGATTTGCTGTAAAATACTTGTAGAGGGGACAGCAGAAATAAATAAATAACAGGTGTATAATGCTGGGGGAAGGTGAGAGAATGGCCTTCTCGGCCGGCCAAGCTAAAGAGTCTGGTTTGCGTCCTCTACTGAAGCAGAGGATCTTAGATTTTAAAGAATTAATTAGTAGACCATTCCCACCCAGAAATACAGAAAAGTATCCTCCTTATGCCTACGCGTGTGTTATCAAACAACAAAAAGTCATCCACGTATGCTAACCAGGAGATTTTTTCCTCACCCAATTTTGGAGTAACCAGAGAGGCATTCCTTAGGTACGTCGATACGTCAGATGCTTACAAATTGAAGAGGAAGAGAGCAAGTTTGCAACCTTGCCTTAGGCTGGAAGGAGTAGGAATAAAGTCTGACATAAGGCCCTCTCTATTCAGACAAACCCTCACCCCTGAGTTCTCATGAAGGGCCATAATAAGTTTTAGCATACCTCTCGGCATACCCCAAGAAGCCAATTTCCACCACAGGCGCCTGCGGTCCTTTCAGTCGAAAGACCTGGATAGATCTATCAAGTCCACATAGTTAGAAGCAGTCTTATCTGACCAGGCATTTTCTTGGATTTCCCTTACCACCAACCCATTAACATTGGAAGAGTGTCCTTTATGGAACCCCATTTGAATAATTGGGAATCTGTTTGTTACTTTGGCCCAAGCCTCTAAGTGGGGCATAATGAGAGAAGCAAAGATCTTACTATCTGAATCTAAAAATAATGTTGGTCTATAAATCCTTTGATCTGATCCTGCTCCTCTCTTGAAGATAGGAATCACTAAGGCTGTATGCTTGGACGGGGGAGACTGTTTAGCTCCATTATGCTCTTAGACCCGTGCATTTGTCCAATTAAAGGTGTAAGCTCTTAAGGTACTATTAGTTAGGCAATTTGGACCAGTAGCACTGGAGGGCTTTCAACATTTCTTCTTAATCAATCCGACCCTCTCAATGTCCACCATCAACTCAAATCCTAGTGAGGGTTTCATCAGAGGTCTTAAAGGCAGACAATCCTTTTTTGTTTTCCCCAGAGAGTAAAATTTAGAAAAATGCGCAACCCAGTCCTTCTCCAGGACTGCGTTAGACTGGGAGAGGAGTAGCTGTACATCAAGCCCATTGATCAGTCAGCAAAATGTGCCCAAATCCTTGCTGATCAATACCTGAAGCATGGTTTCTGCACCTCTTTTTAGAAGTTCAGCTTTCTTTTTCTTACAGAGGTTTTTAAACCTCTGTTTTATTAGTCGGATTTTTTTCAGCTTGCAGAGGGCTAGAGAGCCCCCGACCCCTGAGTGATTTGATTTTGCGCCTTATAACTGTTTTCCTATTGGCAAGTGTTTCATCATATGTATGCAGATGTCTCCTATGGCAACAGCTTGCACCATTACTTCCACCTCTAATAAGATTCATCATTAGATCCTCTAAAGTAGAGTCAAAAAGAGATAAATTAAGCGCCCTCTGCTTCCACTCAAATGACAAAGTAGACATTTCCCAATTTAGTGAGTCATTTAAAGAATCTATATTTCGTGGCGATCACCTTATCCCATTATGACCCGCTAGGACAGTGATGTTTGTTGGTCGTCTCTCCAAATGCTGAGTAGATTTGTAACTATGATTGACTTCAAATGTGGCACTAAGAATGCAATGGTCACTCCATGAATTTTTTCCAATACTAAACTCAGTAAAAATGTAGTCTAATGACGACTCACTAGTACCTCTGAACCATGTGGAATCCCCCAACCTGTTTACCAAGCTGGTCATTCAGCAGTTTTAGCCCCCAGGAGGTGGCTGCACATTACCATTTCTGCCCTGCCTATGATTTCTGCTTTATATTTGCTAAGATTGGCCTCCCGTCCCATGTGTTAGCTGTAGTTTCAGGTACATGACAATCAGCATTTAAGTCACCACCCAAGACCACTGCCGAAGTCCCCTCTTCAGCTAACATGTGGAAATGAAATAATTTAAGGCACAGATGAATTCCTCGAGTGGGCCCATTCCCTGTGCTAATAAATGTTAACTAATAGGGGACTCAGTTTATCTCCAGGGGTAGCAACTTCCACAGCAAGTATCCCATATGTGGAGTTCCACACCTCCCGGGATATTAAATCCAAACCAATGTGAATGGCTGTGGCCAGGCCACCGCGGGTTGCTCTCCTTAGCTAGGTTTTGCTGCCTGTGAGAAAATGCAGAAACCGGTAGCGGTCGGTGGAGACGTGCCAGGTTTCCTGTAGAAAAATATGATAGCACCTTTTAAAAGTCTTGATGGTTTCCACATTAGTTAGAAGATGACTGTTGCCCCGGGAATTCCAGGACAGCAGTTTTAATTCTGTGGCAACCTTAGAGACGATTGTGGCCCTCCTGTCATCATCATCCCCTCGTTTGAACCCAAGCTGGAGTCACAGTGTGCTTAACTTGCTCACTCATCCCTTCGTGGCCCCAACCAAAACCTAGCCTTGGATTACCACAGTCAGTCCGGCACTGCCATAGAGGGTCTTTTAACCAAAGGGGAGGTAATTTCGAACCAAGTTCCCTTCTCTAATTCACATTAAAACCCAGCCTCTGAAAATTATCTTTCTGAGACATTTGAGCGATTTAAGCAGACAGGAATTGAATCACCCAAAAGGCTGGATAGGTCGAGCACATTTCGTCCGAGATAGATAACCCTAGACAGACCTGTACCAAACATAGGTCAAGAGTTTGCCTCTCCCGAAAGTGAGGGCATCTTAGGTAAAGCAGCGGGCAGGACTGCAGACAAAGCACTGAGAAATGTAAGGCTTCTCGAGACCCTGTTCCCTTAGTTTAGATTTCCTTTTATAAGATTCTTTCTTACGTAGGGGAGGATGTAAGACTACCCCAAAGGAGGGAGTCTTGCAGGTCAAAATGGATCCCTTACAGTCCACAGGGGTATAGAGTTTACCAAGAAGTTTCCCCAAATTAGAGTTAGCACCTTCTAAGCAAGATCCTCCTAAAGGAGCCTGCAAAGAGCAGAACACTGGAATTTGCTGGTCATCAGTCGATTGGAAAATTGGGGTAGGCTTAGTAAATTTAGCCTGCAAAATCACTCCGGAAGTCCCCTCCGGATCCAGGCAGTATGCAGATTGTAGTCCAGATTTCAGCCTTTCTAATGGGATACAATTTCCTATCCTCAATTAGGAAATTTCTGTGGAAGGGTATGATATGAGGTTGCTATTAAGAACTCCACTTCCCACTGTCATTAATCCCTGGATAGACTTAATTGAAGAAGATGCCAGGGTTTGAGTCAGCCTGAGGAAGTTTGCTTTGTGAGATACTCCTTAGAGTTGACATTCGAGTGCAGTTGATGGTCCAGTAACACTCATTTTAAGGATTTCCAGTACTCGACACAGCTTTCTGTAGACTTATGTTCCACCTTCTCAGTTTATGGCACCTCAATTTGACTTTTCTGGGGCCGAAAGTACAGATGCACCCCCTTGTTGGATTTATCCCCTATAGTAGAGGTATGGCAGCTTCTTCCATTGAAGGCGGTAGAGGCATGGGAACTATTTCAAGAGTTACCTTCTTTGCTGACTGGGTAAGGTCAAGCAAGCCTTCCTCCAACAGAGGAGTCAATACCTGAGGTAGGTTTTTTCTTGGAACTCCAGCCTATTTGAAGAGCTCAGGTAGGCGAAGATTACTCATACATTTACTTGAAGAACAGTTTTTCTTATGGATGGGTTTCACCTTTTGTTTTGCTTTGGTTTAACAGACTCAGCCACAGCTGACTCCTCAGAGGGTTTCTGATCCCCTACCTTTATAACCCCCAGAGTTACAGCTTCCCTCTCCAAGTAGGTACAGTATTGATTGTCTGGGAGACCAGATCAGGATCATCCAAGGTTGATTCATTGATGACGATCACTCGTCTTCTTTATCTTTCGAGATGGGGATATTCAAGTGTTTCTCCAAAATCTCAACCGGGCCAAATGACACTATGTGCCCCTAGCAAGCATTCAGATCTTCAAAATTTATGCAAATAGTGTTCAACATTGTGGTGTGGGTTCTTACTTTCTCCCAGATGTTGTTGTTAAGACGCACGAAAGAACTCAACACCATATTGAGAGCAGACAGGCTAGGTGAAGTTAGCTTAACCATATTGTCTGCTTCATTAAGCATATGATGAATGGGGCCATCCTCTCTATGCTCGGAAAATTCAGAAAGGATAAGGGAAGCTACTCCCCCATCTTCTTGGGCCATAAAGTCAGTCAGGTCCGTTGGAGAACCTAGTCGCAAGGCATCACAAGTCTGCTGGATCACACTACTCTGAGCCTCAATACTGTCCAGACCAATGGCCGCATCCGCGTGTTCAATGATGCTCATATCGGTTAGCCCATTCATCCGAGTGCAGTCTAGGATAGCCGTACAATGAGTAGGATTTACAGCATGTATTTTCGTGCTTGTGCCCAAGAGTTTGGGGGAAAAGTCTGTAATTTTCTGCCCTGCTATAGGCAAGAGTGGATGGCGTACCAAGCTACCTGGAGCACCCTTTTAAGTCTTTTCCCCTTGCTTCTTCATAGAGGGATGTTGAAATTCATACGACAAAGGGCTCTGACATTCCATTAGAGACTCTTTCCTGCAAGTGATCTGCCTCCTCAGTGCAGCAGGAGAAACCAATTTGGCCCAAGAGTCCCTCAACATAACCTCTGGCTGGACTGGACCACAGGTTTCAAATGGGGTCCTCGGGAAGGGCCAGGTTCTTGGGTGGTCGGCTGGAGAATGTTATGTGAGTTGGACTGGCTCCTCAGGCCAGTACGAAAAGCGTTGATTTTTAAAGAGATGATTGTTTCCCGCACCATTTCTGGCTCAAAAGGCTTAGTATTCGACCCTGCAGTCACCAGAATGGATGATTTGGAGAAACAGAGGGCAAAGAGGATAAGTCTGCCTTGTGCACAGTTTTCCCACACAGATAGTGAAGGCAATTAAAGTAAAACAGGCTTCACAAAGGATTTACACATATTAATAGCATGCCTTAAAGCATCATAGAAGTAGCTGCTAACCACAATAAATGTCAGGTTAGCCTGACATGTCCGGCTTCATTGAGCTTAGCTGGAGGTAGGATGGCGTTCCTGCAAAACAAAACGTACATGTTCTCCGCACTGTAGAAAACCACCAAAGACTCAGTGCCAACTCTGTGACTCTCCGCGTGGAGCTTGGGTATTTGCAGGGTAAACTCCTCCGCTCTCAAGCCAACAGTGTAGACAGACTTCAGTCAGACTGTGTCACCACCAAAGACTGAGCGCTGACTTGGCAACGTTCCGCATGGAGCTAGGCTATATGCAATGTAAGCTCCTCCTCTCTGAAGCCAACAGTGTAGACAGACTTCAGTCAGACTATGTCACTGCCAAAGACTCAGTGTGACTCTGCCACGTTCAGCTTGGAGCTTGGGTATTTTCAGGGTAAGCTCCTCCGCTCTCAAGCAAACAATGTAGACAGACTTCAGTCAGATTGTGTCACCACCAAAGACTCCGCGCCGACTCTGTGATGTTCCGCATGGAGCTTGGGTATTTGCAATGTAAGCTCCTCCTCTCTCAAGCCAACAGTGTAGACAGACTTCAGTCAGACCGTACATTTTACACAAGCACCCACGGCTATATATAAAATGGGCATCAAACATTTTCATTTTCAATAATATTTCAAACCTTCTATTGGTAGCTCTTAAAATAGTCTTTGTGTCTTTGTGCCAATATATAACACAGAAAATATATTTTATTCAGACAAATACTTCTCTCCTCTATTGCAATTCAGAAAATCTTGCAAAATTTCTCTGTGCTTTTTCCTTAGTTGACTTATTCATTTTCCTTTCTTTCCCAATAGGAAAGAATCCTGGGCACCCAGTCAAAAAAATGTTGCCACAATTTGCGCATGAACCGCTCATTTCAAATGCTTTGAAAACACATCACCTACATCATCAATACCACTATTAGTCCAATTTTCTAAATTCTCTATTCTTCCACAAACTTCTGAGCAATGAGATTCATCATCTGACACTCCACATAATGTATTGACACAGCATCCTTCTGAAATTGCCAGCAATAAATTGTATCTACACCCTCTTTAACTCCACAATCTACAAAAACACACCACTCTCTCAGGAAATACCACCTTACTATATAGAAAAACACTAAGTTTTGAGGCACTGGAGCCTCCAGGTTAATTGGTACACATAAACATCAAGCAAAACATTACGCTGTCTTATAGGTTGAACAGCTGAACACCAGCTGAGGTACTTGACATCCTATTGGCAGCTGCACACCATAACAATAATAAAGACCCAATCAGATAGTAACTGCAGAGAATCCCACCTTCTTTCATAAGGAAATGTTCTTTCATCATTCATTCTAACAAGTGATGTTACAGACAGTGTTCTTACTCTCATTGTGCAATGGAGAACTACATGGACTGGCTGGAAGAAAATTATACCACAGAGGAGGAAATAGTGAAGGAAGATGCTGAAGAGAGCAGCCACAACAAAGTACAGAACATTCAGGATTTTGTGAGTTTATTCTTTATGTTTATGTAAAATGTGACTAAGTATAACCTACATTTACTGGGCATCATGACTATGCTCGCCCCACCCTGAGAACCCTTAAAGTACGCTTGATATTGCCCCTAGCACGAGAGCTTGTCGCTTCATGATTTCATGGGGCACCCTAACACAATACCACACAATCTGGGGGGTACTCACCAGGCCATACAACCATGACATGCCTTGCACTCCCAGATCATCCACCTGATCACAATTATACAATCTACAAGGCACGGCAAGCCAGGCAAGGCACAACAATGCCATGCCGGCATTCCAGGATCATGCACCCAAACACCATTCACAGATTGCAAGTTATCTGGTAAGAGCCCTGCACCTCCTCATGGGGTTTACACTTCTCACCCTACCTGACCCACAGCACACGGGATACACTAAACCCAGGAGCACAAACTATGGACATATTACCAACCTGGTAAGCCTAGTAAGATGGAACCAGCACGTTCAAATGACTTCAGTGGGTTTCTAACCAACACAACAGCGCACAGGATGTCCTCACAATAGGACCACACACTCTGGGCATTCAGGCACTATTTTATAAACCGGGAAATCCAGAAATATGCACTGTAGATCCAATTCTGTGGGGACACGCTATGCACCAGCACGTTAAAATGGCTTAGAATTCTCTAACCTATCTCCAGGTCTCTAAACAGCAACCAGCCTAAGGATTCCATCATAAAACAATTACAGACCACAGTCCAAACACATAGCATGTAGACAAGCATTTAATCGATTGGTGGGCATCCCCTTCTTCATGGGCATCTAGGGTTGGAACTGTCAAATATAAACCTGGGGTGATACCACATGGAACAAAATATTTTATCTCATTTATTTATTTTCTGCATAATAGAAGAATTCTGTACAGGAGTACGGGGGTTGAGGACAGTGTATGGCAGATAAAACATGAATCATATTAGCTTATTCAATTTTATTAAACATATTTCACTATAAAAACATCAAATATACACATATAGCATCATTTCAGCATACAAGATTAGTAAACATACATTCAAAGCTTCTATTTTCACTTAATTTAATACATATATCGAGGCTAGGTCTCAAATGATCTAGCTTTCAAACATAAAGAAACATCTCATTGTGCAAACAAATGTGTGGTGCAAAGTAACACAGCCAGTGCAAAATATGCTAAAGTGTTGAGCACCTATTTAGAATATAAAGAGCACAAACTTCATTTCACTACTGCACTCATATGAGCGGTTGGCCTTAGTGGACTAACCGCCCGCAGTATGGAACTGAGGTTTGTGCTCTTTATACTCTAAATAGGTGCTCAACACTTTAGCGTATTTTGCACTGTCTGTGTTATTTTGCACCAAACGTGCCTGGAATTACATTGCAGCCATTCCTTCTGATTTGCCCACGTCCGATTCCAGAACTGAAACAGTTAATGATCCGTGTGTGCGTGTATGACGTGGCCCAGCCCCTTCATGAAAGTAAGCAGAAAAAATGCTTTCTTTTCAGTCGCCGCCTTCCCAATGCCCCCGTATTTCATTCAGCACCGGCAACACGTGTATTTCTATATCTAGAGCAATACTACCAAATGCTCAGTCATGTGTTGTTATTCATTGCCAGCAAACAGCTGGCAATGAACACCGGGGTTCCAAAGGGCTGAGAATGTGAGGGTTTCCGATAGGGGGAAGCTGGAGGAGGCTGAGGAGCAATAGAACAGTACTGTTCCTGGGGGTCAGGCATACCCACTTCTTGATGTACCCTGGCACACCACTATCTGATGTGCCTGAATGCACCCCATTCTCAAGATAACTCACCATACCAAACTTGTCCTGGTCCCCTTTGGCAATTGTTCGTCTGTCTACTGTGCAACCATGCCATAACGTGGCCCCCAACCCCTCACAGAAACAAACAAAACGCTTTCTGTTGTACTACAATGCCTCAATGAAAGAAACACATGTACAAAAGTAAGTATCACACAGTTTTGCATCATACCAATACCCACCTGATAAATGTTCTTGAAGAGTAGTATTTATGGTTTATTTAAAGTAATGTGTCATTACTTTGGCCCTACATTTACATGCCTAAAAAGAAGAAAAAAAATGACTCACACCTGCAGTTACTTATTTTCTGTGACAGTACACACTTAAATCTAAAATAGATGCTATCCTTGACAATACCACCCTTTTAATCCTCTAACCCTTTTCCCAATAAAATATTACTGCAGCATTTATTAGTCATGTATTTATTTCTGATTTACTAAAATACTGAGGGTGTTCTAATAGCTTTATAAACCTGCAGGTCATGCCGTACCGGACGTCATGGTCCCTCATACCTCGTTAAAGGCCCTCGCTTCGCTTGGGTCTTTAACTCGGTCTTCAGGGCCCATAACGCCCGGTATAGTGCTCGTTGCAGATCAATAAAGGTATAGTATATAGGTATATGTTAAATTCATATTTTAAAATGTCTGTGCAACCAGCAACAGTACTTTTAGTCAATTATGTCAATTATGTCTTCAATGGTTTAAAAATATTTTAAATATTTTCAAACAGATGAAGAAGTGATTTAAGTATCTAGAAAGATTTAGCAACAGCCACCTGTTGGAAGTTTTGTGTTATTGGAGCGAATTCTGGATTTGGCAGTATTTTCTTGATATTTTGGTGGTAAACTGGTGGTAAACTGACCTTACCATTAGAGATAGTTCAGTATTACCCTATTTTGGTGCTAATATAGTGTTAGCTTGTGTGGGTGGTAATTTTAGTGGTATCTTCTTTTGTGGTAATTTCAGAATTACCTTATTTTTGTGGTATAGTGGTGAGCATAGCTTTTTATACCACAGCCCCATCATAAAACAAACCTTTCCTCTCTATTAGAATGTCTCTTGTTCACCTGTAGAGAACGCCCCAGACCTATCACACTTTTAGAGAACCCAGTGAGTTTTTTCAGAATGCCATCTATCGTATGTGGCTTGTATTACTGGCTTATTTACATCCAGTAATCTATGTGTCCAGATGACACCGCTCTCTCTAATGCATGCAGAGAAAAGTGCATTCAAAACACATACACACACCTTCCAGGTATTTATTCACTCTTCCTTGCTTGCTACTTTAGCTACAGTGGTAAAATAGCAAATGCGTTACCGCTCTGGTTTAGACATCAAACCCTTGTGATCCCCTTGTGTAGAAATGATCCACAGACGCATGAAATGACACTGAACTCCCAGCCTTTGTTTTTTTGTAGACTATGTATTACACAACCATTATAAACATAGTTACATCTTACCACATGATTTCACAGCATCAGGCCTACAAAATATAAAAGAGAACAGAAAACAACAGGCACATTGCAAAAAAAAAAAAAAAATTGGTGTTCAGCACTTTTAAACGTAGAGAAAGAGATGTGAGCATGCAGTATTATTTTTTTCTAACTCCCTCCACTGCCAACAAATTATGTCATCTCTCATTCATTCTCATTCCTCGCTTGGCACCTAACTCATCCCGGACAAGCAAGGTTTGAAACTCTCGTTGTCTGGACCTTATCTGCATGTCCTTGCTGCTTTGCAGACCCAGTGCTAAGGACTCCTTCGCATCAAAGCTAGAAACTCGACCTCCTGGTGTGGGGAGCTCCCAGCTGTTTAAGTTTGTAGCCAGCGCTCACACCCACTTGGAGTCTGGCAGCCTTTCCTTGGAAGCACCATCTGTACCTCCGTCTCAGCTCAAACTAAACTCTTCCCACTGCCTTATTCATCAAGAAAATTCCTCCTGTCTATCACCACTAGGTCAACCCTCTGTTGACATGGCCCATCCACCTCCAATCCCTACCAATCAGAATAAAAGAATGTGCCCTGTACCACCCCTTGTTTTTCAAGACAATGAACATTTCAGCCCTGCAAAGCAACTGTATCCATTTGACTTCCTGCCATTGGCATATTTCTGCTTTCCACGCAAAACACTAACATGGTATGAATTTCAGAGTGTGCATCTCTTCATGGAAAAAATAAAGTGGATTTTTAATTGTGCATGTCGAATTGCATTAACATGTTAGAGGGGCAGTTAATATATTAGTAGGACAATTAGTATAAGGTAAATTAATTATGTATTTCTAATGCAGTTCGCACACATGAAAACATCCAATTTGTAAAAATGTGCACCTCTGCATTTTAAAATGACAGCACACTGTGCTAAAACGTTTTACTAAATGCTCTGAAAAATTGCCTACTGGCTGTTACCGAAAACTGCTTTGCACATATCGTGCACCTATTTTGCATCTATTTTGAAATGGCTGCATTTAGATATTGCATACTGCCCAATTATTCTTACATACCCTCCTTTTTCTGACAATTATAACCAACACATCTATAATTGGAAGAAACACATAACGCATTTTAAAATGCATGCACTTTTGGATATCTCCCATTCCCCATTGTTGCTAGTAGTATAATCAACATCCTCATCTTTATAGACAAACCAATCAGCCACCCATCACCATCACCAACACTGCCAAACAAACCATAGTGTGTTCCACCAGGTTCCCCAGCTAAACATATCTACCTCCATTACACCCAGATTAATAACAGTGATGGTATTTTTCCTCAGATTCATCTTAATGGTGTGCTTTTCCTTATGACTCAACACAAATTCTGCATCTGGGTCAACTGGGAACGAGTCCCTTTAAAAAAACTCAATGTTTTCCAATTGGCTTTCCCAGATATCATTCGCAACGTGGAACAGGGTTAAACCCCCAACCAAGACAATCGTATCTTTCGGAACATATAGGTAAAATACATTGTATTTCAACTGCTTGACAACAAATGTCCCATGATTGAAATGGGTAATCGTATAATTCTTCAAAGAAGTGCTGACCAACCACCTATTTTTAACCAGCTTAGCTTGTGATAATTCCTCCCTACCCGAATTGCTAATAACCACTTCACAGCCCCTGATACACCTGGGTCAGGTTTCAAACCACAGATAGCATCTGCAGCATCAGGAACAAATGGTTTACCTGGACACATATCATTTTGTTCTTTAAACCTTATAAATGTGTCCAGATTTGGGATCAAGTAAACCTCAGGTTCCCATGACTGAAATGCCACCATCTCTGGAGTTTTGATTTTTATGTATTTCCCATCTTGCCAAAATCCCACATTATGCACCCATTTAGTTTGGTAAATAAGTCCAGGAGCTATACATGGGACACATAACAAGAATTCACATATAGGGGCATTGCACTGCCCATTTCAAACGCAATTTTAACTTGCATTGTTTCTATTTCTATTTGAGTAATTCTCGACATCATCTGATGAACAATTTCCTGCGAAACAAAGTATAACAGTATATGTCCTCAAATTAATTGGGAAATTGTAGTTTGAACCTCTCCCATATATTTTGTCAACAACCTTTCAAGAGGATTTACTATATTCATAATATCACTTAACACCCGGTCATTTTTAATCACAACATTTGTACTGTGTTGCAGATTTTCAGCCTGCTCATTTAACAGAACAGCAGTCTCATTGAAATGATTTACTTGCTCATCCAATCCACATCTAATTTCATCCAAAGCCTTTTGGATTATGTCTAGATCATGAGTCAACTGCTGTGCTTTGGCACTCAACGTCCCTACTGAAATTGCATTAGCTGTAGACATTGTAGTGCCTATTACAGCTCCAATAATAGTCATCACCAGAGAGACCACAAGCAATACTGCCCCTCTCTTTCCCCTCCTTTTCTTTATATCCGCTGAATTCACAAAGGTTTTTTCTAATTGCATTACAATGTCTCTTATTGCCTGCTTAGCGTCCTCTTTTCTCAATTCTAGCCAATCTCTAGTCCGATCAGCCATAATCACAGTTTTGTTAAATCTCTCAATCAAATTGTCAGGGTTCATGGGGACATATACATTTTGATATATTAAACGCCTGTTACCCCTAATAAACCCATGCGCTTCCTCCACTGCAATACCAGATGCTGGTCCAGGCTCAATGATGACTTGTGCTCCTGTGGCTTTAAGACCCACCACGATCAGCGTGCTAATCATCCATGTTGCTGACGCTATTGTCATTATCCTCCTTTTTGCAGACTTTGGGCCTCATTACGTGTCACCCAGTCTCGAAATAAAGGTGGCTGTAAACCCGCCGCCACCGTTGTTTCCGGACCGGGTGATCTCTAATTCTGCAGGCGGGAGGTGTCATTCCCGCCAGGTTTGAAATGGAGGGTTTAACACCACCCTCCTGCAGGCGGACGTGGAAACACCGGCACCATTTCCACTTCACATGGAGTCTACCCTTTACTTGCCAAACATCGGCCTCCTCTAATTTATTTCGAATCAGAGGATACAGATAAACATCCTAATGATTTGCATGCCAGGACCATACGTTTGCAATGTAACACACTTGGCTATAACTTCCCCAGTCCCATGGAGTCCTATGGGACTCCATGGGAATGGGGACTTACAGAATTCTGCCTCTGGAATTCCCGGGTCACCGGGGATGTAATGCCCCGGTAATTTCTGGGAATCACGGAGGTGGAATAGTAATACGAGTCCGGCGGTAACCTGACATTTTTTCCGGTTTGGTTACAGCCTTTTACGGCCCCGTTAACCACTTAGCGCCTGGGTCGTAATGAGGCCCTTTATCTATTATTTCGAAGGGTCCTTGCCATGGCGCAAGAAATTTTGAGTTTTTATGTTTACCTTTCCCGAAATGAAACTTATATACCCAATCACCTATTTTATACTCTTTCACAGATGTCTTTTTTATCATAGTAGGACTTTGCACTATCAACAGCTCTCTCCAAATTTCACTGTGCAAATGCAAATGCATGTTGTAAATGCTTTCTCAATTCTTCCACATACTCGTGAACTGTAGATGCACTCACAAGAGTTTGTTCATGCGTCCTGTATAATAAATGTTGTGGCAGTACCATTTTCCTTCCTGTCAACACCTCATGAGGACTGGTACCTGTCACTTTAGCAGGAGTCGACCTAATAGTCATCAACACTAAAGGTAATCGCAAATCCCAACTAGAACCTGCCTCCACTACAAACTTCTTTAGCATTTCCATAACAGATCTATTGCAACGTTCAACATTCCCAGAAGAGGCGGGCTGATATGCGATGTGCAACTACCTTTTTAACCCCAACATCTACCACACCTTGCTCATTAAGACACTCATGAAATGACTTCCTCTGTCTGACTCTATTCTTTGTGGTAATCCAAATCTTGAAAATCCGTGATTTACCAGCAACGTAGCTGCTGTTAATGCACTACAATCTGGTGCAGGAATACATTCTACCTATTCCGACATTAAACATACCACCGTCAAAAGATATCCGTTTCCCCTTCTCGATCTCTTCACAGGCCCTACATAGTCGATTTGTAAATCCGACCATGGAAGCGTTAAACCTGTTTTCATTAATGGAGCTCTATGCATTGGTGAAGCAGGTTTACATTGTGCACAAACCAGACACCCTCTGGTATTTAATTCCACATCTTGGGACATGTGTGGCCAGTAAGCATAATCTTTCAGTATCTCTAACGTTTTTTGTGAACCTCTGTGTCCTGCAGTTATAGCATCATGTGCATGGTGTAACATTAGCCCTCTGAATGAAAGATGTACCACCCACTGTATCTGCCCTCTTATGGATTCCCTGATCATCAGACCATCCTGTAGTTTAATTAATTTTTTGTTCTTTAATAACACTCTCAACTCTTCTTTTCCTGTATAATAATTTTCAGTTAAAGGATTTTGTTCGAGGTCCATCAAATAATCATAATAGACTCCCAATACTGGATCTTCTTTTTGTGCCTTAATCAGATCCTGATCTGGTGTATTATAACTCCATTTCACAATAAGTTGTTCAACTTCTTTTGGAGATCTAGAGCGTGTAACTGCATCTACTTGTTTTTCACCAATTAAGAGTTCAATGGGCAACAATTCTCCCATGACAGCCCCAATCTTAGCTAATTGATCTGCTCTATCATTTCCCTCCTTATCCTCCCCCAGTGTTTTCAAATGTCCACACATCTTTCTCCAGTATGTTGTTAACTCATTCTCTGACACTAATTTATCTACAGCTTGAATCATTTTCCCATGTTTGAGGGGCTTTTTGTTATATGTGAGCATGCCTCTTGCCTTCCAGCCAGACAAATATTATACAAAGTTATTTCGTGCATAATCAGAATCAGACACCAGGACAATTTCACTGAAAATGTTATCAACCACAGTAGTAGTCACTTTTTAAATAGCTGCTAACTCTGCTGTTTGGCTACTCCGAGCCTCAATTCTCATTTTTATACTAGGAATGTCCTCACATCTCAACCGGACATTTCCTATCCCTGACACCAACTGTTTATTGCTGTCATTTTTAATGTGAAAAGGACATCCCTCAACATACACAATTGGCAATTCCTTGCATGTATTTTCATCAAAAGCTTTATGTGGTGATTGTTCAAACTCTTGTAAACTGGACTCCACCTCTACCTCATCTGATACACACTCAGCTGCACAGTCATGTAGATCTTCTAACCCTTGAGCAATTGGACTCTTTTTATTCTGGCCATTTCTCACTTCTACAGGAAAACCCTGCAATACCAATGTCCATGAAGTAATTCTGGACTGTGCTATATTGACCAATCTAATCCTTTTACTCTGTAAAAACTGCAATGGTTGATGATTTGTCTCAGTGATCACCTTTTCCCCTTGAACAATGGGACGATAATGTTGCAATGCCCATACGGTGGTCAGATGAGCCTTTTCACATTCATTGAATTTATTTTCATCCTGAGAAAATGCCTTACTTACATAAGCAATAGTGTTATGGTTCAAACCATGTTTTTGAGATAGCAGTGCTGACATACACTGCTCAGTGAATCCTATTTCTATAAAGAAATCTTTATTCTTCATGGGATAGGCCAAACATGGTGCCTTTATGAGACATTCCTTCAATTTAGCAACTGCCTCAGATTGCTCCTTTTCCCATTTCCAGGGCTTGTTCAGCTTCAATTTTTTAGTCAATGGTTGAGTGATTTCAGCATCATTTTCAATACATTTCCTGTTATATCCCGTCATTCCTAATAAACTTTTTAAACCTTTCATGTTTCTAGGATCTTTCAACTTCTGTATGGCCTCCACCTTTTTCTTTTGTGGAATTAACCCGTGTTCATTTACTTCATGGCTTGCGAAATTCACCTTTTTCTTGCACCATTGGGCTTTCTGTAAAGATACTTTGGCACTCGCCTTCTGCAATTGGTTAAGTACATGTCTCATTTAATCAAAATGACTTTTTAAGCTTTCATTTTTTTATCAGGACATCATCTACAGAAACTGTGGTTCCTCTTTCTGCTGCATCGGGCATAGCTTCTCTCAAAATATGCCAAATTCGCTTCCACTATTGACATACATAAAGGTGTTCTGAACCAAGCGTATTGCGTTTTATCACATGAAAATGCAAACAAATTCTGATTGTCTTTTGCCAATGGCACACACCAGTACCCAGATGTAAGATCTAATGTGGAAAATACCTTTGACCCATGCACCTGAGCAAGGCCTTGATCAATGAATGGCAGCGGTCATCTAGACACTGGCACTCTTTCATTTAATTCCTTCAGGTGTGCACACAGACACCATTGACCATTTGGCTTTGATACACCCAAAATAGGAGTGTTGGAGGTACTATGAATGGGTCTAATAATTCCCCTAGACTCCAAGTTTTTAATTATCTCTGCCAATGACTCCAAGCATGCCAGTGGCAATCGATATTGGTGCACAAATACTGGATTTCTACCACACCCCTCTGGTAATGTGGCAACATGTAAATCAGTTAGGCCGCAATATATATATGCGCCTTTGGCAAAAACGTCCTTAAATTCCATAAATATTTTTCTCAATTAATTCTTATCCTCTTTGCTATCACAGGCATCTGCTAACAGGATCTGCTCCTCTACCATTTTTGAAAATTCTGTGCTTTCTTCCAACCGTGTGGCTGTATCTCTCTGCAGAGTTGCCACTTTTAAATATTTTGGCATATCAGCCTCCATTTCAATGTGCTGATTTCCTGTTTCATTTTCATTTAAATCAAATAATGTACAATTCTCCTGGTGACAGCACACTGTCTCATTGGAATCATAAGGGTACACAGATTGAATTTTGAACATCCCTTTGGGTTGAGAATCCAGGGACTCTGGCAACACACCCTGTGCATCTACATATCTCTCAGGGATATTTCCAATCACAATATTGTTGAAATCTGCAGCATAATGTGATTTTTGTATTGCCATTCCTAGCATGTAATTCTCTTCCAAATGAACATCTTGACATCCTTTATTATCCACTATAATTTTATCGGACCCCTCCCTATTATCTACCAATGGGGTATTTTCATAGTCCAGCCCTTGCTGTTTCATGGACTCATTCAAGCACACAAATGCATCAGAATCCTTCATTTGCTGACCATTTTTGCGCTTTATTGTTATAGCAACCTGCCTGGTGAATGCAGGAATAGTAATATCCTTCTCTCCTGTAGTTCAATTGCATATTGCACCAATTGTGCACAATGATAAGCCTTTCTTTTGTCTTCAAATTCGGGAGCAAGCCCGCCTACCTGGGACCATACTTTATGGTTAAGGAAATCTAACACCATGCACATCCTGTGCATGATATCATTGCCCAGATAAAAATCATTATGTGTTCCACTCACTAGCCACACATTGTGGTAGGTGGTTTTTTGTCCAACAGTAATCTTTAGCATGCACCTTCCTGCAATTCGATTTTCAACATCTGGATTGTCCAATCCAGAGATGTATGGGTTTTTAATTCTAAACTTCGGAATCTCCTCCCTTTCCATCATTCTCTGAAGTAATTTCTCATTAATAAAACTCCTTTCCTGTTCAAGTGGCCTTTATCTCTTCAGAATGACAATTTATACCAATATGAATCCGTGGCTGCTCATCTTCCATATGTATTTCAGAAACAGTGGTGATGTGTTTTCCTGTGTCTGCCTTAGGGATGGTGTTCTGTTTGCACTTCTTTTCTTTTAAATAGAAGCACAATGTGTGTTAATCTATTTCAGTGTGCCATTTCTTCCTAGGATCCAAATAAATCTGCATGGATTGTTTTTCTTTTTCACGTTGGATTTTCTCCTGACACATTAAAATAACGGTGACACTAGGCACACAGCTATTTTGGAGATACACTTCCACTGCATCATTTGATTTGGCAACAGTATGTCATTCATTTACACTGCCATTTTGCGACTTTATTTTCTTAGGCCTTAATGTTTTTTTGATTAAAGACCACAGAACCCCATTTACCCCATCAATGAGAGGAGACAATCTTTTCAGGCAATCTGTTCCCATCAACAATGGAATTTCACAAATAGATGTGATCAATACTTCTTGTTTCATTCTGTGTTTTCCTATCTTTATGTCAACTTCAGTGACACCTTCAGTAGGCACCACCTCACCGTTAAAGTTATGTACTGGGCCTTCACTTTGTCTCACTTTGATCTGATTCTGTGGGATCTCCCTTCATTGATACTTTTTACCAATTCTTTGGACATAATTGTGTCCTGTGCACCTGTGTCAATCATTGCAAATGTATTGCACTTCTCTTCCACAGTAATGGGGGCATAATATCTGTCCTCAACTTCCTCAAATACACACAAAAAATGTGCATTTTTACTGATTTCAGGACTCACTTTTCTCAGACCCTTCTCACTCTTGGCTAAGCACATTGGTAAATGAAAGGACATTTTTCCCTCCTTTCTGTCCATGTCCATTTGAGAAACCTTGCCCATCTCCCCATGTTCAGAGGTCATTTGGAGTGTGTCCACTGTTCATCCTTCCGCTGGGGATCATTAGAGTTCACACTGCAATTCTCCAACTGAATATGCATATACACATCACCTGATAGGTTGTCATTTTCTAATTCTGGATATTTGTTGGTATTTGACATAATATCAGTCTTTTTAATTTCTTCAAAAATACATGGCTCAAAGAACAACTCTTCAGGTGATTGATCTGTACCCTCCTTGTTAGTAGTTATTCCTCCTGCCTGCATTTTATTAGCATTTTCATTGTCTACGGAGGGTGTTCTAACATTCACATCTACTCCCATATCAATTATTTTATCAATGCATAAGTTGTCTTTCTTAAATCTGTCTCTTTGTTCCTTTGGAACTTTATGTTTTTCTCTTTTTCCTTTTTTATGTGTACAAATTTCCAACGTTTGAATCAATGCTAGGTTAAACCAAACCTCTTTTTTAGATGTGTTTGCAATCCCTGCCTCATGTTCATTTGCAGGTATTTTCGTCTTTAAATCATCAAGCAGTTCATGGTCATTATGCAAAACCGGCTCGGGGGAATCTGTCATTTTATCTTTGCAGGTGTCATTAATATTTAGTCACTCATTATCAGAAGCCACCAGGTCACTTCTATGACCTTTTGCCCCTTCATTTGATAACTCTTTTTGAACTGTACAGAGTTTCTTCATTTGTTCAGCCAACCTTTTTACTTGGACCTCGAGACACTGGAACCTTTCCATTTCCCTAGAATCTTCTCTTTGCGGTCTCGTCCGGTATTAGTTGTCTGCCCCTGGTTAAATCTATTCTGATATCTCTCAGGACAGTGATTCCTATTTGAATTGTTTCTGAACTCTTAATTCATGTGAGGTGGTGAGCGGGGTGTACCTATTCTTTGGTTGTAATCCCCCGGTGGTGGTGATGATTGTATTGACGTGGAGCATAGTTCATATTCTGCCTCATGTTCTGTCTCTCATTTTATGAGTACTGCTCCCTATGCTGATTCCCATATTCAATAAATCGATCCACATACCGTGGTCTGTGCTGGTTACCATATATCATGGTATTGGGGAGAAATCTGCTCTGTGTTTCCAATGTCTGGTAGGGACTATTACCTCTTTGATCTTGATTTTGTCTCTGGTTGTTGTTCATGCCTGACATATCGGGTCGGTATCCTACCCGTGGTCTGTCTCCTAGGTACCTAGGACTAATGTAACTCTCCCTATTACTAGGACCATGTGACTGAAACATCGGTGCCGAGGGCGATAACCTCTGTGGAGTACTTCTCTGTTCGGGTGTCATATTATTTTTGCCTGGACTTTGAGTGGACTCAAGTGACATTTTAGATGACCTGATCTCCATTACTGTTGCCGAGGATTCTTTATATTTTTATCTTGTTTGTTTCATTTTATCACCCTCTCTACCCTGACAGTAGAGCACTTCATACAGTTTGGTACTTTGATGCACAATCCATTCAAGAGACTTCTCCCGATCAAACTCGTGGACTAACTGTGATATAATTACGTTACTGCAAACCATAAAAATAGGCAGTTTTAAACTCATTGGAATTGGGATTGAAAGATACATCAAAATGAGAAAAGGCTCTTTTTAAGACTTGAAGAAATTGGCGAGGTGACGTATTTGGCCCAGCTGTGCCTCTTGTAATGATTGAAATGGAGAAAAATTATGCCTAACCTGTTTCCCAAATTCAAATTCTGCCCAGGACATGTTCTCCTGTTCATTCAATCCTCTGATGATACTCGCTGTGGGAGGATACAGAGTTAAGTGAAAGTATTGTCTGTATTGTTCCTTGGCTATATTTAGGGCTTTAAATAAATCGTGCACCACTTCTAAGTGGTCCTCTATACAGCACTCCCCTCCTTTATTGAACAGTTTGCTCATGGCCTTGATTGACTTCATTATCTTGATAGGGCTACTTGGCGCTATATTTGGAATTGCATTACTTTGTGGTTCAACCCTTGTCTCAGGTGTATGGGATTGCTGGCAACCCCCAATGGGTGAGTCAAACCCCCGAAAGGCGCTGCAACCAAATCCAGACACCGGCACAGCCACCGGGATGCTATTTCCCCGTGTAGAGATGGAGTTCACCGCAATCCCATTGAATGTGGTGCCCTGTCGCTTGTTCTGAGACCTGAAATCGCTTATCTGCTGTTTCAAATCTTTGCACTTTTTAAGGAGTCGGTCTGTCTCCTTACGCAGGTGATTGTTTTCATCACCCATTTTATTAATCACATTTTGCATATCATTCATCTGCATTTGACATTCATTAAACTATTTGTCCCGCTTGCCCCTTTCTTGAAACATTTTAGCTATCTCTTGTTCAACAGTCTGGAGCTCACCTTCTTTCTCTAGATTCTCTCTTTATAAAACTTGTATTTCTAAAATAGCCTCCTCTTTATCTTGTCTAATGTGACCTACCAACCCTTTCAGGTGTTTTAATTCTTGGTCACTGTCCTCAAACAGTTTTCTCTTTTGAGACAACTGAGTGTCGAATTCTTCACACTTTGATTGCATGTCTTTTTGACATACCTCCCGTTCTGCTCTTAACTTTTTCTGGCGTTCTTAGAGACCTATTTAAAATGAAAAATGTTTTGGCACAGAGCTGTATCAAACAGTCTTTCTCTGAATGTTTGTCAGCAGCATTAAATAATCTCAGAAGACATACCTGAATTATGCTACCTTCTTCAAAAATGCTGTCGAGTGGTTCTTCCTGAACTTCTCCATAGATACGGTCATGACATTCTGTGGCATCATTTGATGACCAAGTTATATGTGCATATAATTTTGCCTCCAAATATTTCACCAATTCTGGGAATGTGGCATTAATTTGAGACATTCTGAGATTCACTTTCAGTGTCACACTGCTCTCACAAAATGAGTTCCCTTTAATGCACGTATGGCAGTGTGGAACACACTTACCATACCCAGTAGTTGCTCTACAGTCTGTTCGCACGGGCCCAATGCACCATTTTGTTGGAGGTTTTGTCTTAGTGGGGCAAATTTGGGATTTGGCAGTATTTTCTTACCGTGATATTTTGGTAGTTAACTGGTGGTAAACTGACCTTACCATTAGAAATAATTCAGTATTAACCTATTTTGGTGCTAATATAGTGTTAGCTTGTGTTGGTGGTAATTTTAGTGGTATCTTACTTTGTGGTATTTTCAGAATTACCTTATTTTTGTGGTATAGTGTTGAGCATAGCTTTTTATACTACAGCCCCATCATAAAACAAACCTTTCCTCTCTATTCAAATGTCTCTTGGTCGCCTGTAGAGAACCCCCCAGACCTACCACACTTTTAGAGAACCCAGTGAGTTTATTCAGAATGCAATCTATCAAACGTGTGTTGTATTACTGACTTATTTACATCCAGTAATCTATTTGTCCAGATGACACCGCTCTCTCTAACGCATGCAGAGTACAGCGCACTCAAAACACATACACACACCTTACTGCCTTGAAGGTATTTATTCACTCTTCCTTGCTTGCTATTTTAGCTACAGTGGTAAAATAGCAAATGCTTTACCGCTCTGGTAAACATCAAACCCTTGTGAAGAAATGATTCACAGACACATGAATGACACCGAAATCCCAGCCTTTGTTTTTTGTAGACTATGTATTACACAACCATTATAAACATAGTTACATCTTACCACATGATATCACAGCATCGGACCTACAAAATATAAAAGATATAAAAGAGAACAAAAAACAACAGGCACATTGCAACAACAAAAAAAAAAAATGGTGTTCAGCACTTTTAGACATAGAGAGAGACATGAACATGCAGTATTCTTTTTTTCTAACTCCCTGCACTGCCAACAAATTACATCATCTCCAATTCGTTTTCATTCCTCACTTGGTACCTAACTCACCCCGGACAAGCGAAGGTTAAAACTCTCGTTGTCAGGACCTTATCTGCACGACCTCGCCACTTTGCAGACCCACTGCTAAGGACTCCTTCGCATCAAAGCCAGAAACTCAACCGCCTGTTGTGGGGAGCTCCCAGCTGTTTAAGTTTGTAGCCAGCGCTCACACACACATGGAGTCCGGCAGCCTTTCCTTGGAAGCACCGTCTGTACCTCCATCTCAGCTCAAACTAAACTCTTCCCACCGCCTTATTCATCAAGAAAACTCCTCCTGTCTATCACAAAGGTCAGCCCTCTATTGACATGGCCCATCCACCTCCAATCCCTACCAATCAGAAAAAAAGAATGTGCCCTGTACCAGCCCTTGTTTTTCAAGACAATGAAGATTTCAGCCCTGCAAAACAACTGTTTCCGTTTGCCTTCCTGCCAGTGGCATAGTTCTGCTTTCCACGGAAAACACTAACATGGTATGAATTTCAGAGTGTGCATCTCTTCATGGAAAAAATAAAGTGGATTTTAAATCATGCATGTCGAATTGCATTAACATGTTAGAGGGGCAGTTAATATATTAGTAGGACAATTAGTATAAGGTAAATTAATTATGTATTTCTAATGCAGTTCGCACACATGAAAACATCCAATTTGTCAAAATGTGCACCTCTGCATTTTAAAATGACAGCACACTGTTCTAAAACGTTTTACTAAATGCTTTGAAAAATTGCCTGCTGCCTGTTACCGAAAACTGCTTTGAACCTATTGTGCACCTATTGTGCACCTATTTTGAAAGGTCTGCAATTAGATATTGCATACTGCCCAATTATTCTTACACACCTCAGGAACTCCGGACAAATACAATTATGGATACGTTTTTTTTTTTTTAACTTTGTTTATTTTAAATCAAGGCAGAATGATAAGTACAGAATTATATACAGTGGTTATATTGGCATGTTGAACCGCAGTCCTTTATCCCCCCTGCGTCTTCTCCCTCCTCCCTCCCCCTGGTCCATCCGTCCCATAAGCCCTGTAGGCGGGCTCCTCCCTCCCGGGCAGTCTGGATTGAGCCTCAGCGACTATGTGTCTTCCTCCGGGCTCTCCTGGTTTTTTAAGATCCAGTGGGCCCTGGTGGGTTTGTAGGTTAGGGCGGGGAAGCGCTGGTCGAATTCCAGCACTGGGGCCCAGATGTTCTGGAAGCGATGTAGAGTTCCCGCTTGTGCTGCCGTCACCTTCTCCGCTATCAGAATGTCCCAAAGTTTGGTCCACCATTGGGCTATGTGGGGGCCTTCCGGGGTTTTCCAGGTTCGGGCCACCACCGTTTTCCCTGCTAGTAGGCAGTGAGTTAGTAGTTTCGCTCTGGGTCCGGAGCGCGGGTAGGTCCCGGGGATTGGAGCACCCAGCAAGATCGGTTCTGGTTCCAAGGGAATCGCTGTTCCGGTAATTTGTGAGATGGACCCTAGGCAAGCTTTCCAGAATGGTTGGATCTTCGGGCAGTCCCACCACATGTGGAAGAAAGAGCATGGGTGGCCGCATCCTCTCCAGCAAGAGTGGTCCACCTGGGGGTTCATATGGTGAAGTCGGAGGGGCGAATAGTACCACCGCAGCGTGATCTTATACACACATTCCCTATTGGTGATGCAGGTGGACGAGGTATGTGTTCTAGTCCATATGTCAACCCAGGTTTGATCCTCTATCGGGTGACCCAGGTCCGCTTCCCATTGGGCCATGCATCGGGTTCTTGTGGTCAGGAAGTCGCTTAGAAAGCGTCTGTACAGGGTGGATACACTGCCGCGGGTTGGAAGGTCTCCCAGGGTGAGTTCTAGGGCAGTAGGAGGGCGTGTTGCTGCTTGCAAGGTTTGGGGATGCGAGCACCAGTGGCATAGTTGGATATATGTGAATCTATCCCGTTCCTGGAGTTGGAACTTCTCCTTGCATTGGGCGAATGTGAGAGGTTTCTCCCCCATATACAGCTGGTCTATGGTCTCCAGCCCACCTTTGATCCAGTTACGAAAATTGCGAGGATTCGTACCCGGTGTGAACATTGGGTTATGAAAGACCGGGGAACGTGGGCTCAGTCCTCTTGGCACTCCCTTTCGTTTTAGCGCCCAGTCCCAAGTGCTAAGGGTGTGTTTAGTTGATAGCAGGAGCTCTCCCCAATGGGTCCTGAGGGGGGGCGGGATGTGAATCATGGATACTTTTAAAGAAATTGAAGAAATGTTAATGAATCTTCAAAATGATATGGAATCTGTGAAAAAGTACATACAAGACCTGAGATGAGTAATAGATAGTAAAGATGCAGACAATTGGGCTGATGAAGGAGATATATCATGTCTAAATACTAAAAGAAAAAGAAAACCCACAACCACTTCCCCCCTAAATAAATATTTCTACCAAAACCTTTGTTTCCATACTAATTTAACTTTTAAAAATGTTTACAGTTATATTTATGGTTGATGAAGAGAAAGTCATTAAAGGGTTACACTAACTGCACAAAAAACACCCTCAATATATATCAAAATAGCACCATTCAGGGCTACCTACCACCCATATATCTACATATGTAAATATATTTTTTAAACATGTTTTCATAACGCAGCTACCATGAAGGGTGCAATTGGTTACACTGACAGCAGGGTTAATCGCAGCAACCGTGTTAATCGCAGCAATGGCATTAATTGCAACGACTGGAGGTTGCATTCGCGGCTACTGAGTGCCAATCACTGTGTGGTGCCCGTAGTTGCAGCTTTATTTCCACTGACATTACTGTTATTGTACCCATGGCTACAATGAAGGTTAGTCGAGGCTGTTATAAAAACGTAAAGAATTGTGTTTTTTTAACCCACACTGTATCAAAAGGACCAGTCAAGCATTATTGATCCATTTATACAGTCTGTGTTTGTATTGTCTACTTTTCTAACTGAGTGCTTTGCCCTAAAACGGACCACTTTGTGGAAGAGGAAAGGGTGATGGTGGTACTGGGTAGTGAAGGACATTAGGATTTGGTTAAAAAAAAAGGGCACACATTTTTTTAGGATTTTCTTTCTTTTTTTTGTTATTTACTTTAATTTGTTCACAAACAGTTGTAAAATTGCCACATATACCTACTGGTGGATGTGAACCTGGTGTTTACAAATGATTCTTACCCATCCAGGTAGGGTGGCATTTCTATTTGTATTTTATTTATATTTTATTTATTGCCTTAAACCAAAGCGCTTTACATAAGATACTTACGGTTATAACATAAATGCATAAACAATCAAAAACAGAGAACAACCACTCAAATGTTTTGAAGTATCTCCCGCCACAACCAAATTATGAATATGCAAAATATACCTTTTGGACTGTGTCAGATTGTGGGCTGACAGCAGTGGAGGTGGTTTAGAAATGTTTGTTGATAATGTGTTATTAGCTAAGTATGTACTTCCTTCTGGTGGTGTGGCAGCGGGAAGGACAAAAGATTTTGTAGGGACAGAGGTATAAGTGTTCCTAAGATACAGCAGTACAAATTGGGTCTGTGTGCCTTTCGTTTATGCTTAAATGAGCTGGCCGGTATGGTTCATCAACATCATCCCAGTGAATTCTCAGTAGGTTCTGAATTAGCTCTGAAGTCCCTAGACTTTAAGATGCTGCCAACGTTGGACCACTCTACAGTGTTTTTGTGCACAAAGTGCATATAACATCCTCTATCTCCTTCCGGCTAAGGTGTTGTTGCACCATAAAATATTACCAGCTTTCTGCTGTTGTGTTCATCCCACACTGTTTCTTGCGGGGAGGTAACTCAGTAGAGACCCAATCCACCTCCTTGTCAGTGCAGTGCTTAGACGACATGTTGAATAGGGAGGAACATGCAATCATGTTTAAAAAGACAACAGAAAAAAGACTTTACTACTTCAAATGAAAAGTGTAAAAAATAAGAAAATAATAATGTAAAAAATAAATGTCTACAAACACCAAAACATAAGGCAAAGGAAAGAGGTTTAGGAGTAAAGGAAGGCAAAAAGGGATTGGAAAAATAAAGTTTGCATGTTTAGACAATTCTTGGAAGATTGCACAGATGTGTCAGGAACTAAAATCCCAAAAGCAATGAGGAAAAGTAAAGGGGCTTCCTGAAAAAAATAGAGGGGATCCACGGCTATGACCACAAACCAATCACTGTGTACTTTTCATAGCCGTGGTTATGATGAAATTTGCACTCACAGCACTGACCAATCAGAAGGTGCACTGCGGCTACATGGGTACACATGACAAATATCTGCATGAGCAGCCTCAACCAATAACAGCACAAACTGCAAAGACATGGCTATGCCCATGCCGTATGGTGAAATCCACCTGTGCATATTTTTTTTTTAAACTTTTATTTTTGGCGGCAAAGGTTACGTGGTACATACATCAAGGCAACAAGTACAAGTAAAAAACATTCGGTGGGTCAATGCATGAGCAGTTGTACAAAATCACAATAATGTCAGACAATGATCATACAAGACACATATGATTACGAGTTTATGTTATAGCAGTGGACACTGACGGGGTGGGGGACGATCCAAAGCCGGGTGTGTCTTCACTGCGCCTGTTAAGGTACGAATTGAATTCCACCCAGATATTCTTGGGTCGAGAGGTGGCGGGGAGCATGGATATAAATTCCTCCTCACAGTTCCGAGCCCAAGTAAGCATATGGAGCCATTTCTGGTGGACCGGGGGGATGGGACTTTTCCAGTTTTGAAGTATGCATTTTTTGGCAATCATGCACCCAATATTAAGAAACTTGGCCAAACGTCTGGTGTCATCTGTTTTCCAGGCTCCAAAGAGGACGGCTAAAGGATCAGGGTCAATCATTGTGTCAGTGATGGCCGTGAGCGTTTCTAGGATGCTTTCCCAGAACCTCAGCAATTTATCACAAGACCAGAACATGTGTAAGTGGTCAGCTGCCGTCGCTCCGCAGCGGGGTCAGGGGTGCTCCGTATCACAGGCGAACCTCGAGGTCCTGTGTGGAGTGTAATAGAGTCTATTTAAGAGTTTGTACTGCATGGCGCGAAAACGGAAATTGAGGGAGACTTTCCGAGTGTGTAGGCACATATCTCCCCAAATCCTATCTGATATTTCTAGATCTAGTTCGCCAGCCCATTCATCACGTGCCTTGAGAGTGGGGGTAGGGGTAGCCTCCTGTAGGATCTTGTAAAGTGATGAGACTACTCCATGGGCACCTCCAGAATTGGCGATGTATGCAACGACTAGGTTGTCAGGGGGCTCATCGGGGAATGTGGGCCATTTGGTGCGAAACGCAGCTCGCAGTCTGTAGTATTGGAGGGTCTCCAGGGCGGAGCCGGTGTGCCCCGGTTTCCAGGTTTGGGGGCCGATGAACCTGCCCTCGGGGTAGAAGTCCGTCAGTGCTTGGTATCCCAGCATCCCCCAGTGTCGGGCCAGTGCCGCATTATGAGTGGGTTCCAAGCCGGTAAAGGCCCATACAGGAAGCCACTTGTAGTATGGAGAGGCTTCCGGTGTCTGAAATAGCATGCGGGCCCAGGCTTGAAGGGTCGTGCTGATTGGGTCAATGGGAGAGTCTGGTGTGTAGTGCCGATGTAGTATGAGGGACATCAGATTGACACCAGCAGCTGCCATTCGTTCCAGTTTGATATGGGGATGCACAGGGGTGCCAGGGTACCAGTGGGTGGCATGGTGGGCCTGGGCCGCGAACCAATAAAGTGATAGATCTGGAGCCGTGAATCCTCCTTGTTTATATGGGAGTGCCATGTCCGTCCACTTTTTGCATACTGCGCCAGAGTGCCAGAGAAACTGTGCACATAGTGTGTGTAATCTAGTAAAGTATCGCCTCCCGGGCCATACGGGTACGTTGCTAAACGTATATAACAGTTTGGGGAGTAGGATCATTTTTATGAGGGAGAGCCGTCCAGCAATGTATAGGGGGAGGGCACGCCACCGTAGGAGTTTAGTCTCGGCTATTTGTGATATGGCGGAATAGTTGTCAGCGATGAGGGTGGATTTGTCTAGCGATATTTGTACACCCAGATATCTTACACCATTCGGTGGGGGTATTCAGTGGTGGGTTGTCGGGTGGACTTAGTGAGTGGGAAGATCTCTGATTTGGAGTAGTTAATAGTGAAACCGGAGTGGGTGCCAATGCGGGTGATGTCCCTTAGTATGGGGTCAAGGTGTGTTGCGGGGTCTCTGATGTATAGTAAAACATCATCCGCATATAAAGATATAATTTCAGGACTGTCTTTCAGTCGTATTCCCTTGCGGGCGTGATGAGCACGGACAAAGTCTGCCATCGGTTCTATTGCCAGTGCGAACAAAATAGGAGAGAAGGGGCATCCCTGTCGAGTGCCCCTGAAGAGTGTGAAAAGGTCAGAAGTCAGTGTGTTGGTCCTAACCCGTGCCACAGGAGAAGTGTACAGTAATTTGATTAACCTAATCATGTTTGGGCCAATGCCCATGGTCTCCAGCACTAGACATGTGCATTTCCAGGAGACCATATCAAAGGCCTTCTGGGCATCAAGCGTAACCGCCACAGCCTGTACATTCTGATCAATGCGGGACATCACGTTAAACAGTCTCCTGATATTGTGGGAGGTAGACCTACCGGGTACAAAGCCGGCCTGGTCTTCATGGACTAAATACGTCATAATGGGCAGGAATCGGTTGGCTATAATTTTTGTGAAAATCTTTGTGTCGAGGTTCATAAGGGAGAGGGGTCTATAGGACCCACATTCATTGTCAGGTTTGCCAGGCTTGACCAGCACTGTAATGGCCGCTTCGCGCATGGAGAGGGGGAGGATAGAGGCACAAAGCGATTCGTCCCAGACCTCAAGCAGCCTGGGGGCGATTATGGCGACGTGCTCTTGATAGAAATCGGCGGTTAGGCCGTCAGGCCCCGGAGCCTTGCCTTTGGGCAGATCCGAAATGGCTGTTACAATTTCATCTAGTGTGATTGGGGAGTCCAATTTGTCACGAGTAGTAGAGGAGATCTCTGTAGTGGGGATCTGGTCGAGGAGTTCACGCATAAGTTGTTCTGTATGTTCAGCGGGTTGAGAGTAGAGGGACCTGTAGAACTTAGCGAACGTATCTAGGATTTGTTGGTCGGCCCATTGTGCGTTGCCATGTTTATCATTAATAGAGGTGATCTGCATCCGGCCAGATTCCCATTTTAATAGGGTCGCTAATGTCTCCCAGGCCTGTCTCCCTCTCCATATTTCCTGGCTGCCTGCGGGCGGGTAAAGTATTGTGTCTCACTGACGGCGAGCTTGTTGTATGCCTGGAGTTCATCGGCAACCTGAGCAAGTATGGCAGGGTCAGCCCTAGTGGCACATTGTAGTTCCAATTGCTTCAGTTTGGTTTCAGATCGACCCAGTGCGGTTCTGATCGACTTCAACACCCCAGCCTCCCGGGAGATGGACATACCCCTAATATATACTTTGAAGGCGTCCCACCTGACTGCAGCCGAGGTGTCCGAAAGAGAGTTGTGTTAAAAAAAAGACAGAATGTCAGCAAGTATTTCAGCCCTGAATACAACATCCCTAAGGGCCTCGGATTTGAAACGCCAGGTGGTGAACGTCGGGACAGGTATCCCCAGCCTCGCCAAGAGTGTAATTGGGGCATGATCAGACAGTGTGCGAGATAAAATCTGGGCTTCCGCCACCCCACCCATAACTCCTTTTGATACAAGAAATAGGTCTATTCTAGAGGAGCTATCGTGTACTGACGAGTAGTAGGTGTAGTCTCTCTGTTGGGGGTGTAGCTGTCTCCAAGCGTCACAGATGTCAAGTGACATAATGTGGGCTTGCAGTCTGCGTGCAGCACCGGACAAGGAGCGAGGAGCAATTCCACTTCTGTCCAGGACCGTGTCGAGGATAAGATTGAAGTCCCCACCCCACAGGATCGGTATGCCCACAAATCCCAGCAGTATGGTGGTGATATTGTCGAAAAATTCGGGGGAATCCACATTAGGGAAGTAGGTATTAACAAGTAGATATTCTTTGTTAGCCAGAGTGCAGTGCAGTATTACATGACGACCTTCGGGGTCGGTGTAGTTTTTGTGCAGTGTAAACTTAATGGATTTGTGGACCATCGTTAGGACACCCCTGGATTGAGTGGAATAGGAGGTGAAGAATCTCGCCGGTCCCCATGCAGGGGCCATAGTTCTCGGTATGAGGCCATTGGAGTGCGTCTCCTGTAGGAGCAGTAACTTGCAGTTGTGTCTGTTAGCATACGCTATGATTTTACGGGCCTTGGTGTGGTTGCTTAGCCCACGGACATTCCAGGACATTATGACGGTAGACATTGCAGTGGTAAATCTCCTAATACACTGCGCACATTTTCAGTGGACATCCCAGACCCGGCAGTGGTGTGTGCCCCAATGTTTGAAGTCGAACATACATTCATGGGCCTTTAATGCTCGCACCATGCAACCTCGTGTGCCTTTTTTAGATAACTCCCCATTCCCACCCCCCTCCCTCACCACTACCCCAAACATAGTAGTGTAAGCACCAACCCACCCTCCCTGTGCACCGCCAGGTCGACCCAAACCCGAGCCAGCTGGTGCAGGAGCCCAACAGGGGCGAACCCATAACAACAGTATAACAAACAGTGCAATAGCAATGGGGTGCGCTATTGCCGTTCACTAGCACGCTTGGAGCCCAGTGGGATTCTTGAGAAAACAAGCAGTGTTTGCGGTACAAAAATGCATGTCGCTGCAGCTATGCTGGGCCCGTGTGTGGAACAGAGGAACATTACAATAAACAACATTAGGAAGTCAACATGGAAAAGATGAGAGGTTCAGTATTATGGTAATCTGAGTGCGTTTTCAAGAGATTAGGTACAGTGAGTACAGCCAGGGCTACATAAGAAATGTAAATAGAACAACCAGATACTTGTATAGCCATAGAGACGCCCGGCCATAGGGCGATCAGAGGGAGCACGCCTCAGATGGAGTTCAGTCATTCTGCATCATATCCTCAGCGGGTGGATGAGGGGGAATGTGTGCCTCTATGAATTTCACTGCCTCCGAAGGCACCGTAAAGAAATAAAGTTTGTTGTTGAATGTGAATTTCAACCGTGCAGGGAATAGTATGGCATAAGGAATGTTCCTTTCCCTGAGCAGTTTCTTGACTCCAAGGAATTGGCGACGTTCCTGTTGGACTCCAGTCGAGAAGTCAGGGAAAATTCGGATCACCTGCGAGTCCATTCTGAGCTCACCCTTCTCACGCGCGAGGCGGAGGATTTGATCGCGGTCTTTAAAACTCAGGATCTTTACAATGATGGGTCTTGGAAAGTCCCCAGGCCTGGGACGTGGGGCCAGTGCCCTGTGGGCCCTCTCGATCGTGAAGAAAGGGGACAAGACCGGGTTGCCCAATAGATCCTTCAAAAGGTTCTCGACAGCCAGTTCGAGTCGGCCCTTCAGCGCGGTTTCCGGGACCCCAATAATGCGTATATTATTCCTCCTCGATCTGGATTCGAGGTCATCACACTTAGCCTTCACTGGCTTCATGTCCATGACAATAGTGGCCACTGTACTCTGCAGTGTGGCCACAGTGTCTTCGCCGGCACCAATTCTGTTTTCAGCCTCAGTGAGCCGTGTCCCCTGTTGATCCAACTTGGCCCTAAGAGATGCCACATTCGCATTGATGTCGTCAAGCTTTTCATGAAATGCAGCAAAGTTTCTGGCCATAGTTTCCATCATGACCGTCAGGTCCGCCTGAGGCCCCTCCGCAGGGAGTGGTGTGTCGTTCTGATCGCACGACGAATGGGCCGATTCAGATCTCGAGGTGGCTTTTGCAAATTTATCCATAGCCCCAGTCTTGCTGGTATTCCTGGATCGATTGGACATGATGTGATTTCTGATCTGGGGCTAAATGGAGGCCCACTCTCTCCTAAATGGTGTCGCAGTAACTCACAGAGTCATCCGGAGCTATCAGGGGAGGCCGGGTCAGGGGGAATGCCACAATAGGTCCTAGGAGAGCGGGCTGGTGTCGAAAGGCCCCAGGGGTGTATAACACGGGTGAGGGCGCGAGGGCCGCAAGCGGAGCAGAGGGATCACAGGGACACCCGTGCGCGGCAGCCACCCCGGCTCCTCACCTCAAGCCAGCGATCAATCCAGATGACAGGGTCCCCAGCGATTCCACCCGTCACCCGCGGGTGTCACACGCGTCCGGCGGCACAGCAGTGCACTCCAGAGTTCCCCGGCTGCAGGCCCAGCGGGGGGAGATGTTCTCCGCGGGAGGGGGGGGACCAGGCAGCGGTGCCACGAGAGCGCAGGGCGGTAGCCGGCCACGGGAGATCCCAGGTGGTGAAGTTCGACGCAGGATCCACCCACGCGCAGCAGTACGGCGAAGGCGGCCCCCGCACTCCAGATCAGCCCCAGCCTCCAGGCGACAGTAGGCCAGCGCCCAAGCGAGGGAGGCGGGTAGTAGGATCACGTGAGCCGCAGGGCCGCCGGCAGCGGCGAGCCCGGCCCAGTAGGCCCAATACGGGGGGCAGCGCCGACGGACTAATCCAGGCTAAAAAGGACCGGTTTGGGCCGAAACTTCGCTGGTAGGTAGCTCCAAGTGTCTGGAAGGCAGGAGCCGGGTTTGAAGATGGGGCAAGATGTTAAACCGCAGATGGAATCAGATATAAGGCGGCAGCGCACAGAGCTGAAAAGCTAGGCAGCAATTTTGTCGGCTGCTCAACAGCGCCCCCCCACCTGTGCATATTTGACCAATCAGGAGATGTTGTTCATTGATACAGTTATGCACATTTGTGCCTTTCACGCCAACCAATTGGATTGTGCTCACTCTATAGCCACATCAATGAAAAGGCTCAATCAGGCAGGGTGGTTCGGTGAAGCAGCTACACACAAGCCGTATGACGAAATCCGTATCTGAATGTGCACTGCGGCTGTGCAAGTACACATGGCATATTTCCGCGTCACAATCCTCAACCAATTATTTGTCGAGTCTCATAGATAATGATAACCAGCAGGTTACAATTGATCAATCAGAGGGTACACTGATGCATGTGGGTACACATCATATTTAACTGTGTCAGCACATACTTCCAAATACAGCGTGCGCTGTGGAGACGCATTTATGCCCACGCCATATGACGAGATCCACATGTGTGAAATTGATCCATGAAATTCCATAGCCTTGGCTTTTCATTACACCCAAAGTAAATCACTTAATATTTATCATTGCTTTCAGTCCTTGCTAGTGAACAGGATTCCTCAGTAACTGCAAGAACTTCTGGCTCCTCATACTTTATTTCTCCTTCCTTTTTACCCACTTTGAACTTAATCCTCTTTTCCTGTGTCTTGTTATTTGTTCTATTTGAATATTTATTGTTTTAGTTTTGTTTTTAAAAATTTTATATTTTTTGTGCCATCGTCCTTTTTATCTTGTCACTTTTGTTTTTTTATATTTTCTTTCCCTGTCAAAATGTTCACATCATGTCTGACCCAACTGGCAGCAGTAAGAACGAGGTTGTCTTGGTTCTGAATCCATCCCCATCACGGAAGAGGGCCACAGGAATTCAGACTACATCAGACGGTTGGAGGTACTTCATTGAAAAGGCACACTGTTGTAGAAAAGAAGCTGAGGAGGTGAAATGCACCTTGCGCCAGAAGATTCTATGATGTGGTCCTTCAAATGTACTGTCACAGAGCTTGGGGGCATCTGTGCTTACCAATCATCTAGTACGGGTCCACTGGGATGATGTTGATGAAGGATACAGGAAGGCCCATCAGCAACACAAGATCTGGATGCATGGATCTCATTCATTACCTGGCGAGTAACTGCACCTCCTCCATCAGCACCTCCATCCACCATTGCAAAACATCCACCTGCTGCCATTCTACCAGCACCCAATATATCAGTCATGAACTTTGCACTATATGCCATAAATGGGTTGCCACGGGAGGTGCCACAGTAGAGGATTGGCAAATGAGCATCTCTGAAGATCAGATTAATTGCCATCCTTTAGAAAGAAAATAGCAAAAAAAGCAAATACCAAAAATACACTCCTTTTTGTTTTAATTTTATTTGTTAGATGCTTTATCCTAATGTTTTTTTCCTTCCCTGTTCCCTCCCTCCCCTCTCCATCCCCCAAAACTGCCCTTTTAAGGGCCACCCTCTTACTTATAAAAATAGATTAAATGAAACACAGCCTGCAAAATTACATTACGTCTTTTGTAATATATTTTATGCAGTTTGAGTTCCTAAAATGTATTTTTCAAAATGTGTCTTCATAGTCACAGATATAGTATTCACTGACTTAATCATAGCCATAGCTAAGTGTGCATTATAAAGCTAGCCACGACTGGGTGTGCTGCGCTGTGATTGGCACTCCCGCAGATGTGGATACATCTTCCAGTCATTGCTGCGAATATATGAATGGTGCCGGTGCTACCATCCTCCCCATTCCCATTGAGTCTTATGGGACTCGAATGGGAATGAAGAGTTACTTTTTCTGTCGCTGTAATGCCCTGGTAATTCGCCAAAGGCAGGTGCCGGAAAAAAACACAACTCCGGCGGCAGCCATGCCGTTTTTATCAGAACAGCTACCGCCTGGGTCGTCATGAGCCCCAATATGATCAAATAGAGAACATACTTTATGAAACATAATTGGTTATAGTTGTATACATACGTTCAATTTGTTTGAACCTCAAAAGTTGTACAATGTATGCACTTTCATACATCATATGAGTGTAGTACACTGTTGTTTTCGTCCCATACAATAATCATGGAGTCATTTGGGAAAAATCCAAGATGGTTTGAAAAGTCTGAATACAACAATCCATGGTACACATTTACAGTTTCTCAGAGCTCATTCTGAAGGACCACCATTCCCAAAGCAAGGGTAAATAAAATCAACAGCAATAAAATGGGTGGGTAGGCGTCAGGAGGGTGGGGCAGTCTAGGTAGGGATAGAGAGAGTGTTGGTAAGCAGTAGGGATGAGGGAAGACATGTAAAAGTGCAATGGTGCTAGAGAAGGTGTCGGTAGGATCACTGTATGGGGATAGTCAGGGTTAGGTAACGTGAGTAAGGATAAATAGGAGGGAGTATGGTGGGTAGTTGGGGTAGAGAGAGTGGGGGTAGGTTCAGTGGATGTAGAGAAGGTAAGATGTTTAACAACATGTCTGAACCAATTGGCAGCAGTGAGGATGATGTGATCTGGGTTCTGAATCCGTCCCCACCACAGAAGAGGGCCACAGGAATGAAGACTACATCAGACATTTGGAGATACTTCTGTGTAAAGGCACGCTGTTGCTCTGGTGTGGATATGGTATATCGATAAGGGAAGACACAGTAGGGGAACAATGAGAGTAGAACAAGTGTCAGCAGGATGAGCGAGTGAGTGTACTCAGGGTTAGATAAACTGGGTGAGAATTAATAGGGGGGAGTATGGTGGGTTCTTGCAGTAGAGTGGTTGGGGTAGGTTAAGTAAATGCAGAGAAGGCGGGATACAATATATGTGCACAGGTAGGGACACTACTCATGGCCACAGTAATATGTCCACAGTGATTATGTCACAATTTGCACTACTACGACATGGCCCTTCAACTGTTCCATCACAGAGCTTGGGCACATCTGTCCTTGTCAATCATCTACTATGTGTCCACTGGAATAATGTTAATGATACATACAAGAAGGCCCATGAGCACAACAAGGTGAGGATGGATGGGCCTTATTCATTATGTTGGTGAGTATCTGCACCTCCTCCATCACCACGTCAATCCACCATCACGACACCTACAACCAACATTGAAGCCAAAACCTCTTCTAGTGGTCCTCAAATCCACCTGTTGCCATTCTACCAGCACCCAATATTTCTAGAAAGAAAATCATATTCACTCTATGCCACGATTGCATTGTCCCAGCCATGGCCACAGTAATATGTGCGCAGTGATTGTCATAATTTGCGCTTAAAAAAAAAGAAAATTTGAATAGTTAGACAACATACTTTATGAAAAACAATTATTTACAGGTATATACATATATTAATTCTCCAAAGCTATGTGTAAACTATTTTTTTTGTAATATTCTCTTTTTTTAATTGTAAAGTAACCTGCCTAGAAAAAGGAAGATAGTTGAATATGAATGAAAAGTTGCAAAATGCATCAGTGAACTGGGAGCATCACCATTTGTACCTTTTTTTTTACAAGTAAGGATAAAGCAATTGCAAAACATTTCTAAAATGCTGGTAAGTAGAACTTGGTGTGAGCAGGTGTTCTATGTTGAAACTACATGTAATCTGGTAGGTGTGCTTATTAAAAAGTGCAGCTTCATATATAGGGCAGCATGCTACATTTTCGGGACAGCTATTTTGAATAGCTTCTGAGTAAAACACTGATAATTCGTAAGTGTATGAACAAGGATGGCTACATGTAATAACATCTCAGTAAAACACTGGCAATATGTTAATACCCCAAACCTATATGTAAATGTTTTTTTTTTAAATGTTCTCATTTTTTAATTGAAAATTATTATGCATATAAAGAGGGAAATAGTTGAATATGAATGTTGTTCTTTTAAACATGTGTTTTTGGCTGCATTTTATTCAAAGTAAAATAAAATGCATAGGTGAATTAGGAGCCTCACCATGTCTACCTTTTTAGAAGTAATGGTGAAGGAAGAGTAAAACATTTCTACAATACTGGTAAGTGGAACTTGGTGTGAGTTGTACTATATCAGTGATTACATGGCCTGCGGTAGCGGGCATGTAGTTATGGTTAAGTTGCTAACCCCATAGGAAGAGCACTTTTTGGGCGGCTTGTAACTTCGCTCCCCATGGACGAATTGTGGGGGTGAGTTGAGCAGGGGCATGGCAGGTGTGTGACTTTTGGGGATGGATTGTATCTTGTGTGGGAAGGTACATGGCAAGTTCCGTGGGAAAATGGCAGTTGCACATGCCAGTTGGCACCTGGATGTTGCTTGCACTCCAGCAGGATCTGGCTCGATATGTGCAATTTGAGGTTTCTGTCATTTCTCGTGTTGGGGTGCTGTTTGCAATGTTTTGCATAATGCTCATGGTGTTGTTCTTTGTGTGACCACCCACTTAGCAAACTCTTTTACTGATTTGTTGTGCGTGCGTTCAGCTTTGGAAAGCACGATGTGGTTTTGCACCACACTTGCGCCACTCCCTTGCTGCGCACCAGGTTGCTTTTGTGCCACTCAGTCACAGCATCGTTGGGCAGACCCACGGCACAGCGTGTGCCTGCCCTGCGGAGTGTCATGGGCGGTTTCGCTGCTACATTTGAACTGTTCGTGTGTTTGGGTGTTTGCACCAGCTTTTTTTGTGAATCATCTTGACGCTCAATGTGATTATGCAGCACACGCTCTGGGACGTTGCTTTATGCCATGCCTGTGCTTTATTTTATAATTAGGGCCCTCAATGATTTAGTCAGTGTACCTATGACAACAGCTTTATAAACCAAGGAAGATGCCATGTACAATATTAGCACATGTTGCAACGCCTAAAATAAGTGCATGTGGTTTGACATCATTTATCTCCTCGGGAATATCACCCGTATTTCCATCTCTTGAAAAAGTGGTTTAGTATATTCCATCCAAATTAAAGGTCTTGCTTTGATTTGAAAAAGACAGCACAGTGAAATAAAATGTCGCACAGACCTGTGACATACACCTCTCTGAGAGAAGCTCATTTCTGAAAAACCTCCAGTGAAAATGGCAGAATACTGACGCAGATATCAAATACAATATCTTAAAAATGGCAGCATCCGGCACTGAAATGCTGATGTTCCAAATGAATGTCAGTCTTTAAAAGATTCAATAAAACTCTGTGCATTGCAAACTTTTTTTGTTTGAGTAGCTGCCTTTGAGAAGGGACACTTTGCAATGTGTGCCACAGAGAAGAAAATGTACGTTGCCAGCAAATTATAACTTTTTGACCCCATGCAAATGGACATCTTAGTTTCCACGGAACAAATTACCACCAGGCAAAGAAAGAATATTTCACAAGTGCAGTGGTTTGGCATATGAAGTAAAGCAGGATTTTAATTGGAAGAAGGTCAAATTTGAGAATTTCTGAGGTCATAGGGTGAGGCATGCGTTGGCTAACAAGCTAGTAACTAAGCTCACTGGAACAATAATTCAAAATCTGAAACATCCCTAGAATTTGAAAACCAAAACGTTGCTTTTAGCCTGATAAAAAAAAGTGATCAGAAAGAAAGGTACTCTTTTCATTGCAATGAAATGAAAGAATATTTAGTGCTCAAAGGTAGGTTCAAAATTCAGAGATTGCATTTTTCACACCACTGGCTGTTTCATACAGCATTTTTTCGGGTGTGATTAAGACACACTTACCAGGGTCTTATGTCTGGAAATGATTGCAATATAAACATGCATTACATTCAAACTTATGTTGCATGCTTTATGCAAAAATGGGCCTGGTTCTCAAACATCAGTGCCAGAACACAAACAAATATAACAAAAACAGGCTAAACATATGTACACATTAAATCTTTCGTATTTGGGGTGTTATGTGGAAATGCTTAATATCAGACAGGGCAATAAAAGGAGCATATACATTTTTTTATATTGACTGCAAAATCTCCAGAATAGTACAAACCGTCGCAAGTGGGCTCAGTGTACACTTGTGAATGAATGACATGTTGCGGGAAACAGGAACCATACATGTTTGCATTGATATTGCCTCCCAGGTAACACAATATTTATAGATTGTTCTGTGTAATACCCAGGGCTACATGTAGTCAAGCGGTAGGTGTGATTTCAGTTTGTAAGGCAAAACGGTAATACTTCAAATTCGGTATGTCCATTAACACTCGACCTTTTAATATTTTTCTAATTCAAGGTCACATTTCAATGTCCAGGTCCCCCATGATCCAGCTTGAAAATGCTTGTAGAAACTGCACAAACAACAACGTGGGTTGCTTGTGATTGTGTTGTCTCTGTGTTGTTTCTCTGTATGCTGCAGAGTATATAATGTATGCACTTCCGAAGCATAATATACATGTTTAGCCATCTGTCAATAATCATATCAACTTCGTGAAAACAGTAGCAACACTTGCCCCACCTACAACGCAGGGAAAGCTTGAAGGACATAAAAATGCCACCACGCCAGTACTCACGACTTCGCACCACATGCACTATTACCTTTCACACCACTTCTCTCAATTTTAAGCAGTGATGTTTACCACATTACATCTATACTGACACTTTGCTGTCCCAAATGGAGTGGAATGACCTCCACCTATTACATATCCAAACAAAAAGCCATTACATCTGGTCACTTACTAGCTCAAACCGGAGGCCGCGAGGAGATTCTAGAATGGATGGCAGCGGAGTAGCAGCTTAACTCAACTGCTCTGGACCTCTCCCTGAAGACATTTATAGAGAAATTGTAAATGAGTTCTAAGAAAAAGATAGGTGAAGCTGATAACCCTGCTTCAAAGAAATCCAAGCAGGTGCCCGGGATGGAAGAAACCCCAAGCCTTGGTGATGTTTACAAGACCATTCTTCTGGTGGCGCAAGATGTTACTGAGATTAAGCTGACTATGGCTGAGCTCAATTTGAAAACTGGACAACTAGATGGCAGGGTCACAGAGCTGGAGAAATCTTCCACATCTATGAGCTCTGAGATAGCTGGCAGCTTCCAAGCCTACAAGAGTCTGAAGTCTGACTTGAAAAAGGAAAGAGACCAACGTCTAGATTTGGAGCTGAGGATAAGAGCAAGAAACATCAGATTGGTCGGTTTGGAAGACTCTGGAGAGGATGAGGACCTGCCTGCCCTGGTTTTTCAGGTTTTTAGAGACTGTTTTCATTGTGATACCATCAAGATTGAAGACATTGACAATATCTTCAGGATTGGTAAACATCTGGGGGGCAAAGCTAGGCATATTTCGGTTTCTTTTATGAACCTAAGATCGAAAGAAAGCATGATGAGAGCTGCAAGATTGATTGGAAATGCCTCCTACAAAGGTAAATCCGTTTTTGTTTATCCTGATTACCCTAAGGAAGTCTTACTCATGAGGAGATCGTTTAAGGGAGCCAAAGACTTGGCTAAACAGCTCTCTCTGAAGTCTTTTCTCAGCAGAAATTGTGTCCTGACTATTGTGTTTCCTGATGGGGAGAAATCTACATCTGATCCTGCTCAGGCACTAGAATGGTTGGATACATTTAAAAGGGGTCTTCCTAGGCCCACGGTAGCCAGTGCATGATTCGGTTGCCTTCCACCCCCCACCATGACTTAACTTTATTTTTCATTTTTATTTACTTTTTATTAGCACATATGGGTTCACAAGATGGTGCCGGCTGGATATGACAGTTTACGTTTTTGAAAAAGGCTTGGATTACTGGCAAACCTGAGTATTCTGCGTGACTTAATTGGATTCCACCGCCACGATCCGCGCTTCGTACGATGCTTAAGGAGTCTATGGCCTTATTTGAGGAAGGCACCTAGCGGCGTGCGTACGTGGTGTGCCGTCAGCTGACTTGTCAGCGTTCAGTTGCCGGAGGGGGACGGCATCGCTCGCTTAGTGATGCGACGTCCGTGCGGAGCTGATCATCTGAACGATATCTGGTGACGGACGGAATGCTGGATTACGGAGTGAGTGGGATTCACCGAGTGACCCTCCCCTGCTATCACTGCCTTTGAGGGATGTCGTCTTCCTGCAGGCAGAGGGTGAAGTTGAAGTGCCCGTTACCGAGGCGGGTGACATGGTGGGACTGATCTGATGTGTATGACTATCCTGTCTAATGGGGTGATGCACATACCTTGATCGATCATGGTTCCAGCCGTGGTTCCCTCGGTATCCTACCTCCTGAATGCAGATACATTGATTATCCATCTGAGGTTCATATTAAGACTTTTGGCTATGTGCTTGTGTTACCATTACGCCAGGACTATTAGGCAGATTCATACTTGGTGGTGCATTGTCTCATTCTAACAATTGAGTTAGTTTGTGTGTAATGGCAGATCTGTGAGATCTGCTTCCTCCACACATTAGAACGCACCGATATTTTAGTCTGTGTGCATATGACATTACATGTTTTAATAATTTTTATGCAGAAAGACATGTTACCTTGGCCATTTTGCACACAGTATTGGCCTCTTTCGATTTGGTTCTACGCATATATGTGAGAGTGTATTCTGTTATGAAGACATGTTGGCGCAACTTTCTCTTCATTACAGGTCATTTCTTGATGGTTTTCTTGATCACTCTGGTTAAATGGTTGACTAGTTCCCAGGCATGACACCATACATCTTATTTTGCAGTTCAAAGTTCAGTTTTGGAAGGTGTTATTATGGTAGTTGCTGGTGGGTGGGTTGATTGATTATGGCTTCTGGTTTATGTCTGGCGCTATAATTCTCTTACACATTTAGGTGTTGTCATTGGTGGTGGGGGTCGGGGGTGCACTAATGTTACTTGTAGGGATTTTACTTATGCACTGTTTTATTTATATAAGTAGGGTAAGGTTGCTCTGGTTATTGGATATTTGGAGGGGTCCTGGGATAGGTTCTGAATGTGGATTCATTTGTTTTTTAAGCTGAACAGACTTCACAGTCTTATCTGTTCTTTTAGTTTGTTGTTTTGTGTTTTTGGCTCAGTTTCACGTTTGTATTCTTTCTCTGTTTTGTTTTCATTTTCTTTTTACTTTCTTTTTGCTTTGGATGCTCCTGACTTTCAAGTTATAATGACTTCTTGCACAAGTGGGACCTCAAATGACCTGTGTTTTGTCTCTTGGAATGTGAACGGGGTCAATAATATGTTAAAGAAGAAGAAGGTTTTCCAAATGTTACAAGATATGCATGCTGACATATGTTTTTTACAGGAGACTCACGTTTTGGAGGATGAGATCCCTAAATTGGAAAAGGAGTGGGTGGGAACAGCTTATGGATCCTCCTTCTCGTCAAGGTCGAGGGGAGTGGCCATTTTGTTGCGTAAGAAACTGCCTGTTAAAGTTTTGAAGAAATGTGCGGATAAGGATGGCAGGATGATTGCATTGCTGGTAGAGATTCAAGGGGAGTTGTTGACCCTCTGCAACGTATATGCTCCCTCAATTGACGATGGCTCCTTCTTTAGAATGGTAGCACAGACCCTGTTAGATTTGAATAATCCTAATATTCTGCTTGGGGGTGACTTCAATACGGTAGTTGATCCTGATCAGGATAGAAGTCAAGTCAGGCGTGTGTTGCGTTGTGATTATCACCATCAAGCACTTCACTCACTCTTAGAGGAACATGATTTGAAAGATACGTGGCGTTTGGAGAACCCGGATAAACGGCAATACAGCTTCTTTTCCAGTGCGCATGGTGTGTTCTCCAGATTGGATATAATTTTTTCTGGTGGGAATGTTTCAGAAAGTGTCGTCTTACGTGGTATTGGTAATATTTTACTGAGTGATCATGCCCCCGTTGAGATGCATTTGAGACTTAAATTTCAGTGTAAAAGAAGTTTCTCATGGAAGATGAACACATCCATCCTGTTAGATGATGACATTTTAGAACAAATTGTTTCGGAAGCGAATTACTTTGTTTTGGAGAATCGCTCGGAAGAGATCAGTGTTGAGAACACGTGGGAAGCCTTTAAATGCTGTATGCGTGGTGTCTGTTTAGGACTGTCGTGTGGTAAACGAAAAAAGGAGGAGCGTATGAGGTGTGATTTAGATCAGCGTATTAGTGGGATCTCGAGGGATCTGATGCTTGATCCGACTAATTCTGTTTCCTTGGTAACTTTGAAGAAACTTAAAAAAGAAATGGAGGACTTTTTGACAATGAGGGCTGAACGAGGCTTGTTCTATTCTAAATGTACATATTTTGAGAAGGGGGAGCGTTGTGACAGATGGTTGGCATACAGGTTAAAGAGAAGGATTTCGGAATCTGCAATTACGTCTATTATTGACGAGGATGGTAGAATTACGTTTGATCCAAATAAAATTAACTTGACATTTCGAGACTACTACGAGAATCTATATAGCAATGAGGCGGGTATTACCGGTGAGGGTGAGAACTTCTTTGGTAATTTGCCGATGCCGAAGGTTTTCGATAACGATCGTGATCTACTTGGTGTTGAGATTACGGTGGAAGAAATCAAAGGGGCGATTTCGGTGCTGAATACAGGTAAATCCCCGGGTCCTGATGGCCTCCCTTGTGAGTTTTATAAGATTCTTCCGAATTCAGCCTTGGAACTCTTGAGAGACGTGTTTGTTTCTAGCAAACAGACTGGGACGCTGCCTAAAAGTACTAATCATGCGTCTGTCTCAGTATTTTTGAAAAAGGGTAAAGATCGTAATCTCCCGGCCAGTTACCGTCCGATTAGCCTAATCAATACTGATAATAAGATACTTGCTAAGGTCCTAGCTATACGCCTGGTGCATTTACTGCCTACTTTGATTGGAGAGGAACAATCTGGTTTCATGAGAAATAGGCGTACATCTAGTAACATCAGGAGGTTATTGCTTACTATGGAAATGGCGGATAGGACGAACTGTGATGCCGCGGTCCTGTCGCTTGATGCAGAAAAAGCGTTCGACAGAGTGAGTTGGGATTATTTATATTCTGTACTGAGGAAGATGAATTTGGGTGAGGAGTTAATCTCTTGGGTTGCTCTTCTATATTCAAGACCAACTGCGGCAGTTAGGACTAATGGAGTAATTTCAGAACCTTTCAGTTTGGAGCGCGGCACGCGTCAGGGTTGCCCGTTCTCGCCTATGTTGTTCATTCTGGCAATTGAACCTTTAGCTGTTCGCATCAAACATGACCCAGATCTGCGTGGAGTGAGTTGTTGGGGGGTGACTCAGAAGGCTTGGCTTTATGTGGACGACCTTTTATTGGTATTGGAGAATTTGCAAGTGTCCATACCCAGTTTGATGAGGCTTTTGTCGAAATTTCATGATTGTTCAGGCAATAAAGTTAACCGTTTGAAATCTGAAGTGTTGCCTCTGACGAATAGATGCGATAAGACCCTGGTTACGGGGCAGGGATTTACGTGGTGTGAGGTTTGCATGCGTTATTTAGGGGTATGTTTGACGTATCCTCTTTCCAAGATGGTAGATGAAAACATGAGTGTGGTTATTCGAGAATGTAAATCGGAATTAGAAAGGTGGTCTTTGCTTAATCTTTCTTTATGGGGTAAAGTTAATGCCCTGAAGATGAATACAACTCCTAAGATCAACTTCATATCTAATATGCTTCCTCTGAGTATTAAGAGCAGTTACTGGAATGATTTGGACCGCCTAGTTCAGGAATTTTTCTGGGACAAAAAGCCACCAAGACTTAGTCTGTGGAAGTTGCAGCTTCCAGTTCATTTAGGTGGACTGCGAGTACCGAATTTTCGGGCCTATCATTTGGCCTTTTCCGCTCATTCTTTTGTTCCATTTTTAACTAGTGAATTGGACAACTGGGCGGTAGCAGAATCGAGTGCCTATGGGCCGCTGGGACCGACAGCCTTGTTGACCACTAATACCAAGATTCAGGGTGGTGATTTGTTAGCAACGTCATTTTTGCGCAAGTCATGGACTGCAGTTTTATCATGGCTTGGTCGAGATGCATTTAAGTGTAAGAGTGCCTCTATTTGGTTGAATCCTAAATTTAGGGACAATTTGAGGACAGTTTTTTGGCCTGAATGGTTTCTGATGGATATTAAACAGGTTTCTGATTTGGGGAATGAGGATCGATGGTTGACTGCAGCGGAGCTGAGAGAGAGATGGAACTTTGAAGGTTTATCGGACTCTGCATACAGACGGCTTAAGAGAGCGGTTGGCGAGGTTGATTGGTCCGACTCTTTGGATGTGTGCGCGCTGCTGACAGATTCGAGTGGGAAGTGTGGCGGTCTGGCCAGTCGGCTTTACAAACTAATGGTGTCAAATTTTCGGAGTAATGACAATTTGCGGAGAGTATAGAGTGAGAAAATCGGATCAGAGATTGATTTGGATGTCTGGCAGAATATGTGTCGTAATGTATCTTTGTGCTCCCTGAATCTGGGTGAACGGTCTCGACAGATCAAGATCCTGAACAGGGTATACTGGTGCCCTGAAACATTGCATAAAAGAGGTATGTCTGACAATTCTAACTGTTGGGGGTGCGTTCATGCAGTCGGGTCATTGGAACACATGTGGTGGGAATGTGTGAGAGTCAGATTTTTGGAGTGAAGTTTGTAATGTGTGTGACAGGATTGCAGGAGGTGGGCTGGCCCTTGATTTTAGGACGGTAATCCTTGGTGATGTTTCCGGGTTGGACGATGTCAGCTCTGCACACAAAAAGTTGATTTTTCGTGCATTCATTGTGGCCAAGAGACTGATTCTCCGTGGGTGGAAGGGGCGGGTCTCACCTTCCTATGAGGAGTGGATACAGGAAATGCATAGCCTGTCACGGACAGAGAAAATGATTTACAAATTGAAAGGTAAATGTTCTACATATGAGAAGATCTGGAATGTGTTTAATGATTTCTTTTAGGTTAGTTCTTGTATTGTCTTGAGTGTTTATATTTTTAATTATTTTTTATGTACTTTCTGTATTTGGTTTTGGATAATATTGCTGTTGCTGATATGTTGTATATATTATATATAATGTAAATAAATAATTTAAAAAAAATTAAAAAAAAAAAAAGCTTTCTCCACAGATAGTTAAGGAAAATAAGCCGCAATTTTCTTAGGATCAGATACTGCATGAAGTATGGAAGGTGGGGATTTGAGCCCTGTCTTCCTGGTTCCACAGTTTCCAATTCAGAAGGCAGGGGAGAGTTAATCTTCTCATATTCCATCTTCAGTATTAGAAACAAAAGAATGCTTTCTGAAAAGTTGCTATGCAAGTGCTAAACTACTATACTGTTCAATAAATATGGTTTTCAAAGGACCAATTTATCTACAAGGGAGAAGCCTATTAATCACCTGCATCCTGAGGCAAATAAATCTGAGAAACAAAAAAAAAAGAAAAAAAAAAAATCAAACCGGAGGCCGCAGCCAAACAGCTGTACTCAGAGCTAGTACTCATCAACACCCCTACCATGCACAACACGCATAAGGAGCTGCTACACAAATCCAACACCTGGTCCACATGCCACACAATGACATAGATGAGGCTATGATGTTGTAAATAGAGGAGGGAGAAAGACAGGGCGAGTTGCAACTGGACGAGGTAGACCACTGGAAATGTGACTGTGCAGAGGATGGAAGTAGGGGAGGGTGTTCTGTCTGAATATAACTCTATTCCCTGTCAAATAAATACGGAAAGTAATGTGAATTTGTATGCAAATCAAACAGACGTGAAACATGATTTATATTTCTTTTGTTTTGTATTGCCATGTATGCTTTCAAATATCACGGTTTCGTATTGCATGTTTTTTTGGGGAGGTTTTTAGTGATACAGCAGAAGGCAACTCCTGCGTCTTCGGCAGTGTGCTTCAACACTCCCTTGTTTATTGGGCAGGACAACCCTTAATTAGCTGCTTCTTTGGCTGCCTGGCAGTGGCGCTGACCAGCGCATGTTTCATTGTGGCCCGTGTGTCATGCCTGGTTGTGCAGGCATTGTCTACAGTTTTCATGGCATGGTTTCGAGCAGAGGTTGAAGCCTTTTAACTACTGCATGCTACAATTCTGAATGTGTTAGCTACCCGTGTATTGGATTTTTTGTGAACACCATACTGCAGCCAGGTGCCAAACAATTTTGGGCAAAGGCCAGTTTCTCCAGCGAGGGCATTCGGTCACCGTCAAATCCACCCTCTATGGAGGAGAAACAACAAACCCATGAAAGCACTGAATCCCCCACAGTTTTTCACCTCTTCCCACGTGTATTGTATCAGCTAGAATGCAAGAACATGGGCACAAGGGATAGCTAGCTTATGGAGGGAGTAGAACCTGAAGGAAGAAAACATAATGGTCTCATCACGAGTTGGGCTGTATCTCGGCTGTAATAATGCCCGACTCTAATAGCCTTAGCACCCACCAGTCCAGCGGTATTACCTCTGGATCACGGGTTGGGCGTTAACGGTAAATCCCAATTCGCCATTGGGTCCATTGGATCCAATGGGGCATTTTCGGCACTAATACTGCGGGATAAAACAGCCGGCTGTAATACCGCCGAAAACCGGGATTTTCACCTCCAGAAAAAAGCTGGATGTAAAACAGCCCATTTAGCGCCCAACTCGTGATAGGGCCAGCCCTTAAATTCATAAAGAGAGGTGTTTGTCAGTCAACCCACCGTGCCATAATGTTACCTTGAAGGAACTGTGTAGCCACCCAATGCGCTACCTGCTTTTGACCTTGATGATCTCTCATATTACTTCTTTCAAGTACATGCATATACTTTAATCTCAACTATAGTTAGATGGACTTTCGGGGGCGTGGCTTGGGTCCATGGACTAAAGACGTGTCTTTCCCATGCTCCTGCCTTGATCCAGCCACTGATCATTACGAATATGACCAGACCTACTCTACAACATATATAATCATATGCCCAATGGAAGCAACCGATCCTGCACCCCCGAATATAACTTTGTTTGAAAACCGGAGCCGGCCTCCCGAGAACGCGACCTCCGAAACTCGGCCCCACAGAGACCAAAGATGGCAGCTGCGACTCAACTCTGAGCCTGGGGAGGAGGAGGGGCCGCACGGAGAGTGAAGCAGCACCCTGTGATCCGGAGCACAAGGCCCCGGCGGTGTTCATGTCCCGGCCCCGGAACTCCAGCACCGGCACCTCCCTGCCCCCTTGGGACCCTGTGGAGCACAATCCACCCAGAACTCGCTGCCGGCACATAGCATGCAATGGGCGGAGGGGCTGGAGGTCTGGGCCAACGAGAGCTCTCTGCACGGGCTGAGTACACCGAGCGGGAGGGGGGCGCATCGGCACCCCCGGAAGATCCAAGCACACTGTCGGGGTTGGACTCTATGCACACTCGGAGCACTCCGACAGCAACCCCGGCTGCCTCCTCTCCTCACACGTACTGGACCTGCACTCCAGTCAGCCTAGCGAAGTGGTCCTCTGCACCTGGGACCGCAGACAATCCACACTATGCCTGGTCCCATAGGCATCATCACAACTACTGCTCTGCTTGCCTGATACCTGGCCCAGGCATTTTCATAGCCGCTGATCACCCACTACTCTGAAGCCACCGGAACTATCACTGGCTCTGCGCTGCAGCCCGCACTTGCTAGTAGACGCCATACCTGCAGATAGAATCACTGCACCACAGAAGTCTGCACACACAGCACACGCTCGGCACGACTTGCATGGGGCAGTCTGTGAACTTCATGAGCAGCAACAGGACCTGGCATGCTCCTCTGAACACGAACAGCTTCTGAATGCTAACAGAGACCGAGGAACTCTGCAGCACTGTGGGGCACCATCTGGGACCTGGCGGCCTGGAACCCTTGCCGCCGGCCCCCGCATAGTACTCACCTCAACGGCACAACTGATTCGCAGAGCCTTATTCCTAGGTTGCATGCACCTGGGAAACGGCGGTCTCCAGGCCATTTGGACCCCCGCTGAAGGCTACTCCCCTCCCCTTGGGGCACACATCAAAGAGGGGAGTGAAACCTCAACCCCGAGCCGGCAGGGCGGCCCCCGACACACAACTACTCCTACCACGCAGGTCCCTGAATACTCAGACCGCCGACGTCCAGCAACGCCCTCAAAGAAGTCCCCAGCTCAGCTCCATCAGACACCGCACCCACATACAACTGCACGGGGCCCCCCGGGCAGTGGGACCGATTGCAGAAATGCTGCAATGAGTTCTTTCTATAAGGGAAGAAAGCACTACGCCCTATTGCGGAAAGCCAGCCATAAATCGCCTCCCGCCCGCCGGTTGCCTCCTGCCCCAGCCTTCAAGAGTACCCAGTGTCAACCTTCTAGCGCACACAAGTGCTCTCTCCGGAGCAACCGACTGTGACCTACAATCAGAGACTGGACCCCCAACTGGACCCCAAGTGCCACGGAAATTGCCCCACCCTGCAGACGAGCCGGTGCATCACAAGTGACCATGCCGAATACCAAAGGCAAAACTAAGAATACCATCATGAAGTCCTTCATGGCAAGCAAGCCCAAAGATCTGGACCAACAGGCTAAGGAGCCCAGCCCGGGACCTACAACATCTGTAGAGAAAGATAAGGAAAACCAGATCTTGGAGGCCACCAGTGGGCTACTCTCCCTCATAGACACTAAGATCGAGGAGGTGAAAGCAGACGTGATGCTGTTGCGACAAGACCTACGCAACCTCACGGACCGCGTTTCCACCATGGAGGCAGTGCAGAAGGAGTAAGCTGAGTCCCACAAAGACATACTAGGGAGAGTCCAAGAACTCCAGAAACGCAACAAATTCCTGGAAGAAAGGGATGAGGATGCCGAAGGGCACTCCAGACAGAATAATGTGTGCCTACTCGGAATTCCTGAGGGAATGGAAGGCTCCAACCCCACCAACTTCACAGAAACTCTCCTACAGCAAGAAATAGGCACTGCCCACCTTTCGCAAGGCTTTGTGGTCGAGGGAGCACACTGGTCCCTACAGAGAAAACCACCACCCGGGTCCTACCCATGCCCCATGATAGCCAGAATTCTGAATTTCCAAGGCAGGGAAATCGTCTTGCGCTTCTCCCGAGAAGGCGGGGAAATCAAAAGAGGCAACACCAAGATCGCCATCTACCTGGATTATACGCCTTTAGTACAAAGGGCAAGGATCTCTTTCATTCCAATTAAGGCTAGACTGCTCCAGTTAAACATCAAATACATGCTAATGTATCACTCGAGGCTTAAGATAATATACAAAGGCAGAGCAATATTTTTGGAATCACCGGTGGCGGCCACTATGTGGCTAGAACACAATGATCTGGCTGACGGCGAGGAGAAGGCACTGTGACTCGCGCGCCGAGCCTACATGACAGAACCACCCAACAACAAACAGACGGCACAGAGCAAGCCATGGTTTGCACAACACAAGGCAGGAGGGAGTCGGCCCATCAAACTGACCTAAAACACCCCCCAGCAAACAGACTTGCGACAGCATGTTGCTGACGCATTACACCCGCTCAAGATGACCTGGAAGGGCCCTGACAGAGTGGGGGCACCCGAGCAAAGCAGAAAACTGCACGACTGCTGGGTGCAGTTAGTCCACTTGGAGAAGTTTGGATTGTTTTATTTGTTCCTTAAGGTCGAAGGGTCCAACAGTCCTCAATATGATTATCTTACGGAGCCGAGGGGCACACCACAATGGTTCAGGGGGCCAACCCTACAAACATGGAAGCTGACATCAAGATATTGATATGGAACGTCAGAGGGATGGGGTCCTACATGCGCAGAAACAGGATAAAGTCCTTCCTGAGAAGAAAACATGTTTCCATCGCAATGCTCCAAGAAACACACCTCACTGCGGAAGTCGACTCTCGTATCCCATACAGGTGGGGTGGACAGGGCTTTGGAGCAATGTACTCCAAATACGCCAGAGGAGTCCACACATGGATACGCAGCAATGCACCTTTCAAACTCTGGTCCAAGGAGGCAGACCCGGAGAGCGGGTACCTCATAATCCGAGGATGTATCGAACAGAAGGAGGTGTGCCTAGTCAACACATACCTCCCCAATTGTGGAACTGCAGCGTACCTCACCAAACTTCAATTGAAGTTATCCCCCTACAGAGACTGCTTCTTCATATGGGGAGACGACTTCAACTGTGTTCGCGACCCCGCTCTTGATAGATCCGCTCCTCTGATGCAACCAAGCAACCAACTTTCCTCCTCCCTACGGAAAACCATACAAGAACTGGACCTATCGGAGGTGTGGAGGGACTTGCATCCTGAAGGTAGGGAATCTTCGTACTACTCGCCTCCGCACAAGATATATATCAACATAGACTACCTACTGATAGACAGAGCACACCTCCCTCAAATAGACTATGCCGCCTACCTTGGCAGAACCGTATCTGACCATTCCCCGCTCCTTATGGTATGGAAGCCAAAGGGCCCCAGGCCACCCATACCGATGTGGCGGATGCCAATGGACGCTCTAACAGACGGGGCATTTAAAGTGGAGCTCCGCAACAAAATAGTGGAATACACGGACAATAACATAGGAAGTGTGAACAGATGGAGTACCATTGTTAGGCAGAATCCTAGGCAGTGCCCTTAGGGACCACTGCACAGAGTTAATACTACAAGTGGTAAAACAAGTTTACCTTTGGTACAAGCCTGTACTACACAGAGAGAGTGGTAGCAGTGACTGAGCAGCCAGACGTATCTCAAGACCAAATGAGCAGTAGTAGAGATTACACAAAGGACTACAATTAATGTGACTCAAGGAAACACTGACTCAAGGTTTCTGGTTAAAAAATATAAGTACATTTATTTTTAAACCATCTGTTCACAAAACACTTCACTTCTAGAAAAAAAAAACACACTTCAAATACACCACACACAACCAATGCCCCTTGTGCAAAACAATTCAAGGTAAGTACCTTAGGATTTGACAGACCAGTGTTATGAAACAAAAGACGTTACCGGGAATACATATGCGATGGCTTTTTGACAGTAATGACAGTTCAGTCTTACTAAAGATACGCGTACCCGCAGGAAAAAATGTAACCGTAGTCAAACACACTTAGCACATTAATTAACACAAGAGAGCTGGGGATAAAAATCATAGGCAATACTTTTGTCAAGGCAGAGAGAATCAGAGGGCCCCTTCTAACATGAAAATAAAAGTCAATAGGCCTGTGCCAGTGTCAAGTGGAACATGGTCCCTGTTGCCGAGAATCACACAGTTAGAACAATTCAAGATTCAAGGTTGCCAGGAGTACTTAGATATTGTCAGAAGAGGAGGCAAAAGTTATAAGAGGGAAGGAAGAAAAGGACAAGCCTTTGGTGAGGAAGAAGGGTTCACCCCAATTCCTCGAAGTCGGACACGGTACCTTATTTGTTGCAGAACGCTGGTGCCACGGCAGTTGTTCCTGGTAGTTTACTGCAGACTCATGGTTCCTGGAGCTTCCGTCGTGGAGACAAGAAGGAGCATGTCTGGAGTGATCTGCGCTACCCAGGGATGAGGCCAGCAGCAGCGACGGTGAATAAAAGGTGTGCTCCTTTAAAACAGGAGAGGCTCTTCAGATGGCTATCCGGACCACAACATCAGTGTGCAGCGATTTCGACCACAAAGAGGATCCTCTGGCTGTGGAAGATGAGCTGGTTGACCCCACCAGGCTCAAGGGAAGAAGCCTCCGGACTGGATCTTCTCTGGTCATTGAAGGGTAGATAGCCCAGGACTGCAGCACGGCTTCACCGGGACTCGGGTTGCAGCAGCCGTCTTCTTCTCTGCTACTCTTCGGTTCCTTGCAGTTCCAGTGGCAACCCTGACTTCCAGCTCAAGACTCCTGCCTTTTATGCAAAAATCCCCCATTCACACAGCCTGGCTGTCAATCACTCAGCAGGGGGGTTGTCCGGGCCGGACAACCACCTCAGCCAATCATCACAAAGTGCCACTTGGGTCTCCAAGGAGACCCTGTGCAGGGGGTGGCTACACCCCTCCCTCACATTCAGCCCACCTAGACACCCAGGCGCCAAAGGAGGGCTTCTTCGGAGAAGCCCACCAAAAGATGGTGAACAAAGAAGGCAAACCTGGTTTTCCGTGCAACGTAAGACACAAGAAGGACTTTAACCAAAAGAAATGGTGACTAAACCCGACCGGAGCCAAAATAAAAGGTATTTGGGCAAGCGGGTTTAAGTTCGAGGCTACCACAATAGCCTGGAACAGTGCCACGTTTATATAGTATAATCGTGGTAGAAAAGTTAGGGTAGATACCACTGCCACCAGCCAAGTCTAAATGTTAAAAGAGTAAAACAATGCTCAGAGAGGCACAGACAAAAAGGGGTAGGAATTAACCCTTTCCAATACTCCATGTAAGATGGAGTGTACTGGGTCTGTAGTATTAAAGTGACTATGTAAAGTTAATGGCAACTGTACATGGGACAGTAGTCAGCCCCAGAATAATTGAGTCAGTGGAAAGTCTAAAAGACAACCCTGTGTCACTGCGCTGAAGGTGCTGTGTAACACACACAAAAAGTGGGGCTCATGGAGTGGTGTGCTCCAGATCCCAAGATCACACAAACAGTATAAATACACATGGCAAAACACATGCAAGAGTGGGAAAAAAGGCTCACACTCTTACCAGGTGGAAAAAATCAACCCCAGAAATCCAGTAAAGCTGCTGAGGGACTCACTAGATGAGGGAAATTAGCCATAAATGAGAATTCTCCCTAACACTCAACCCCCTCTCCCCCTCAGACCAAGGGACAGGAGGATTTAATCCACTCCTGGATGGATCTCATACCTTTAGTCGGTTATAAACATCCTAGAGAGACCATCAGCATTTTGTTGGTGACTTCCTGCTCTGTGCTCAGTGGTGAAATCAAACCCCTGTAGGCAGATTGAGCATCTTAGTAGTTTAGGGTTTTCCCCTTTCATTTGCATCAGCCATCTCAAGGGTTGGTGGTCAGCCTGAATAACAAAAGTAGATCCATACAAGTATGGTCTAAACTTCTTCAGTGACCACACAATAGCAAAACATTCACGTTCTATTGTTACCCACCTTGTCTCAGGATCCTTTAACTTCCTGCTGATGAAACAAATGGGATGTTCCCTACCTTTCTCATCCAGTTGACTAAGGACTGCACCTATACCTGCATTAGAAGCCTCAGTTTGTACAATGAAGGGTTGGTGGTAGTCAGGAGCTCTTAGGACTGGAGCTTGACAAAGGGCTTTCCTCAGGCCTTCAAAGGCTTGAGTGCACTCCTCATTCCATCTAAACTTTTTAGGGAATTTTGGAGAGGAGATCACATTCAAGGGAGAAGCTATGGTCCCATAGTTCTCTATGAAGTTCCTGTAATACCCAGTGAGACCTAAGAAGGCTCTCACTTGGGTTTGAGTAGTAGGGGTGGCCCAATTCTGTACAGCTTGTACTTTGCTAGGCAATGGCCTTATCTCACCCCCTCCCACCTCATGTCCAAGGTAGACCACTTTACTCTGACCAATTTGACATTTGCTTGCCTTTATGGTCAGATGGGCCTGTTCAAGAGCCTGCAAAACATATCCTAGGTGATCAATATGTTCTTTCCATGTAGGACTGAACACTGCAATGTCATCCAAGTATGCCATGCAGAAGTCATCCATCCCATTCAGAACTTGATTGACCATCCTCTGGAATGCAGCAGGTGCATTCTTTAGTCCAAAATGCATTACCTTAACTTGGTAGAGGCCTGCTGGGGTGGAGAATGCAGTTTTCTCCTTGGCATTGTCTGTCAGGGCTATTTGCCAATAGCCTGACGTTAGGTCAAATGTGCTGAGGTACTTGGATGCACCAAGTTTATCCACCAGCACATCTGTCCTAGGTAAAGAATGGGCATCAGATTTTGTGACTGCATTTAGAGCACTGTAGTCCACACAGAATCTCATCTCTTTGGATCCTGCCTTTGGTACTAGCACAACTGGGCTAGACCATGGACTAGTCAAGGGTTCTATAACCCCAAGATCAAGCATCTTGTTGACCTCATTCCTTATCTCGGTTCTTACATTGTCTGACATTCTGTACCCCCTGCTTTTCACAGGCAAACGGTCACCAGTGAGGATATCATGCTGGCCGCAACGGGTCAAGCCTGGTGAAAGCGAGAACAGGGAGGCAGACTGATTTAACAGTAGCTTGCACTCATCCTGCTGGTCAGACGTGAGACTGGAAGAGAGATTAACTCCTTCCACTTGCTCATCTAAAGGTAAGCCTCTGAGGAGGTCAGGCAGAGGTTCACTCTCCTCCTCTTCTTGATCTGAAGCTAGAAGCAAAGCTCCCACGTCAGGTCGAGAGACATAAGCCTTTAAACGGTTGCTGTGAAAGACTCTGGGAGTCTCCTTACGATTGCCTAAGTCCACCAAATAGTTCACCTCTCCATGTTTACCCACAAGGTTGAAGGGTCCTATCCATTTGTCCTGCAAGGCCATCTGCCTTGTAGGCACCATAACAAGAACACGCTGGTCTCCAGTAAACTCATCCATGTTAGCCTTCTGGTCATGCCAATGCTTGACCAGAGCTTGACCAGCCCTCAAGTTATCACTTGCCTCTGCCATCTTGTGTGACATTCTCCTCCGGAGACCAATGACATAGTCAGTCACTCTGACTGGCTTGGGGGAAGGAGCATTCTCCAACCCCTCCTTAATCAGGGCCAATCGACCTCTGACTGGATGGCCAAAGAGAAGTTCAAAGGGACTGTAACCTACTCCCTCCTGAGGGACTTCTCTATATGCAGGCATGGCAGTAGAAGGTCCCACTTTTTTTAAGGGGTTCTTCTAAAGCACATATAATGCTCTTCATAGTTCTGTTAAACCTCTCCACCAGTCCATGTGTTTGTGGATGGTAGGCAGTAGAGAACTTGTAAGTGACTCCAGAGGTTTTCCACATGGCTTGAATGTAGTGGGACATAACATGTGATCCCCTGTCAGATATCATTTCCTTAGGAAAACCTACCCTTGTAAAAATACCAAGTAGATCCTTAGCCACAGCCTGAGCCCTAACAGTTCTCATAAGTATTGCTTCAGAATACCTAGTAGCATGGTCTACTACAACCAGGATAAACCTGTTACCTGAAGATGTGGGAGGGTCAGGAGGACCAACAATGTCAATCCCAACCCTCTGAAAAGGATTCCCATCAGTGTGAGAGGCACCAAGGGTGCCACATTCTTGGTTCCACTATTGCCAGAGGTTTGGCAAGTGTGACAGCTCCTACAGAATTTGTCTACTTCTGAACCCATCTTAGGCCAGTAGAAGTAAAGAGAGAACCTTTCCTTGATCTTCTTAAAACTTAATTGATCAGCCAAAGGTATCTCGTGGGCTAACTGTAGGAACTGGAGTCGGTTCTCTAGAGGTACTACAAGTCTTTTGCAGTCCCCAGGGGTTGACTCAGTTGGTTCACTGTAGAAGAGGCCATCTTCCCAGTGCAACCTATACTTCCCAGGCTCTTCCCCAACAAGACGAGAAGCTGTCTGTAGGTGAAGGCCCTCAAGAGTAGGACACTCTCTTTGTCCTCTGCTGAAGTCTGCCTGTTGGGTCCACCTTCTACCGGTAAAGACTGCAGCTCAGGATGGTCAACAGGGTCAAGATCTCCAACCAGAGTAGGATCTTCTTCTAGATCTGATTCCTCAGTATCTAGTTGAACCAAACAGGGTTGAACCTCACACTCAGCCTCAGCTGGTGGAAGAGTCACAGGTGTGACTTTGGACAGTCTTGGTGATGTCCTTTTAGGCACAGGAGTGCTTGCTAGTTTCTTGCTGGTAGACTTGGGTTTCCCCTTTGTCTCCTTTTTACTTGCAATAGCGGTAAGTAAGTCATGTGGACTTGGGGTGATAGTTTTTTCTATCAAATCCCCAGGAGAGCCTCTCAAGGTTCTCTCCCTAGCAGACCTTGTGAGCTACTGCTTCCTTTTGCTGGGAGGTCTGGGGGTACTAGACACAAATCCAAGAGTTTTCAGGTCATTACCCAACAGCACTCTCCCTGGTGCACACTAGCAGGTATTCTGACAGTCATGTCATTACACTGGATGAGAGCTGGTAACTGGGGAACCATTTGCACAGGGCCTCCAGCTAACTTGGTTAGGTGTTTGGATGCCATAGCAACATCCTCCACCTTGAAAAAACATTCATCAACCCCGGTTATTCTGGCTCCAGTGTCTCTGATGGCAGGCGTCTCCTGGGCATTCACAAGAACACTATCTTTATAATACTCTTTAGTATTATCTGGGATTGAGTTATAGACATCTAAGTTCTGTTGTTCCCAAAGACCCAAGGACAATAAAGAAACACTTGCTGAGACTCTCATGGGCTCATCAGCTAATAACTGAAAGTTTCCACTGGCCATAGGTACTTCTTCCACCTGGGAGAAGTCTAAGGAGACAATGTGGACCCCTGAAGGTTTACCCTTACATCTGGGATCCCATTTCACATGGTCAGTTGACCCACAAACAAAACATTTCCCAAATGCTTTATTGAATGGGGGTTTGTTCTGACCTCCATCTGGTTTGGCACCAGATGGTACACTAGCCTGATTCGGTTTCCTTCGTGGCTTATCGTGGTTATGTTTGGGGCCCTCTTTTGGATTGGAATTATTGGAATTCTCCTTGTTATCTTTCTTTGTCTGCTTTCCCTCATCCTTCTTCTGAGTTCCCCAGAATCCTTGTGAGTAGACCTGTTGGCAACCCACAAGTCAGCAGCCTTAGCTAGCTTCTTAAGATCTATCTCCTTTGAACGAGCCCAGTGCTGTCTAAACTCAGGAGAGCAGGCATCATAAATAGATTCCAACATAACAAGATTCCTCAAACCTTCATAAGTGTTCACTTTGTAACCCTTAACCCAACCATCTAAGTGTTTCAAACATTCACACACCCAGGTAACCCAAGGGGTACCATCATGCTTTTTGAGGGTCCTAAACGTCTTAAGGTACTGGGAAGGGGTCTTCCCAAATCTAGCTATTAAAGCTAGCTTCACACACTCATAATCCTGCTTATCCTCCTCCCCCAACTCCATTACAGCATCACTTGCAACAGGGGGAAGCCTAGAGAAAAGCCAAGGAATCAACTGTTTCCCTGTGATACCATGAATCCCATGATTATCCTCAAACATCGCTAACCAATCCAAAACATCAAGTTTAGTCTCATACATACCAATCATTTTCTTTGGCATACGGGGTCTCTTAGGGCTGGAAGACCTAGTAGACATTGGGAGAGAAGCATTTTCCAAAGACAATTTCTTCCTCTCTAAGGCATCAGCCATCTCCATTTCCCTGAGCCTTAACTCTTGATGTTTCATGTCAGTTTGTGCCTCAATACGTTTCACTTCCAATTCAAGTCTCATTTTCTCAAGGGAAATAAATTCAGGAGTGAGTGTAGGACCTGTGGGGGTCCCTGTGGTCAGAGGGTGTGGTTTCTGAGCAGGTAAGGGAGTGGTAGGATCTCCTAACAAAGATTCCTCTACTTCATCTAAACCAACACTCTCAGAATCAGAAACATCATTATCTGCATTTGCTGGAGTGGTAGACACTTCTGATCCCATCTCCAGACTTTGTTTTCCCAATAACTTAGCAACCAGTTCAGATTTCTTTCCTTTTCCAGAGAGGCTCTGTTCTCTACAAATGGTTCTCAAAACCTCAGCAGTGTAGCTTAAGAGATTCTCCTGACTGTAGTTTTCCATATTTGACAGGATTTTCCAGTTATTAGACTATAGTGGTGTTTAGCATTGTGGTTAGTTGACCAAAGGTAATAGCAGCAGTCTAAGTGTAATCACTATACTTAAAAATCCCACCGCTGTACACCAGTGTTAGGCAGAATCCCATGCAGTGCCCTTAGAGACCACCTCACAGAGTTAAGACTACAATTGGTAATACAAGTTCACCTTTGGTACAAGCCTGTACTACACAGAGAGAGTGGTAGCAGTGACTGAGCAGCCAGACTTATCTCAAGAGCAAATGAGCAGTAGTAGAGATTACACAAACGACTGCAATGAATGTGATTCAAGGAAACACTGACTCAAGGTTTCTGGTTAAAAAATATAAGTACATTTATTTTTAAACCATCTGTTCACAAAACACTTCACTTCTAGAAAAATAAAACCACACTTCAAATACATCACACACAAGCAATTCCCCTTGTGCAGAACAATTCAAGATAAGTACCTTAGGATTTGACAGACCGGTGTTATGAAACAAAAGCCGTTACCGGGAATACATATGCGATCACTTTTTGACAATAATGACAGCTCGGTCTTACTAAAGATACCCGTACCGGTGGGAAGAAATGTAACCGTAGTCAAAGCGAGATGCTGGCTAAGTTCAAGAGTAAACTGAAAACGTTTCTCTTTGATCTGCCGCCTGGTTAGAACTTCTAACTGATTAAGGAGGACTCTGACCTCTGAGTCTCTGCATTGGTTTCTCTTACTTGCACTGTTTAAATCATTTCTGTAGTGGTGTTTGGCTTGTCGATTATGTGTGCACGCTATGTGGCATGATGTTACAAGAATTCTTAATAAATAAATAAATAAATAAATAAATTAATACATTAATAAATGGAAAAATGCTAGTTTCTTCATTGGCAGCCAGGGCAGAATGGGCTAAGCATGTGTTTTGTGTTGTCTGTGCCCCAGGCATACAAGTAGTCTGGCAATCTAATTTGAAAGAATTAAATATAAAGGAGGTCAAATTTGTCAAGTCCCTGAAAGATAGCATTAAAGTATTCTGGACAGCTTGATATGAAAACATTGGCCAGCAGCATTTTCTGAGGCAGCGAACAGTAGCCGAGAAAACACATAACATTCTCAAATGAAAAACAAATATATCTAAGATACTTGACTAGCATGTTGGGATGAAGCTAATAAACCGTCAAACAGCACAGTGCTAATGCAACTCTGAGGCACCATACATTTGCCCAAACTGATAGGAACCATGGAATCCATGAACTACAAGTCCCAGAATTCTGAGTTTGAACTAACATTGTTTTAGTACCACGAAGCAGAACCACTATATTGGATGGATTGAATTTTAATCTATTTCTGTTCATCCAATGCCAACCTCCATCAAGCATGTCTTAAAGCCATCATCTCTGGATCTGTGGTCACCAACTTGTCAGATAAACTCCATTGTCATTGACGTGCATGGAGAAAGCTAGCTCATTGGACTGAACAAGGTCTTCCAGAGGTGTTATATACATATTAAACAACAAAGGACAGAGTGAGGACCCCTGGGGTACCCCACAGTTGCATTATACTATTTGCAGTTCATATGGTGATAAAGTTACTGATTGAACTCCTTTACACAAAAATAATGTAACTATGTCTTTGCAGTCCCCGTTATTCCAAATGCAAAAGACATCCCAGAAAGATGGAATGATCAATATTGTAATAGAAACAACGGCTGCTAAGATGACAGATTCAGCACTGCAGTTTGGCCGAAGACCACCTGCGAGCCAAATAAAAGAGATGGGTTGTCTATGATGTTTTGCATTTGCCCAGTTGCAATTATATCCATTCTCCAGCATGGTATCTGGCATGGATTCACATGTTCATGATTATTCCCTGTCGTCAGGCCGGGAATCCCAGGTAAAAGAAAAAAACTGTTTTATTTTCACTTAGAAACTGTATTTCTCCTCTAAACCTATCACTGTACTCTTGGTAATACTGCTCCCAGCCAAAGACAGTCCTCTCCCTAAGCCACTCCTCTGGCAGCCATCTTCCAATTTTTACCACACGTTCAAGTGTTGGGAGTCTACTACTACAGTTTTCGTTGATTCGATGGCAAAAGTTTCTATTTTTGTTAAAAATAAGAGCCTGTGTGCTCTTCTCTCCATCTGCCAACAGAGGGGATCTGTTTGTCAGTGAAATCAGCGCCCCTCAAGGGCAAGGTTTGTCAAAGTTTCTTTGAGGTTTTCAGAAGGCCATCAGGCCTACTCCGCACCTCTGGCCATGACGGAGGAGAAGAAGGAAGGAAAATCCCTTTTCAAGCTCTGCACCAGATGCAGACTGCAGAATGTGTTTGTGGATGACAAACACCTTCAATGCCTGTACTGTCTTCATCCAGACCACAAACAGGGGAGTGCGAGATATACCTCGGCTTCTCTAAGAAAACGATGAAGGATCAACACAGTAGACTTGCGGTGTGGCTAAATGCCAAGGCCAAGGCCACTGCCCTGTGCCCCAAGTAGAGTCATGCCTCACCTAGGACCGGCTGGTCAGAGGGGCAGGCTTCTAAGTCCTTTGAGGGTGCCCCAATCGTGGGGGCCCAAGAAAAGGCCAAGAACCGTGAGTCCGGTTCCATCAGGGTCGCTGCACAAGCTGGTCTCGTGATGGGCAGGGTGTGATCAACATCACCATCCGCCTCCATCACCAGCCAGCAATCGAGCTCCACCTCAAAGAGGAAATTGTCCAACCCGGCTAAGCTGCGGGAGAAACCAGAGAAACCCAGGACAGAGGAAAATGCGGCTGACTTGCCGAAGAAGGCCGAAGAGGTGCAGGAGAAATCTTTGTTGACGATAGAGCTGGTGGTGGTTGCTCTTTCAAAGGCCCAAGGGGTTGTGCCCATGGTTTTCCTGCCCTTGAGGTGGGAGGCCTCAGCTGGGCAGCGATGAAGCCTGCTGGCATGCCAGAGAAGAGGATGCCATCTCTGAGCCTGGCCCGACACTTCAGTTTGTAAAAATGGAGGGGGGGCGATGAAGCCCCGGGCCAACCACTGGATGTACTCCAGGTCATGGAAGTTTTGTCCTTGGATGAAGAGGAACAGGAGTCCCTGTAAACGGTCCATGAGGACGTGGTGGAGGATGACAGTGGCAAAGCCGATGCCAATGACAGTGCGGGCCTAGTCTTCAGACCACGCCAGCTCAGCCAAGAGATGTATCCTCCGACATCCTTTCAACCCTACACACTTTACTGTCAGATATCCCAAAAAAGTATGCAGCAGGTCCCCAGATCACCCTCCGGATAAAAAGAGGAAGCATCACCTGATTCCCCTGTGTCAACCCCTACACCCGTGCCCTCCCCCCAGTGGACATGGGTACGGAACGGGCATGGCGACGACAGACAACGCGATGATGACATTGTGAAGGTAGGCAGATATCTGCAACCGAGAGCATCCCTTCGAGATGAGGTGGTGTTGTTTCATTCCATGGTCGCCAAAACCTCTGCACTTTTCCAGCTTATGCCCAAGCAAGCAAACCAGGAAAGAGGGCTGCCTGTACAAGAGGCGCAAGCCCAAGAGGAAGATCATCATGGCAGAGCCCCTCCTGCACGATGTGTGGGAAGCAGTACCAGCCCTCTTGATGAATCCATGGACGGTCCCAGCCAAATGGGATAGGCTGGATAAAAAGTACTTGGTGCCGGAGTCTGCTCCCAGGTGTCTGCGGTCAGAAGCATCACCGGGCTCGATGGTTTCATCGACCATGAGGAAGAGATTGTCAAACTCTTCCTTGTCATCCTCAAGAGGGGAAGAGATTGGACACCAGGGGGAAGGAAGGTACAGCAGGGAACTGTGGTACAAGCTGGGCCTGATTCTGGAGTTCCTGCCCAACGAAAAGAGGACAGAGGTGATTGCTGCATTCTAGGAAGGAGATGTGGCTTCGGACCATGGCATCACAGTGGCACTGAACATCACCGACACAGGTTTCCTGCAGATGGGGAACAGTGTCTGCCTCCGTTGTTGAGGCTGGCTCAAAGCTACACATTTCTTCCAGGAAGTCCAGACTACGGTGCTGGACGTGCCCTTCAAAGGGGATAACCTGTTTGGGAAGGCCATCAATGAGTCCCTGCAGGCCATCAGGGAAGATACAGAGATGGCTTGTGCCTTGGGCACTCTACAACAACACTGCTCTTCTTTTGTGCCTCCAGAGGAAAATCGGACGGATCGACAAAAGGATTCTCCTCGTCGTACCGCCAGCCCCCCTGGTCAACAGCCCAGGAGGCCTACAGGGGCTGTTCCAAGGCATGAGATGGAGGTGGTCAGCACCGTCATCGTGCTCAAGGTGGAACGCCTGGCCAGAAGCAGGACTGAACCAGCCAAGACGTCAGGCCCCCTCCCTTGCACTCTGGTGGGAGGCCGGCAGATGGGATCCATCAGCGAGTGGGAGAAGATCTCCACTGACAGATGGGTACTGGACACTCTTGCCTACGAACATACCCTGGAGTTTCAGCACAAGTGTCTGCGCCTCCCTCTGGTAGACCGGCAGGAGCAGCACATCCCTCATCTCTTAGAAGAGGTACAAGCCATACTGTGAAAAGTGGCGATAGAGCTGGTTCCACGACGACTCTGGGGATCCGGAGTCTACTCCAGATACTTTTTGGTCAAAAATAAAACCGGGGGCTGGCAGCCCATTCTAGATCTGCAACGTCTCAACAAGTACCTCAAGTCCCAAAAATTCAGGATGGTCACATTGGAGCACATGCTCGGTAACTGGAAGAAGGAAAATTCTTGACGTTGCTGAACCTGGAGGACGCCTATTTCCATGTCCCCATCCACAGGAAGCACAGAAAGTTCCTACGTTTTGTATTGCAGGGACGGCACTACCAGTTCAAGGCCCACCCTTTTGGCCTTAAATCGGCCCCCAGGGTATTCACGAAGTGCCTGGCGGCAGTGGCTGTCCATCTGCGTCCACGGGGGATACACCTGTACCCGTACCACAATGACTGGCTCTTCCGAGCCATTTCGCGATAGTTGGCCATTGGACACACAGAGACAACCATTTAGCTGCTGATGGATCTGGGGTTCTCCATCAATTATCGCGAGTCCTGCTTCACACCATCGCAGAACGCACTGTTCCTAGGAGCGTGGTGCAATACAGTCTCCTGCCTAGCATCGCCCTCGGAGGAGAGGGTCGCTGACATTCTGGGGAATCACTGAAGACTGCCTCTGTGCGGACCATCAAGTCACTGCTCGGCATGGTGTCATCGTGCATCTATCTGATCCGGCTATGTAGGTTATGGATGCGACCGCTTCAGGAGTTCCTGGATGCTCGCTGGGTTCAGGTGCCTGGAAGCTTCACGGAAAAGATCTAGCTTAACGAGGAGTTCCGCCAAGCTAATTGGTGGTGGGGAGTCCACCCCAATGTCGCCCAGGGCACAGGCTTCCAAAGGCCTCCGCACCAGGAGGCGGTCACCATGGATGTTTCCCTGGAGCGAGGGCAGCCCACACCGGACGCCTCCACACCAGAGAACAGTGGCGGGCAGAAGAGAAGGATATTTACATCAATATCCTGGATCTGCGGGCAGTGTTCTGTGCACTGAAGTCATTCCTTCCATCCCTGAAGGGCAAGGTGATAAGGATCTTCATGGACAACATCACCACAATGTGCAACATCAGGAAGCAAAGAGGCACTGGAACCTTAGCACTCTCCAAAGAGGTGCAGGCTCTGTGGCTCTGGGCCGTCAAACAAGAGATGTTCCTCATCTCCTTTCACTTGGCGGGAGTCAAGAACATCATCACTGACTCCATAAGCAGGGAGTTGCACTCGGGCCACAAGTGGAAACTTCGGCAGCACCAGGTGGACCGCATCTTCATCAAGCAGGGCAGGCCCCAGATCATTCTGTTTGCAACGGCGGCGAACTCCAAATGCCAGAAATGTGCCAGCAGATTCCAACAACCACAGAGCATGAGGGACATGTTCTCCTTCCTGTGGGACAGCCTGTTTCTGTACGCGTTGCCTCCGCTACCTCTCCTGCTGCAAGTCATCAATCAACTCAAACAGAGCCAAAACAGGATAATATTCATCGCCCGCGTAGCCATGGCAGATTTGGTACCCGGACCTTTTCAGCCTGTCAGTGTCGCTTCCGGTCTAGTGGTCGCGGATCTACTCACCAGAGAAGGAGGCGCAATGCAGCATCACAACCCAGGATCGATAAACCTGAGGACTTGGCTTCTGCAGCCCTAGAATTTGGAGGATACGAATTGCCATAGGACTGCATGGAGGTCTTTTCCAAAGCCAGAGCATTGTCGACACTTACGTGCTATGGTCACAAGTGGAAGCGTTTCACTATGTGGTGCAGTTTCTTTCAATCTTGTCATCTTTCGCCAAGGAGGGGCTGGCGCTTGCCTCTATCAAGGTGCATTTGGTGGCTATCCCACGTTACACCAGGTCTCCAGGAAAGTCTTCTCTTTGGTCCCAACATCTCATCAAGGAATTCCTCAAGGAACTGTTTCAATCTTTCCTGCCGGTGAAGGCCCCTGCCCCGGCATGGGAACTCAATGTGGTGCTGACGAGGCTCAGGGTGGCTCCCTTTGAGCCTATGCATCAGACCCCTCTCAAGTTCCTCTAGTGGAAGATGGCTTTCCTCATGGCCATCACCTCTGTCAGGAGGGTAGGTGAGATCCAGGCCCTATCTTGCAAACAGCAATATCTGACTTTCTAAGAGTCGAGGGTGGTTCTACTGAAGCACCCCTCGTTTATGCCAAAGATTCCGTCAGAATTCCACCTCAACAAACCTTTAGTGTTAACAGTGTTTTTTCTGAAACCTTCTTCACATGCTGAAAGGGCCTTGCACTCGCTGGACATTGCTCGTGCCCTGAAGTTCTACGTGGCACGCTCAAAGAGTTTTCGGAAGACATCTCAACTGTTCATGAACTTTGGTCCTGTGAACCATGGGAAGGCCTTGTCCAAGGCTTCTCTCACAAGGTGGCTCTCCGCTGTCATCGGTTGGCAAACTGACCGCTGCCCAGACGTCTGAGAGCCCATTCCACCAGAGCAATCACTGTGACAACTGTTTTCCTGTCTGTGTGCCCCTGCTTGGCATCTGCAGGGCTGCTACGTGGAGGTCTATGCACACCTTCACAAGATTCAACTGTGTCATCAGGGATTCCTCAGAGGAGTCCAGAGTCGACCAAGCAGTACTGCGCAACCTGTTCGCTTGAGGTGAGCCTCTTCCAGAGGTAAGGGTGATTGCTTCTGTTGAGCCTTGCCACCTCCCATGGTTCTGTAATGTTGTAGTGCTATGTATTCTTTATTCATGAGCATGTGAATCCATGCCAGACCCCATGCTGGAGAATGAACAAGTTACTTACCTGTAACTTTTGTTCTCCAGCATGGCTCTGGCATGGATTCACATCAGAACCCTCCCTCCTGCCCCTCTGCAGCTCTTCGTGGTCATGATATGATATGGCATTTGTAACGCGCCTATACACAAGTGATTCAAGGCTCGACGAGGCAGGGGGGGGACAAAGGGAGACAGACAACGATCCTACTAGGCCAGGTGTCATTCAGATCGCGCAAGTGCAAGGGTAGGGGGACTGGGAAAAGTGCAGGGGAAGGGGAGAGGGGAAGTGCAGTACATGGTTAGTAGAATACAAGATAAATAATAGGGCCAGCTTGTGGCAAGTGCAAGGAAAGTGCGGTACATGGTTAATAGAATACGAGATAAATAATAGGGCCAGCTGGTGGCAAGTGCAAAGGTAAGTGCTGGGAGAAGGGGCTGTAGGATACAGAGACAGTCCTGTAGTGCATGTAGGCAGTGCAAGGAAGACCTTGCAGTGCACTTTACATTCTTTCCAAATCTGAAGATGGCTGCCAGAGGAGGGGCTTCAGGAGAGGACTGTCATTGGCAGGGGGCAGTATGACCCAGAGTACAGTGATTGGTTTAGAAGAGAAATACAGTTTGTGAGTGAAAGTGAAACTGTTTTTTCTTTTACTAAGGATTCCCGGCCTGACGACGGGTAATATTCATGAGCATGTGAATCTATGGCAGACCTATGCTGGAGAACAATAGTTACTGGTAAGTAACTTGTTCCTTATCTTGCCTGGATTGTTTTAAAAAAAAATGTTAATAGTATTAGTAGGTTGTTAATTGAGCATAGACCTTGCTTTGGAAAACAACAGAGCACTTAGTGAAACTGGCCTGATATTTGTTGGATCATTCAGGTCCAACGTGGACTTCTTCAATAATGAAATTGCTGCTGCTGCTTTAAGATGATCAGGTACAGATCCTATGTGAAAATAGAAGATTGTGCACAATTCTTAGATAATTGAGTTTCTAGCTTTCATTGGGGTACATGCAGTAAAGGGTTAATGTGGTTAGCCAATAGGTAATCGTGGGTACATACATTTACGAAAATAGGTTTCTGATATGCATTCTAAATCAGAAAAAAAGCGGTCCAGTATCTGGGCCTGAGGAATCACTATTAAAGGCTAGTTCATCCTCATAGTCAAAAATAATGCCCATTTAAATAGTCCTTCTTAAATCTTAAATCCTATTTACAAGAAAGAAACTAAATTGTCACCTAATGATTGCAAAGGTATAACTGTACCATTTAAATAGCTTGGATGACGAAGCTCCTTAGGAACATTAAACAATTCATCAGAAATATTTGGCATTTTAAAATAAGAATAACACAAAATTGAGATTTACAAATCAGAGTGTAAATTCTTCTCCAGTGCTGATAAGCTAGTGTCACCCGGTTTTCAGAACCTTTCAGAATCGGACTAAACCAGGTTTTAGTGGACTGAGTTTTCAGTTTCTTAAATGGTCTGAAAGGCCAAAATATGCGCTAAATTATTTCCAATCGACAGTAGGCCAAAATAGTACTTGAACTTCCCAGTCAAGCGGTGCTTTGAACATGTTATTCTGACCGCCAATCATGTCAAAGGCCCTCTGGGCAATCCTTAAACATGTTCTGATGATATCTCCACCCTTCACTTGAGAGAGACTGGAAGTCATTGAGTCGACTAGAACTATGTGCTCTCTTCACACTTTCCAACTGATGTTTCCCAGAATTCATCCATCTAGAGCACAAAGTCACACTCTTTAACTCCTAGGTTCCTGAAATAATTTGGTCCTGTTGCATTTAGGATGCACCCCAAGCCATCTGTCTTTTAGAATTAAATCCCAAAACATTCCTGTTTTGGTCATGCTATTTATCCTCCTCCTCTGTTATTCTGGTATTTAGTATTAAGATGTGTATATTGAGTGACCATTCCAGAATATAGACATATAGTGTAACACATTTGATATTTGAAGCTTCTCAAGTTTTGGATCAGTATGGAGAAGGGTTTCATATATGCAGGATGTTGTCGTTCATGCTGTGGTAAGGAAGTAATAGAGATTAGAACTAGATTATAATTCTAATTATAGTAAATGGGACTTCTTTTAATCGGAATTATATTAGAATTACTATAAGGACGAAAAGTTTAGTTTTCTTTTTTAAATGTGTGTTTTTCTTGGCTGTATAAATTGTGACAGACACACAAACACATACACACACACATGCAGTGCATGAAATACAAAGACACACAGATGATTTTTAAGAATTAATTAGGGCCTCAGTACAGCAGTGTGGTTAAAATCGGCGGAAAATCTGTCACTGCCGCATTACCACACCACCGTAATTCCACCAAAATCTTCATAGAGTTCTATGAACTTCATAAATTGGGACTAACATGCGATGCCCCCACATGTGATCTAGCAGAGTTTTCGCCAGACCAACTGGCAGTAACAGTAAATCTGTTTGGTGGTTTTCCAGAAGATTCATCACTCGAATAACACCAAACCTGTAACAAGGCTCTTAAAATAGCAGAGAGTGCTTTGTTCATAACACACATGCATGTTTTTATTTTTACAGCAAGCAAAGTAACCTCACAGTGTGAGTGCCAGATATAGCTGAAGGAGTTGGAATCATAGTGACTAGCATGAGGGACAACTTACTACATTCTGTGAATATGAAAATGAATGGATGATTACTCCCTTGCCTTTTATTTTGGTAAGGAGCTGTAAGACAGGCAAATGGAATAGTTAAACCCATTTTAAAGTCTGATATTCGTAAGTGTTTGCCACAATGCAAATGTACAACATAAAGCTTAAAAACATCAAAAAGGATTTCGCTCTGGCTCCACGGGTTAGGATGCAAAATGTGGGTTCCTCTCCCAACTTCTGGGTTCTTTATCAATTTGATAAATTCACAGACAATCAAGGTATTATGATTGTTTCTTAGCTTTGTGGATTCGGGTCAACTGTTTTTTATTCTCAATCCAGTGTGAGTTCCTTTCTATGTGTATCTGGGACCCATGAGTGCCTGGCATAAGGGAATGGTAAGCAAACCATCAGAGCTTCCATTATGTAACTGGTAAACCTAATTTGTCTTTAGACTTGGTTTTTGGATTTAAGCTGTTATCCTGTCTGAGCATCCTGTCTACCTTCCCACAAACTTCCTCCTCACTCTGCTCAAGGTGTTTCAAAGTTCTCATAATAAATGGATCCATCTTGTACACTTTTAATCTCCTCTACACTCGTCCTTCACCTCCTTGATTCTTTGCCACATGCACATTACTCCACCCCTCATAGATTCAATAGGGTACATTATCAGATGCATGCCCTCCTCATGCTCTATTTCCCTCTGAGAAATTCCTCTCCTGCATTTACCTCCAACCTCCTTCTATGTCTCTGCTATATACACCTCCTTAAAATGCCCTCCACCCTATTCTATGATGTTCCCCCATCTTGTGTGTGATGTTCTATCCTCCTTCGTCTTTCCTTTTCCCTCCTGCCACCTCTTTCCACACTCCATCCGCCTACTCCCTCTGGCTTCTGTCCATCCTTTTCCAAGATCTTCATCCCAACATCTCTTGTAATGCTGTCATCTTCTTCTTCCACTCAACTTCTTTCATAACTCACTTCTCTCCTCAATTCTTCCCACCTTGTCTCGTTTTACTTCTTCCACCTCCTCTCTTTGTTTCTCCGCCAGCACCTTATCTCTCCATCTCCAATAATCTCTCTACACAATCACCAACTCTGTATGAGCATAACCATGTAAATCTGAATGCCGTTTTTAAAGTGGTGTGGCCCCTCCCGATGGGCTACCCAAACTCTAAGTAGTTGAAGCTGAATGGTATAGTTACAGATGGGCCCTTTTTCATAAGTTTACCCCCTAAGTAATGCATTCCTCCTGCTCTGTACAGTAACATGTCAGTCAATTTGATGCTCAATCACCATATTGGATGATAGCCGTTTTCCACAGAATGGCTTGCATCTTTCTCCACACTGATAACACTCTCTCCAACCTGATAGATGAACCGCTCATCTTGCTACAGCCACAAAAAGAACTCTAGTAAAATTCTTCCTTGTTCCTTCATCTCAGGGGAAATTCAATAGCATGTTACCTGCAGCTATGAAATTCTGGCAGTGATGACTACATGGAACTCTGTATCAGACTCTCCCAAGTAAAGTGCAGAAGTAAACGGCCCATACCTCAGTATTACAACACCGTCATTGAGACTAACTCTCAAAACACCCGGCTACGCATGATCGCCTCTGATGTCCATAAACTTGCTGCTCAATTCTGCATCTTAACGTCTGATACAACATCGAGAACGGTAATGGCAAGATCGAGTTATATCCCTCTCCTTCTTCCTTTAAAAAAACCAAGGAAAATCTGTAATCATCTTCCCATTCAGCACACTCATGAATACAACACAGTCTTAGCCAGCAAACGCCCATCGTTGAGAAAACCAAAGAGAGAGGCAGCGAATATGAATCAACCAATACTTTGGGGAAAAACTTTCGGTAGAAACAAGACTCTATAAACAACGGCTGAGAAACTCAAGAGATGCATTATACCAGTCGGACGCCGAGGAGATGTTGAAGGCTCTGGCAAACAAAAAATCTCGAGACTTCTGGTCTTTAATCAACAAATCAAACAAACTCCAAAACTCACAGATGATAAATCCAGTACCTGAAGGAAAATGGACCGCCCATTTTCTGAATTTGTTTGATCCAATAAATGGAATTAACAACGAACCAGAAAAACAACAGGACTCAGTCTAGGTGGATTTGACAGAGATCGACGAGATCAAATCAATCATTTTTAAACTGAAATCGTCTAGAGCCCCAGGCCCTGATGGGCTCGCGAACTGCGATCTCAAACAACATCTGGACGAATGGGCAAATCTTATTAGTTCAATCTTCGAAGTTTGTCGAGAAACCCAAACCATTCCAGACTCGTGGAAAAAAGCTCTGATCGTTCCGATCTTCAAAAAGGGAGCCAGAGACGACCCTCTGAACTATAGGCCAATAGCCTTGCTGGACGTCATTGGAAAGGTTTTTGCCACAATCCTGCTAAGCCATTTTCGTAATTGGGCTGCTACTGCTGGATGTTCAGATTTCCTGCAAACAGGATTCCAAAAAAAACGCGAGTACGAGTGCAAATATACTATGTCTGAACTTACTCAAAGACAGAGTTTTGACTGGATCCCCTCGGATGTTCCTAGCATTCGTTGATCTGTCTGCAGCATTCGATAGAGTGGATAGACACAAACTATGGTCCAAACTCAAGTCCTGGAAATGTCCTGAGGGTATGCTGGACCCGATAATCAACCTTCACTCAAACACCAGTATAAAAGTCTGCTTAAACAACCAAGGTTTAACGTCCACCAGTATACCGACTTCGCGTGGAGTAAAACAGGGATGCCCTCTGTCCCCCGCCTTGTTCATATCTTTCCTCTGAGATTTTAAAGAAACTCAATCTGCCATAAGATCTTTTCCACCCAAAATAGGCATTACTCAGGTCCCGAGACTTTTATACGCAGATGACCTGATATTGCTTGACCAGACCCAGGTCGGGTTGCAACGACAATTGGACAACCTGTCAGCCTATACCACCGAAAACAACTTGGAAATCAACAAAACAAAAACCAAGATAATGATTTTCCAAAAACCAGGGACAAAAAAGAAAGAGGCTTTCAACTGGTTCCTCAACGACACCAAAATAGAACTGGTTGAGTCTTTCAAGTATCTTGGTGTACAACTCGACAGTACGAAGTGGGCCAGGAATCTGCAAAACGACCTATGGGCAAAGTCAAAGAATCTAGCTGCTCAATTGAGAGCAGTTGATAGAAAATTCGGCAAATTCTCTCTACAACCAGCCATCACCTTTTACAAGTCCAAGATTATCCCCTCGCTGACATATGGCATGGATGCTACCCCGTCTATTCCTCCGGGTATTTGGCTTAAACTCGAAGGATTTATCTGGAGATCCGTTCTGGGCTTACCCAATTCCACCGCTGTAGCTCCGATGCGACGGGAACTTGGCCTTGTCTCCCTAAAAGTTGTGGTGGATATTTCCTCACTACAACTTTACAGGAAAGTCATTCATCCAGAGAACCTTGAAATCTATCGCATGATCGGGGAAGAGATTGAAAAGGGCAATAACCGGACCATGACCAAATGTGCTATGAATCAAAACCTGAAACTACAGGAAATTGCATGCAGCAAGGAAGATCTAAAGAATAATCCTGCTAGGATTAAATCCAAAATGCAACATACAGACTGGATCCTGACTACGGAAAAAACAGCACACAACAAACTCCTAGCCCATCTTCCAATGACCATTAACAAACTAAAAGAACCAATGACATATTGTAAGCGATATCCTAATAAATCATTGATGAGAATCTTCTTAAAAGCCCGCCTCAACGTTCTGGAGATGCAGGAAATTCTTGCAATCAGAACAGGATCTATGGTAAAAGCCTGTAGACTGTGTAAAAACCCTGAAGAAACAGAATCCATCAGGCATCTGCTAATGCGCTGTCCCGCCCTGCAACAAGCAAGGATCGCCTTTTTCAGCCCTCTGACTGTAAGTTCGTTTGCGGGTAACGAAGAAATCTGGTGGAATCGTTTAATCACTGGGGACAAGACAAGATGGCAGACGGCGTCTGCCAAACTTTTGAATTTAGCGATCGAAAAAATTAAATCGTACATTGCCATCTGACTTTCGTACATCCCTTTTGGTGGAAGCACTGTTTTGTTCTTGTCCCCTTGGTGATGTCTATCATGAACTTTTCTTTCGTGCTACCGAAATGTTTTTGAGTCCTTGTAAAAATCTTATTTTGATTATATACAATAAAAAAAATAGCATGTTACCACTGTACTTCAAACTGTAGACCACATGCATATGGATTTTATTTGTAAATTGGTGAAGATACCAAAATTACTTCATAAATTCTTTAGGCTGTGAGCACAATAACAGGCCGATTCATGGAATTAATGTGCGCCGAAAATTCCGGCGCAGAGGTGCCAAAACGTGCTATTCGCAGTAAAAGTGCGAAAATCGCAGTGCAACTGCGAAAATCGCAGGGAAACCAGCGCACATTGATTCATGGAAGTCCGTGCGCGAGAAAAACATTGGATGTGCGCTGAAAAAGTGAGCGGCGCACGCCAGCGCACAGGTCATCCAACGGCGTGCGCCACGGCCGCTGCAAAATCGCACATAGCGCGGCTCACATTACAAAAGTAGGCGTAACACGGGGCGTAACACTCGGAATGGGGAACAACGCGTGAAAATATGGGCGTCACGGGACAAGTACAGGAGGCAAGTGCGCGGAATGCCCACACGCTCGCCTACAAATCGTATTCATGGAATCGAATAGGGCAAACCAGCGCACGGTCAAAGACGCGCACAGGGCCAAACAAGTACGCCACAAGAAAGAAGGCGGTAGCGTCTCTGCCCCTGAAATAAATGTGTGCCAAAATGTGCACTAACAAGAAGCACCCATATACAGCTATGATGAATGGTCCATACAGTGGCCCTCTAGGACAAATGAGGTGCAAAGGGGTACCGACAAACACGGACACCCGCTGTGTGAAAAATAGCGTGTGCGTGTATTACGGGGTTAGCGGGAAGTTCCACACGCGATTGGCCTGGGCACGTGTATTCCAGGGTGCACGTGAAGTTTCCCACGTGAATTAGCAGGGTACGTGTATTTCGGTGTGCGCGGCAAATTCCACACGCGAATCCAGCAGCCTACGTGTATTTCGGGGGTGCCGGGGAGTCCCACACGTGAATTGGCCGTGTGGGTCCTCCCAGCTGTTCCCTCTACACCCTCCACGGCCCCTGCAGGCGGCCCACACCACAGGGGACTACCCTGCACCCCTGCACATGTCCCGCAGGCAGCCCATCCACCATGGCCATGCCCCCCAGCCAACCCACATGTCACCTTGCACTACTGCCCACCAACGCATGTCTCCCAGCACCCCCACCCCCCAGCATCCAGGGGCACCCTCCACCAGGCCCCCACTCATGTCTCCCTGCACCCCCACCCCCCAGCACTGTAGGGCACCCTCCACTAGGCCCCCAGTCCTGTCTCCCAGCACCCCCAACCCGCAGCACTGTAGGGCACCCTCCACCAGGCCCCCACTCATGTCTCCCTGCACCCCCACCCACCAGCACTGTAGGGCACCCTCCACCAGGCCCCACTCATGTCTCCCTGCACCCCCACCACCCAGCACTGTAGGGCACCCTCCACCAGGCCCCCACTTATGTCCCCCTGCACCCCCACCCCCCTGCATCCAGGGGCACCCTCCACCAGGCCCCCACTCATGTCCCCCTGCACCCCCACCCCCTGCAACCAGGGGCATCCTCCACCAGGCCCCCACTCCTGTCTCCCAGTACCCCCTTCCCCCAGCACTGTAGGGCACCCTCCACCTGGCCCCCACTCCTGTCCCCCTGCACCCCACCCCCCTGCATCCAGGGGCACCCTCCATCAGGCCCCCACTCTTGTCTCCCAGCACCCCCACCCCCCTGCATTGTAGGGCACCCTCCAACAGGCCCCCACTCCTGTCTCCCTGCACCCCCACCCCCAGCACTGTAGGGCACCCTCCACCAGGCCCCCACTCCTGTCTCCCTGCACCCCCACCCCCCAGCACTGTAGGGCACCCTCCACCAGGCCCTCACTCCTGTCTCCCTGCACCCCCAGCCCCCTGCATCCAGGGGCACCCTCCACCAGGCCCCCACTCCTGTCTCCCAGCACCCCCACCCCCCAGCACTGTAGGGCACCCTCCACCAGGCCCCCACTCCTGTCTCCCTGCACCCCCACCCCCCAGCACTGTAGGGCACCCTCCACCAGGCCCCCACTCCTGTCTCCCTGCACCCCCACTCCCCAGCACTGTAGGGAACCCTCCACCAGGCCCCCACTCCTGTCCCCCTGCACCCCCACCCCCCTGCATCCAGGGGCACCCTCCACCAGGCCCCCACTCATGTCCCCCTGCACCCCCACCCCCCAGCACTGTAGGGCACCCTCCACCAGGCCCCCACTCATGTCTCCCTGCACCCCCACCCCCCAGCATTGTAGGGCACCCTCCACCAGGCCCCAAACTCCTGTCTCCCTGCACCCCCACCCCCCCAGCACTGTAGGGCACCCTCTACCAGGCCCCCACTCCTGTCCCCCTGCACCCCCACCCCCTGCATCCAGGGGCACCCTCCACCAGGCCCCCACTCATGTCCACCTGCACCCCCACCCCCCTGCATCCAGGGGCACCCTCCACCAGGCCCCCACTCCTGTCTCCCAGAACCCCCCACCCCCCAGCACTGTAGAGCACCCTCCACCAGGCCCCCAATCCTGTCCCCCTGCACCCCCACCCCCCAGCAGTGCAGGGCACCCTCCACCAGGCCCCCACTCATGTCCCCCTGCACCTCCACCCCCCTGCATCCAGGGGCACCCTCCACCAGGCCCCCACTCATGTCCCCCTGCACCCCCACCCCTTGCATCCAGGGGCACCCTCCACCAGGCCCCCACTCATGTCCCCTGCACCCCCACCCCCCAGCACTGTAGGGCACCCTCCACCAGGCCCCCACTCATGTCTCCCAGTACCCCCTTCCCCCAGCACTGTAGGGCACTCTCCACCAGGCCCCCACTCCTGTCCCCCTGCACCCCACCCCCCTGCATCCAGGGGCACCTTCCACCAGGCCCCACTCCTGTCCCCCTGCACCCCCACCCCCCTGCATCCAGGGGCACCCTCCTTCAGGCCCCCACTCCTGTCTCCCAGCACCCCCACCCCCCAGCAATGTAGGGCACCCTCCACCAGGCCCCCACTCCTGTCTCCCTGCACCCCCACCCCCAGCACTGTAGGGCACCCTCCACCAGGCCCCCACTCCTGTCTCCCTGCACCCCCACCCCCCAGCACTGTAGGGAACCCTCCACCAGGCCCTCACTCCTGTCTCCCTGCACCCCCACCCCCCTGCATCCAGGGGCACCCTCCACCAGGCCCCCACTCCTGTCTCCCTGCACCCCCACCCCCAGCACTGTAGGGCACCCTCCACCAGGCCCCCACTCCTGTCTCCCTGCACCCCCACCCCCCAGCACTGTAGGGAACCCTCCACCAGGCCCTCACTCCTGTCTCCCTGCACCCCCACCCCCCTGCATCCAGGGGCACCCTCCACCAGGCCCCCACTCCTGTCTCCCAGCACCCCCACCCCCAGCACTGTAGGGCACCCTCCACCAGGCCCCCACTCCTGTCTCCCTGCACCCCCACCCCCCAGCACTGTAGGGAACCGTCCACCAGGCCCCCACTCCTGTCCCCCTGCACCCCCACCCCCTGCATCCAGGGGCACCCTCCACCAGGCCCCCACTCTTGTCCCCCTGCACCCCCACCCCCCAGCACTGTAGGGCACCCTCCACCAGGCCCCCACTCATGTCTCCCTGCACCCCCACCCCCCAGCATTGTAGGGCACCCTCCACCAGGACCAAAACTCCTGTCCCCCTGCACCCCCCTGCATCCAGGGGCACCCTCCACCAGGCCCCCACTCATGTCCACCTGCACCCCCACTCCCCTGCATCCAGGGGCACCCTCCACCAGGCCCCCACTCCTGTCTCCCAGCAGCCCCCACCCCCCAGCACTGTAGAGCACCCTCCACCAGGCCCCCAATCCTGTCCCCCTGCACCCCCACCCCCCAGCAGTGCAGGGCACCCTCCACCAGGCCCCCACTCATGTCCCCCTGCACCTATACCCCCCTGCATCCAGGGGCACCCTCCACCAGGCCCCCACTCATGTCCCCCTGTACCCCCACCCCCTGCATCCAGGGGCACCCTCCACCAGGCTCCCACTCATGTCCCCCTGCACCCCCACCCCCCAGCACTGTAGGGCACCCTCCACCAGGCCCCACTCATGTCTCCCTGCACCCCCACCCCCCAGCACTGTAGGGCACCCTCCACCAGGCCCCCACTCCTGTCTCCCTGCACCCCCACCCCCCAGCACTGTAGGGCACCCTCCACCAGGCCCCCATTCATGTCCCCCTGCACCCCCACCCCCCCCTGCATCCAGGGGCACCCTCCACCAGCCCCCCATCCTGTCTCCCAGCACCCCCACCCCCCAGCACTGTAGGGGACCCTCCACCAGGCCCCCACTCCTGTCCCCCTGCACCCCCACCCCCCAGCAGTGCAGGGCACCCTCCACCAGGCCCCCACTCATGTGCCCCTGCACCCCCCCCTGCATCCAGGGACACCCTCCACCAGGCCCCCACTCATGTCCCCCTGCACCCCAACCCCCCTGCATCCAGGGGCACCCTCCACCAGGCCCCCACTCATGTCCTCCTGCACCCCCACCCCCCAGCACTGTAGGGCACCCTCCACCAGGCCCCCACTCATGTCTCCCTGCACCCCCACCCCCCAGAACTGTAGGGCACCCTCCACCAGACCCCCACTCCTGTCTCCCTGCACCCCCACCCCCCAGCACTGTAGGGCACCCTCCACCAGGCCCCCACTCCTGTCTCCCTGCACCCCCACCCCCCAGCACTGTAGGGCACCCTCCACCAGGCTCCCACTCATGTCCCCCTGCACCCCCACCCCCCTGCATCCAGGGGCACTATCCACCAGGCCCCCACTCCTGTCTCCCAGCACCCCGACCCCCCAGCACTGTAGGGCACCCTCCACCAGGCCCCCACTCCTGTCTCCCTGCACCCCCACCCCCAGCACTGTAGGGCACCGTCCACCAGGCCCCCACTCATGTCCCTCTGCACCCCCACCCCCCAGCACTGTAGGGCACCCTCCACCAGGCCCCCACTCATGTCCCCCTGCGCCCCCACCCCCCTGCATCCAGGGGCACCCTCCACCAGGCCCCCACTCATGTCCCCCTGCACCCCCACCTCCCAGCATTGTAGTGCACCCTCCACCAGGCCCCCACTCCTGTCTCCCTGCACCCCCACCCCCCTGCATCCAGGGGCACCCTCCACCAGGCCCCCACTCCTGTCTCCCAGCACCCCCAACCCCCAGCCGTGCGATTTGTCTGGGTACGTGTATTCCAGGGGTGCACGGGTAGTCTCACACACGATTCTATCAGGGCACGTGTATTATTGATCCGCGTGAACTTCCACATGTGATACCAGCAGGGTACGTGTATTACGGGGTTCGCGGGAAGTTCCACACGTGATTGCCCTGGGTACGTGTATTTCGGGGTGCGCGGGAAGTTTCACACGCAAATTTGCAGGGTACGTGTATTTCGGTGTGCGCGTGAAGTTCCACACGTGACTGGGCCTGTGAGAGTGGGGTATGTGTATTCCAGGGGTGGGCGGGAATATTTACTCGCGACTGGGCCTGGGAGAGCGTGTTACGTGTATTCCTGGGGTGGGCGGTAAGATTTACATGGTCTCCTACAACACGGCAAAAAATAAAAGGTCCAATCCTGAAACACGTACGCCAGCATGAAGCAGGCGCACGTCCCGCGCAGCATAAAAGAGAGCGCAAACAACAAACAAGCTCAGACGCCAGGATGAATATACCATTCCTAGAAGCAGTGGCCGTGGGATACCGCAGGAGGAGAAGGATAGTCAGGGCCAGAATCTTCACACCCAGAACCAGCCTATTTGGTATGTCTGATGACCAGGTGTAGGGGAGGTACAGGTTTCCACCACACATAATACTCGACCTGGTCAGTGAGTGGGAGGATGACCTCACATCACCCACCCTGTGCTCCCGAGCACTCAGCCCCCTGGAGAAAGTCCTCAATGTACTGCACTTCTTGGCTACCGGATCATTTCAGCGGACAAGTGCCATAGTGGGGGGGTGTCACAGGCCACGCAGTCACGTTGCCTACACCAGGTGTTGGCCATCATCACTGCACGTCCATCAGTCCGCAGGCACATATACCTGCCCAGAACACCTGCAGAAAGGCAGGATTTCTACAGGGTGGCACAATTCCCCAGAGTGCTAGGTGCCATTGATTGCACCCACGTGGCTCTACGTCCCCCCAGGGCATCTGAGCACATCTATAGAAACCTCAAGCACTGGCATTCCATCAACGTCCAGGTAGTATATGATGCCAAGGGAATCATCACCTCAGTATATGCCAACTATCCAGGGTCCACCCACGACAGCTTCATTTACAGGATGTCAACCCTAAACCGGGACATGGAAGCTGGGCGGCATGGCGATGCATGGCTGTTTGGTGAGTAGAAATGCCACAGCACACGCATGCATGACAGATACAGAGTAATGCCAATACCCCACTAATGATCCCCATCACCACCTCCCCAGGGGACAGTGCCTACCCTCTGAGCACACACATGATGACGCCAATTCGGAACCCCATCACGCCTCCCGAGGTAAGATACAACACAGCCCATATTGCAACACGGGGCATAGTGGAGCGCACATTTGGAGTGCTCAAGTCACGCTTTCGCTCCCTTGACCGTTCTGGTGGGCAGCTGTTATACGCTCCCCCAGTAGTGTGCAGGATTATAGTGGCAGTATGTGTCCTGCACAATGTTGCAACACGCCGGGGCCTGGCTGTGGACATGGTGGTGCCCCCACATCCCCAACCACATGCACGCCTGCTGCGCATGGGAGGGGAAAGGGCACGGGGTGTGGCAGCCCATACGCAGCTGGTGGCTAATTACTTCACATAGAAAGTACACCCCTGTGGAGTGCACACAGCCCTGGCACATACCATCTGACAATCAATGATGACTCAATCTGACAATTCTGATGAATTAAGGGACAGACAAATGTCAGAACCATAGCAGCCTGAGATTGTTCATCTGGAAGTGTTACAATGTGTGCATCCCTACCTACACAAACACCACCAATGCAGTGTCATCAAAAGACACACTTCCATGCAACAAAAATGAATACCCACTTGCAAAATACAACATGAGAACAGTGCCATGTCACCCAACCCCTCCCCGGCACGGCCACACAACAAACCATGGCACGTCATGCAATGTGAGAGCAAACAAATTAATCCCCACAACATGACCCAAGTGTCACCAACTACAGTGTCCCTAATGGTGTTAGGGAGAATTCTCTGTTTAAGCTGAATTTCCTAACCTAGTGAGTCCCCCAGCAGCTTTGCTGGATTTCTGGAGTTTGTTTTTTCCATCCTGCCAAGAGTGAGACTCTTTTTCTCCCACTCTTGAACATGAATGTGGTTAATTCCTTTGAATGTCAATGTGTTCTATGGGCTATGGGGTCTTTTACTCCATAGGGTCTCATATGTTTTACTATGTGTGTTACACCGCACCCTCCGTGCCGTAACACGGGGGCATCCTAGAGGATCCCCGCCATAGACTCCATACCCTGGGACTGACTACTGTCTCCTAGGGCATGTAAAGTCACCATTGGCTTTACTAGACCTAGCTTTACTAACAGAACTAGTACAAACCATCCTATTGTGGACGTACTAGTAGGGGTAATTCGATTACTCCTGGGTCTGTTATTTGAGGGGGCACTGTCCCGTCCCCCCTCGTCGAGTTTTGGCTGGTGGCAGTGGAAACTACTCGTTATATTCGACCCCGAATATAACTCTATGGGATTCTTGCCATTGTTGGAGGTTAATACTTTTTCTCATTAATCTCTAACATACCACCGGTTTATTTATCGTAAATAAATCTATCGGTTGGTATTTTCTGCCAGAACTCGGTTTTTAAAATGGCGTCTGTGTTCGTCTCTATGACTCCTAAACCAAAGGTTGAGCCCTTTGTTCCACTTTTGGCGAGCTTCTGCACAGAGGCCCTCCAAAGTGGTGCCATTCTGTCTGGGTACCACAGGGGGTGTGGGAGGGGGACTGGGCACCCTGGACTGAGTTGCCTTGCCAACTCAAGTCGCACTCTGGTGTGATTGGCCCAAGTGGTGAGCCACCCCGCTCACCACTTAGCGTGTTTTGATTGACAGCTAGGCTGAATGAATGGGGGTTTTCTGCATAAAAGCAGGGCTTTTGGGACTGGATCTTGAGAAGTCGCCACAGGACCTAAGAATCCGACGAGGGTAAAGCTGAGCCGACTTGCAACGACAACACCTCCGGTGGAGCCCTGCTGAACCGACTCACCACTTCCCAACAACAGAGGAGATCTCCCGGCTGGAGAGTCTTCTTCCCCTGACTGGTGGGAACAACCAGTCCCCTTTGCTTTTTCTTCGCTTCCAGGGCGTAGTGGTCGAATATCCCGTGCTGAGCACCCTGGCAACCGGATAGCCACTAACCCGTACTGTGAACAAAAGGTGGTGCCTTGTGAAGGAGCACTCCGCGGCTGGTCTCTTCCCTGGTGGTACAACGATCTTCAACTTTCCTTCGACGGCGAGAGCATCTCTTCTCTTGGCAAAGCCCCAACTTGCATCCACCACCAGGAACAACTGCCCCCGCCGCAGCTGTCTCTCCACATACAAGGTACCGTGTCCGCCTGGCTTCCCTTGTGTCGGTTAGCGTGAGGTATCTTAATCCTCGCCTCTCCATTGGGTGGCCTCCAAGCCTTCTTAACTTTCTGTTCTGAACTGGTCCAATCTTTCTATAACAATTTGCGACAAAGACTCGAAGTGCATTTCCACTGTGATACTTTTTGGGGCATATCGCCTTGCCTCTCTCCGAGTGGGCCTGGCCTCTGAACTTTGCGATCTACAGTAGACCCTGCCTACTTGCCTTGCATTTGTTCGTAAAAGTGTTGGTACCGAGTTGATTTCATATCCTGCCTTTTCTCTCCCGTCATAACGAATATTAGAGTGCCATCTAGGTTAAAGCATTCACCTCTGTCTGCAAATAAGTGGTGCCGTTGAACCTAGACTTGTCGAACTATTGTTAGGGGGATTGATTTACTTATAGTAATTGTGATTGAAGTTGTTTGCCGTATTAGTGCCAGTGTGTTTTCAATAGATGTGTTTTTATAAATAAATAACTATATATCTTTACACTGAAGCTCTGTTCCGTGTTTGCTTGTTCTACTGTGTAAATTGCCCTATTTTGTATACTCCACATACTGCCTAACTCTTCTTGAGGGAAGTCTGACTTCTCAGCCAAAGCTACCAAGTGAATCTGTGTGGTACAGACTGCTACCAAGTGGGTTTACTGCCAAACACCTTGTTAGGCGGAAACCTATGCAGTTCCCTCTGGGACCACTGCAAAAGATTTAGAACTACAGGCGTTCGCGGTGAACCCACTTGGTAGCAGTCTGCACCACACAGATTCACGTGGTAGCTGTGACTGAGCAGTCAGACTTCTCTCAAGAAAAGTTGAGCAGTATGTGGAGTATACAAAATAGGACAATTCTTCACAGCAAGACAAGCAACACGCAACGAGGCTTAGTGTAAAGATATTAAGGCATTTATTTATAACAGAACATCTATGAAAAACACTAAGGCAAATCACGGCAAGCAAATCAAACACAATTACTCTACGAAGTAGACGATCAATCCCCCTAGCAATATCGACAACTCTAGGTTCTACCGGTACCACTTATTTTCAGACAGAGGTGTATACCTCAACCCAGATGACACTCGAATATTAGTTAGGACGGGAGAGAAAAAGATAGGCAGGTCATGAAATCAACAGAGTTCAATCCTAGCGGATAAAATGCAAGGCAGGAAGGCAAGAATCACAATAGATTGTAAAGTTCAGAGGCCAGGCCCACTCGGAGAGAGGCAAGGCGCGATGTCCCAAAAAGTCTCTAGTGGAGATGCATTCAAGTCTGTGTAGCAAAATGTTAACGGCAGGTTGAACCAGTTCAGAACAAAGAATGAGAAAAGCTTGGAGGCGACCCAACGGAACGGAGAGGATTAAGACACCTCACTCGAACCGATCGAAAGGGAAGCCAGGCGGACACAGTACCTTGTTGTGGAGGGCAGCTCCGGCGGGGGCAGTTGTTCCTGGTGGTGGATGCACGTCAGGTCTTTGCCAAGAGTAGAGATGATCTCATCGTCGAAGGAAATGAAGTCCGGTGCACCACCAGGGAAGAGACCAGCCACGGAGTGCTCCGTCACAAGGCACCACCTTTTGGTCGCGGTACAGGGGTAGTGGCTATCCGGTTGCCGGGGTGCTCTGCACGGGCAATTAGACCACTGCGTCCTGAGGCGAATAAAAAGCAAAGGGGACTGGTTGTTCCCACCAGCCAGGGGAAGAGGCTCTCCGGCAGGGAGATCTCCTCTGTCGTCGGGAAGTGGTGAGTCAGTTCCGCAAGGCTCCACCGGAGGTGTCGTCGTGCAGGTCGGCTCAGCGTTATCCTCGTCGGATTCTTAGGTCCTGTGGCGACTTCGGAAGATCCAGTCCCAAAAGCCCTGCTTTTATGCAGAAAACCCCCATTCATTCAGCCTAGCAGTCAATCAACACATGCTAAGTGGTGAGCTCACCACTTGGGCCAATCACTCCAGAGTGCGACCTGAGTTGGCAAGGCAACTCGGTCCAGGGTGCCTAAACCCCCTTCCACACCCCTGAGGTAACCCAGACAGAATGGCACCACTTTGGAGGGTCTCTGTACAGAGGCCCGCCAAAAGTGGAACAAAGGGCTCAACCTTTGGTTTAGGAGTCACAGAGACGAACACAGACACCATTTTACAAACCGAGTTCTGGCAGAAAATACCATCCGATAAACTTATTTAAGATAAGTAGATTGGTGGTACGTTAGAGATTAACGAGAAAAAGTATCAATCTCCAACAATGGGACGAATCCCATAGGGTTATGCTCGGGGTCGAACATAACAAGTAGTTTCCACTGCCACCAGCCAAAACTCGACGAGGGGGGACGGGACAGTGCCCCCTTGAGTAACAGGGCTAGGAGTAATCGAATTACCCCTACTAGTACATCCACAATAAGATGGTTTGTACTAGTCCTGTTAGTAAATTTAGGTCTAGTAAAGCCAATGGTGACTTTACATGCCCGGGGAAACAGTAGTCAGTCCCCGGGTATGGAGTCTATGGTGGGGGTCTGCGAGGACGCCTGTCATGATCTCTGCTTCCAAAAGGTCAGGGTTTTCCCAACTCCCTTGGAAGCAGATCCATAACCCAGGTTCCGAGTGCCAACCAGTCCCAATTGGGACCTTTTGGACCCAGTCCTGGCGCCAGTGGCACCAGGCTCATAAATATGCCCAGTCCCAGCGCTGGAAGCGCCGGGCTCATAATGCTTGGGTGGACTTACCTTCAGCAGACCATGCTGCTTACTTGCCTGCCAGTTGAGCCTCTGATCCTCTTCTGTTTGGAACTACTTTTCCTGTTGGGTGGGGCTGGAGCCACTCCCTAGATTCAGAACACTGGAACTCTTCTGGAAGGCAGGAACTCTTTTCTTACCAGGAACTCTTTTCTTACTTAGGCGTGGCTGTGGAAGGAGACACCTAAGCACTACAGGAGGCTATTTAAACCACACCCGGTGGATGAATCTTGCTTTGCGTTATTCTGCAACCTCTGCAGCAGAACGCTCATCGTGTCTTCTGCATCCGGTCCTGGGCCTAAGGAAAAAGGCTTACCATCCTGAATCCAGTCTTCAGCAACACCTATAAAGACAAGAAAGAACAGGTTAGCATTCCGGCAACTGAAAGGCAAAGGTTTACCATCCTGAATCCAGTCTTCAGCAACACCTATAAAGACAGGAAAGAACAGGTTAGCATTCCGGCATCTGAAAGGCAAAGGCTTACCTACTCTTCGTGCGCTCCGGAGGTCTTCACACTGCATTCCGGCATCTGAAAGACAAAAGTTTACCAACTCTTTGCACGCTCCGGAGGCCTTCGGCGCTGCATCCCGCATCTGAAAGACAAAACAAGGTGCGTTTAAAGACATTGGGGAACTTTAATACTCACGTGCCATTACTCCTTTCCACATCTAATCCAGTGGGTATTCCGGCACCCTGCAGCCGCTCCGAACTCGTACCTGCAAAATAAAAAGACAGTTAGAGCGCATAGTGAAGCAGGCAACAAGCGCTTACTTACGTGCTTCCAGGCGCTTCTATTCATCACACGGGCTCCATCTTCAACTCACTTCAGCCCGTCATCCGCCATCGCCGGAACCCTGCAAAACAAGAGACATCATTACTAAAGACTTTAAAGACATTTGAATGACTCAAAACTTACCATTCGTGCAGTAAACGACGGACAGCAGTCCTCTGAAGTCAAGAGGCCTGCGCTACCTATCCAGTGAAGAAACTGGTTACAGCACCCTGCCCCGAGGCAGATGGAGAGCTCGGCATTCACTTACCTAAGGTGAGAGCGTTAACCTTTGGGGGTCTACAGGAGAGGAGAAGAGGAAAGAGATAGGGACACCCCAATAGCCCCAGTTCATTAACCCCATATTTTCTATCTGCAGACATCTTACTCTACACGTCAGGCATACAGTGCACAGAGGTCCAGCCCAAAGAGCCAACCGGGTGCTACACATCACCTTTGAAGATACGGTAGTCGCCCAGTCAAGACCGGCGCCTCTGCGAGAATCAGGTGAGCGTTACAACGCCCCAGTGTTACGGCACGTAGGGTGCGGTGTAAAACACATAGAAAAACATATGAGACCCTATGGAGTAAAAGACCCCATAGCCCATCGAACACATTGACATCTCAAAGGAATTACAGACACCTACATGTCCAAGAGTGGGAGAAAAGAGTCTCACTCTTAGCAGGATGGAAAAAAAACAAACTCCAGAAATCCAGCAAAGCTGCTGGGGGACTCACTAGGTTAGGAAATTCAGCCTAAACAGAGAATTCTCCCTAACACACCTGTAGTCCTAAATCTTTTGCAGTGGTCCCAGAGGGAACTGCACAGGTTTCCGCCTAACACTTGTGTACAGCGGTGGGATTTGTATTGAGTATACAGTTTAGAGTGCTTTTCAACACTTTAGGATAACTAACCACAAAGCTTCGCACTAAAAAGCAACTTTCAAAAACATGTCTACTATGGAAGTTTACAGTCAAGAATCCTTGTCAACTGAAAATACTGAGAGTTTACGAGCCCTCTGTAGACAAGAGAATCTTTCTGTAAGAGGCAAGAAAGTAGAACTGATAGCGAGATTGCTGGCAAACCAAAGTCTGGGTACTGGTTCAGAGGAACCAACTTCTCCAGCAAATGTAAATAACAGTAATGGTGTTGATCTAAATCAAAGTTCTGATGATAGTGATGAAGAGGCTGAGGAGGAAGGAGAGGCTAACTAAACTGTCTCCCCGCCTCCTCTGTCTGCCTTACCAGCTGTACCTGCGGGGCCCATACCAGGTCCCACATGTAACCCTGCTTATTTTGAACTTGAAAAAATGAAGCTCGAATTAGAATACAAACGGTTTTTGGCTCAGTCTGAAAGAAACCAAGAGCTAGAGTTCAGACGGATGAATGCCCAGTCTGAGCAGAAGCAAGCTGAGTTAAGGCTCAGACAAATAGAACTTAATCACGAGTTAGAGATGAAAAAGTTGTCTGTGGAAAATGCTTCTCTCTCCTCTGGTTCCTCTAGAAGCTCCAGTCCCAGAAGACCCCGGATGCCGAAGAAATTAGTGGGTATGTATGAACCGAGATTGTATGTGTTGGATTGGTTAAAACTGTTTGAATATGATCATGGGCTCCAGGACATCACAGGGAATGAGTTACTGCCCTGGTTGTTCTCTAGGCTTCCCCCTGTTGTGACTGATGTGGTAATGGAGTTGGGGGAGGTGGATAAGAAGGATTACGAAAGTGTGAAACTAGCTTTGATAGCTAGATTCGGAAAGACCCCTTCCCAGTTTCTTAAGAGGTTTATAACCCTCGAAAAGCATGATGGTACCCCTTGGGCTACCTGGGAGAGTGAAGGGTTGAAAAACTTAAAGGGATGGATTAAGGGTTACAAAGTGAACACTTATGAGGGTATGAAGAATCTTTTTATGTTGGAGTCTATTTATGATGCCTGTTCTCCTGAGCTCAGACAGCACTTGGCTGATTCGAAAGAATTGGATTCCTGGAAGCTAGCTAAGGCTGCTGACTTGTGGGTTGCCAACAGGGCTACTCATAAGGATTCTGGGGCAACTCAGAAAAAGGATGAGGGAAAACAGCCTAAGAAAGACTCAAAAGAGAATTCGAATAACTCAAATTCCAAAGAGGGCCCCAAACAAAACCAGAAGGGTAAGCCACAAGGAAAACCGCAGCAGAATAGTGTGTCTTCTGGTGCCAAACCGGAAGGAGGCCAGAACAAGCCACCATTCCAGAAAGCATTCGGTAAATGCTTTGTTTGTGGCTCGACTGACCACGTGAAAGGAGATCCCAGATGTAAGGGTAAACCTTCAGGGGTCCAGATTGTCTCCTTAGCCTTCGTTCCAGAGGAGGAAGTCCAAATGGCAAGTGGAAACTTTCTACTGCTGGCTGATGAACCCATTGGAGTCTCAGCCAGTGTTTCTTTAGTATCTCTGGGGTTGTGGGAACAACATAATTTAGATGTCTATAATTCTATCCCCGATAATACTAAAGAGTATTATAAGGACAGTGTCTAGATGAATGATCAGGAGACTCCTGCCATTAGTGACACTGGGGCCAGCATAACTGTGGTGGATACATCTTTTCTTCAGTCTGAAGATGTTGCTAAGGCACCCAAACGCCTCACCAAGTTAGCTGGAGGGCCTGTGCAGATGCTTCCCCAATTACCAGTTCTCATCCAGTGTAACGACATGACTGTGAAGATACCTGTCAGCATACAGAGTGAGGTACCAGGACGCGTTCTGTTGGGTAACGATTTGAAAACTCTCGGAGTTGTGTCGCATACCCCCAGACCTCCTAGTAAACGGTTACAGGAGCTAACCAGACCTGCAAGGGAGAGAACCATGAGAGGTACTCTCCAGGAGATGATGAAGAAAGATATCACTCCTGCTCCACTGGAATTGTCAGCTGCTGTCTCCAAGAAATCAGAAGCGAAAGGGAAACCTAAGACTTCTATACCGAAACCAGCAGCCAGCATTTCAGTGCAGCCAACAAGGACTTCCCCGCGGTTGTCCAAAGTTACACCCGTAACTCCACCTCCAGCTGAGGCTGAGAGGGAGGTACAACCCTGTGTGGTAGAATTAGACTCTGAAGAGGAGCTAATGGAAGGCCAGGAACTCATTGGAGATCTGGATCCTGTTGACCATCCTGAGCTGCAGTCTTTACTGGCAGAAGATGAATCCAGCAGGGCAGACTTCAGTCAGGAACAGAGAGAATGTCCAACTCTGGAAGGTCTTCGCCACCAGGCAGAAGCTAAGGCTGAAGGGCAAGAGCCTGGGAAATACAGGTTGCACTGGGAAGATGGCCTCTTCTACAGTGAACCGACCGAGTCTGCACCTGGAGACTACAAACAACTTGTAGTACCCCAAGAGAACAGACCACAGTTCTTGCAGTTAGCCCACGAGATTCCTTTGGCTGGTCACTTGAGTTTTAAGAAGACTAAGGAAAGGCTCTCTCTCTACTTTTATTGGCCAAAAATGGGGGCCGAAGTAGAAAAACACTGCAGGAGCTGCCACACCTGCCAGACCTCTGGTAAGGTTGGCTCCAAGAATGTGGCACCTTTAGTGCCTCTCCAAGTTGTGGGAGTCCCATTTGAGAGATTAGGGATTGACATTGTTGGTCCCCTTGATCCTCCAACCTCCTCAGGCAACAGGTTTATACTTGTTGTAGTAGACCATGCTACTAGGTATCCTGAGGCAATTCCTATGAGGACTGTTACAGCTCCGGCTGTGGCTAAGGCCCTCCTTGGTATTTTTACCAGGGTCGGGTTTCCTAAGGAAGTAATCTCTGACAGGGGGTCAAACTTTATGTCCCACTACATGAAAGCCATGTGGAAAACCTGTGGAGTAACTTACAAGTTCTCAACAGCCTACCACCTCCAAACCAATGGGCTGGTAGAACGGTTCAACCGAACCATGAAGAGCATGATAGGTGCTTTAGAGGAACCCCTTAAGCGTAAGTGGGACCTTCTACTGCCATGCTTTCTCTTTGCTTATAGAAAAGTCCCTCAGGAGGGGGTATGTTATTCTCCCTTTGAGCTTCTCTATGGTCATCCCGTCAGAGGTCCATTGGCCCTGATTAAGGAGGGGTTGGAGAGTGCTCCTTCCCCCAAGCCAGTCAGAGTGACTGACTACGTGATAGGTCTCTGGAGGAGAATGTCGCACCTGATGACAGAAGCAAGCGATAACTTGAAAGCTGGACAAGCATTGGTCAAGCACTGGCATGATCAAAAGGCTAACATGGTTGAGTTTGCTCAAGACCAGCTTGTTCTCGTTATGATTCCAACAAGGCAGAGGGCCTTGCAAGACAAATGGATGGGACCCTTCAGAGTTGTGGGTAAACTCGGAGAGGTCAACTATCTGGTGGACTTGGGCAATCCCAAGGAGGCTCCGACAGTCTTCCACACCAACCGCCTCAAAGCGTATGTCTCAAGACCTGATGTAGGAGCGTTGCTTCTAGCATCCTCAGAGGAAGAAGAAGAGAGTGAAGCTCTTCCAGATCTCCTCAGAGGCTTACCTTTAGACAAAAACATTGAAGGAGTAAATCTCTCTTCAAATCTGACACCTGAGCAACAGGAAGAGTGCAAATCTATGTTGAATCAGTTTGCCTCTCTGTTCTCACTTTCACCAGGCTTGACCCCTTGGGGCCAGCATGACATACTCACTGGTGACTGTCTGCCAGTCAAAAGCAGAGGATACCGAATGTCAGAAAACGTACACACCCACATCAAAGGTGAGGTCAGCAAGATGCTTGATCTCGGGGTAATAGAGCCCTCTACTAGTCCATGGTCTAGCCCAGTTGTGTTAGTACCAAAGGCCGGATCTAAAGAACTTAGATTCTGTGTGGATTATAGAGCTCTTAATGCAGTCACCAAGACTGATGCCCACCCTTTGCCAAGAACAAATGAGTTGGTGGATAAACTTGGCGCAGCCAAGTTCCTCAGCACATTTGACTTGACGTCAAGCTATTGGCAAATAGCCCTGACAGACCATGCCAAGGAGAAAACTGCATTTTCTACCCCCGTTGGCTTATACCAGTTTAAGGTTATGCCTTTCGGATTGAAAAATGCACCTGCTACATTTCAACGGATGGTAAACCAGGTTCTGAATGGGATGGAGGACTTCTGCATGGCATACTTGGATGACATAGCAGTGTTCAGCAATTCCTGGGAAGAACATGTAACCCACCTGAGAGATGTTCTGCAGGCTCTTGGGCGAGCCAATCTGACCATAAAGGCGAGTAAATGCCAAATTGGACAGAGTAAGGTAGTCTATCTTGGACATGAGGTAGGAGGTGGAGAAATAAGGCATTTGCTCAGTGAGATTGAAGCTGTGCAAAATTGGACAACACCTACTACTCAGACCTAGGTGAGAGCCCTCTTAGGCCTCACTGGGTATTAAAGGAATTTCAATGAGAACTATGGGACCATAGCTTCTCCACTGAATGTCATCTCCTCGCCCAAATTTCCTAAAAAGGTTAGATGGAACGAGGAGTGCAATCAGGCTTTTGAAAATCTGAAAAAGGCTCTTTGCCAAGCCCCAGTACTCAGAGCTCCTGATTACCACCAAACTTTCATTGTGCAGACATATGCTTCAAATGTAGGAATAGGTGCCGTACTCAGTCAACTGGATGGGAAAGGTAGGGAGCACCCAGTTTGCTTCATCAGCCGCAAGCTGAAGGATCCTGAAACAAGGTGGGCAACAATCGAAAGAGAATGCTTTGCTATCGTGTGGGCTCTGAAGAAGTTTATGCCATACTTGTATGGTTCTACTTTTGTCATTCAGACTGACTACCAACCCTTGAGATGGTTAATGCAAATGAAAGGGGAAAACCCAAAACTACTGAGATGGTCGATCTGCCTGCAAGGGTTTGATTTCACCATTGAGCACAGGTCAGGGTGTCACCACCAAAATGCTGATGGTCTCTCTAGGATGAATGACATCGCGCGAGGTATGAGATTCATCCAGGAGTGGATTAAATCCTCCTGTCCCTTAGTCTGGGGGGGGGCGAGTGTTAGGGAGAATTCTCTGTTTAGGCTGAATTTCCTAACCTAGTGAGTCCCCCGGCAGCTTTGCTGGATTTCTGGAGTTTGTTTTTTCCATCCTGCCAAGAGTGAGACTCTGTTTCTCCCACTCTTGAACATGAATGTGGTTAATTCCTTTGAATGTCAATGTGTTCTATGGGCTATGGGGTCTTTTACTCCATAGGGTCTCATATGTTTTACTATGTGTGTTACACCGCACCCTCCGTGCCGTAACACGGGGGCGTCCTAGAGGATCCCCACCATAGACTCCATACCCTGGGACTGACTACTGTCTCCCAGGGCATGTAAAGTCACCATTGGCTTTACTAGACCTAAATTTACTAACAGAACTAGTACAAACCATCCTATTGTGGATGTACTAGTAGGGGTAATTCGATTACTCCTGGGTCTGTTATTCGAGGGGGCACTGTCCTGTCCCCCCTCGTCGAGTTTTGGCTGGTGGCAGTGGAAACTACTCGTTATATTCGACCCCGAATATAACTCTATGGGATTCTTCCCATTGTTGGAGGTTAATACTTTTTCTCGTTAATCTCTAACATACCACCGGTTTATTTATCGTAAATAAATCTATCGGTTGGTATTTTCTGCCAGAACTCGGTTTTTAAAATGGCGTCTGTGTTCGTCTCTATGACTCCTAAACCAAAGGTTGAGCCCTTTGTTCCACTTTTGGCGGGCTTCTGCACAGAGGCCCTCCAAAGTGGTGCTATTCTGTCTGGGTACCACAGAGGGTGTGGGAGGGGGTTTAGGCACCTTGGACTGAGTTGCCATGCCAACTCAAGTCGCACTCTGGTGTGATTGGCCCAAGTGGTGAGCCACCCTGCTCACCACTTAGCGTGTTTTGATTGACAGCTAGGCTGAATGAATGGGGGTTTTCTGCATAAAAGCAGGGCTTTTGGGACTGGATCTTGAGAAGTTGCCATAGGACCTAAGAATCCGACAAGGGTAAAGCTGAGCCGACCTGCAACAACGACACCTCCGGTGGAGCCCTGCTGAACCGACTCACCACTTCCCAACGACAGAGGAGATCTCCCGGCTGGAGAGTCTTCTTCCCCTGACTGGTGGGAACAACCAGTCCCCTTTGCTTTTTCTTCGCTTCCAGGGCGTAGTGGTCGAATATCCCGTGCTGAGCACCCTGGCAACCGGATAGCCACTAACCCGTACTGTGAACAAAAGGTGGTGCCTTGTGAAGGAGCACTCCGCGGCTGGTCTCTTCCCTGGTGGTACAACGATCTTCAACTTTCCTTCGACGGCGAGAGCATCTCTTCTCTTGGCAAAGCCTTCTTAACTTTCTGTTCTGAAATGGTCCAATCTTTCTATAACAATTTGCGACAAAGACTCGAAGTGCATTTCCACTGTGATACTTTTTGGGACATATCGCCTTGCCTCTCTCCGAGTGGGCCTGGCCTCTGAACTTTGCGATCTACAGTAGACCCTGCCTACTTGCCTTGCATTTGTTCGTAAAAGTGTTGGTACCGAGTTGATTTCATACCCTGCCTTTTCTCTCCCGTCATAACGAATATTAGAGTGCCATCTAGGTTAAAGCATTCACCTCTGTCTGCAAATAAGTGGTGCCGTTGAACCTAGACTTGTCGAACTATTGTTAGGGGGATTGATTTACTTATAGTAATTGTGATTGAAGTTGTTTGCCGTATTAGTGCCAGTGTGTTTTCCATAGATGTGTTTTTATAAATAAATAACTATATATCTTTACACCGAAGCTCTGTTCCGTGTTTGCTTGTTCTACTGTGTAAATTTCCCTATTTTGTATACTCCACATACTGCCTAACTCTTCTTGAAGGAAGTCTGACTGCTCAGCCACAGCTACCAAGTGAATCTGTGTGGTACAGACTGCTACCAAGTGGGTTTACTGCCAAACACCTGTAGTCCTAAATCTTTTGCAGTGGTCCCAGAGGGAACTGCACAGGTTTCTGCCTAACAAATGGAAACTGGCCACACATGAAATGCTCACAGTAATGCAGGACCAACAACACACATTACCAAATACTTACCAATAATACCAATCACCTACACAACCTCCAACCTACCATAAACATGACAGTACAGACGTAAAAATTGGTAGCCTCACTACCTGATAATGCCAGCACTTCAAACACTTCCAACTATACAGTGTTAGCGCGACGCAAAATTGTAGGTTCACTGCTTACAACATGGACTCCAGTTCCAAAGTAGACCGCCTTGTGAAGACATGAGAAATGGACCTGCAAATTAGGAGGATGAGATGGATGCAGAGGCACATATCAATACACCATGCAGTGTACAATACAACAACAATATGCACTAGGAATGTATACACAGTATTGACTATAGACTGCCCACACATCAAATGGGAGTCCAACGTCACTGTGTAAGTCAATGTCATTTGGGCACACCCTTTGCAAGCTAATGGAAACGGGAAGCAGGAGGGGTGTGTGTCACACAAACCCAAGCATCTGACCCAAATTCAGGACAAGCCTGCATGTGCCCAACCACAATACAGCGTATGCCCACGGGAGCCACACAAGGCAACACACTGTCCAAAAAATCAAGAATCAAAAATCAAAAAAAATAATAATAAAAAAGAAAAACACAAAAATCAAAAATGGCCATGAATGGGCCCGGGGGCGTGGGGGAGGCCACCCAGGAAGTCTGAGGACAGGGTGCACACCAAAACCCACCTGTGTGGATCTTGCGGAAAAAAACACCTCCATGGGCTCATGGCCTGTACGGCTACCCTATTGTGGGAGAATCGCTGCTTTCGCTCTCCTCACCCTCTGCAGCTGCATCAGGAGGTGGTGGCACTATGGGAGGCAGCCCACGCAAAGCCCTAGTCTGTTCCTCCATGGCAGAAAGCATGCGGGTGTGGAAGGTCTGGTTCTGGAGGATAATTGTGCGGAGGTCCCCATGCAACAACTCACGGGATGCCCGGACCTCCTCCCTAGTTTCCTGCATCTCAGCTGAGAGCGTACGTGTGAGCCGCTCCAGCTGCTGTTCTGTCCTCGTATCAAGCTCAACCAGAGTTGCCCTGAGCTGACGGAGTTCCACCCTCAGGGCTTCCCTGTGGCCCTGGGACTCAATAGAAATGGCTTCCCGCAGAGTCTCCAGTGCCGCCCGCCTGTCCCTGTTGGACGCCAACATGTCCTCCCTGTGTGACTGGCTAATGGAGTCTGTTGCCTGCTGTAGTTGTTCAATTAGCATTTCTTGGGGGACAATGGAAGTGGCCACCCTATCCATGGCCTGAGCCATCATCTCAGTTGATGCTGCCTGTTGGTTTGCCATACCGTATATGGATTGCTCCCATGCGGTATTGCCAGGTGGTGTACGGCCACCGCATCGGCGGGCACCACACCTGTCTGGGGCAAGGTGAACTGCGCCTTGCTGTGCCGGCACTGCCTGAGGCTGCAGGACTGCATTCCCCCTCTGATCTGCTGGCCCAGGAACAGGATCAGATGTAGCGAAGTGTGACCCTGCATCCGTAACCACCAAAGGCGGACCTACCAACACTGACATCCCCATTGAGGTTTCTACCCCTGGTGCAGGTGGGTTGGACAGTACAGAATCCCTCCCAGAGACACTTACCTGCGACGGCACATAGGTCTCATCATCCGAATCGACACCTGAATAGAGCTCTGGGGAGGTGCACCCAGAGACACCCCTTGAGATGACGGTCTGCAGCAAGTGTGGGTTCTCACCCACCACCACACCACATCCCTCACTGGTGCCCGGTTGGGCCTGAGACCCCTCCTGTGTCTGCACCATCTCCACAACCCCAGCAGTATCAAGTGTGTCATCCCTGAAAAGACATGAAAGAAAAGAAATGGGAACAGGCATTAGCACCATGGAACACAATTAGAGCTGAGAAGCAACAGAAACAGTACTTCATTGACACATGTCCCACATGACTATAACCCTCCCATGCATGCACTGTCACTGCGTATGAAGGGGAGGCAAATGGCACACATTGATGACACCAAGATGGAAGACCAACAAATTTGCTGCATGCTGCCTAGCAGTGCCATCACACATTGGCCTGTGATTGCCATGTCCAATACACATACATGACACATGCCATCACACAGATGGCATGTACCCTAGCCATGTCACACATGTGACAATAGGACTGAGAAATGCCTAGTGAAAGTGGTGGAATGCAGACAATCAGCCTGAATGAACACAGAATGACATGCAACTATGTTGTGGCAAGATGACACTTCAAGGGCAACTGGCGTGAGGTTGGGCTGAATGTCTACTGTTGCCAGAAGGGATACTGCAACACCCAAATCCTGGTGCGCAGAATGTATTGAATGAAGCACATGGGTGACCCAAACCACTCAGGCACACACCCCCTCACCTGGCACTCAATCAGAAGCACGCACACACACACCATGCACATGGATGACACACACATGCATGTGCACTCACCGGACAATGCCTCGTAATCTGGCAGGTCTCCCATGCCTTGGATCTGTTCCTCCGTGACGTAGGTCCCAGCAACATACTCATGTGGAGTGAGTTCTATGTCCTCTGCCGGAGACCCACCTCCAGTCACTAGAGTTGCGGCATGACTTGAGGCCTGCTTTTTCTTTGTCCTGCACTTAAGGTCATTCCAGCGCTTGTAGCAATCATTAGCTGTGCGCCTCACAAATCCAAGGGCACTTATGAGTTCTGCAATGGTCTGCCAGTGTGCCTGAAGTTGTGCAGGTGTTGTCTTGCATCCTGCAGTAATCACCATTTCGCTGTCATGTGCTGACACATACTCCACAAGTGCATCAAGTTCGGCCTGATTGAAGCTGGGCTTCCTTGGTGGGCCAGACTGTGTAGCCGTGTCTGGGGCATCAGCCTGTACTGGACGAGCACTCTTCTTCTTCCGCTTGGAAGATGGTGGTGATACTGAGTGTCCTACGCCGCTCTGGACACTATGGGCAGGAGCCCCGGTGGACTGTGGTCTAGGAGTGTGGGAATGAACACTCACATTGGGACTTGGTGCAGGCATTAGCTGAATTGTGATGTAGTCAGGGGGAACGACAGCAGGATGGACTAGGACCGACACTGTCCTGGCTGGGAGACTCATAGCTGGGGTGGATGGAGCTGCAGCTGCCCCTGCAGCCTCCCCACCCTGCCTACTCGGGGCAGCAGATGGCATAGCTGCCCCTGATCCACGTGGGCTGGTGACACCAACGTGCACTGCCACACATGGCCTAGACCTGCTGACCTGGAAGTCATCCATGGAGTCACCCTGTGCCAGGTCTGGTGCCACAATGGGCTGGTCCAACAAGGGCTGAGCAGGGATGGTGTCAGCCATGTTACCCTCAACCAGGGGGGGGGCATGAGTGTCCCTGACTGGTCACCCACACATGGGGGGCTAGGGGCACCCTGCAAGTCCTGGCCACGTCCCCTACCATATCGTCCACGGCCACCTCTTGTGGCTCGCCCACCTTACCACGTGCTCGCCTCCCAACCATGGCACTGATGTTGTTGTGCGTATGGGAGTTGCAGTAACCTATTGTCCTGGGCAATTGGGGGTCAAAGGGGTAGGGTACTAGATGGAATTCGTACCCTAGAGCTCTAGCAAGGATGTATGTGACCCCTGGGGGAAGATGACGGCTCACGCAACGCACAGGCACCCCGAAAAAGGGAGATAAAGTGCACGCAACCCCTCCTAGACCACGTGCGTGGACAAAAAAACCTGCACTATGCTGTGGCACCCATAAACACAAAAATGAACGTATGCGTGTCACACGCAGCCTAGACTGACCTCTGAAGAGGTAGGCAACACACAGGGCAAGCACAGATGTCAAATACGTGCGCGACTCACCGTCTGCCAGGAAATATCGCGTGAAAAATACGTGCGTGTGCGTGTTGGCAACACCCCCGCCAAAAGAAGAATTGTACGCTGTCTGAGGAGACAGAACAACAGGAGAAGTGAACGCTGTTTGAGGAAACAGGCCCAGGAAAAAGACAAGAAGAGAAAAAGCTGTCAGAGGTAACAGGGAGTACGAACTTGGAACGCCGTGAAGTAAATCGCGTGTGAACCGACAAGAAGTACAGATTTCATCCACTCGCTCTCCACGAAAAGCATGTACAAGGAAATGGCATTCTACACGTACCTTTTAAAGATGTCCACACGTCCAGCGTCACTTCCGCGTGTACGCGCTAAGGCCCCATCCTCCAATTACACGAGCTGACACTCTGACGTGCAGTCATTGGACGTGTAACATGCACCCGTGTACAGTGAAATGCCCGCGCACGCACGTCACAGATGCGCATACGCGCTGGTGGCCTTTGGGCCAATGAATTCGTGTACGTGTGCTGACGCGCCTATGCGCTAAGGTCCTTTCCTCGAATTACACGCAGACGTGCTGGATTTTCACATGCCAAATCAATCCGTATCAACCTGGCCACGCGTAAGCACACGGAAGACCACGCTCCTGCCCAGAAGGCCGAATTACTGCCCCCCAGTGCCCTGAGCACGCTCCCACCTGCCATCTGCTGCTGCCTGATTGCCTGCTGCCCATGTACCCTGCCATTTGCACCTTGCGCATCAGCCAGGGGTGCTGTTGCTGTGACCACCCCTGCTGGAACCGAAGACTCCCGACTGGGATTCCATCGCTCCACAGACCAGCCCCAGGACCTAGTTGCCCACCCACTCCTGCCTCTGGGGTTGTCATGTCGGGCACTGCAACATCTGGCACCACTGACAACCCCCGGCCAGAGAGGCAGAGGGGCACCAGCTTCACTGCCACCGAAGTTTGTGTCCTGGTGGAGCAAGTCCTGGGGCAGTATGATGCCCTCTTTGGAAGTTTGCGCGCCAACAAGGAAGGACGGACTCGGATCTGGACGGACATCGTGACTGCCATCAACGCGGAGGGGGTGGCAGTCTGACTATTCCATCATGTCAAGAAGCGCTGGGAGGACTTCAGGTCCAGGACCCTCAACAAGGCCCGGCGCCTCTTGAAGGCAGCGGATGCTAAGGGGCGCCGGGGCCACTTGTCGGACGATCAGATGAGGGTCCTGGAACGCATATCCCCAACGCTCCACGTCCAGGTCCTTGAGAGGCAGACCCATCTGGAGTCGAGCGGTAAGTGAACATGCATCATGATTGTGTGCTGTGCGTGTGGTGATGTGCTAGTAGTGTGCAGGTTGCACATGTGTTTTATGGGGCCAAGTATGGGGGGGTGTACAGGGCCGTGAGGTTAACACATGCGAGGGCAGTCATGTGTGAGACATGGATGGTGCTTGTGTGTGTAGGCTTGCATGCCAAATGCAGTTGTGTGGGCACACATGTTTGGATGAATGTGTATGTAAGTAGGCATGTTCGTGATGTCACACATGGATGTTGTTTTCAGCTGCATGTATCAGCACTGTGCACATGTGCATGTGTGTGTATTTGACAAGGGTGCAACAGTGATGCAACATGGATGCATGTGACAGCGGGATGTGGAAGCCTGATTGGCAGATGTGACATGGATGCCAATCTGAACACTGCCACAGTTGGCAGAGGTGTACACATGCATGCAAGTGTGGTGGTGTGTGTGCATGTGTAGTGCACTCCCTATGTTGCATGTGATGTCTGGCTCACCTTTGCCTGCTCATGCTGTTGTATGTGTATGGATGGTGCTGGCTGTTGCGATATGGCTGTGGTGTAGCTCATGTGTGCGAGTTGAAATTACATGTGTGTTGGCGATTGTGATGCCATGTCTGAGGTTTGCCAGTGCCACTCATGTACAACTGTCATGTATGTATTTGTCCATTGTACAGTGCCCTGATGCCTGTGTTTTATTTCTCCCTGGCTGCAGCGTCAACTGATGAAGAGGGCGGAGAAGGTGCTGTGGAGCACAGCGGCAGGGATCGCACTGCCAGCAGGAGACGCAAGGCCCGGCTCCCCTCCCAGGTTGTGATCTCATCGGGGAGTGAGGAGTCCGGTGCCCCGTCCCAGGCCGCAGCTGCCGGGGTGAGGTCCAAGAGGCGGAGGTCGGAGTTGGACTCCTCGGCAGCAGAAGGTGCACCTGGGACCCCACAGGGCCCAACGGGGGAAGATGGCACGGAGTCATCCAGGTTGGTGGGGTGTTTGGTGGAGAAGGAGGCCGTGCAAGCGATAGAGACAGGGTCTGGAGGTGGGGATTCCACTGGTGCTAGTGGTGCAGTGCAGGACCAGGGACAGGAGGCAGCACAGGCTGCCGCGGAGGTGCCTGTGTGCAATCCTGTCCCTGATCCTGTCACTGCATCATCTTGCACCAGCAGGGATGCCTACGTCTAGACCCGTTTTCAGGCAGGGGATGAGCTCACAACAACTGGCCTTCCTCTGCCTGCGGACGTGGCTATCCAGGTACAGGTTGAGCCTGTCCTGACTGGTGTGGCGTTGCGTCAACAGGCCATGCGAGGTGACCTGCAGTCTTTTCATGAGGAGACTGCACGTCATCTCGAATGGCTCGTTGACCGCGTCGGCATACTGGGACAGGTCGCCCAGGCCGGATTCCTCCGTTTGCTGCAGCTTGCTACGACCCCCTCTTCAACTGAACACCCTATGCGCCAGTCGTCCTCCGTGCCATCTTCCCACCCATTTGTCACCTGGGTGCCCTGTGGAGCTGCCTCTGACGGTGCGGCCAGGCTGGTGGAGGAGGCATCCCTGCCACAGTCGGGTGTCGGGCGTCCAGCAGGGGTGGCCACATCAACGACTGCACCCCAGCCGGTGAAGGATGTGCAGGCAGCAGGAGCCAGGGCACGGGCAGAGGCACAGCAGCAGCAACGAGGTGGGAGCCATGATGGCTCGGGGCCTTCGACATCGGAGGGGCAGGCATCGGCCGGAGGGCAGGAGGACCCAGGACGGGAAGTGTCTTCCGTGTGGTAGCGGTTGGGCCACGCCATAGATGTGGAGTGGCAGCGGGCGGTGAGGCACGGCTCATGATGGTCAGGCCGGAGAATTCCATGCGGAGGGCCCTGAGATGGGCCTAGTGACTCGAGGCAATCCGCAGGGAGTTGGAGGTGAACATGTCGTCGGCCCTGCGTACCCTCAGGGCCATGGAGGAGGACCGCCTCTGGGACATTAAGCAGGAGTTTCATGATGCCCTGGCCCGGAACATCCCGAAGTGAGCCGTCGGACTAGCCCGCTGCCCTTGTAAATAGTTCTGTAGTTAGTGTTAGGTTTCCTTTGCTTTTTTATATTTTTTCGACCTTTTGGACAATGGGCCACATTTTTGTATATAGTTATTTTTTATTAGGTAGTCTTATTAGAGGTATTACCCAAATTGGTCGTTTACAATTTTTCGAATGAACAATTGACTGAATTTAAAGGGTCACAATTGACCTTTTCACAATTGACCAAATCTATATATATATATATATATATATATATATATATATATATATATATATATATATATATATAGATTTGGTCAATTGTGATATTATATATATATTATATATATATATAATGGTTTGGTAATTACATGGCCACGGTAATGGCCATGTAGTTATGGTTAAGTTGCTGTTTCCATAGGAAGAGCACTTTTTGGGCGTCCTATAATTTCGCTCTCCCTGGATGAATCCTCACCAAACTTTGCAAAAAAAAGTATTTGCGTCACTCTGAATTTTTTTGCATAGTCTGGTGAGGATTCGTCCAGGGGGGGCAAAGTTATAGGGGGGGTCCCAAAACATTTTGTTTTCCCATAGACTGAATGGGAAAAAAAACTTTGCGCACGGCTACAGCCCGAACCGCTGGACGGATTTACACAAAATTTGCAGCAGGAGCGGCGGCCTGGTCCCAAAAGCGTGCCTTTGTAAATTTGGTGTAAATCTGTCCAGTAGTTTTTTAAAAAATGACCAAAATGTAAGGCAAAAAAATTAGTGATATCTGTGTTCGCTTCGCGGACGGACTTTCCTGTTCGCTCCGTGGACAGCACCCCGATTGGCCCATGGCCTTGCATCATGTCCGCGGACATGCGACGTGTTTGCTGATTGGACGGCGAGGGGCGTGGAGCGCGTCAGATTTTCTGTGGCGCCCGCCATCTTGTATTCGCAGTCGACCGCGTACAGCGCAGTGAAACGTGGATAAAAAATTGGATTTAGTGCCGTGTGTTGGTGTGTAAGAGTGTTTGGGGAGGGTGTGGGAGTATGAGATAGGTTCAATGTTTTTTTTTTTTATGTGCTAGATGTTTTTGTTGCGTTCGATTTGTCCGCGGAGAACACGGCTGTTCTGACATTTTGTAAATAAACTAAATGGTGGGGTGTTTAGAGGACGGAGTATGTGTCATTTTTGTTCGTAAGGAAGGTAAAAATGAGCTATGAACACTCGCGGTGTACTTAATTGTTTGTAAATACACAAACTGGGGGTGTCCTCAGGACGCTGTCCGTATTGTAATCTGTCTAGTTGAATGTGTTCTAAGAACACTCTCAGTGTCCCGAAATGGTTGCAATTACACAAAATGGGGGTGTTCTGAGAACGTTGTTTGTATTGTTCGTTGTCAGGGTGAAAGTGTTTTAAGAGCACTCCTTTTGTCCGCTAATAGTACGATTTCCTAGGGGCGTCAACCGACTTTTTGTCCACTAAAGAAACGATAAATCCGGCTGGTGTGCGCCGACATTATGTGATAATCCTATGACTGGCGCTATTGACCTGGCTGACTTGCTTTTGCGACACTAAATCATATCTCCCGCCCCTAAGCCTGATAATATCAAAGCATTCATATTCCCCGCCTCTCTCCGTGACGTTACAGGGTGCGTAATCAAACGCACCCAGTCGTCTCCAGTACTACGCGACTTTACACAGAACCCGGAAGACAACACACATTATGTCACAACACAGCGCGCCACAATTCGGAATATGAAACTGTGATTTAAAAGCAAACAGCAAGATTGTAAATGTTGTAAAGTACATTTATTTGACATCAAATGTTTAGAGAATATTCAGCAATTTGCATTTGTCTTTGTTGTCGATCCGCAAAAGTTCATGTTGAGACACGCGGTGTTCCTTTGCGGTACAGAGAGTGTTAGATCAGCTTACAACTCAGTGCGCCACAATTCGGAATATGAAACTGTGGTTTAAAAGTAAACAGCAGGATTGTACATTTGGTAAAGTACAAATGTTTAGTGAATATTCAGCGATTTGCTATTGTCTCTGCTGTCGATCAGCAAAAGTTTATTTGGAGGCACGCGTTGTTCCTTTGCGGTAGATAGGCTGTTGGTTTATGATAAAAGCAGTAAATGGTCGCTCTGATAATCGGAAGGTTGCTCCAACAACGAGCCATTAGACCACCCTATTGGTTGGTATGTTGTTTGTAGCCGCTAGTACCGCGTAAGTGCATATTGGTCCTTGGCGATTGTCCCATAAAATGGTGAGGGTCATGAAGTTGCATATTTGGACCTGCACCTGGCAGTTGAAGACCCCATCCGCTGAAGTCTGTAAATCGTGACATAGGCAAAATGGAGCCACATACCTGTTTTAAAAAACATAAATTAGTCTCACCAGCCGATCTTCATTAAAAATCATCATTTTATTTATTAGGGCATGAAAATATTTGCTATCGAAGATAGTGCAACAGAGTATGTTAATGATAAAATAATAATATTTTCCCATTCATATAGCGCTAAGAACCGTGAGGTATCTAAGCGGTGCTTATTATTAACCACGGTGTGTGGTGCTCATTTATCGACCACGGAAGGATGAAAGGCTGAGTTTGGCCTTGCCGGGATTCAAACTTGTGTTAGCAAGCTGTGCACGGATGTCAAAGCGAGCGCTTTACTCGCTGTGCCACTTCACAGGCTACAGTAAAGTGGCACAGCGAGTAGAGCGCTTGACCGCCTATAGACCGGTTAAATTATTTCTATTAACCCACCCTGTGTCGTTTGCCTTTTTTAGAGCCCTCTAAACGACAGGGGATCAATTCGGCGGTGATAGTGCGCGGTAGAAAACATTATGCCACTTTCAACCAACAAGTTCAACTTGAGCGGTCTTTAATGCTACGCTATTGTAATTATATTTGGTATAAAGTAATCTAAAGGGTTACTTACAGTACAATTGCAATTTCCATTGTCTACGAGTGGTGCAGTCCCAAAATACGACTCCGCGTGTGCCAACAATCTTTCGCATAGTGATATAATATATAAAAGTGGTTTTGTTTCAGAAATTTCATCTTTATCTTCTCTTACGTTTTAGCAACACTCCTTCAAGAGAAGTCTTTCATCACAATCTCTGTCTGTCAAGGTCAAAACACAATACAACCTTATAGTCCGCTTCGTGAGCCTCTCCGGGGCCCGAGAAAAAAATGGAAGCAGCTGACCTTCACTGTGAACGAGCATAAATTCTTACTTTGCCACATTCTGTGTAAAGCCATCTGTAGAAGTTGTGGAAGCAGCTGACCTTCACTGTGAACGAGCATAAATTCTTACTTTGCAACATTCTGTGTAAAGCCATCTGTAGAAGTTGGTTTTTGCACGCCATGTTTGTATATTGTTTGCGTGATATTAAAAAAAGTTTGTTTAAAGGACGTTATGGTTCTAAGTACAGCGGAAAGACCTCTGAAAATCGTAAGTTATGGTAAGCTTTGAAATATAACTGGCGCCACCACCGTGCACTGCTAAGACTAACACCCAGAACATCAAAGATGACATCGCAAATGTCATTGATGAAATCACTGATGACATCACGTGTGTATGTACTTTTCATGGAATTTGTGTACTAGGGATTTTTATTATAATGTTGCGAAAAAAGTGTCAAGGATATTGCAACAAATATCATACCGTTATTAGTGCTTTGAATGATGCATTGATATAAATAGCATTGTATTATGGGATTCTATCTAGTATACTGAGCTACTAATGGAGAAACATAGCATTGTGTGCAGAGTACAAGATGAAAGTATAATATGTGTAATGTTAATATGTTGAATAATGAAATAATAATTGTCCTGAAATGTTCGAAAAATCACAAAATGGAGTTATTCTGAGGACGTTATTCGTATTGTGTGATTGCTTAGCTGTATGCAATGAGGGAATGGCACAGAGAGTAAAGTGGACGCCGTCCGCGGACAACGCGGCTGTTCGTGGACAGGGCGTGCTACATCCGGGTTTTTGCAGGAAATCCAACATGGAAAGAAGACTGTACGGATCAGCCAATCAGATGTCGAGGTTGCGGATTTGTGTTGAAAGAGAATGTGTGTGGTGAAGATGGCAGAAGTGGAAAAAGTCAGGATGCTGGTGTAAATATGTTTGTGCATGGTTTACAGCAGTACGCTGAATGCAGGCACGTTTCAAAGAACTTTGATGTGAAAGGAGTGGAGGTGGTGTGGAGCAGTGTGCCTGATTGCAATGTACAGGGAATTGTACAAGTTTGTGAGGATATGGCCACGATGAAAAGTCCGCATGTGGTAGTTTTGCACTATGGTGCTTTCCATTTGGGCAACGTCAGTGCCCCTACTTTGTTGGCTGATTTGGAACGCTTGGTTCAAGCAGTAATGAAGATCCTTCCAAATGCAAAAGTAATTTTTTCTGGATTACTACCTAGGGCAATATGGGACAATAGTTCAGTTTTTTGTCCTCAGCAAAATATTGCTAGGTGTGTCATCAACAGAGGCATGTGTGCCTTCATTCTTAGAGCTGGTATGTTCTTCTGTAACAATGAGAATATTGATGCCAGTAATGCTGTTAATTTTAAAGAAGATGGCATTTCTTTATCTTTTACGGTAAATGCCTTTCTATTTTGGAATGTAAGGGTTGCTTTGGAGAAGGTTATGTGAAGATTTTAGGAGTAAAGTAAGAAAAAAAAACAAGAAAAAAAATACAAAATAACAGGTGTCTGTCAAGCATCTGTAAAAAAAAAACAAAGAAAACGGCTCTTTTCAGAGCCAACTTCAAAGGGGAAATGGGGCACACTATTTAAATTTACATTCACCACGCTCAGATTTTCGATGTGTCCGCGGACATGGCGGTAGTCCACGGACATGAAAATCACTAAGAGGGGGTTAGTATGTTCTATGTTACATGTATATGAAGTCAGGGATATTATGGTTAAGGTGTGCACTAAAAACCTATGAAATTCAGTGAAAAAACTTTGTTAAAGGGACGTTATGGTTAAATTGCGCTACTAAAAATCTATGAAATTCAGTAAAAACAACTTTGTTAAAGGGACGTTATGGCTCAAAGTAAACCGAAAAACCCCTGAAATTCGGCAGTTATGGTAACATAAGCAACCATAACTCGCGCCACCGTGCACTGCTAACACTAACACCCAGGACATCAAAGATGACATCACAAATGTCATTGATGACATCACTGATGACATCACATGGCTGGCTCTCCCTTTTTATCCTTTACTGACATATCGAAGCCACATAGTTTTCTTCAGTAACAGTCAGGAAGTAAAAATTGAAAAGGTACTATATTTGTAGACTTAGGGTCCAGTCACATCATATGAAACATATACATAGCGGAAGATACAGGCTTGAAAGAGAGCAATCCTTTCTGTGCATGAAGATAATCATTATTGTATCAGCACTTTCTCATAGTTTTATTTTTATTACTCTACCTTCCCTCTATATGCTCATATTTGTATACATTATACTCACTCTCCATAGAGTGAATGGGAAAAAAATTTTGCTCGCGCCTACAGCCCAAACCGCTGGATGGATTTCCACCAAATTTGGACCAGGAGCAGCGGCTTGGTCCCGAAAGCGTGCTTTTGCAAATTTGGTGAAAATCCGTCCAGTAGTTTTTTTTAAAATGACCAAAAAGTAGGTAAAAAAAAATTAGTGATATCTTTGTTCGGTTTGCGGACACACTTCCCTGTTCGCTCCGCGGAAAGTGTCCTGATTGGCCAATCGTCTTGCGTGATGTTCGCGGACATGCAAAGTGTTCGCTGATTGGACGGCGTGGATCGTGAAGCGCGTCAGATTTTTGGGTAGCGCCCGCCATCTTGGATTCGCGGACGTCCCCGGACAGCGCTGTGAAACTTTGTTCAAAATGTGTATTTTGTAGAGTGTGTTGGTGTGTAGGAGTGTTTGGGGAGGGTGGGAGTGTATGAGATAGGATGAAAGTTGTGTTTTTTATGTGTTAGACGTTCTTTTTGTGTTCGATTTGTTTGCGGCCATCACAGGTGTTTTGAAATGTTCTAAATAAACTGACTAGGGGGTGTTCTAAGGAGTCAATATGTGTCCGTTTTGTTCTCAAGCAAAGTGAAACTGTTCTAAGAACACTCGCGGTGTCTGGGGAGTGTTCGTAGGGGGTGTCCTGAGGACACTGTCCGTATTGTTCTCTGTCAAGTTGAATGTGTTCTAAGAACACGCGCGGTGTCCTGAAATGTTCACACATAAACAAAATGGGGGTGTTCTGAAGACGTTTTTGAGAACACTCCCGGTGTCCTGAAATGTTTGTAGGGGGTGTTCTGAGGACGCTGTCCGTATTGTTCTCTGTCAAGTTGAATGTGTTCTAAGAACACTCGCGGTGTCCTGAAATGTTCGCAAATAAACAAAATGGGGGTGTTCTGAAGACGCTTCTAAGAAGACTCGCGGTGTCCGGGGAGTGTTCGTAGGGGGTGTCCTGAGGATGCTGTCTGTATTGTTCTCTGTCAAGTTGAATGTGTCCTAAGAACACTCGCGGTGTCCTGAAATGTTCACAAATAAACAAAATAGGGGTGTTCTGAAGACGTTTCTAAGAACACTCGCGGTGTCCGGGGAGTGTTCGTTGGAGGTGTCCTGAGGACGCTGTCCGTATTGTTCTCTGTCAAGTTGAATGTGTCCTAAGAACACTCGCGGTGTACTGAAATGTTTGCAAATAAACAAGATGGTGGTGTTCTGAAGACGCTTCTAAGAACACTCGCGGTGTCCGGGGAGTGTTCGTAGGGGGTATCCTGAGGATGCTGTCCGTATTGTTCTCTGTCGAGTTGAATGTGTCCTAAGAACACTCGCGGTGTCCTGAAATGTTTGCAAATAAACAAAATGGGGGTGTTCTGAAGACGCTTCTAAGAACACTCGCGGTGTCCGGGGAGCGTTCGTAGGGGATGTCCTGAGGACGCTGTCCGTATTGTTCTTTGTCAGGTTGAATGTGTCCTAACAACACTCGCGGTGTCCTGAAATGTTCGCAAATAAACAAGATGGTGGTGTTCTGAAGACGCTTCTAAGAACACTCCCGGTGTCCGGGGAGTGTTCGTAGGGGGTGTCCTGAGGACGCTGTCTGTATTCTTTGTCAAGTTGAATGTGTCCTAAGAACACTCGCGGTGTCCTGAAATGTTCGCAAATAAACAAGATGGTGGTGTTCTGAAGACGCTTCTAAGAACACTCCCGGTGTCCTGGAATGTTCGTAGGGGGTGTCCTTAGGACACTGTCCGTATTGTTCGTTGTTAAGTTGAAAGTGTTCTAAGAACTATCGCGTTGTTCTGAAATGTTCGTAGGGGGTGTACTGAAAACGGTGTCCGTATTGTTCGCTGGCAAGTTCAAAGTGTTCTAAGAACACTCACATTGTTCGCGGACATTAAAAGTTTCCCATAGATCATAGTTGAAATGTTTGACTCTATGGATGTGATATGCTGCGGTGGTTGTTGCCAGGGCATAGAGTCTTGGCTGCATGGCCATTTGGCCATGCACCCAAGACTCTATGCCCTGGCAACAACCACCGCAGCATATCACATTCATATTTGCTTATAACTTTGGGTGAAAAACAAATGTATAAGGAACAAAGGTATTAGATACTATGGATGTGATATGCTGCTATGGTTGTCCTTATTATTGTATACTTACTGTTTGGTCTAGTAATGGGAGTCCATGTTTTTCTTCTTCATTTCTTTGATAAAAGAAAATAGCATGTTAGTATTAGTATTTTGTAATGACTTATTACATTGTATAAGCAATATACTTTTATTTTTTTTCGACCCTCATATTTAGTAGAGTACAAATCAGAGTACTGTGCAATTTGCTCAGTTTCTGTATTTGTTGCTAAAATCATTGGGTCTGTGGGAGAAAAAAAAATCCAAGTTGGATTAAAAAAAAACCTTTTTCTGTTATGCTACAGTTTATTTGTTTGTTTGTTTTCAGTGTTCACTTGTTGTTTCTGGCTAATGCTTTATACTTTGCTTTGTTGTATTTTTTTTGGAGCAGTAACAGATTCTTCATTTGTTTTGATATTATAAAATTTTGGAGCAGTTAGATACCAATTGGCGTATTCTAACTGTCTATTTTTTTAATATATTTTAGTGGTTTTGATTTATCTATTTGGATATTGTTAAATTTGGGGACAGTTAGATACCAATTGGCGTATTCTAACTGTGTATTTTTTGGCCTAATTTAGTGGTATTCATTTATCTGATTAGTTGTTGTAGAATCTTTGAGCTGTTAGATAGCTTTTGGAGTATTCTAACAGTTTATATTATTTTAACACAAATTTATAATTTTGGGACAGTTAGATACCAATTGGCGTATTCTAACTGTGTATTTTTTGGTCTAATTTAGTGGTATTCATTTATCTGATTAGTTGTTGTAGAATCTTTGAGCAGTTAGATAGCTTTTGGAGTATTCTAACAGTTTATATTTTTTTAACACAAATTTACTTAAAGGTTTAAATACAGTTTATTTATCAAATTTTGGTTTTAAGAACATCAAATGAGCGTTTGTAAGATTTGCTGGTAATCTCTGCTTTAAAGTAATGGTACTATCATCACATTCAAACCATCCACATTTCTTTTTTATATATGCAGTGTAGTGCCCTGAATTGGTTGTGGCTCCTGCGTGGTAGATTATACCTATTGTTGTGAAGGTTTTCTTACCAAGTGATATTTGTCCATGTGTGAATCCAGTCAGCTTGCAGTTGTTTTTGGTACCATCTGCATTGTAACGTAGAAGCATTAGTATTACGTATTTATTATGTGTTTGTATTACTAACGTGGAGCGATTATCTGAATTGCAGTTAGAGCATAATCTACCATGGTTTGCATTTTGTACAAGTTGCTGAAATGGAATGGATTCACAATTTGGTATTGATATATATATGAAGCGTTCATTGGGGATGTCTTCTTGTGTCACATTGTTGCAGAGAGTGCATGTATGTTTCCACATGTATGAAATCTGAAAGATTTCATTTATAGGTATGTTTTTGTTTTCCAGTACTTGTAGTAAGTACATTAGAAATTCTTGTGGATCTTCCTGTGAGTTTATAGTGAATTTCACCATTCCAGCACAGTAGTCCAATTGTCGTCTTATTCATGTGTTGTCAGGATTGTTTGCTGCATTTCTATGAAGTACTAATATTTGCAAACACAATGGGTCTGTACTGTGTAAGTAAATGTTGTCAACAATTGGTGGTAATTGAAATAGAATATTCATTGCTACATTTGCATAGCAACTTACACCAACTATATTTGAGAATTTAAATGGTCCAGGTAGTTCTGTATCTAACTGCTTTTTTTGGAGTTTGTCTTCCTTCTTTAAAGAAGTACCTGGTTTACTTTCTCTAATTGATTCTTTTTTGTTTGTGGTACTTGATGAAGTATTAGTTTCTTTTACTCTCTTTGGAGGATTTGCAGTGACGTCCTGTTGCATTTCTGTTTGATTTAGTTTTCTTTTACAACGTTTTAGTTTTTGTGGAACAGAATATGTGTTTAGATGGGGAGTGTATAGTGAGCGAAGTCTATTATATTCTAAAATGCAAGGAATATCAGCGTTTACTTTACTTGCATCAAAGTTGATTAGAAATAGACCGTCAAGTGTACGTAAGCGTGATAGTGCTACGTAGCTCATGCCTTCTTTAAAGACTGTGTTACCAATATCTATCATTGCTTTGTCTAGGGTAAGACCTTGTGATTTATGAATCGTGAGTGCGTATGCAAGAGTTAGAGAAAATTGTTCTCTGCGTACATACATATCTTTGAAGAGAAGGAATCTAGCTGTTGAGCGTCCTATCCGTTTTACTTCTGAAAGTTTGTCAAAGAGTATATTGACAAACTGAATTTTGTTGTCACGTGGGTATGTTTGAAAGCCAACAACTGTACCCAGTGCTCCATTAACTAGTCCTTGGTCCACGTCAAGGTTACGTTTAAGCATTACTCTGCAATTTAAGGATAATTTTAACATCTTTTCTAAGCCTGCTGTGTTTGAGATTGATTTTTCTAAATTATTTAGTCTTGTTGTGGCTTGGTCACACATGGGTAGTGTCATACCATGTACATCTAGTTTGTCTGTGGCGCTAATTTCCATTATTGGTTGCATTTCTTTACTTAACATTATTTCATTGAATTTGAAACAGCTTGCAAGAGTTGGTGTTAAGGCCATACAATTGACATTTTTGTGGGCTAATTGTTCCATAACATCTGTAGCACATGCATTATCGCCATTAAGTGCATTAATGTGCCGGGTTTTCAATGTTGCTTCTGCTTCTTTAGAAAGTATACCAACTCTCAAACTTTTTAAAATGTTGGCATAAGTTAGATCTGCAGATTGGCGCATGTTTTCTGTTAATCCTCTGTATTGGAAATGTTGCCAAAGGTTGACATTTCCAATGCTGCCAACAGTTTTACGGCAGAGTTTGTGCCCTGATGTTTTAAAAATAGATTCACCTTTCACTGGTGTTAATTGAAGCAGATCTCCAAAAACATTAATATGTTTTCCCGAAAAGAGCTCTTCATAGTCTTTTTTGAGTACTTCTTGTAATCTGAGGTGAATCAAAGCTAACATCAGGTTGGAGACCATGCTCACTTCATCTATTAGTAGCATTTTCATTTGTTTCAATACTCTGCGTAATTCCATTGCAGCTTCTTCAGAAAGTTTGTCATAGTCTAATTTGTTCTGGTGTTCTACTGGTAATAGTAGTAATCGGTGTAATGTAACACCACCTATGTTGTAGGCAGCTAAACCTGTGGGGGCAGTGAGAACAGCTGACAGTTTGTTGTTTGTCAATTGTTGAAGGAACTTACTAATGATTTTGATTAGGAATTTTTTGCCAGAACCAGCTTCACCACTGACGTACAGTAGTATAGGTTTATAATTATGGCAGGAACATTCTTTATTTTCGTGTTTTACACCATGTGCAATTTGTTTTGTTACTTCTTGAAAAATGCTACTTTGCTCATTGTTTAGTTTTGATTGTAGTATAGTTAAGTCTTCCTTATCTTCATACTGACACATGGTGTTTTCTACTTCTATCATAGCTAATTCTGCCTCATTTGTTATTAGTGGTTCTCCCAGTGGTTCTTGGCTTCCTGTTACAGAAGGTTGACTACTGTCAGGAGTATCCTTATCTAGTTGGGCTTGGAGTTCTTCTTCATGTTGCTGTTCATTGTGCAACATTGTTTTGTACTGTGTAAAGTTTACATCAGTTATAGTGCTTTCATTTGCTTTGAAAGCATCCTCATATGAGTCATAGTTATCTAGTAATTGTTCTTCTTTTCTCCATGGTTTGAAGAGTTGTAGCAGGGACATGTAATATACTTCTTTATGTTGAGGAGTCTTCAATGACAATTTGATATGATTAATTAAATTTGGTTTAGTGAGTTTAACTAAGCTGCCTTCACAGTCTGTCACTCTATATTTACCTTTTTTTTCATCAGGTTTCATATTATTTTTTGTATGTGTAGTTTTGGGCTATTTGGTATAGACACATGTTTTCCAAAGTATTACTTCTGTTTGGGTAGTATGTGTCCAATAAATTGTTTTTTAAAATGTCTTGGCTGTTGGGATCATGTTTGGCTATTGTTTCTATATCTTCATATGATTTTAACATCTTTTCTGATCCTGCTGTGTTTGAGATTGATTTTTCTAAATTATATAGGGGCTGATTCATGGAACAAACGTGCGCCGAAAATCTTCGCGCAAGCAGGCGCAAACAGGCGCAAGCAGGCGAAAGCGCAAAAAAAACAGGCGCACGTGCACGCGTGCGATTCATGGAAGTCCCTGCGCGTGTTTCCCTCGGGATGTGCGCCAAACCCGTGCATGGCGCACACGTCACTGCAACATCCCGAAAGACGTGCGTGACGCGCACAGTGAAAGCGCACAACCTCGGCGCATACACTAGGAAGTGGGCGGAACACGGGCGTAACGCGCGGAATGGGGAACAACTCGCGAAAACAAGGGCGTAACTGGGGATGTACTGCAGGGAAGCAGACGAAACGCCCACACGCACCCGAACCACACGTATTAATGGAATCGAATAGGGCAAAGCCACACACAGCGAAAGACACGCACAAGCCGAAACACGTCCGCCACACGAAGGCAGGCGGTAGCATCCCTGCGCATTACAAAAGTGGCAACATACAGCAATTGTGCCTGTGCGAGCGGGGCACGTGTATTTTGGGGTTGCGCTGGAAGTTACACACGCGATTGAGCGGGGTACGTGTATTCCAGGGGTTCGCGTGAACTTTTTCACGCGATCGGGCCTGGGGGAGCGGGCTACGTGTATTTCAGGGGTTCGCGTGAACTTATTCACGCGATCGGGCCTGGGGGAGCGGGCTACGTGTATTTCAGGGGTTCGCGTGAAGTTTCTCACGCGATCGGGCCTGGGGGAGCGGGTTACGTGTATTGCGGGGGTGCGCGGTAAGCAACACACGCGATCGAGCGGGGTACGTGTATTTCGGGGGCGCGCGGGAAGTGACACACGCGATTGAGCAGGGTACGTGTATTTCGGGGGTGCACGGGAAGTTACACATGCGATTGAGCGGGGTACGTGCATATCGGGGGTGCGCGGGTAGTTACACACGCGATTGAGCGGGGTACGTGTATTTCGGGGGTGGGCGGGAAGTTACACACGCGATTGAGCGGGGTACGTGTATTTCGGGGGTGCGCGGGAAGTTACACACGCGATTGAGTGGGGGCGGTGTATTTCAGGGGTGCGCGGGAAGCTACACACGCGAATGAGCGGGGTACGTGTATTTCAGGGGTGCGCGGGAAGTCACACACGCGATCTCATCAGGGTACGTGTATTCCAGGGTGCGGGGGAAGTATCCCACGCAACATTAGCAGGGTACGTGTATTCCAGGGGTGCGCGGGAAGTTCCACACGCAATTCCATCAGGGTACGTGTATTCCAGGGGTGCGCGGGAAGTTCCACACGCAATTCCATCAGGGTACGTGTATGACAGGGGTGCGCGGGGAGCAGCACACGTGAATTGCACGTGTGGGTCCTCCCAGGTGTTCCATCTACACCCTCATGGCCCCTGCAGGTGGCTCACACCACAGGGGCCTACCCAGCACATGTCATGCAGGCACCCCATCCACCATGGCCGTGCCCACCAGCCAACCCACATGTCAACTTGCACTACTGCCCACCAACGCATGTCCCCCTGCACCCCCAGCCACCAGGGGCACCCTCCACCAGGCCCCCACCCATGTCTCCCATCACCCCCCAGCAGTGCAAGGGCACCCTCCACCAGGCCCCCACCCATGTCTCCCATCACCCCCACCCCCCAGCACTGTGTGGCTCCTGCCAGCAGGCCCCACCCATGTCTCCCACCACCCCCACCCCCCAGCACTGTGGGGCACCTGCCAGCAGTCCCCACCCATGTCTCCCACCACCCCCACCCCCCAGCCACCAGGGGCAGCCTCCACCAGGCCCCCACCCATGTCTCCCACCACCCCCCCAGCAGTGCAGGGGCACCCTCCACCAGGCCCCCACCCATGTCTCCCATCACCCCCACCCCCCAGCACTGTGGGGCACCTGCCAGCAGGCCCCACCCATGTCTCCCACCACCCCCACCCCCCAGCACTGTGGGGCACCTGCCAGCAGGCCCCACCCATGTCCCCCACCACCCCCACCCCCCAGCCACCAGGGGCAGCCTCCACCAGGCCCCCACGCATGTCTCCCACCACCCCCCAGCAGTGCAGGGGCACCCTCCACCAGGCCCCCACTCATGTCCAACTCATCTCTCCCATCACCCCCACCCCCAGCAGTGCAGGGGCAGCCTCCAACATGCCCCCACTCATGTCTCCCAGTACCCCCACCCCCAAGCCACCAGGGGCAGCCTCCACCAGGCCCCCACCCATGTCTCCCACCACCCCCACCCCCCAGCACTGTGGGGCACCTGCCAGCAGGCCCCACCCATGTCTCCCACCACCCCCACCCCCCAGCAGTGCAGGGGCACCCACCACCAGGCCCCCACCCATGTCTCCCACCACCCCCACCCCCCAGCAGTGCAGGGGCACCCTCCACCAGGCCCCCACTCATGTCCAACTCATGTCTCCCATCACCCCCACCCCCAGCAGTGCAGGGGCAGCCTCCAACATGCCCCCACTCATGTCTCCCATCACCCCCACCCCCCAGCCACCAGGGGCAGCCTCCAGCAGGCCCCCACCCACGTCTCCCACCACCCCCACCTCCCAGCACTGTGGGGCACCTGCCAGCAGGCCCCACCCATGTCTCCCACCACCCCCACACCCCAGCAGTGCAGGGGCACCCATCACCAGGCCCCCACCCATGTCTCCCACCACCCCCACCCCCCAGCCACCAGGGACAGCCTCCACCAGGCCCCCACTCATGTTTCCCATCACCCCCACCCCCCAGCACTGTGGGGCACCTGCCAGCAGGCCCCACCCATGTCTCCCACCACCCCCACCCCCCAGCACTGTGGGGCACCTGCCAGCAGGCCCCACCCATGTCTCCCACCACCCCCACCCCCCAGCCACCAGGGGCAGCCTCCACCAGGCCCCCACCCATGTCTCCCACCACCCCCACCCCCCAGCAGTGCAGGGGCAGCCTCCACCAGGCCCCCACCCATGTCTCCCACCACCCCCACCCCCCAGCACTGTGGGGCACCTGCCATCAGGCCCCCACCCATGTCCAACTCATGTTCCCCACCATCCCGACCCCCCAGCACTGTGGGGCACCTGCCAGCAGGCCCCCACCCATGTCCAACTCATGTTCCCCACCACCCCCACCCCCCAGCACTGTGGGGCAACCTCCACCAGGCCCCACTCATGTCCAACTCATGTCTCCCATCACCCCCACCCCCAGCAGTGCAGGGGCAGCCTCCAACATGCCCCCACTCATGTCTCCTATCACCCCCACCCCCCAGCCACCAGGGGCAGCCTCCACCAGGCCCCCACCCATGTCTCCCACCACCCCCACCCCCCAGCAGTGCAGGGGCAGCCTCCACCAGGCCCCCACCCATGTCTCCCACCACCCCCACCCCCCAGCAGTGCAGGGGCACCCACCACCAGGCCCCCACCCATGTCTCCCACCACCCCCACCCCCCAGCAGTGCAGGGGCAGCCTCCACCAGGCCCCCACCCATGTCTCCCACCACCCCCATCCCCCAGCCACCAGGGGCAGCCTCCACCAGGCCCCCACCCTTGTCTCCCACCACCCCCACCCCCCATCAGTGCAGGGGCACCCACCACCAGGCCCCCACCCATGTCTCCCACCACCCCCACCCCCCAGCAGTGCAGGGCAGCCTCCACCAGCCCCCCACTCATGTCCAACTCATGTCTCCCATCACCCCCACCCCCAGCAATGCAGGGGCAGCCTCCAACATGCCCCCACTCATGTCTCCCATCACCCCCACCCCCCAGCCACCAGGGGCAGCCTCAACCAGGCCCCCACCCATGTCTCCCACCACCCCCACCCCCCAGCAGTGCAGGGGCAGCCTCCACCAGGCCCCCACCCATGTCTCCCACCACCCCCACCCCCCAGCACTGTGGGGCACCTTCCAGCAGGCCCCCACCCATGTCCAACTCATGTTCCCCACCACCCCCACCCCCCAGCACTGTGGGGCACCTGCCAGCAGGCCCCCACCCATGTCCAACTCATGTTCCCCCACCACCCCCATCCCCCAGCCACCAGGGGCAGCCTCCACCAGGCCCCCACCCATGTCTCCCACCACCCCCATGCCCCAGCCACCAGGGGCAGCCTCCACCAGGCCCCCACCCATGTCCAACTCATGTCTCCCATCGCCCCCACCCCCCAGCAGTGCAGGGGCACCCTCCACCAGGCCCCCACCCATGTCTCCCACTATCCCCACCCCCCAGCACTGTGGGGCACCTGCCAGCAGGCCCCCACCCATGTCCAACTCATGTTCCCCACCACCCCCATCCCCCAGCCACCAGGGGCAGCCTCCACCAGGCCCCCACCCATGTCTCCCACCACCCCCACCCCCCAGCAGTGCAGGGGCACCCTCCACCAGGCCCTCGCCCATGTCCCATCCATGCCCCCCTGTACCTGGGTCCCACCAATCCCCAATCATGTCCGTAATGGCCATCCTCCCCTGCCAAAAGGCCCAACCAACTATCACATCCACCCACATATCAAAGGCAATTACATGTTACACACCCAATGTAAATAATGCAAATGAACACATGTCTGTCACACACAATGGCTGCAAGTGAATGTTAAAACACCCAACATGACATGCATGGAAGCAATGCGATGATACGACACATTGAAGGATGAAAATATAAATGTATTTAAAATCAACTTGAATGGAAATGAAATGAGAAAAACCACAAAGCAAAACAAACAAAAGAAGATGAATGTCCATGAAAAAAATCAAAAACACACAGCACAATCAAAATAAATGGTGTCCAAAGTCACAGTCAGAAAAGAAATCCAAGGGTAAATGATAAACAAAAACCATTGCTCCATGGCGATGAAAAAAATCCATAAAAAAGAAAAATCCATTGAAGAACTATTTACAAGATAATCCCGGGTCCATGAGCCCAACCAAATGAAACCTAACTATGACAACTAACTAAAAACTGAACTACATACAAAAACGTGGCGCATTGTCCAATAGCAACCAAATAAAAAATAAATAAAGGAAACCTAACACTAACTATATAACTATATACAAAGGCGGTGGGCAAGTCCAGCGGCTCACTCTGTGGTGTTCTGGGCCAGGGCATCATCGAACTCCTGTTCGATGTCCCGGAGGCGGTCCTGTTCCATGGCCCCAACGGTCCGCAGGGACGACGCTGTCTCCTCCTCCAACCCCCTGCGGATTGCCTCGAGGCACTCAGCCCACCTCAGGGCCCTCCGCATGGAGTTCTCCGCCCTGAACATTGTGAGCCGCGTCTCTTCCACCCTCCGCCGCTCCGCACCTATCTGCTGGCCCAACCGCTGCCACACAGAAGACACACCCCGTCCTGGGTCCACCTGCCCTCCGGCCGATGCCTGCCCCTCCGATGTCAAAGGCCCCGAGCCTTCATGGCTCCCACCATGTTGCTGCTGCTGCTGTGCCTCTGCCCGTGCACTGCCTCCTGCTGCCTGCACATCCTCCGCCGGCTAGGGTGCAGTTGTTGATGTGGCCACCCCTGCTGGACGTCCGACTCCCGAATGTGGCAGGGATGCCTCCTCCACCAGCCTGGCCGCACCGTCAGAGGCAGCTCCACAGGGCACCCAGGTGACTGATGGGTGGGAAGATGGCACAGAGGACGACTGGCGCGTAGGGGGTCCAGTTGAGGAGGGGGTCGGAGCAAGCCCCATCAGACGGAGGAATCCGGCCTGGGTGACCTGTCCCAGTAGGCTGACGTGGTCAACAAGCCATTCGAGATGACTCGCAGTCTCTTCATGAAAAGACTGCAGGTCACCTCGCATGGCCCGTTGACGCAACGCCACACCAGCCAGGACATGCTCAACCCGGACCTGGATAGCGACGTCCACAGGCAGAGGAAGGCCAGTTGAAGTGAGCTCATCCCCTGCCTGAAAACGGGTCTGGACGTAGGCATCCCTGCTGGTGCAAGATGATGCAGGGACAGGATCGGGGACAGGATTGCACACAGGCACCTCCGCGGCGGCCTGTGCTGCCTCCTGTCCCTGGTCCTGCACTGCACCACTAGCACCAGTGGGATCCCCACCTCCAGACCCCGTCTCTGGTGCTTGCACGGCCTCCTCCTCCACCAACCTGGATGACTCCGTGCCATCTTCCCCTGTTGGGCCCTGTGGGGTCCCAGCTGCCCCTTCTGCTGCCGAGGAGTCCAACTCCAACCTCCGCCTCCTGGACCTCCCCCCGGCAGCTGCACCGGACTCCTCACTCCCCGACGAGATGACAACCTGGGAGGGGAGCCGGGCCTTGCGTCTCCGGCTGGCGGTCGGATCCCCGCCACTGTGCTCCACAGCACCTTCTCCGCCCTCTTCATCAGTTGACGCTGCAGACAGGGAGAAACAAAACCCAGGCATCAGGGCACTGTAGAATGGACACATACACACATGACAGTTGTACATGAGTGGCATTGGCAAACCTCAGACATGTCTTCACAATCCCCAACACACATGTCAATACAACTCGCACACATGAGCCATACCACAGCCATATCGCAACTGCCACCACCATCAATACACATGCAACAGCATGAGCAGCCAAAGGTGAGCCAGACATCACATGCAACACAGGAAGTGCACCACACATGTACACACACCACCACACTTGCATGCATGTGTACACCTCTGCCAAGTGTCGCATTGTTCAGACGGGCATCCATGTCACATCTGCCAATCAGGCTTCCACATACCGCTGTCACATGCATCCATGTTGCATCACTGTTGCACCCTTGTCAAATACACACACATGCACATGTACACAGTGCTGATACATGCAGCCGAAAACAACATACATGCATGACATCACGGACATGTCTACTTACATACACATTCATCCAAACATGTGTGCCCACACAACTGCATATGGCATGCAAGCCTACACACACAAGCACCATCCATGTCTCACACATTACAGCCCTCGCATGTGTCAGCCCCACGGCCCTGTACACCCCCACCCATACTCGACCCCATACAAACAGATGTGCAACCTGCACACTACTGAATAACCACCACACGCACTGCTCACATGCATGTACACTCACCGCTCGACTCCAGGCGGGTCTGCTTCTCAAGGACCTGGACGTGGAGCGCTGGGGATATGCGTTCCAGGACCCTCATCTGTTCTTCCGACAAGTGGCCCCGGCGCCCCTTGGCATCCGCTGCCTTCAAGAGGCGCCGGGCCTTGTTCAGGGTCCTGGACCTGAAGTCCTCCCAGCGCTTCCTGACATGTTGTAAGTCGCGGACTGCCACCCCCTCCGCGTTGATGGCAGTCACGATGTCAGTCCAGATCCGAGTCCGTCCTTCCTTGTCGGCGCGGGAACTTCCGAAGAGGGCATCATACTGCCCCAGGACTTGCTCCACCAGGACACCAACTTCGGTGGCACTGAAGCTGATGCCCCTCTGCCTCTCTGGCCGGGGGTTGTCAGTGGACACAGATGGTGTTTGCCCCGACATGACAACCCCAGAGGCAGGAGTGGGTGGGCAACTGGGTCCTGGGGCTGGGCTGTGGAGCGATGGAATCCCAGTCGGGAGTCTTCGGTTCCAGCAGGGGTGGTCACAGCAACAGCACCCCTGGCTGATGTGCAGGCAGCAAATGGCAGTGCACGTGGGCAGCAGGCAGTCAGGCAGCAGCAGATGGCAGGTGGGAGCGTGCACGGGGCTCTGGGGGGCAGTAGTTCGGCCTTCTGGGCAGGAGCGTGGTCTTCCGTGTGCTTACGCGTGGCCAGCTTGATACGGAGTGATTTGGCACGTGAAAAATCTGCACGTCAGCGTGTAATTCGAGGAAAGGCCCTTAGCGCGTAAGCGCGTCTGCACGCATACGCATTTTCATTGGACAGAAATCGCCCCTGTGACGTGACGCGTACAGATGTGCCTGGGCATTTCAGCACGTGAAAAACTGCACGTCCGCGTGTAATACGAGGAAAGGGCCCATGCGCGTAAGCACGCGTGGAAAACTGCATGTCCGCGTGTAATATGAGGAAAGGCCCTCAGCGCGTATGCACGGCAGCACGCATATGCGATTTCATTGGACCAAAGGCCCTTAGCGCGTGAGCGCGTCTGTGATGTGACGCGCGCAGGTGTTTCCCTCATTGCACGTGATGACAGAACAGACGTGGATTTCCACCAATCGCGTGTGAAAGTTCCCGGCACCCCGGAACACATGTACCCAGGCTAATCGCGTGTGGAACTTCCCGCGCACCCCGAAACACACGTACCCAGGCCAGTTGCGTGTACGCTCACTCCCCTCCGATCACACGCGATGACACTCGGACCGTATCCGAATACGGGAAACCCGCGCACGGCAATTTGTCGCTACACTGATCGTGGGACACCGCAGGAGGAGGAGAATAGCCAGGGCACGCATTTTCGCACCACGGTCAAGCCTTTTTGGGATGCCTGATGACCAGGTCTATGGCAGGTTTAGGTTTCCACCCCATATCATCCTAGACCTGGTCAGGGCGTGGGAAGATGACCTCACATCCCCCACCCTTTGCTCCCAAGCATTGAGCCCCTTGGAGAAGCTGCTCAATGTCCTGCATTTTTTGGCCACTGGGTCATTTCAGCGGACCACTGCCATGGTGGGGGGGTCTCACAGGCCACGCAGTCACGCTGCCTACACCAGGTACTGGCAATCATGACAGCGCGCCCCTCAGTCCGCAGGCACATATACATGCCCAGAACACCCGCAGAAAGGCAGGCCGTTGTCCTGGATTTTTTCAGAATGGCACACTTCCCCAAAGTGCTCGGTGCCATAGATTGCACCCATGTGGCCCTCGTCCACCTAGGGCCATTGAGCACATCTACCGAAACCGCAAGCACTGGCATTCCATCAATGTACAGGTGGTATGTGATGCAAAGGGAATCATCACCTCTGTCTATGCAAACTACGCTGGCTCCACCCATTACAGTTTCATATACAGAATGTCCGCCCTGAGCCGGGCCCTGGAAGCTGGGCAGCATGGCGACACATGGCTCCTAGGTCAGTACAAATGTCCTTGCACATGCATGCAAGTCACACACAGACAAATATCCAAACCCTAATAATCTCAACTATTATCAGCTCCCCAGGGGACAGTGCCTACCCTCTGAGCAACCACATGATGACACCAATCCAGAACCCCACCACACCACCCCAGGTAAGATACAACGCCGCCCATATTGCAACCAGGGGCATAGTGGAGCGCACATTCGGAGTGCTCAAGTCACGTTTCCGCTCCCTTGACCGCTCTGGTGGGCAACTACTCTATGCACCACCAGTAGTGTGCAGGATCATTGTGGCAGCATGTGTCCTGCACAATGTTGCAACACGGCAGGGCGTCCCGGTGGACATGGTGGTGCCCCCACATCCCCAACCACAGGCACAGGCGCTGCCCATTGGAGGGGACAGGGCACGTGGCGAGGAAGCCCGGACCCAGCTTTTGGCAACATTTTTCACCTAAACTCCCACCCCTGCGGAGTGCACACAGGCCTGGCACATACCAGGCGACAATCGATGATGACAATGAGACAGTTAACTGTCACAACCCTACCACCCTGAGAAAGTTGCCATGGAAGTGCCACATCATCTGCATCCCTAGCTACTTAAATACAAGCTATCCTGTGTGACCAAAAGGCACACATATGACATATGACATGATATGGGCCATACACAAGTATTCCAAGGCGCAATGAGGCAGTGAGGGGGGAACAAGGGAACACAGAGAACGGTACTACTAGGCCAGGTGTCATTGGGATCCTGCAAGTGCAGGGGTAGGGGGAATGGGAAAAGTGCAAGGGGAAGGGTGGGGGGGAGTCCAGTACAGGGGAAGTAGCCCAAAAAAATAATACATAGGTCGCCTGGTGGCAACTACAAAGGTAAGTGCAGACAAGTGCTGGGAAGGGAGGGCTGTAGGGATAGAGAGACAGTACTGCAGTGCAGGGGTCGCCAGGGAGGCAGTGCAAGTGGAGAGTGGCTGGGCCAGGGACCGAGGTCAGTGAGAGTGGCCCAGTTGCAGCTCCTGTGCAGTTCCAGTGGAGAATTCTGCAAGGGAGAGGCAGACAGTAAGAAGAAGCAAAGAGGAAGGTCTTGAGGTGCATCCAGAACTGGAGATGATTCCCCTCAAGTTCAAGTCAGGCCGGAAGTCTGTTCCAGGGGGAGGGCCCTGCTGCGGAGAGAAATCTACCCCCAGCTAGTTGCTCTGAGAAGCTGATGACCCAGACATGCAAGGTGTGCATCACACACACCTGCAAACCAGGCCATGGCCATCACTGTCATGTCACTCAAACCCTCCCAAACATCAACATGACATGGCATGCAATACCCAAACACCAACGCAGTAATGATAAGGTACACATTGCCATGTCCTAAATGCACAGTGGCATCGGACACTGCTGCCTGACCTGGAATCAGATGAAATGACAGACCAACAACCTCCCACCCAAAATAAGTCATTTCCAAATGCATTACAACAGTCGTAGACGTTACATCACAATGAATGCCTGTCTACATGCACATTATGCATTGCAAAATCAACACTGCAGCTCATGTGTGCAGTGTCCTACTCCTGCATCACACTGCTCAGCGCACAGCACAGTGAACAGCCATTGTGTGTGATGCACACCCTGAGCATCACATCTAAGTGACAGACCACGTCAAACATCAAATTAGGCATGTACTGGATCCATGATCGGTCACAGAACATGTGCTGCCGGGACACAGTGGGCACCAGAAGGCAAACAGTGTACACGTGGATATGCAAGGGTGGGAGTACATGTAGTGCATCAGAGTGCAAGTGTGTGGTTCTGCAAGGACATGCACTCCACATATGCATGTGCACTCAAGTGACCATCAGTGTTCCCTACACATCACATGTGAACATCCACCATGTGTACACCCCAGCATGTCAAACCACAACTATCCCCTCGCACCTGAAAGGAAAACACAACACATGAACAGGCATTGATCAGCAGAACACAACATGTACATAGGATACCACCATTACTATGTCAGAGTTCCCATCAAACTGCAGGGCAAGGCAACTATCAACAACAACCGCCCCCCTCCCTCACAAATGACCATGACCCACTGAACAACTGCACCTGGGTCATGGAGCCTCCAAACCTCAATTCCACCTGGCCACAGGATCACCTTTACCCTTCGTCACCATCTCCCACCTTGTGTGTAAAAAGATGCCTGAACCCTCAGAATCCACACTCATTTCCAAAATCACAAAATACAAGGCATATAAACGAACCCGAACACCCTCCAGTAGATGACTTGACATAGCAGTACCTCACAAAGGCCAAGTACTACCACAATGATGCAACAACCAAGGTAGCACAGCAAAACAATGTCACGACTGGATGTGAGACATGTGTGGTACATGACATAGGATGATGCACCATGAATGGATGTGTACTGTCACAGGTCCCCTGTAAGGCGCGAGAGTGTCACGAAACAACCACCCCCACCATGTCCCGGGTGCCTGCAAGGTCAAACTCACACAGGCCCCTGAGACCCTGGTGGGGAATGAGGTTCAGGGATATGCAGTAGGGACAGGTGTTGACACACTGGATGACTGGAATGAGCGGCAGGAGACGGGAGGAGGAATGACACATGAAACTAGGGAATGCACGAAAATGTGCAACCTGCATGAACACATACACAATCCAAACAAACTTGGACATCATTGTCATGGCCTTCTGTAGTCCAGGCTCAGGAGTGGTACGAACCAACCACCCCCTCTAGGGTTTTGGCGCCTGCAAGTTCGGGGCTTACACAGGCATCCGCAACCCCAGTGGGGAAAGAGGGTCAGGGAACGTTGCTTGGATAGGCACGGGAAGCAGGAACACCGGGTAGAGGGTACAGGTTTCAAAATTGCATAAGATCACGGGTGATTAGGGAGAAAAAAACATACCAAATTGAACCACACATACATCCATGCATCAGTACACTCCCCAGCAAGCCTACGCAGAGCAGTTTGTAAGAAAAACAACAAGACACTTAGCTCTGGTTTTGAGTGCTGGCCTCCTGCCTGCGCACTCTCAGGTCCGGTTACAGGAGCACTGCAATGCTGCAAAGAGAGACACAGTCAACGACCTGTACGTGCCAATTGCACAAAAACACAACACCAAACATGCCCCATAGCAACAGACTACTCTACAAACAGACGATCTGTGGTTGATGCTTCGTACCCATATTTAACATCACCCCTGTGACGGGTCATACACAGTCAATGCAGTAAGGCAGCCGCTGCTGGGTGCGTGGCAAATGGAATACCAATGTGTCACAATTCACACAACATGCAATGTTCCCTGGGTAAGCAGACAGACCCATATAGCAAGCCATGACTACAGAGCAAGTTGCGTACCACCATGACCGAAACAAAGTTGGCAGTGCATTTATCATGAAGTACGTGGAAAAGACATGCACTGCACCCGAGTATGTCCCTTGCTGTATGTCCCTGTGAGCTGCCCCTTTCCATGTCTCGGAAGGCTACATGGTTGATACAAGTGCCTCAATGGACCTTGGTGTACCGGAGGGTATGTGCCACTGCCCCTGCATGTGTCCCAGACAACCCTACTATCAGCAGCCATCAGTCCACAAACACATCTGAGCTGCATTGTGTGCTTCAACACCAATATTCGTCTAAGCTCACCCTCAGTGCTGTGACTAAGCCTGCATGTGCAACTCGCCTGGTGCAAGCTTTGCGGTGTCGTGGCCCCCCTGTGATGCTCACCTTGCCTGGAGTTCCTTGGAACATGTCAGCAGTTCTAGGATGTGGGTCTGCAATCACTGTGCCTCTGCTTCTGCACACATGTGCATGTGGGCACCAACAAACGGGTCCAGAATTCTGTCGTCCAATGGGCCATGTCAGCTGGCAAAGGTGCTCTGGAGGCTCATCCCCCTGCAGAAAGGGCATGAAACACATGATTAATGCTTCAAAGTCATCTGTGTGTGTCTCATCAGGATCTCATTACTTGACCATGTCAGAGAGTCACATCACAAATCACACCATCAGTCCGTCTTTCACCTCCAAAGTGTGGAACACTATCTACAGCATGAATTGCAACAGGCACATGTACAGGAAAGATATGAAACATACTACACAATGCATAGCAATCAATGTCCCCATTAATCATGACACACCCCATCTAGCAAAAGCTGAACAGTGGACAATGACACCTAAATCATCCCCACTAGGGGTGTCAACACAAGTCACACAGCACCAGACATGCCACAGATATGACAGTCCAAGGCCCTTGTGTAAAATGCTGTAACACCGAACCATCCTTGCGAGCCCATGGATAAGGGAGGCAGGAGTGGCATATGTGAGTCAAGGAACCCAAGCAGCATACACATACACAAGACAACCATGAAGGGCCCAGCTGGAACAGACAGTGGATGCCTTCAAAAGCCACAAAGCACCGCACCGTCACATGAAAGCACAATAGACTAGCAATTTTAAACTAAATCAACTATTAACTAATTACACTAACTATGGAAAACCTACATTACCTATTTAAACTAACTATCAAACAGAAACTTAACTAACTAAACTAAAAGAAAAATCAAAAATGGCCACATACGACCTGGGGGGGAGGGGAGGCACCCAGGAGGGGGGAGGTACAGGGTGCTGCTCAACATCCACATGCGATGATGCTGAGCCAAAAAAAAATCCTCCATGGGCTCAACGCCTGCACAGCATGACCTATGAGGGAGATAGATGGTTGTCCGAGTCTGGCTCATCCTGCAAAGGAGGACGTGGGACAGTAGCCTGGCCACGCCTAGCCGCAGCTTGCCCCATGTCGGCAGCAAGTCTGCCGGACGGGTGAGCCTGGTTCTGTGTGGCGATGTGACGTAGGTCTGCATGCAGAACCTCCCGTGATACACGTGCTTCCTCTTGCAAGGTAGCACGTGTAACACGGAGTTCCTCCTGCAAGGCCTGGCTGGACAACCGTTGCACCTCCCGGCAAGCCTGTAGCTCAGCCGAGATGGTACGCTCAAGCTGTGCAAACCTCTCCTCTGCCTGCTGCCTCTGGGACATCATAAGGACACCCAGAGTGGATCTGAGGGAAGCATACTCCTCCCTCAGGGCATCCATGTGCGCCTCTGCGTGAGCAGCAATTGCTTGACGCAGAGACGACATTTCAGCCTGGCGTGCCCTGTCTGAGGCCGCCATGCCCAGCCTGAGCGAGCGGGCCGTGGACCGTGCCGCCTGCTGCTGGAGAAGCACCTGCCTAGCAGGGGGGAGCACAGATCGGGCCACACGCTCCATGCTCTCAGCGATGTTCTCCATTGCTGCCCCCTGCCGTTCGGAATTGGCAGTCATGTCTTGCTCCCACTCAGTATACAGCGGTTGCGCGTGGCGACCGCGTTGCCGGGCTTGACCCCTGCGGGACCCAAGGACCGGGGGTCCTCGCTGTGTTGGCACCGCCTGCGGCAGCACGACTACGTGCCCCCGTCGACGTGATGTCCCAGGCACATCAGTGACTGGTGTGGAGGGTGACCCTGCGTCCCGATCCACCAGGGTGGAGGAACCAAGACTGTCTGATCCCTCAGTGCAGGTGTCGCAGACAGAGGAGTGTCCACATCAGAATCACTCACCCCTGACACATGGACTTGATGCTCATCCAACTCAACATGGATGTCAGAGTCGTCATCAAGGCTGGACTCATAGGCAGCCAGAGACAAGATGGACTGCAGCACTTGGGGGTTTTCGTGGCCTACCACCCCACGCCCCCCACTAGTGCCGGGTTGATGTGGCGTTACCAACCCTGTGTCTGGCGTGACAACACCATCCTCTGCCTCCATTGCGTCATCACCTGAAAAATAGAGAGAAAAAGGTCACTACACTTGTCAGAAGCACACGACACACACACACACCGACAGCAAAGGCATCCGGCAGACATGTGACACACAACATGTGACCTGGCATGCATGCTGGGTCTACTTTGAATAGCTTCTGTGATCAGACCTGTTGAAAGGTGGCAGTTTCCATGGAAGTGGGTCTATGCAGTGCAGAAAATGTGTACGCCACTCACTACCTACATGTACAAGCACTACATGGTGTGTGCCAGGAAATGTGAAGGCAGTGCAATGTCAAATTCAGACATCACGTGCATTGTGCATTCAATGTGTACCATGTCTAGAAGCCAAGCACCCCTCCACCCCAGTACCAAAGCAGGGATGCCTAGCATGGAATCAAAAGGCTGACCATACACCTGTGTATTGACAGGCAGTGTTGACTGGCATCAACAGCTTGATGTGATTCAAATTACAACACTGCAAATGATGCTGGGACAGTGGGCAGGACACATGATGGAAACTCCGGAGGCCGCCCACGTGTGAAGAAGACACAACAAGAGTTGGACAGAGTCATTGGCCATTGAACAGGCTGAGGCCTGTGAGCCACACAGATTGTCAGAGCCTAAACATGTGTGCAACGCAGGACTGAGCCACAGTTGACATGGGAAGGCTGATGAGATGGCAGGCAATGTATGTAACCAAGGACTTATATTACAGTGATCATCCAGTCAAGGACACATAGGGGCATGCGTGCAATGCACATGGAGCATGAATGGGCACTCATGTCCCTGCGGGACATCTGACCCATGTACAGTACAAGTGAGATACCCTGCATTGAGTACTAAGGCTGTACCACACGGCATATGTCTGGCAGATTCTACGCTGGAAGTTTGAATCTACACAGGACACATGAACAAGAAAGTACACATTGGCAAGATTGAAGCAGACCAGTGCAAAGGTGGAACTGGGGTGCAGAGTGGCGGAGGAGCGGCAAGGGAGCATGCCTACATGGAGTCCCGCATGCAGGCAGAGGAGACATGCATGAGGGTAGCATTGCATTACTTACACATCAGAACCATCTACACGTCACATGTAGCAGCAATCATGCACAACACATCCCACAAGTGAAACACACACGTCCTCAACAAACACGCATCAACACTCACTGGACTGGGCATCAAAGTCCAGCTTCTCTCCCACTCCTTCGACCAATTCAGGTGGTATGAACTCCGCAACGAGAGCCTCATGCGGAGTGAGTTCTTCCTCCTCTGGTGCAGGCCCACCGCCAGTCACCAGAGTCAAGTTGTAATTTGAGGCATGCTTGGCCTTAGTGCTGCGCTTGATGTCATTCCAACGCTTTTTGCACTCCTGCGCCGTGCGCACCTCATGGCCGAATGAACTGACATGTTCCGCAACATGCTTCCAGTGGGTGTCACGTTCGGCAGCCGTGGTCTGACTATTGGCACCCACTAGCATGTCACGGCTGTGGCCCCGCACGTAGTCCATGAGGAAGTCCAGTTCCTGCTTACAGAAAGGCTTCTTCCTCGACGTGCATGAGGTTGTGGCTGTGTGTCGGGTCCCAGCCTGTGCTGCAGGTGCAACCTTCCTCCTCTTGGACTGTGCCGCAGACCCTGGCTGGCTAATGCCGCCCTGACCAGTATGGCCAGTGGGTTCGGTGGATTGAGCCAAGGGAGTGGCGGGTGGAGGGATGACCAAAGGCCTGACTTGTGTCAGTGGCAGCTGGGTGCCCACTAATGGACCCTGCGCAGCAACATCAGCTGTGGCAGGGTCGTTGGCCGCAACGGTCCTGGTTGGCAGACTCACAACCGGGGTGCTGTTGGGTGCATCTGTCCCTGCACTTGCCAACACCCGCTGTTCGGGGCAGCAGATGACATGACTGCCCCAGGGACACGTGTCTTGGTCTGAGCAGCCCGGCCTGCCCCTATGGTTTCCCCCCTGGCCTGTTGGAGATCTACCAAGGGCTCTTCAAGTGCCAACCAGCCTGCGCTGGCAGACCCTGAGCCTGGGTGGCGGTGTCCACAGCTGCACCTGCAGCTACCACTACCCTTGGGCCCGTGGCAGTCGATGGAACGGAATGCCGGGTCATATGGGTGCCAGTGCCAGATGCAGGAGCTGCATCCCCCGGAACCACAGGGGGTGGTGGCATGGCTGCACCGACACATGGCACAACATTGTGCTCAAGTGGCGCACCCCTGCCTCTTCCCCCTCTGTGGCTGCCCTGGACCCCCTGGAGTCCCCCTACTCCCTGGTCACCACGGCCACGTCCCCGACCAAGCCCGCCACGAGGAGTACGCCCAGCTGAGGCGCCCCTCACCTTTGGTGGCCTCCCAACCATGGCACAGATGTAGTAGTGCTGGCACAGATGGAGTGGTGCCAATGGGAGGTGTACACCACAATTGACCTGGGCAATTGGGGTGAAGGGGGTGGGAAGCAAGATGTTAACAGCCCCCCTGTACCTGCAAGGCTGTATGTGACCCCGGTGATGTGGTGACGGGTCACGCAACGCTCAGGCACCCCAAAACTGCAGTAAAACCGTGCACGCAACCCTGCAGCCTACGTGCGTGGATTCAACCTCCAGCAGTACGCGGTGGCACCCAGTAACACGAATAACGCGTACGCGTGGGACACGCAGGCTACTATGACATCGAAAATGGGTGCGATACACAGGGGCACCCGCAGTGGGAAAAAGAGCGTGTGCGACTCACCGTCTGACTAGCGCGATGCAGAAAAACACGCGTAGCCAATACCCCCGCCAAAAGAAGAGATACGTCCTTGATAGCTGTGAAGTTGTGATGGCGCGCGAAACAACAGGAAGCAGCAACACACGTTGGTCTCCACGAAAGGCACGTACAGCGAACTGCTGGGCCCGCTCACCTTTAACCCGTGCTGAGGGAAACGCACGCGCGCGTCACGTCACTTACGCGCATGGGCCCTTTCCTCAGATTACACGCGGTTGTGCAGTTTCCACGCACGCTTACGCGCATGGCCCTTTCCTCGTATTACACGCGGACGTGCAGTTTCCACGCGCGCTTACGCGCATGGCCCTTTCCTCGTATTACACGCGGACGTGCAGTTTTCCACGCGCGCTTACGCGAATGGCCCTTTCCTCGTATTACACGCGGACATGCAGTTTTTCACGCACGCTGAAATGCCCAGGCACGTCTGTACGCGTCACGTCACAGGGGCGCTTGCGCTTGATGGGCCTTCTTTCCAATGAAAATGCGTATGCGTGCAGACACGCTTACGCGCTAAGGGCCTTTCCTCGAATTACACGCTGACGTGCAGATTTCTCACGTGCCAAATCACTCCGTATCAAGCTGGCCACGCGTAAGCACACGGAAGACCACGCTCCTGCCCAGAAGGCCAAACTACTGCCCCCCAGAGCCCTGAGCACGCTCCCACCTGCCATCTGCTGCTGCCTGACTGCCTGCTGCCCACGTGCACTGCCAATTGCTGCCTGCACATCAGCCAGGGGTGTTGTTGCTGTGACCACCCCTGCTGGAACCGAAGACTCCCGACTGGGATTCCATCGCTCCACAGCCCAGCCCCAGGACCCAGTTGCCCACCCACTCCTGCCTCTGGGGTTGTCATGTCGGGGCAAACACCATCTGTGTCCACTGACAACCCCCGGCCAGAGAGGCAGAGGGGCACCAGCTTCAGTGCCACCGAAGTTGGTGTCCTGGTGGAGCAAGTCCCGGGGCAGTATGATGCCCTCTTCGGAAGTTCCCGCGCCGACAAGGAAGAACGGACTCGGATCTGGACTGACATCGTGACTGCCATCAACGCGGAGGGGGTGGCAGTCCGCGACTTACAACATGTCAGGAGGCGCTGGGAGGACTTCAGGTCCAGGACCCTGAACAAGGCCCGGCGCCTCTTGAAGGCAGCGGATGCCAAGGGGCGCCGGGGCCACTTGTCGGAAGAACAGATGAGGGTCCTGGAACGCATATCCCCAGCGCTCCACGTCCAGGTCCTTGAGAAGCAGACCCGTCTGGAGTCGAGCGGTGAGTGTACATGTATCCTGATTGTGAGCAGTGCGTGTGGTGGTTATTCAGTAGTGTGCAGGTTGCACATCTGTTTGTATGGGGTCGAGTATGGGTGGGGTTGTACAGGGCCGTGGGGCTGACACATGCGAGGGCTGTAATGTGTGAGACATGGATGGTGCTTGTGTGTGTAGGCTTGCATGCCATATGCAGTTATGTGGGCACACATGTTTGGATGAATGTGTATGTAAGTAGACATGTCCGTGATGTCACACTGGATGTTGTTTTCGGCTGCATGTATCAGCACTGTGTACATGTGCATGTGTGTGTATTTGACAAGGGTGCAACAGTGATGCAACATGGATGCATGTGACAGCGGTATGTGGAAGCCTGATTGGCAGATGTGACATGGATGCCCGTCTGAACAGTGCAACACTTGGCAGAGGTGTACACATGCATGCAAGTGTGGTGGTGTGTGTACATGTGTGGTGCACTTCCTGTGTTGCATGTGATGTCTGGCTCACCTTTGGCTGCTCTTGCTGTTGTATGTGTATGGATGGTGGTGGCAGTTGCGATATGGCTGTGGTATGGCTCATGTGTGCGAGTTGTAATGACATGTGTGTTGGGGATTGTGATGACATGTCTGAGGTTTGCCAATGCTACTCATGTACAACTGTCATGTGTGTATGTGTCCATTGTACAGTGCCCTGATGCCTGTGTTTTGTTTCTCCCTGTCTGCAGCGTCAACTGATGAAGAGGGCGGAGAAGGTGCTGTGGAGCACAGCGGCGGGGATCCGACCGCCAGCCGGAGACGCAAGGCCCGGCTCCCCTCCCAGGTTGTCATCTCGTCGGGGAGTGAGGAGTCCGGTGCCGCGTCCCAGGCCGCAGCTGCCGGGGGGAGGTCCAAGAGGCGGAGGTTGGAGTTGGACTCCTCGGCAGCAGAAGGGGCAGCTGGGACCCCACAGGGCCCAACAGGGGAAGATGGCACGGAGTCATCCAGGTTGGTGGGGGGTTTGGTGGAGGAGGAGGCCGTGCAAGCACCAGAGACGGGGTCTGGAGGTAGGGATCCCACTGGTGCTAGTGGTGCCGTGCAGGACCAGGGACAGGAGGCAGCACAGGCCGCCGCGGAGGTGCCTGTGTGCAATCCTGTCCCCGATCCTGTCCCTGCATCATCTTGCACCAGCAGGGATGCCTACGGCCAAACCCGTTTTCAGGCAGGGGATGAGCTCACGTCAACTGGCCTTCCTCTGCCTGCGGACGTGGCTATCCAGGTCCGGGTTGAGCCTGTCCTGGCTGGTGTGGCGTTGCGTCAACGGGCCATGCGAGGTGACCTGCAGTCTTTTCATGAAGAGACTGTGAGTCATCTCGAATGGCTCGTTGACCACGTCAGCCTGCTGGGACAGGTCACCCAGGCCGGATTCCTCCGTCTGATGGGGCTTGCTCCGACCCCCTCCTCAACTGGACCCCCTACGCGCCAGTCGTCCTCTGTGCCATCTTCCCACCCATCAGTCACCTGGGTGCCCTGTGGAGCTGCCTCTGACGGTGCGGCCAGGCTGGTGGAGGAGGCATCCCTGCCACAGTCGGGAGTCGGACGTCCAGCAGGGGTGGCCACATCACCAACTGCACCCCAGCCAGCGGAGGATGTGCAGGCAGCAGGAGGCAGTGCACGGGCAGAGGCACAGCAGCAGCAGCAACGTGGTGGGAGCCATGAAGGCCTGGGGCCTTCGACATCGGAGGGGCAGGCATCGGCCGGAGGGCAGGAGGACCCAGGACAGAGAGTGTCTCTCGTGTGGCAGCGGTTGGGCCACGCCATAGATGCGGAGCGGCAGCGGGCGGAAGAGGCACGGCTCACAATGGTCAGGGCGGAGAACTCCATGCGGAGGGCCCTGAGGCGGGCCAAGTGCCTCCAGGCAATCCGCAGGGGTTTGGAGGTGGAGACGTCGGCGGCCCTGCGGACCCTCGGGGCCATGGAGGAGGACCGCCTCCGGGACATTGAGGAGGAGTTCGATGATGCCCTCGCCCGGAACATCCACATGTGAGCCGTGAAACTAGCCCGCTGCCCTTGTACATAGTTTCTAGGTAGTGTTAGGTTTCATTTTTGTTTTTATTTTATTTGGACCTTTCGGACATTGGCCACATTTTTGTATGTAGTTTATTTTATTAGTTAGTGTAGTTAGATAGGTTTCCTTTATTTTATTGGGATAATGGACCCTGGATTGTTCCCATGTACATAGTTGACAGTTGGATTGTATTTTTTTTTCTATTTTTGACCATGGAGCAATGGCTTTCTTTTTTATTTCCCATTGGATTTTGTTTTGTGGACATTGACTTTGGACATTACTTTGGATTTTTATTTTTGGTTTTGCTTTTTTTGACGGACATGCTTCTTTTCATTTTTGTACATTCACGTTTCTGTTTCTTCATTTTTTATTCTATTGATGTTTCCTTTAATACATATTATTTTTGGTGAACTTCAATGTGTGGTATCTCATTGGTTTCATGCATTTCATGATAAGTGTTTTGAGGTTCACTGACACCCATTGGGTGTATGTGAGGGAAATGTGTTTGTTTCGGAACTTGCAATTGGTGTTCTGTGATGTAATTGCAAATTATGAGTGGGTGGATGCAATACTCGGGTGGGTGTTTTGCATTTGGAGGCTGACCATAGGGACCAGGGATCTAGATTGTGATGACATGTTGGCTGGGGAACATGAGTTGGACATGGGTGGGGGCCTGCTGGCAGGTGCCCCACAGTGCTGTGGGGTGGGGGTGGTGGGGAACATGAGTTGGACATGGGTGGGGGCCTGCTGGCAGGTGCCCCACAGTGCTGGGGGGTGGGGGTGGTGGGGAACATGAGTTGGACATGGGTGGGGGCCTGCTGGCAGGTGCCCCACAGTGCTGGGGGGTGGGGGTGCAGGGGTACATGAGTTGGACATGGGTGGGGGCCTGCTGGCAGGTCCCCCACAGTGCTGGGGGGTGGGGGTGGTGGGGAACATGAGTTGGGCATGGGTGGGGGCCTGCTGGCAGGTGCCCCACAGTGCTGGGGGTTGGGGGTTGGGGGTGGTGGGAGACATGGGTCGGGGCCTGGTGGTGGGTGCCCCTGCACTGCTGTGGGTGGGGGTGGTGGGAGACATGGGTGGGGGCCTGGTGGAGGCTGCCCCTGCACTGCTGGGGGGTGGGGGTAGTGGGAGACATGGGTGGGGGACTGGTGGAGGCTGCCCCTGGTGGCTGGGGGGTGGGGGTGGTGGGAGACATGGGTGGGGGCCTGGTGGTGGGTGCCCCTGCACTGCTGGGGGGTGGGGGTGGTGGGAGACATGTGTGAGGGCCTGGTGGAGGCTGCCCCTGGTGGCTGGGGGGTGGGGGTGGTGTTAGGCATGGGTGGGGGCCTGGTGGTGGGTGCCCCTGCACTGCTGGGGGGTGGGGGTGGTGGGAGACATGGGTGGGGGCCTGGTGGTGGGTGCCCCTGCACTGCTGGGGGGTGGGGGTGGTGGGAGACATGGGTGGGGGCCTGGTGGAGGCTGCCCCTGGTGGCTGGGGGGTGGGGGTGGTGGGAGACATGGGTGGGGGCCTGGTGGTGGGTGCCCCTGCACTGCTGGGGGGTGGGGGTGGTGGGAGACATGGGTGGGGGCCTGGTGGAGGCTGCCCCTGATGGCTGGGGGATGGGGTGGTGGGAGACATAGGTGGGGGCCTGGTGGAGGCTGCCCCTGGTGGCTGGGGGATGGGGGTGGTGGGGAACATGAGTTGGACATGGGTGGGGGCCTGCTGGCAGGTGCCCCACAGTGCTGGGGGGTGGGGGTGGTGGGGAACATGAGTTGGACATGGGTGGGGGCCTGCTGGCAGGTGCCCCACAGTGCTGGGGGGTGGGGGTGGTGGGAGACATGGGTGGGGGCCTGGTGGAGGCTGCCCCTGCACTGCTGGGGGGTGGGGGTGGTGGGAGACATGGGTGGGGGCCTGGTGGTGGGTGCCCCTGCACTGCTGGGGGGTGGGGGTGGTGGGTAACATGGGTGGGGGCCTGGTGGAGGCTGCCCCTGGTGGCTGGGGGGTGGGGGTGGTGGGAGACATGGGTGGGGGCCTGGTGGAGGCTGCCCCTGGTGGCTGGGGGATGGGGTGGTGGGGAACATGAGTTGGACATGGGTGGGGGCCTGCTGGCAGGTGCCCCACAGTGCTGGGGGGTGGGGGTGGTGGGGAACATGAGTTGGACATGGGTGGGGGCCTGCTGGCAGGTGCCCCACAGTGCTGGGGGTGGGGGTGCAGGGGTACATGAGTTGCACATGGGTGGGGGCCTGCTGGCAGGTGCCCCACAGTGCTGGGGGGTGGGGGTGGTGGGGAACATGAGTTGGACATGGGTGGGGGCCTGCTGGCAGGTGCCCCACAGTGCTGGGGGGTGGGGGTGGTGGGAGACATGGGTGGGGGCCTGGTGGTGGGTGCCCCTGCACTGCTGGGGGGTGGGGGTGGTGGGAGACATGGGTGGGGGCCTGGTGGAGGCTGCCCCTGCACTGCTGGGGGGTGGGGGTGGTGGGAGACATGGGTGGGGGCCTGGTGGTGGGTGCCCCTGCACTGCTGGGGGGTGGGGGTGGTGGGAGACATGGGTGGGGGCCTGGTTGAGGCTGCCCCTGCACTGCTGGGGGGTGGGGGTGGTGGGAGACATGGGTGGGGGCCTGGTGGAGGCTGCCCCTGGTGGCTGGGGGGTGGGGGTGATGGGAGACATGAGTATGGGCATGTTGGAGGCTGCCCCTGCACTGCTGGGGGTGGGGCATGATGGGAGACATGAGTTGGACATGAGTGGGGGCCTGGTGGAGGCTGCCCCTGCACTGCTGGGGGGTGGGGGTGGTGGGAGACATGGGTGGGGGCCTGGTGGAGGCTGCCCCTGGTGGCTGGGGGATGGGGGTGGTGGGGAACATGAGTTGGACATGGGTGGGGGCCTGCTGGCAGGTGCCCCACAGTGCTGGGGGGTGGGGGTGGTGGGGAACATGAGTTGGACATGGGTGGGGGCCTGCTGGCAGGTGCCCCACAGTGCTGGGGGGTGGGGGTGCAGGGGTACATGAGTTGGACATGAGTGGGGGCCTGCTGGCAGGTGCCCCACAGTGCTGGGGGGTGGGGGTGGTGGGGAACATGAGTTGGACATGGGTGGTGGCCTGCTGGCAGGTGCCCCACAGTGCTGGGGGGTGGGGGTGCAGGGGTACATGAGTTGGACATGGGTGGGGGCCTGGTGGTGGGTGCCCGTGCACTGCTGGGGGGTGGGGGGGTGGGAGACATGGGTGGGGGCCTGGTGGAGGCTGCCCCTGGTGGCTGGGGGGTGGGGGTGGTGGGAGACATGGGTGGGGGCCTGGTGGAGGCTGCCCCTGGTGGCTGGGGGGTGGGGGGGTGGGAGACATGGGTTGGGGCCTGTTGGAGGCTGCCCCTGGTGGCTGGGGGGTGGGGGTGGTGGGAGACATGGGTGGGGGCCTGGTGGAGGCTGCCCCTGCACTGCTGGGGGGTGGTGGGAGACATGGGTGGGGGCCTGTGGATGCTGCCCCTGGGGGTGCAGGGGGACATGCGTTGGTGGGCAGTAGTGCAAGTTGACATGTGGGTTGGCTGGGGGGCATGGCCATGGTGGATGGGGTGCCTGCAGGACATGTGCAGGGTAGGCCCCTGTGGTGTGAGCCACCTGCAGGGGCCAAGGAGGGTGTAGAGGGAACACCTGGGAGGGCCCACACGTGCAATTCACATGTGGTGCTCCCCGCGCACCCCTGTAATACACATACCCTGATGGAATCACGTGTCGAACTTCCCCCGCACCCCGAAATACACGTACCCTGATGGAATCGCGTGTGGAACTTCCCGCGCACCCCTGGAATACACGTACCCTGCTGATTTCGCGTGTGTAACTTCCCCTGCACCCTGAAATACACGTACCCTGCTGATATCACGTGTGGAACTTCACGCGCACCCCTGAAAAACACATACCCTGCAGAAGTCACGTGTGTAACTTCCCCTGCACCCTGAAATACACGTACCCTGCTGATATCGCGTGTGGAACTTCACGCACACCCCTGAAAAACACGTACCCTGCTGAAATCACGTGTGTAATTTCCCCTGCACCCTGAAATACACAAACCCTGATGGAATTGTGTGTGGAACTTCACGCGCACCCCTGGAATACACGTACCCTGCTGATTTCGCGTGTGTAACTTCCCCTGCACCCTGAAATACACGTACCCTGATGGAATCGCGTGTGGAACTTCCCGCGCACCCCTGGAATACACGTACCCTGCTGATTTCACGTGTCAAACTTCCCCCGCACCCCGAAATACACGTACCCTGATGGAATCGCGTGTGGAACTTCCCTCGCACCCCTGAGATACGCGTACCCTGCTGGAATCGCGTGTGTAACTTCCCCTGCACCCTGAAATACACGTACCCTGCTGATATCGCATGTGGAACTAAACGCGCACCCCTGAAATACACGTACCCTGCGGAAATCGCGTGTGTAACTTCCCCTGCACCCTGAAATACACGTACCCTGCTGATATCGCGTGTGGAACTTCACGCGCACCCCGAAATACACGTACCCTGATGGAATCGCGTGTGGAACTTCCCGCGCACCCCTGAGATATGCGTACCCTGCTCGCACGGGCCCAATCGCATGTGGAAATTCCAGCGCACCCCTGAAATACACGTACCCTGCTGGAATCGCGTGTGTAACTTCCCCTGCACCCTGAAATACACGTACCCTGCTGATATCACGTGTGGAACTTCACGCGCACCCCTGAAATACATGTACCCTGCGGGAATCGCGTGTGTAACTTCCCCTGCACCCTGAAATACACGTACCCTGCTGATATCGCGTGTGGAACTTCAGGCGCACCCCGAAATACACGTACCCTGATGGAATCGGGTGTGGAACTTCCCGCGCACCCCTGAGATACGCGTACCCTGCTCACACGGGCCCAATCATGTGTGGAAATTCCCGCGCACCCCTGATATACAGTTACCATGATGAAATCGCGTGTGGAACTTCCCGCGCACCCCTGAAATACGCGTACCCTGCTCGCACGGGGCCAATCGCATGAGGTACTTCCCGCGCACCCCAGTGATACACGTAGCCTGCTTGCTGTGCTGGCACAGGGTTGGCGCAGCCATTTGCGCAGGATTGGGTATATTGATGGCTTTTCCCTGCGCGAGAGGCGTTCTTGGGGGCGTAACTGACGCTGCTGCAGGGTCGCTGCGCCACTGTGCGCCACGGCTGGTTTTGGTGGCTAGAATCCATGAATACGCTGTGCGCGGAATTGGATTTTAGCACACGCAGCTGGCGCAGGGATTCGCACGCGCACACTGTGCGCCAGCCGCGTGCGCCACTTGTGCGATGGATTCTATGAATTACCCCCTTAGTCTTGTTGTGGCTTGGTCACACATGGGTAGTGTCATACCATGTACATCTAGTTTGTCTGTGGGGCTAATTTCTATTATTGGTTGCATTTCTTTACTTAACATTATTTCATTGAATTTGAGACAGCTTGCAAGAGTTGGCATTAAGGCCATACAATTGACATTTTTGTGGGCTAATTGTTCCATAACATCTGTAGCACATGCATTATCACCATAAAGTGCATTAATGTGCCGGGTTTTCAATGTTGCTTCTGCTTCTTTAGAAAGTATACCAACTCTCAAACTTTTTAAAATGTTGGCATAAGTTAGATCTGCAGATTGGCGCATGTTTTCTGTTAATTCTCTGTATTGGAAATGTTGCCAAAGGTTGACATTTCCAATGCTGCCAACAGTTTTACGGCAGAGTTTGTGCCCTAATGTTAATAATAGGTTCACCTTTTACTGGTGTTAATTGAAGCAGATCTCCAAAAACAATAATGTGTTTTCCTGCAAAGAGCTCTTCATAGTCTGTTTTGAGTACTTCTTGTAATCTGAGGTGAATCAAAGCTAACATCAGGTTGGAGACCATGCTCACTTCATCTATTAGTAGCATTTTCATTTGTTTCAATACTCTGCGTAATTCCATTGCAGCTTCTGCAGAAAGTTTGTAATAGTCTAATTTGTTCTGGTGTTCTACTGGTAATAGTAGTAATCGGTGTAATGTAACACCACCCATGTTGTAGGCAGCTAAACCTGTGGGGGCAGTGACAACAGCTGACAGTTTGTTGTTTGTCAATTGTTGAAGGAACTTACTAATGATTTTGATTAGGAATGTTTTGCCAGAACCAGCTTCACCACTGACGTACAGTAGTATAGGTTTATAATTATGGCAGGAACATTCTTTATTTTCATGTTTTACACCATGTGAAATTTGTTTTGTTACTTCTTGAAAAATGCTACTTTGCTCATTGTTTAGTTTTGATTGTAGTATAGTTAAGTCTTCCTTATCTTCATACTGACACATGGTGTTTTCTACTTCTATCATAGCTAATTCTGCCTCATTTGTTATTAGTGGTTCTCCCAGTGGCTCTTGGCTTCCTGTTACAGAAGGTTGACTACTGTCAGGAGTATCCTTATCTAGTTGGGCTTGGAGTTCTTCTTCATGTTGCTGTTCATTGTGCAACATTGTTTTGTACTGTGTAAGGGTTTACATCAGTTATAGTGCTTTCATTTGCTTTGAAAGCATCCTCATATGAGTCATAGTTATCTAGTAATTGTTCGTCTTTTCTCCATGGTTTGAAGAGTTGTAGCAGGGACATGTAATATACTTCTTTATGTTGAGGAGTCTTCAATGACAATTTGATATGATTAATTAAATTTGGTTTAGTGAGTTTAACTAAGCTGCCTTCACAGTCTGTCACTCTATATTTACCTTTTTTTTCATCAGGTTTCATATTATTTATGTATGTGTAGTTTTGGGCTATTTGGTATAGACACATGTTTTCCCAAGTATTACTTCTGTTTGGGTAGTATGTGTCCAATAAATTGTTTTTTAAAATGTCTTGGCTGTTGGGATCATGTTTGGCTATTGTTTCTATATCTTCATATGATTTTAGAACTCTTTTTCTAGATTTAGCTGGACCAAGACGTAGCCATACTATATTTTCAGATTTACCATACAATGAAGTACCAGTTAAACGATCAGCTGCTTCATAAAATCCACATTCTCTATGGTTGAGCATCTTTATGCCCAAGCTGTATAATTTCTGAGATACTGTTTTATCTGATGACAGGTCATTCCAGAGGTCTTGGAGCTCTGTCTTTTCTGCTTTAGTTAAGTATGCTGTGACATATCTTGCAACTGCAGTAGAATTGTCTGCAATGTACTGCACATCTATGTTTGCATTCCATAAGTGGGTAATGATTGCATTATAATCATTGATATATTTTTCTTCTTCTTTTCTTTTTATGTAATATGTATTTTTAGGTGACTTACCTTTAACACTATGTCTAACTGAAGACATGAGGTTGTTTACTTGACCTGTTTTTGTAACTGGTCTAGGGAAACCAAATCGGCATTTGGTGTAGTATTTGCCTTTGTTTTTGTATTTGCGACGACAATATTTTCCACATTTGTGTCTTTGAAATTGTAAAATTTGTGCACGAAAATCACTATTTGTGGCTTCTGATGCGATTTCACAAGTGACATATTTTTCAATAAACTGTAAAACAGTGGCATCACTGTCTTGACCAAATTTAGGAGCATCTTTAATCCATAAAAGCATGTGGATATGTGGTGCTCCTCTGGCTTGGTATTCTTTTCTCCAAAAGAAGTGTTGCACTTCTCCAAGGGGAGGAACAGTTTTATTACAAATAAAATGTAGCATAGCAATGAAGCGATGGTGAAAATATCTTGAAACATTAACAGGATCCAAAGAACAAAGTTCTCCAGGTGTTAGAATATCTATGTTTGTTTTGTTTTTATTTGATATGCGTAGGAAATCATGTAAATCTTCCCATGCATATTCCGCACAACTTAATGTAACAAACCAAGTGGGTGGGCCAAGGTTTCTGATCATACAACGTACATCTCCATGACGTCGAAACCAGTACTCTTTAGTACCACGCATATTTGCTAATAGATTTGTAATAATTGATTGTAAAACCTCATCCTTTTGTTGCACTTTCTCTAATAATTGTGTAGCTGTCATATTTTGAAAGTGTGATCCTGATTTTAATATGTGTGCAACTCCGTAACATAAAGTTGCTAGTTCACTTTCAAAGAGTAGGTGGAATATGTATTCCACATTTTGTCTAAATCTGGGATCTTCAGAATACATCCGTAATGAGCGGTATCCTGAAGCTGATATTTGAATAGGTCTATCATCATACCTTCCTCCTTTGCCAGTAGGAAAGAGTAGAGGAAAAGCACGTGCTTCTATACTTTTTTCCCATATACTGATTGGCGATCCTTTTCTTTGACACATTTGGTAAGTTTCCAGTACATCTTGTACGGTGTCATTACAGTGCAAAGGATGAAATGTATAATGGTCTAAAGTATTTGATATTGTAGCAGGATCTAGTAGCTCAAATTGACCAGCTTCTTGTGTTTCTTGAATTATTTCAGTTGTATCTTTCAAGTTTTCTTCAATATTAATTTCTTTGTAATATTCATTCTTCTCTTTAAGATATTGGAAGGCTTGTCTAACTTTATATAAATCTACCAGCTGTTGCCATATTTTTTTGTCCTTTGTAGGTACTCCATTTACTAATATAATTAAAGATTGCTGCATTGGACGTTGCACTCCTAGAGTATGCACATTTTCTTTTAGATTTAATGGTAAATAAACTACTTTTCCACGAATGCCTTTTACCAATTCAGAGGGAGGTAATTTTGCTGTTTTTGGTTGAAGGTATATTATTGCTTGAAATGGGTGTACTGTTTGAATTATGATGCTCTCATATAAATTAAGTTGTTGTAGAGGTTTTGGTACTGGGTATAATTCCAAATTATTTGTGATAGAACGTGAAGGAGTTTGGTTGTTGTCAAGTTTTGTAGTGCAATAACTACAAAGTATTAAGGGCTCAGTTATTTCATATTTGTTTTCTGCTACAAGGTAGAGAGCTAATTCAAACCATTTAGAATCTTCATTGTCTTCTATTTTGTATGATAGGTCCACAGTTTTTGTGTTACTTTTATAAAAAATTCTACGGCAACATACACATACATGGTTTGGTACTTCAGCTGATGTACTTTTACATTTTAGTTTTTCTTTTTTGTATGTGTTTAGCAAAAGGTTGCCATGTGTAGAATTGTTGCTTAATTGGTTTAAAGCTATTTCATTCTGTAAATGGCTTTCACTTCCAAAATATTTTTTCTGGATATAGTGAATTTCTTCAAGTAGGTCTTTTGCTGTACCATGTAGAAGGATGTTATTTAACTTTGCTAGTGCTAAAGCAGGACTTTTAGCATAGTACAGTTTATAGACTATATTTCTTATAGTTGAATGATGTGTTGATATCCTTTTGATATCATGGAAAGTGGTTTTACAAGTAGGTCCTGTAATGCAGGCCAATGAATGTCCTTGTAGTCCTGTGTACTTGCGCACTGGACAGGTATCTATATTTTGCAGTAATTTAATTTTGATTCTGTCTTTGCTTTTTACATATTTATTGAGGAATTGGCGTAAAGATTTGAAACATTGTTTGGGAATGTTACACATTGACGCGCATGGCCATTTGTACACTAGACGTTCTGATTCAGCTGAATGGAGGGGTAATTCTAAGTTTTCAGGGCATAATTTTGTAAGGAGTACTTCTTGTTCCATTATGGTATTATTCACTTTTTCATAACCTCGACCACTGCTATTTATGGCAATTGTATTTGTTTGCTTTTGTTTGTACGATTCTTCATTAAAATATGGTTCTGTGCTCGTAGTGTGATTCCATTCAACTCCGCAGATACTTAAGAAGTTCGTTCTGTTGACATTTCACTTATTGAGAAGTCTTTTTTGTAATTTAGTTATTAGTTTTGTTAGTGTTTTCATTTTGTTTAACAGTAAAATAAATACATTTCTTTTGAGAAGAATTGCACTGTCCATCAATGCTTCTAAGATTAATTTCCTATGATAGGTTTTAAGCTTTGAACCTGATTTCTCTCCTGTTTTTATAAGATTTTGAAGGACTTTGTGACGGTATATTTTGGCTAAAATACTTTTCTTGGTATGCTTACTTTGCACTATATTAAAATTTGAAGAAGTAGTTTTATCTGTACTGATAGCTGATTTTCTGTTAATTGTTTTTTGGTTTGTTTTACATTTCGATAGAGGAAGCAAAGTTGTTGTACTTGAAACTTCTTGTGTTTCACTAAATGATTGTATTAGCTGTTTTGTTTCAACTTTTTTTACAAATACTGCTAGAGATGGATGCTTATGTTGGACACCTTTATTTTCATTTGCTCTACTTTTGCGTTGCTTTCTACGGACTTGACTTTTGGTAGAAATTCTTTAGGGTCTGTTGAAAAAAATAAAAAAGATATGGGTTGGGGTGTTCTGGAATGTATGTGTGCTGTGTGCATGAGTGTTTGAGTAAGATTATAAAGATGTATGTAATGGTGTGTGATTGTGCATTGGGAACTAAAACTAGTAGGGATAGGTATTCTTGAATTTATGTGTTACTAAACTGGGGTTCAGATGACAAAAAAAAAGTAAGCTAGTGGTGTGGAAAAGTACAAATAGTAAATCTAATGTATACAATTAAAACAGTTGTTTGTTCTATAATATGAAAATTGTAGTGGTTCAGTTGGCTAATTTGTGTGTCCAAAAATAGAAATTTGTGGGCCATTCTGGCTGTAAATCGGTGTTTAAGAAATGGAAATTTTTGGACAAAATGGTACAAAATCTCTATTTTTAGAAACCAAAATAGCTTGTATAAATGTTATAGTATATTTCATTAATAATACAAATATTATGGTGACATTTTACTTACTTTTTTTTAAAATTAACAGGTAACTTCTTAGTTTTTCTTTCTTCTTCGAATTCGGCTGCTTCTTTTCAGGAAACTGGTCTTCACTGCAATTGTAAAAGCTTCAAATTAGTAACTTGTATATAGCAGTGTTTTTAATTTAGATATTGATTTTTTTAATTGAAATCCTCAGTGCCTTCTGTAAAACCATTAAACTAATTTATTTACATAAGATACATTGCATCAGTTCAGTACATATGACATGTCCTTAATGACCAAATTGTATTGAATGACTAACTGTAGAAAAAAAAATATCTTTACTATGTCTTGTGAAATTTATAATATATTAGAGAATACCACTATTTCTGTAAGTAAACTGTTCTAGGTAATAGCGCCTCAATGTCATGTCTAATTTAAAGTAATTAAGTAAATAAATAAATAAAAACAAAACATATGAAATTGTATAAGTATTTTTATAAAGGTTTAAACATAGATTGTGTTTGCATGCAATTTTGTTTGAATATATGTAGTCTATATATTTCATTTAAAAAATGTTAGTTTAACATGATTTGAGTGTGTGTGTATAAAGAAAGTAAAAAGTATAAAGGTTTATAAGTGATAGTTGATTTTAGGAAATTGAAAAAAGTACAGTACATTCATTTTACAGATTTTACAAGGTAAAGGTCTGTTTGAAAATGTGTTCATCTACTATACAGAAAATATGCATACCTGAAGTTTGTGTTCATGCATATGGATATGCATGGAGCTGCAAGTAGAAATCTTGAAGACTTGTACAGTATTTCTGGTAGATGCTGCTTGCCAATGATATGAAACTTGTACTCAGAGAGATTCAGAGTACATTTGCAGTGCTGATCTATGATGATGCAGTTAGATGTAGAGGTCTTGAATTTGATTGGTGCATGGTCATGTGCTTTTTGAGGTACATCCAATGAGGGAATGGCAGAGAGAGTGTAGTGGAAATGGTAGAAGGGCTGTTCATCTACGATATGTCCGCGGACATGGCGGTAGTTCACGGACATCGGGAGTTAAATCCGGGGATTTTTGGGTTCAGAAGTCATGCAAATGAGAATAAGCACTGAAAGGGATTGGTCAGGAAAGTTTGGTGGGTGTGTTGTGCCAGGAGAGATTTTCTCAGATACTCTTTTTGCTGAGAGAACAAAATATAGCTATGGCTGTGTGTTTCAGAAAACAGATTGTTTGGATTTTAGGAGATTCGTGGATACATTGGTTGAAGGTGCATCCAGAAAGCTGTGGAGTAGCTGTAGATCTTGGATTCCCACATGTGGAAATACACTGGCATAGAGTACGTGGAATGAAGTGGTTGGACTTGCTACCCCTCTGTGCTACTTTGGAGACAGAGCAACATCCAGACATAATTGTAATTCATATATATACAGGGAAAGTGAAGTTAGCAAAAAAGCACAAGTAGTAGCAGAAACAATTCATAACTTAACTGATTAGTTTCATGCAAATAAATGATTGCTCTGTTTCTAAGCTGCTATTTACCCTATGTATATGTATCACTTGATGTGATTGGACCCTAAGGAAAGTAGTGTGAGTACAATGTATACAAATATGACCATATACAGGGAAAGTACAGCCTTAAAAAAAAAACAGAACTATCAGAAAGTGCTCATAAGTCTAGTGATTATCTTTATGCACAAAAAGGATTGCTGTCTTTCAAGCTTGTGTTTTCCCATATGTATATGTTTCATATGATGTGACTCTACTCTAAGGGAATTACTGTATGAACCTACTAGAAGGATATGTCTACAAATCAAATACAATTCTTAGTTTCTGACTGTTACTGAAGAAAACCATGTGGCCTAGATATGTCAGCAAAAGAAAAAATAGTGAGCCAGACATGTGATGTCATCAATGACATTTGTGATGTCATCTTTGATGTCCTGGGTGTTAGTCTTAGCAGTGCACGGTGGTGGCGCCAGTTATGGTTGCTTAGCTTACCATAACTTGCGAATTTCAAGGGTTTTTTGGTTTTAAGAAATGGAACCATAACATCCCTTTAACAAAGTTTTTTCACTGAATTTCATAGGTTTTTAGTAGCGCAACTTAACCATAACGTCCATTTAACAAAGTTTTTTCACTGAATTTCATAGGTTTTTAGTAGCGCAACTTAACCATAACGTCCCTTTAACAACGTTTTTTTCACTGAATTTCATAGGTTTTTAGTAGCGCAACTTAACCATAACGTCCCTTTAACAAAACATTTTCACTGAATTTCATAGTTTTTTAGTAGCACAACTTAACAATAATGACTTTGACTTAATATACATGTCATATGGAACTGACTAGATCTCTTCTTATGAACTTGATGTCCGGGAACTTATTTAATGTTCGCGGACATGTTCGGAGAACAGTACCACTACCTAAAAACTGTGGGGGGGGGGGTGGTGGGGTATGTTTGATTGTTATATCATAATATAGGAACATTTACCAAATTCAAAAAACAGCACACAAACACATTATATATAGTAATACATAAGAAATGTAACCCATATATGTAACACACTAACCATTCATTTAAATACAATATGTTCTGAAATGGAATATACCACAAGAACACAAATTGGCTTCCAACATAATTACCTCACAGACACAACAGAACTGAGAACAAGACCAGACCCACTGAATACATAGGACTTATCTTACCAGAAATAGTAAGTGTACTTCATTTTACTCTAATATTTATAAACTTTCTGTATTAGATTAAAAAATATATTATCTTTTCTTTTTTTTTCTCACAGAAATGTCTAGTACTCTGGAATGGCTAGAGGACAATTTCCCACATGAAGAAATGTCACAAGATAGTGAAACTAATGCTAAACACTTTATAATATAAACCATTTAAATATTATTATTTTGTATACATTTGACATATATATTTTTTTTTGTATAGAGCATAACAAAATAGAAACTACCTCTGAAGAAGCTGTTATGGAAAACACGCTTGACAACATAAAATAAAAAATGGATTTACTGTTGACCAATTTTAATAATTTGAAAACTTTTGTTGAAGATCATTTTAAAACAAAAACGTCATACCATTGCCCCACATGTACCTGTGCCTCCTCACCATAACCCAGTCAATTATCCCCAAACCCTCTCCATAATCCAAAACGTTTTGATGAGATTTCCATCTCTTCTTCACCTAATACCAATCATGTTGAAACCCCAAATTCTCCTGTTTTTGTTTCTGTTTCTGCCTCACCTTCTCTGTCATAAATTATTAATATTTTTTTTAAAAACAATAAAAGTGTCCGCGGACAGTGCGAGTGTTCTGAAATGTTCGTACATAAACGAAAATGGAGGTGTCCTGAAGAACACCACACCTGTTCGTACTGTTCGCTAGCAAGTTGAAACTGTTCTAAGAACACACGTGGTGTCCTGAAATGTTCGTAAAGAAACAAAAATTAAAGTGTTCTAAAGAACACTATATCTGTCCGTAATGTTCGCTATCAACTTAAAACTGTCCTAAGAACACAATTGGTGTCCTGAAATGTTTGTAAATAAACAAAAATGATGTGTCCTGAACAACAGTACAACTGTTCGTAGTGTTCACTACCCAATTGAAACTGTTCTAAGAACACATATGGTGTCCTGAAATGTTCGTACATAAACTAAATTACACGTGTCCTGAAGAACACTATATCTGTCCTTACTGTTCGCTACCAAGTTTAAACTGTTCTAAGAACACACGCGGTGTCCTGAAATGTTCGTTTCACGTGTGACGCACTTTTAATTACTTCAGAACCCGAACAGTGTCCGTAGGACATCAATGCGCATGCGCTAACCAATCTCTGTGCACTTGGTGTCCTGCGGACAGGCGCTTCCTTCGCGGACTAGTTCGCGAACGGATCATATGACCGCGCCCACGCTCATCGTGTGTCCTGAAATGCAGACACTGTTCTTGTCCCCGAACAATTTAAAAGTACATTTTCAGTTAATCCATAATATTTTTCAATAAAATCTCACCATGGCACAAGTCCCACATAGCAATCTTGAGTTTCTGTATACCTTTTTAAACTTTCCGATCCTTTTTTTGTGTTCGATCTGTCCGCGGACAGTGCGCATGTCCGCGAACCGCGCACAAGCACCCCTATAAAAGACCACACCCAAGAGCTTATTCCCATTGTGTTTCTGGCTATTCTTCAGAACACAGTGATTTTTGCTGCCACCTGCAGACTACACCATCATCGAGAGGGCATCCTTGGCTGCTGAACTGCCACTTGGTGCTGCACCTGCTTCAGCACCACCCCCACCCCCTCCACCACCACCACCTCCCCAAGGGCCTGAAGAGGGGAACAGGAGTGAGGATGCGGAGGAGGAAGAAGAGGATGATGAGAATGAGGTAGAGGAAAACCCTACTATCCGCACTAGGCGTGAGTCTTGGGTGTGGCGGTTATTTACCATTCATTGTAATGTTCCTAAGGCTCGTGCGAACCGTGTTACCTGCAATGAGTGCAAAATGATACTCAGTCGCGGGAAGCACGGTAAGTACAGCTTTGGGACTACTACTATGAAGCGACACCTGAGGTCATTTCACTCTGGGGCTATTCGCAGGGTTGTACCTTGCTAAGAACGTTGCAGGTTGATTTCCTCTACTTCATCCTCTGTTTCTGATCCTGTCACCACAAGGACCACCTCTGTGGGACAGCGTCTTCCTCAAGCTGCCTCACAGGCCATACAGAATGCTGATGACCCTTACCTTTCGAGGGTCACAGTTGTATGTATGTACTGTGACACAGTACTCTGCAGGGGGGAGCGACTTCGGAGTGCTTTTGAGACTATCGTCTCAGAGCACGAGAAGACCTGCTCACTACCCAAATAAAACCCACTCTACATCTTCCTCTCTCAGCTCACCCTTTCTTATCCCTGTGGTTGGTGTCCCCCCCTTTACCCTCCTTTGCCCTCCTATCCTAGCGTGTCGTGTCTGAAAAACCAAAAAAAATACAAAATTACAAAAATCAAAAAAAAATAAGGCTCTTTTCAGAGCCGCCTTTCCCAGTTAAAAAATAAAAGTGAAAATAAATTAAGCAGGGCACTTTGTATTTTTTAGAAGTCCGCGGACAGTTCGCGAACATTAAAAATATTGGGTTGCTACTCCAACACAAACATTGTAATTTTCTCTGGAAAGAAGTGGTGGCTCTGAAAAGAGCCTTTGGGTGGTGTTTGTAAGTCAAAAATTGTAAATGCTTAATATCTAAATCATTGTTGTAATTCCAAAAAAGGTTGCAATGCATTTTGTACATTTCTCAGAAAAATCTGATTGCCAGCATAAGTAAGATGGACTCCATCTCTGCGAAAAATGTATGTACTACAAAACATAATATTTTCATTGTGAAAAGAAGACATGCCAAAATCTCTTAGAAAGCCACAAAGAGCCTTATTAACATTGCGCCTTGCTTTTTCCATTTGTGGACCAAATGAAGAAGAACGAAGCCACATTTGTCTCTGCGCAATCCGTGAAAATATCACTTGAGAATTAGGAAACCTTGTCCATAACCTTCCTAAGTCCTTCTTTCATAGCAAATTGCAAAGAAATTCCAGTCACATGTCCTAAACTGTTCCCTCCACAATGAATTACAATTATGTCTGGATGTTGCTCTGTCTCCAAAGTAGCACAGAGAGGTAGCAAGTCCAACCACTTCATTCCACGTACTCCATGCCAGTGTACTTCCACATGTGGAAATCCAAGATCTACAGCTACTCCACAGCTTTCTGCATGCACCTTCAACCAATGTATCCACGAATCTCCTAAAATCCAAACAATCTGTTTTCTGAAACACACAGCCATAGCTATATTTTGTTCTCTCAGCAAAAAGAGTATCTGAGAAAATCTCTCCTGGCACAACACACCCACCAAACTTTCCTGACCAATCTCTTTCAGTGCTTATTCTCATTTGCATGACTTCTGAACCCAAAAATCCCTGGATGTAACTCCCGATGTCCGCGAACTACCGCCATGTCCGCAGACATATTGTAACATGAACAGCCCTTCTACCACTTCCACTACACTCTTTCTGCCATTCCCTCATTGGATGTACCTCAAAATTCACATGACCATGCACCAATCAAATTCAAGTCCTCTACATCTAACTGCATCATCATAGATCAGCACTGCAAATGTACTCTGAATCTCTCTGAGTACAAGTGTCATATCATTGGAAAGCAGCATCTACCAGAAATACTGTACAAGTCTTCAAGATTTCTACTTGCAGCTCCATGCATATCCATATGCATAAACACAAACTTCAGGTATGCATATTTTGTGTATAGTAGATCAACACATTTTCAAACAGACTTTTACCTTGTAAAATCTGTAAAATGAATTTACTGTACTTTTTTCAATTTCCTAAAATCAACTATCACTTAGAAACCTTTATACTATTTACTTTCTTTATACACACACACTCAAATCATGTTAAACTAACATTTTTTAAATGAAATATATAGACTACATATATTCAAACAAAATTGCATGCAAACACAATCTATGTTTAAACCTTTATGAAAATACTTATACAATTTCACATTTTTTGTTTTTATTTATTTATTTACTTAATTACTTTAAATTAGACATGACATTGAGGCGCTATTACCTAGAACAGTTTACTTACAGAAATAGTGGTATTCACTAATATATTATAAATTTCACAAGCCATAATAAAGATATTTTTTTTTTGCTACAGTTAGTCATTCAATACAATTTGTTCATCAAGAACATATCATATGTACTGAACTGATGCAATGTATCTTATGTAAATAAATTAGTTTAATGGTTTTACAGAAGGCACTGAGGATTTCAATTAAAAAAATCAATATCTAAATTAAAAACATTGCTGTATACAAACAAAGTTACTAATTTGAAGCTTTTACAATTGCAGTGAAGACCAGTTTCCTGAAAAGAAGCAGCCGAATTCGAAGAAGAAAGAAAAACTAAGAAGTTACCTGTTAATTTAAAAAAAATGTAAGTAAAATATCACCATAATATTTGTATTATTAATCAGATATACTATAACGTTAATACGAGCTATTTCGGTTTCTAAAAATAGAGATTTTGTACCATTTTGTCCAAAAATGTCCATGTCTTAAACAGCGATTTACAGCCAGAATGGCCCACAAATTTCTATTTTTGGACACATAAATTACCCAACTGAACCACTACAATTTTCATATTATAGAACAAACAACTGTTTTAATTGTATACATTAGATTTACTATTTGTACTTTTCCACACCACTAGCTTACTTTTTTTTTGTCATCTGAACCCCAGTTTAGTAACACATAAATTCAAGAATACCTATCCCTACTAGTTTTAGTTCCCAATGCACAATCACACACCATTACATACATCTTTATCATCTTACTCAAACACTCATGCACACAGCACACATACATTCCAGAACACCCCAACCCATATCTTCTTTATTTTTTTCAACAGACCCTAAAGAATGCCTACCAAAAGTCAAGTCCGTAGAAAGCAACGCAAAAGTAGAGCAAATGAAAAAAAAGGTGTCCAACATAAGCATCCATCTCTAGCAGAATTTGTAAAAAAAGTTGAAACAAAACAGCTAATACAATCATTTAGTGAAACACAAGAAGTTTCAAGTACAACAACTTTGCTTCCTCTAACCAAAAAAAAATTAACAGAAAATCAGCTATCAGTACAGATAAATACTACTTCTTCAAATTTTAATATAGTGCAAAGTAAGCATACCAAGAAAAGTATTTTAGCCAAAATATACCGTCACAAAGTCCTTCAAAATCTTATAAAAACAGGAGAGAAATCAGGTTCAAAGCTTAAAACCTATCGTAGGAAATTAATCTTAGAAGCATTGATGGACAGTGCAATTCTTCTCAAAAGAAATGTATTTATTTTACTGTTAAACAAAATGAAACCACTAACAAAACTAATAACTAAATTACAAAAAAGACTTCTCAATAAGCGAAATATCAACAGAAAGAACTTCTTAAGTATCAGCGGAGGTGAATGGAATCACACTACAAGCACAGAACCATATTTTAATGAAGAAGCGTACAAACAAAAGCAAACAAATACAATTGCCATACATAGCAGTGGTCGAGGTTATGAAAAAGTGAATAATACCATAATGGAACAAGAAGTACTTCTTACAAAAATATGCCCTGAAAACTTAGAATTACCCCTCCATACAACTGAATCAGAACGTCTAGTGTACAAATGGCCATGCACATCAATGAGTAACATTCCAAAACAATGTTTCAAATCTTTACGCCAATTCCTCAATAAATATGTAAAAAGCAAAGACAAAATCAAAATTAAATTACTGCAAAATATAGATACCTGTCCAGTGCACATGTACACAGGACTACAAGGACATTCATTGGCCTGCATTACAGGACCTACTTGTAAAACCACTTTCCATGATATCAAAAGGATATCAACACATCATTCAACTATAAGAAATCTAGTCTATAAACTGTACTATGCTAAAAGTCCTGCTTTAGCACTAGCAAAGTTAAATAGCATCCTTCTACATGGTACAGCAAAAGACCTACTTGAAGAAATTCACTATATCCAGAAAAAATATTTTGGAAGTGAAAGCCATTTACAGAATGAAATAGCTTTAAACCAATTAAGCAACAATTCTATACAAAAAAGAAATACTAAAATGTAAAAGTACATCAGCTGAAGTACCAAACCATGTATGTATATGTTTCCGTAGAATTTTTTATAAAAGTAACACAAAAACTGTGGACCTATCATACAATATAGAAGACAATGAAGATTCTAAATGGTTTGAATTAGCTCTCTACCTTGTAGCAGAAAACAAATATGAAATAACTGAGCCCTTAATACTTTGCAGTTATTGCACTACAAAACTTGACAACAACCAAACTCCTTCACGTTCTATCACAAATAATTTGGAATTATACCCAGTACCAAAACCTCTACAACAACTTAATTTATATGAGAGCATCATAATTCAAACAGTACACCCATTTCAAGCAATAATACGCCTTCAACCAAAAACAGCAAAATTACCTCCCTCTGAATTGGTAAAAGGCATTCGTGGAAAAGTAGTTTATTTACCATTAAATCTAAAAGAAAATGTGCATACTCTAGGAGTGCAACGTCCAATGCAGCAATCTTTAATTATATTAGTAAATGGAGTACCTACAAAAGACAAAAAAATATGGCAACAGCTGGTAGATTTATATAAAGTTAGACAAGCCTTCCAATATCTTAAAGAGAATAATGAATATTACAAAGAAATTATTATTGAAGAAAACTTGAAAGATACAACTGAAATAATTCAAGAAACACAAGAAGCTGGTCAATTTGAGCTACTAGATCCTGCTACAATATCAAATACTTTAGACCATTATACAATTCATCCTTTGCACTGTAATGACACCGTACAAGATGTACTGGAAACTTACCAAATGCGTCAAACAAAAGGATCGCCAATCAGTTTATGGGAAAAAGTATAGAAGCACGTGCTTTTCCTCTACTCTTTCCTACTGGCAAAGGAGGAAGGTATGATGATAGACCTATTCAAATATCAGCTTCAGAATACCGCTCATTACGGATGTATTCTGAAGATCCCAGATTTAGACAAAATGTGGAATACATATTCCACCTACTCTTTGAAAGTGAACTAGCAACTTCATGTTACGGAGTTGCACACATATTAAAATCAGGATCACACTTTCAAAATATGACAGCTACACAATTATTAGAGAAAGTGGAACAAAAGGATGAAGTTTTACAATCAAATATTACAAATCTATTAGCAAATATGCGTGGTACTAAAGAGTACTGGTTTCGACGTCATGGAGATGTACGTTGTATGATCAGAAACTTTGGCCCACCCACTTGGTTTGTGACATTAAGTTGTGCAGAATATGCATGGGAAGATTTAAATGATTTCCTACGCACATCAAATAAAAACAAAACAAACATAGATATTCTAACACCTGGAGAACTTTGTTCTTTGGATCCTGTTAATGTTTCAAGATATTTTCACCATCGCTTCATTGCTATGCTACATTTTATTTGTAATAAAACTGTTCCTCCCATTGGAGAAGTGCAACACTTCTTTTGGAGAAAAGAATACCAAGCCAGAGGAGCACCACATATCCACATGCTTTTATGGATTAAAGATGCTCCTAAATTTGGTCAAGACAGTGATGCCACTGTTTTACAGTTTATTGAAAAATATGTCACTTGTGAAATTCCATCAGAAGCCACAAATTGTGATCTTTATGCACAAATTTTACAATTTCAAAGACACAAATGTGGAAAATATTGTCGTCGCAAATACAAAAACAAAGGCAAATACTACACCAAATGCCGATTTGGTTTCCCTAGACAAGTTACAAATACAGGTCAAGTAAACAACCTCATGTCTTCAGTTAGACATAGTTTTAAAGGTAAGTCACCTAAAAATACATATTACATAAAAAGAAAAGAAGAAGAAAAATATATCAATGATTATAATTCAATCATTGCCCACTTATGGAATGCAAACATAGATGTGCAGTACATTGCAGAAAATTCTACTGCAGTTGCACGATATGTCACAGCATACTTAACTAAAGCAGAAAAGACAGAGCTCCAAGACCTCTGGAATGACCTGTCATCAGATAAAACAGTATCTCAGAAATTATACAGCTTGGGCATAAAAATGCTCACCCATAGAGAATGTGGATCTTATGAAGCAGCTGATCGTTTAACTGGTACTTCATTGTATGGTAAATCTGAAAATATAGTATGGCTAAGTCTTGGTCCAGCTAAATCTAGAAAAAGAGTTCTAAAATCATATGAAGATATAGAAACAATAGCCAAACATGATCCCGACAGCCAAGACATTTTAAAAAACAATTTATTGGACACATACTACCCAAACAGAAGTAATACTTTGGAAAACATGTGTCTATTCCAAATAGCCCAAAACTACACATACAAAAATAATATGAAACCTGATGAAAAAAAAGGTAAATATAGAGTGACAGACTGTGAAGGCAGCTTAGTTAAACTCACTAAACCAAATTTAATTAATCATATCAAATTGTCATTGAAGACTCCTCAACATAAAGAAGTATATTACATGTCCCTGCCACAACTCTTCAAACCATGGAGAAAAGAAGAACAATTACTAGATAACTATGACTCATATGAGGATGCTTTCAAAGCAAATGAAAGCACTATAACTGATGTAAACTTTACACAGTACAAAACAATGTTGTACAATGAACAGCAACATGAAGAAGAACTCCAAGCCCAACTAGAAAAGGATACTCCTGACAGTAGTCAACCTTCTGTAACAGGAAGCCAAGAACCACTGGGAGAACCACTAATAACAAATGAGGCAGAATTAGCTATGATAGAAGTAGAAAACACCATGTGTCAGTATGAAGATAAGGAAGACTTAACTATACGACAATCAAAACTAAACAATGAGCAAAGTAGCATTTTTCAAGAAGTAACAAAACAAATTGCACATGGTGTAAAACACGAAAATAAAGAATGTTCCTGCCATAATTATAAACCTATACTACTGTACGTCAGTCGTGAAGCTGGTTCTGGCAAAACATTCCTAATCAAAATCATTAGTAAGTTCCTTCAACAATTGACAAACAACAAACTGTCAGCTGTTGTCACTGCCCCCACAGGTTTAGCTGCCTACAACAGTAGTAATCGGTGTAATGTAGGTGGTGTTACATTACACCGATTACTACTATTACCAGTAGAACACCAGAACAAATTAGACTATGACAAACTTTCTGCAGAAGCTGCAATGGAATTACGCAGAGTATTGACACAAATGAAAATGCTACTAATAGATGAAGTGAGCATGGTCTCCAACCTGATGTTAGCTTTGATTCACCTCAGATTACAAGAAGTACTCAAAACAGACTATGAAGAGCTCTTTGCAGGAAAACATATTATTGTTTTTGGAGATCTGCTTCAATTAACACCAGTGAAAGGTGAATCTATTTTTAAAACATCAGGGCACAAACTCTGCCGTAAAACTGTTGGCAGCATTGGAAATGTCAACCTTTGGCAACATTTCCAATACAGAGGATTAACAGAAATCATGCGCCAATCTGCAGATCTAACTTATGCCAACATTTTAAAAAGTTTGAGAGTTGGTATACTTTCTAAAGAAGCAGAAGCAACATTGAAAACCCGGCACATTAATGCACTTTATGGCGATAATGCATGTGCTACAGATGTTATGGAACAATTAGCCCACAAAAATGTCAATTGTATGGCCTTAACACCAACTCTTGCAAGCTGTCTCAAATTCAATGAAATAATGTTAAGTAAAGAAATGCAACCAATAATGGAAATTAGCGCCACAGACAAACTAGATGTACATGGTATGACACTACCCATGTGTGACCAAGCCACAACAAGACTAAATAATTTAGAAAAATCAATCTCAAACACAGCAGGCTTTGAAAAGATGTTAAAATTATCCTTAAATTGCAGAGTAATGCTTAAACGTAACCTTGATGTGGACCAAGGACTAGTTAATGGAGCACTGGGTACAGTTGTTGGCTTTCAAACATACCCACGTGACAACAAAATTCAGTTTGTCAATATACTCTTTGACAAACTTTCAGAAGTAAAACGGATAGGACGCTCAACAGCTAGATTCCTTCTCTTCAAAGATATGTATGTACGCAGAGAACAATTTTCTCTAACTCTTGCATACGCACTCACGATTCATAAATCACAAGGTCTTACCCTAGACAAAGCAATGATAGATATTGGTAACACAGTCTTTAAAGAAGGCATGAGCTACGTAGCACTATCACGCTTACGTACACTTGACGGTCTATTTCTAATCAACTTTGATGCAAGTAAAGTAAACGCTGATATTCCTTGCATTTTAGAATATAATAGACTTCGCTCACTATACACTCCCCATCTAAACACATATGCTGTTCCACAAAAACTAAAACGTTGTAAAAGAAAACTAAATCAAACAGAAATGCAACAGGACGTCACTGCAAATCCTCCAAAGCGAGTAAAAGAAACTAATACTTCATCAAGTACCACAAACAAAAAAGAATCAATTAGAGAAAGTAAACCAGGTACTTCTTTAAAGAAGGAAGACAAACTCCAAAAAAAGCAGTTAGATACAGAACTACCTGGACCATTTAAATTCTCAAATATAGTTGGTGTAAGTTGCTATGCAAATGTAGTAATGTATATTCTATTTCAATTACCACCAATTGTTGACAACATTTACTTACACAGTACAGACCCTTTGTGTTTGCAAATGTTAGTACTTCACAGAAATGCAGCAAACAATCCTGAAAACACATATAGTGTTTATGGAATAAGACGATAATTGGACTACTGTGCTGGAATGGTGAAATTCACTATAAACTCACAAACTCACAGGAAGATCCACAAGAATGTCTAATGTACTTACTATTAGTACTGGAAAACAAAAACATACCTATAAATGAAATCTTCCAGATTTCATACATGTGGAAACATACATGCACTCTGTGCAACAATGTGACACAAGAAGAAATTCCCAATGAACGCTTCATATATATATCAATACCAAATTGTGAATCCATTCCATTTCAGCAGCTTGTACAAAATGCAAACCATGGTAGATTATGCTCTACCTGCAATTCAGATAATCGCTCCACGTTAGTAATACAAACACATAGTAAATACGTAATACTAATGCTTCTACGTTACAATGCAGATGGTACCAAAAACAACTGCAAGCTGACTGGATTCACACATAGTCAAATATCACTTGGTAAGAAAACCTTCACAACAATAGGTATAATCTACCACGCAGGAGCCACAACCAGTTCAGGGCACTACACGGCATATATAAAAAAGAAATGTGGATGGTTTGAATGTAATGATAGTACCATTACTCTAAAGCAGATATTACCAGCAAATCTTACAAACGCTTATTTGATGTTCTTAAAACCAAAATTTGATAAATAAACTGTATTTAAACCTTTAAGTAAATTTGTGTTAAAAAAATATAAACTATTAGAATACTCCAAAAGCTATCTAACTGCTCAAAGATTCTACAACAACTAATCAGATAAATGAATACCACTAAATTAGACCAAAAAATACACAGTTAGAATACGCCAATTGGTATCTAACTGTCCCAAAATTATAAATGTGTGTTAAAATAATATAAACTGTTAGAATACTCCAAAAGCTATCTAACAGCTCAAAGATTCTACAACAACTAATCAGATAAATGAATACCACTAAATTAGGCCAAAAAATACAGTTAGAATACGCCAATTGGTATATAACTGTCCCAAAATTTAACAATATCCAAATAGATAAATCAAAACCACTAAAATATATTAAAAAAATAGACAGTTAGAATACGCCAATTGGTATCTAACTGCTCCAAAATTTTATAATATCAAAACAAATGAAAAATCTGTTACTGCTCCAAAAACAATACAACAAAGCAAAGTATAAAGCATTAGCCAGAAACAACAAGTGAACACTGAAAACAAACAAACAAATAAACTGTAGCATAACAGAAAAAGGTTTTTTTTTTAATCCAACATGGATTTTTTTTTCTCCCACAGACCCAATGATTTTAGCAACAAATACAGAAACTGAGCAAATTGCACAGTACTCTGATTTGTACTATAGTAAATATGAGGGTCGAAAAAAAATAAAAGTATATTGCTTATACAATGTAATAAGTCATTACAAAATACTAATACTAACATGCTATTTTCTTTTATCACAGAAATGAAGAAGAAAAACATGGACTCCCATTACTAGACCAAACAGTAAGTATACAATAATAAGGACAACCATAGCAGCATATCACATCCATAGTATCTAATACCTTTGTTCCTTATACATTTGTTTTTCACCAAAAGTTATAAGCAAATATGAATGTGATATGCTGCGGTGGTTGTTGCCAGGGCATAGAGTCTTGGGTGCATGGCCAAATGGCCATGCACCCAAGACTCTATGCCCTGGCAACAACCACCGCAGCATATCACATCCATAGAGTCAAACATTTCAACTATGATCTATGGGAAACTTTTAATGTCCGCGAACAATGTGAGTGTTCTTAGAACACTTTGAACTTGCCAGCGAACAATACGGACACCGTTTTCAGGACACCCCCTACGAACATTTCAGAACAACGCGATAGTTCTTAGAACACTTTCAACTTAACAACGAACAATATGGACAGCGTCCTAAGGACACCCCCTACGAACATTCCAGGACACCGGGAGTGTTCTCAAAAACGTCTTCAGAACACCCCCATTTTGTTTATTTGCGAACATTTCAGGACACCGCGGGTGTTCTTAGAACACATTCAACTTGACAGAGAACAATACGGACAGCGTCCTCAGGACACCCCCTACGAACACTCCCTGGACACCGCAAGTGTTCTTAGAAGCGTCTTCAGAACACCGCCATCTTGTTTATTTGCGAACATTTCAGGACACCGCGAGTGTTCTTAGGACACATTCAACTTGACAGAGAACAATACGGACAGCGTCCTCAGGACACCCCCTACGAACACTCCCCAGACACCGCGAGTGTTCTTAGAAGCGTCTTCAGAACACCCCCATTGTGTTTATTTGTGAACATTTCAGGACACCGCGGGTGTTCTTAGAACACATTCAACTTGACAGAGAACAATACGGACAGCGTCCTCAGGACACCCCCTACGAACATTCCAGGACACCGGGAGTGTTCTTAGAAGCGTCTTCAGAACACCACCATCTTGTTTATTTGCGAACATTTCAGGACACCGCGAGTGTTCTTAGGACACATTCAACTTGACAGAGAACAATACAGACAGCGTCCTCAGGACACCCCCTACGAACATTCCAGGACCCCGGGAGTGTTCTTATAAGCTTCTTCAGAACACCACCATCTTGTTTATTTGTGAACATTTCAGGACACCGCGAGTGTTCTTAGGACACATTCAACTTGACAGAGAACAATACGGACAGCGTCCTCAAGACACCCCCTACGAACACTCCCCGGACACCGCGAGTGTTCTTAGAAGCGTCTTCAGAACACCACCATCTTGTTTATTAGCGAACATTTCAGGACACCACGAGTGTTCTTAGGACACATTCAACTTGACAGAGAACAATACGGACAGCGTCCTCAGGACACCCCCTAGGGACACTCCCCAGACACCGCAAGTGTTCTTAGAAGCGTCTTCAGAACACCCCCATTTTGTTTATTTGCGAACATTTCAGGACACCGCGGGTGTTCTTAGAACACATTCAACTTGACAGAGAACAATACGGACAGCGTCCTCAAGACACCCCCTACGAACACTCCCCGGACACCGCAAGTGTTCTTAGAAGCGTCTTCAGAACACCACCATCTTGTTTATTAGCGAACATTTCAGGACACCGCAAGTGTTCTTAGGACACATTCAACTTGACAGAGAACAATACGGACAGCGTCCTCAGGACACCCCCTAGGGACACTCCCCAGACACAGCAAGTGTTCTTAGAAGCGTCTTCAGAACACCCCCATTTTGTTTATTTGCGAACATTTCAGGACACCGCGGGTGTTCTTAGAACACATTCAACTTGACAGAGAACAATACGGACAGCGTCCTCAGGACACCCCCTATGAACATTCCAGGACACCGGGAGTGTTCTTTGAAGCGTCTTCAGAACACCACCATCTTGTTCATTTGTGAACATTTTAGGACACTGCGAGTGTTCTTAGGACACATTCAACTTGACAGAGAACAATACGGACAGCGTCCTCAGGACACCCCCTACGAACACTCCCCGGACACCGCGAGTGTTCTTAGAAGCGTCTTCAGAACACCCCCATTTTGTTTATTTGCGAACATTTCAGGACACCGCGGGTGTTCTTAGAACACATTCAACTTGACAGAGAACAATACGGACAGCGTCCTCAGGACACCCCCTACGAACAGTCCCCGGACACCGCAAGTGTTCTTAGAAGCGTCTTCAGAACACCCCCATTTTGTTTATTTGCGAACATTTCAGGACACCGCGGGTGTTCTTAGAACACATTCAACTTTACAGAGAACAATACGGACAGTGTCCTCAGGACACCCCCTACGAACATTCCAGGACACCGGGAGTGTTCTTAGAAGCGTCTTCAGAACACCACCATCTTGTTTATTTGCGAACATTTCAGGACACCGCGAGTGTTCTTAGGACACATTCAACTTGACAGAGAACAATACGGACAACGTCCTCAGGACACCCCCTACGAACACCCCGGACACCGCGAGTGTTCTTAGAAGCGTCTTCAGAACACCCCCATTTTTATTTTATTTGCGAACATTTCAGGACACCGCTAGTGTTCTTAGGACACATTCAACTTGACAGAGAACAATACGGACAGCGTCCTCAGGACACCCCCTACGAACAATCCCCGGAAACCGCAAGTGTTCTTAGAAGCGTCTTCAGAACACCCCCATTTTGTTTATTTGCAAACATTTCAGGACACTGTGGGTGTTCTTAGAACACATTCAACTTGACAGAGAACAATACGGACAGCGTCCTCAGGACACCCCCTACGAACATTTCAGGACACCGGGAGTGTTCTCAAAAACGTCTTCAGAACACCCCCATTTTGTTTATTTGCGAACATTTCAGGACACCACGGGTGTTCTTAGAACACATTCAACTTGACAGTGCCCCTGACTGATGGGGGGTGGGGGGCTGGGAGACATGAGTTGGACCTGAGTGGGGACCTGCTGACAGGTGCCCCTGACTGATGGGGGGTGGGGGTGCTGGGAGACATGAGATGGACCTGAGTGGGGGCCTGCTGGCAGGTGCCCCTGACTGGTGGTGGGTGGGGGTGCAGGGAGACAGGAGTGGGGACATGGTGGAGGGTGCCCTGCACTGCTGGGGGGTGGGGGTGCAGGGAGACAGGAGTGGGGGCCTGCTGACAGGTGCCCCTGACTGGTGGGGGGTGGGGGTGCAGGGAGACAGGAGTGGGGGCCTGGTGGAGGGTGCCCCTGGATGCAGGGGCGTGGGGGTGCAGGGAGACAGGAGTGGGGGCCTGGTGGAGGGTGCCACACAGTGCTGGGGGGTGGGGGTGCAGGGGGACATGAGTTGGACATGAGTGGGGGCCTGGTGGAGGGTGCCCCACAGTGCTGGGGGGTGGGGGTGCAGGGGTACATGAGTTGGACCTGAGTGGGGCCTGGTGGAGGGTGCCCTGCACTGGTGGGGGGTGGGGGTGCAGGGAGACAGGAGTGGGGGCCTGGTGGAGGGTGCCCCTGGATGCAGGGGGGTGGGGGTGCAGGGGGACAGGAGTGGGGGACTGGTGGAGGGTGCCCCATAGTGCTGGGGGTGCAGGGAGACATGAGTTGGACATGAGTGGGGGCCTGGTGGAGGGTGCGCCACAGTGCTGGGGGGTGGGGGTGCAGGGGTACATGAGTTGGAGCTGAGTGGAGCCTGGTGGAGGGTGCCCTGCACTGCTGGGGGGTGGGGTTGCAGGGAGACAGGAGTGGGGGCCTGGTGGAGGGTGCCCCTGGATGCAGGGGGGTGGGGTGCAGGGGGACAGGAGTGGGGTCCTGGTGGAGGGTGCTCCACAGTGCTGAGGGGTGGGGGTGCAGGGAGACATGAGTTGGGCATGAGTGGGGGCCTGGTGGAGGGTGCCCCACAGTGCTGGGGGGTGGGGGTGCAGGGGGACATGAGTTGGACATAAGTGGGGGCCTGGTGGAGGGTGCCCCACAGTGCTGGGGTGGGGGTGCAGGGGGACAGGAGTGGGGGCCTGCTGGCAGGTTCCCCTGACTGGTGGGGGCTGGGGGTGCTGGGAGACATGAGTTGGACCTGAGTGGGGGCCTGCTGGCAGGTGCCCCTGACTGGTGGGGGGTGGGGATGCAGGGAGACAAGAGTGGGGGCCTGGTGGAGGGTGCCCTGCACTGCTGGGGGGTGGGGGTGCAGGGAGACAGGAGTGGGGGCCTGGTGGAGGGTGCCCCACAGTGCTGGGGGTGGGGGTGCAGGGGGACAGGAGTGGGGGCCTGCTGGCAGGTGCCCCTGACTGGTGGGGGGTGGGGGTGCTGGGAGACATGAGTTGGACCTGAGTGGGGGCCTGCTGGCAGGTGCCCCTGACTGGTGGGGGGTGGGAGTGCAGGGAGACAGGAGTGGGGGCCTGGTGGAGGGTGCCCTGCACTGCTGGGGGGTGGGGGTGCAGGGGGACATGAGTTGGACCTGAGTGGGGGCCTGCTGGCAGGAGCCCCTGACTGCTGGTGGGTGGGGGTGCAGGGGGACAGGAGTGGGGGTCTCTTGGAGGGTGCCCAACAGTGCTGGGGGGTGGGGGTGCAGGGAGACATGAGTTGGGCATGATGGTGGAGGAGGGTGCCTGGTGGAGGGTGCCCCACAACTGCTGGGGGGTGGGGGTGCAGGGAGACAGGAGTGGAGGCCTGCTGGCAGGTGCCCCTGACTGGTGGGGGGTGGGGGTGCAGGGAGACAGGAGTGGGGGCCTGGTGGAGGGTCCCCTGCACTGCTGGGGGGTGGGGGTGCAGGGAGACAGGAGTGGGGGCCTGCTGGCAGGTGCCCCTGACTGGTGGGGGGTGGCGCTGCAGGGAGACAGGAGTCGGGGCCTGGTGGAGGGTGCCCTGCACTGCTGGGGGGTGGGGGTGCAGGGAGACAGGAGTGGGGGCCTGGTGGAGGGTGCCCCTGGATGCAGGGGGGTGGGGGTGCAGGGGGACAGGAGTGGGGGCCTGGTGGAGGGTGCCCCACAGTGCTGGGGGGTGGGGGTGCAGGGAGACAGGAGTGGAGGCCTGCTGGCAGGTGCCCCTGACTGGTGGGGGGTGGGGGTGCAGGGAGACAGGAGTGGGGGCCTGGTGGAGGGTGCCCTGCACTGCTGGGGGGTGGGGGTGCAGGGAGACAGTAGTGGGGGCCTGGTGGAGGGTGCCCCTGGATGCAGGGGGGTGGGGGTGCAGGGGGACAGGAGTGGGGGCCTGGTGGAGGGTGCCCCACATTGCTGGGGGGTGGGGGTGCAGTGAGACATGAGTTGGGCATGAGTGGGGGCCGGGTTGAGGGTGTCCCACAGTGATGGGGGGTGGGGGTGCAGGGGGACATGAGTTGGACATGAGTGGGGGCCTGGTGGAGGGTGCCCCACAGTGCTGGGGGTGGGTTGCAGGGGGACAGGAGTGGGGGCCTGCTGGCAGGTGCCCCTAACTGGTGGGGGGTGGGGGTGCTGGGAGACATGAGTTGGACCTGAGTGGGGGCCTGCTGGCAGGTGCCCCTGACTGGTGGGGGGTGGGGGTGCAGGGACACAGGAGTGGGGCCTGGTGGAGGGTGCCCTGCACTGCTGGGGGATGGGGGTGCAGGGAGACAGGAGTGGGGGCCTGGTGGAGGATGCCCCACTGTGCTGGGGGGTGGGGGTGCAGGGGGACAGGAGTGGGGGCCTGCTGGCAGGTGCCCCTGACTGGTGGGGGGTAGGGGTGCTGGGAGACATGAGTTGGACCTGAGTGGGGGCCTGCTGGCAGGTGCCCCTGACTGGTGGGGGACGGGGGTGCTGGGAGACATGAGTTGGACCTGAGTGGGGGCCTGCTGGCACGTGCCCCTGACTGGTGGGGGGTGGGGGTGCAGGGAGACAGGAGTGGGGGCGTGGTGGAGGGTGCCCTGCACTGCTGGGGGGTGGGGTGCAGAGGGACATGAGTTGGACCTGAGTGGGGGCCTGCTGGCAGGTGCCCCTGACTGCTGGGGGGTGGGGGTGCAGGGGGACAGGAGTGGGGGCCTGGTGGAGGGTGCCCCACAGTGCTGGGGGGTGGGGGTGCAGGGAGATATGAGTTGGGCATGAGTGGGGGCCTGGTGGATGATGCCCCACAGTGCTGGGGGTGGGGGTGCAGGGAGACAGGAGTGGGGGCCTGCTGGCAGGTGCCCCTGACTGGTGGGGGGAGGGGGTGCAGGGAGACAGGAGGAGGTGCAGGGAGACAGGAGTGGGGACCTGGTGGAGGGTGCCCCTGGATGCAGGGGGGTGGGGTGCAGGGGGACAGGAGTGGGGTCCTGGTGGAGGGTGCTCCACAGTGCTGAGGGGTGGGGGTGCAGGGATACATGAGTTGGGCATGAGTGGGGGCCTGGTGGAGGGTGCCCCACAGTGCTGGGGGGTGGGGGTGCAGGGGGACATGAGTTGGACATAAGTGGGGGCCTGGTGGAGGGTGCCCCACAGTGCTGGGGGTGGGGGTGCAGGTGGACAGGAGTGGGGGCCTGCTGACAGGTGCCCCTGACTGGTGGGGGGTGGGGGTGCTGGGAGACATGAGTTGGACCTGAGTGGGGGCCTGCTGGCAGGCGTTCTGACTGGTGGGGGGTGGGGGTGCAGGGAGACAAGAGTGGGGGCCTGGTGGAGGTTGCTTTGCACTGCTGGGGGGTGGGGGTGCAGGGAGACAGGAGTGGGGGCCTGGTGGAGGGTGCCCCACAGTGCTGGGGGGTGCGGGTGCAGGGGGACAGGAGTGGGGGCCTGCTGGCAGGTGCCCCTGACTGGTGGGGGGTGGGGGTGCTGGGAGACATGAGTTGGACCTGAGTGGGGGCCTGCTGGCAGGTGCCCCTGACTGGTGGGGGGTGGGGGTGCTGGGAGACATGAGTTGGACCTGAGTGGGGGCCTGCTGGCAGGTGCCCCTGACTGTTGGGGGGTGGGGGTGCAGGGAGACAGGAGTGGGGGCCTGGTGGAGGGTGCCCTGCACTGCTGGGGGGTGGGGGTGCAGGGGGACATGAGTTGGACCTGAGTGGGGGCCTGCTGGCAGGAGCCCCTGACTGCTGGTGGGTGGGGATGCAGGGGGACAGGAGTGGGGGCCTGTTGGAGGGTGCCCTGCACTGCTGGGGGGTGGGGGTGCAGGGAGACAGGAGTGGGGGCCTGGTGGAGGGTGCCCCTGGATGCAGGGGGGTGGGGGTGCAGGGGGACAGGAGTGGGGGCCTGGTGGAGGGTGCCCCACAGTGCTGGGGGGTGGGGGTGCAGGGAGACAGGAGTGGAGGCCTGCTGGCAGGTGCCCCTGACTGGTGGGGGGTGGGGGTGCAGGGAGACAGGAGTGGGGGCCTGGTGGAGGGTGCCCTGCACTGCTGGGGGGTGGGGGTGCAGGGAGACAGGAGTGGGGGCCTGGTGGAGGGTGCCCCTGGATGCAGGGGGGTGGGGGTGCAGGGGGACAGGAGTGGGGGCCTGGTGGAGGGTGCCCCACATTGCTGGGGGGTGGGGGTGCAGTGAGACATGAGTTGGGCATGAGTGGGGGCCTGGTTGAGGGTGCCCCACAGTGCTGGGGGGTGGGGGTGCAGGGGGACATGAGTTGGACATGAGTGGGGGCCTGGTGGAGGGTGCCCCACAGTGCTGGGGGTGGGTTGCAGGGGGACAGGAGTGGGGGCCTGCTGGCAGGTGCCCCTAACTGGTGGGGGGTGGGGGTGCTGGGAGACATGAGTTGGACCTGAGTGGGGGCCTGCTGGCAGGTGCCCCTGACTGGTGGGGGGTGGGGGTGCAGGGACACAGGAGTGGGGCCTGGTGGAGGGTGCCCTGCACTGCTGGGGGATGGGGGTGCAGGGAGACAGGAGTGGGGGCCTGGTGGAGGATGCCCCACTGTGCTGGGGGGTGGGGGTGCAGGGGGACAGGAGTGGGGGCCTGCTGGCAGGTGCCCCTGACTGGTGGGGGGTAGGGGTGCTGGGAGACATGAGTTGGACCTGAGTGGGGGCCTGCTGGCAGGTGCCCCTGACTGGTGGGGGACGGGGGTGCTGGGAGACATGAGTTGGACCTGAGTGGGGGCCTGCTGGCAGGTGCCCCTGACTGGTGGGGGGTGGGGGTGCAGGGAGACAGGAGTGGGGGCGTGGTGGAGGGTGCCCTGCACTGCTGGGGGGTGGGGTGCAGAGGGACATGAGTTGGACCTGAGTGGGGGCCTGCTGGCAGGTGCCCCTGACTGCTGGGGGGTGGGGGTGCAGGGGGACAGGAGTGGGGGCCTGGTGGAGGGTGCCCCACAGTGCTGGGGGGTGGGGGTGCAGGGAGATATGAGTTGGGCATGAGTGGGGGCCTGGTGGATGATGCCCCACAGTGCTGGGGGTGGGGGTGCAGGGAGACAGGAGTGGGGGCCTGCTGGCAGGTGCCCCTGACTGGTGGGGGGAGGGGGTGCAGGGAGACAGGAGGAGGTGCAGGGAGACAGGAGTGGGGACCTGGTGGAGGGTGCCCCTGGATGCAGGGGGGTGGGGTGCAGGGGGACAGGAGTGGGGTCCTGGTGGAGGGTGCTCCACAGTGCTGAGGGGTGGGGGTGCAGGGATACATGAGTTGGGCATGAGTGGGGGCCTGGTGGAGGGTGCCCCACAGTGCTGGGGGGTGGGGGTGCAGGGGGACATGAGTTGGACATAAGTGGGGGCCTGGTGGAGGGTGCCCCACAGTGCTGGGGGTGGGGGTGCAGGCGGACAGGAGTGGGGGCCTGCTGACAGGTGCCCCTGACTGGTGGGGGGTGGGGGTGCTGGGAGACATGAGTTGGACCTGAGTGGGGGCCTGCTGGCAGGTGTTCTGACTGGTGGGGGGTGGGGGTGCAGGGAGACAAGAGTGGGGGCCTGGTGGAGGTTGCTTTGCACTGCTGGGGGGTGGGGGTGCAGGGAGACAGGAGTGGGGGCCTGGTGGAGGGTGCCCCACAGTGCTGGGGGGTGCGGGTGCAGGGGGACAGGAGTGGGGGCCTGCTGGCAGGTGCCCCTGACTGGTGGGGGGTGGGGGTGCTGGGAGACATGAGTTGGACCTGAGTGGGGGCCTGCTGGCAGGTGCCCCTGACTGGTGGGGGGTGGGGGTGCTGGGAGACATGAGTTGGACCTGAGTGGGGGCCTGCTGGCAGGTGCCCCTGACTGTTGGGGGGTGGGGGTGCAGGGAGACAGGAGTGGGGGCCTGGTGGAGGGTGCCCTGCACTGCTGGGGGGTGGGGGTGCAGGGGGACATGAGTTGGACCTGAGTGGGGGCCTGCTGGCAGGAGCCCCTGACTGCTGGTGGGTGGGGATGCAGGGGGACAGGAGTGGGGGCCTGTTGGAGGGTGCCCAACAGTGCTGGGGGGTGGGGGTGCAGGGAGACATGAGTTGGGCATGAGTGGGTGCCTGGTGGAGTGTGCCCCACAGTGCTGGGGGGTGGGGGTGCAGGGAGACAGGTGTGGAGGCCGGCTGGCAGGTGCCCCTGACTGGTGGGGGGTGGGGGTGCAGGGAGACAGGAGTGGGGGCCTGGTGGAGGGTGCCCTGCACTGCTGGGGGGTAGGGGTTCAGGGTGACAGGAGTGGGGGCCTGCTGGCAGGTGCCCCTGACTGGTGGGCAGTGGGGCTGCAGGGAGACAGGAGTGGGGGCCTGGTGGAGGGTGCCCTGCACTGCTGGGGGTGGGGGTGCAGGGAGACAGGAGTGGGGGCCTGGTGGAGGGTGCCCCTGGATGCAGGGGGGTGGGGGTGCAGGGGGACAGGAGTGGGGGCCTGGTGGATGGTGCCCCACAGTGCTGGGGGGTGGGGGTGCAGGGAGACAGGAGTGGAGGCCTGCTGGCAGGTGCCCCTGACTGGTGGGGGGTGGGGGTGCAGGGAGACAGGAGTGGGGGCCTGGTGGAGGGTGCCCTGCACTGCTGGGGGGTGGGGGTGCAGGGAGACAGGAGTGGGGGCCTGGTGGAGGGTGCCCCTGGATGCAGGGGTTGGGGGTGCAGGGGGACAGGAGTGGGGGCCTGGTGGAGGGTGCCCCACAGTGCTGGGGGGTGGGGGTGCAGGGAGACATGAGTTGGGCATGAGTGGGGGCCTGGTTGAGGGTGCCCCACAGTGCTGGGGGGTGGGGGTGCAGGGGGACATGAGTTGGACATGAGTGGGGGCCTGGTGGAGGGTGCCCCACATTGCTGGGGGTGGGGGTGCAGGGGGACAGGAGTGGGGGCCTGCTGGCAGGTGCCCCTGACTGGTGGGGGGTTGGGGTGCTGGGAGACATGAGTTGGACCTGAGTGGGGGCCTGCTGGCAGGTGCCCCTGACTGGTGGGGGGTGGGGGTGCAGGGACACAGGAGTGGGGCCTGGTGGAGGGTGCCTTGCACTGCTGGGGGATGGGGGTGCAGGGAGACAGGCGTGGGGGCCTGGTGGAGGGTGCCCCACAGTGCTGGGCGGTGGGGGTGCAGGGGGACAGGAGTGGGGGCCTGCTGGCAGGTGCCCCTGACTGGTGGGGGGTAGGGGTGCTGGGAGACATGAGTTGGACCTGAGTTGGGGCCTGCTGGCAGGTGCCCCTGACTGGTGGGGGACTGGGGTGCTGGGAGACATGAGTTGGACCTCAGTGGGGACCTGCTGGCAGGTGCCCCTGACTGGTGGGGGTGGGGGTGCAGGGAGACAGGAGTGGGGGCCTGGTGGAGGGTGCCCTGCACTGCTGGGGGGTGGGGTGCAGAGGGACATGAGTTGGACCTGAGTGGGGGCCTGCTGGCAGGTGCCCCTGACTGCTGGGGGGTGGGGGTGCAGGGGGACATGTGTGGGGGCCTGGTGGAGGGTGCCCCACAGTGCTGGGGGGTGCGGGTGCAGGGAGATATGAGTTGGGCATGAGTGGGGGCCTGGTGGATGGTGCCCCACAGTGCTGGAGGGTGGGGGTGCAGGGAGACAGGAGTGGGGGCCTGCTGGCAGGTGCCCCTGACTGGTGGGGTGTGGGGGGGCAGGGAGACAGGAGTGGGGACCTGGTGGAGGGTGCCCTGCACTGATGGGGGGTGGGGGTGCAGGGAGACAGGAGTGGGGGCCTGCTGGCAGGTGCCCCTGATTGGTGGGGCGTGGGGGGGCAGGGAGACAGGAGTGGGGGCCTGTTGGAGGGTGCTCTGCACTGCTGGGAGGTGGGGGTGCAGGGAGACAGGAGTGGGGGCCTGCTGACAGGTGCCCCTGACTGGTGGGGGGTGGGGGTGCAGGGAGACAGGAGTGGGGGCCTGGTGGAGGGTGCCCTGCACTGCTGGGGGATGGGGGTGCAGGGAGACAGGATTGGGGGCCTGGTGGAGGGTGCCCCTGTATGCAGGGGGGTGGGGTGCAGGGGGACAGGAGTGGGGGCCTGGTGGAGTGTGCCCCACAGTGCTGGGGGGTGGGGGTGCAGGGGGACATGAGTTGGACAGGAGTGGGGGCCTGGTGGAGGGTGCCCCACAGTGCTGGGGGGTGAGGGTGCAGGGGTACATGAGTTGGACCTGAGTGGGGCCTGGTGGAGGGTGCCCTGCACTGGTGGGGGGTGAGGGTGGAGGGAGACAGGAGTGGGGGCCTGGTGGAGGGTGCCCCTGGATGCAGGGGGGTGGGGGTGCAGGGGGACAGGAGTGGGGGACTGGTGGAGGGTGCCCCACAGTGCTGGGGGGTGGGGGTGCAGGGAGACATGAGTTGGACATGAGTGTGGGCCTGGTGGAGGGTGCCCCACAGTGCTGGGGGGTGGGGGTGCAGGGGGACATGAGTTGGACATGAGTGGGGGCCTGGTGGAGGGTGCCCCACAGTGCTGGGGGTGGGGGAGCAGGGGGACAGGAGTGGGGGCATGCTGGCAGGTGCCCCTGACTCGTGGGGAGTGGGGGTGCTGGGAGACATGAGATGGATCTGAATGGGGGCCTGCTGGCAGGTGCCCCTGACTGGTGGGGGGTGGGGGTGCAGGGAGACAGGAGTGGGGGCCTGGTGGAGGGTGCCCTGCACTGCTGGGTGGTGGGGGTGCAGGGAGACAGGAGTGGGGGCCTGGTGGAGTGTGCCCCACAGTGCTGGGGGGTAGGGGTGCAGGGGGACAGGAGGCGGTGCCTGCTGGCAGGTGCCCCTGACTGGTGGGGGTTGGGGGTGCTGGGAGACATGAGTTGGACCTGAGTGGGGGCCTGCTGGCAGGTGCCCCTGACTGGTGATGGGTGGGGGTGCTGGGTGACATGAGTTGGACCTGAGTGGGGGCCTGCTGGCAGGTGCCCCTGACTGGTGGGGGGTGGGGGTGCAGGGAGACAGGAGTGGGGGCCTGGTGGAGGGTGCCCTGCACTGCTGGGGGGTGGGGGTGCAGGGGGACATGAGTTGGACCTGAGTGGGGGCCTGCTGGCAGAAGCCCCTGACTGCTGGGGGGTGGTGGTGCGGGTGGACAGGAGTGGAGGCCTGGTGGAGGGTGCCCCACAGTGCTGAGGGGTGGGGGTGCAGGGAGACATGAGTTGGGCATGAGTGGGGGCCTGGTGGAGGGTGCCCCATAGTGCTGGGGGGTGGGGGTGCAGGGAGACAGGAGTGGGGGCCTGCTGGCAGGTGCCCCTGACTGGTGGGGGGTGGGGGTGAAGGGATACAAGAGTGGGGGCCTGGTGGAGGGTGCCCTGCACTGCTGGGGGGTGGGTTTGCAGGGAGACAGGAGTGGGGGCCTGCTGGCAGGTGCCCCTGACTGGTGGGAGGTGGGGGTGCAGGGAGACAGGAGTGGGGGCCTGGTGGAGGGTGCCCTGCACTGCTGGGGGGTGGGGGTGCAGGGAGACAGGAGTGGGGGCCTGCTGACAGGTGCCCCTGACTGGTGGCGGGTGGGGGTGCAGGGAGACAGGAGTGGGGGGCTGGTGGAGGGTGCCCTGCACTGCTGGGGAGTGGGGGTGCAGGGAGACAGGAGTGGGGGCCGGGTGGAGGGTGCCCCTGGATGCAGGGGGGTGGGGGTGCAGGGGGACAGGAGTGGGGGCCTGGTGGAGGGTGCCCCACAGTGCTGGGGGGTGGGGGTGCAGGGGGACATGAGTTGGACATGAGTGGGGCCTGGTGGAGGGTGCCCCACTGTGCTGGGGGGTGGGGGTGCAGGGGTACATGACTTGGACCTGAGTGGGGCCTGGTGGAGGGTGCCCTGCACTTGTGGGGTGTGGGGGTGAAGGGGGAAACATGAGTTGGACTTGAGTGGAGGCCTGCCGGCAGGTGCCCCTGACTGGTGGGCGGTGGGGGTGCAGGGAGACAGGAGTGGGGGCCTGGTGGAGGGTGCCCTGCACTGCTGGGGGATGGGGGTGCAGGGAGACAGGAGTTGGACCTGAGTGTGGGCCTGCTGGCAGGTGCCCCTGGCTGGTGGGGGGTGGGGGTGCTCGGAGACATGAGTTGGACATGAGTAGTGGCCTGGTGGAGGGTGCCCCACAGTGCTGGGGGGTGGGGGTGCAGGGGGACATGAGTTGGACATGAGTGGGGGCCTGCTGGCAGGTGCCCCTGACTGGTGGGGGGTGGGGGTGCTGGGAGACAGGAGTGGGGGCCTGGTGGAGGGTGCCCCACAGTGCTGGGGGGTGGGAGTGCTGGGAGACTTGCGTTGGTGGGCAGTGGTGCAAGGTGACATGTGGGTTGGCTGGGGGCATGGCCATGGTGGATGGGCTGCCTGCGGGACATGTGCAGGGTAGTCCCCTGTGGTGTGGGCCGCCTGCAGGGGCCGTGGAGGGTGTAGAGTGAACAGCTGGGAGGACCCACACGGCCGATTCTCGTGTAGGACTCCACGGCACCCCCGGAATACATGTAGGCTGCTGGATTCGCATGTGGAATTTCCCGCGCACCTTGGAATACACGTACCCTGCTGAAATCGCGTGTGAAACTTCACGCGCAACCAGAAATACACGCACCACGGACAATCGTGTGTGGAATTTCCCGCGCACCTTGGAATACACGTACCCTGCTGAAATTGCGTGTGGAACTTCCCGCGCACACCGAAATACACGTACACAGGGCAATTGCGTGTGGAAATTCCCGCGCACCCGAAATACACGTACACAGGGCAATCACGTGTGGAACTTCCCGCGCACCCTGAAATACACGTAACCAGGGCAATCACATGTGGAACTTCCCACGCACCCCGAAATACACGTAACCAGGGCAATCGCGATACACGTAACCAGGGCAATCGCGTGTGGAACTTCCCGCGCACCCCGAAATACACCTAACCAGGGCAATCGCGTGTGGAACTTCACGCCCATCCTGGAATACACGTACCCAGGGCAATCGCGTGTGGAACTTCACGCAAACCCCGTAATACACGTACCCTGCTGATATTGCGTGTGGAAGTTCACGCAGAACCATAATACACGTACCCTGATGAATTTGCGTGTCAGACTACACGCGCACCCCTGAAATACACGTACCCAGGCGGATCGCACTGCTGGGGGGTGGGGGTGTTGGTAGACAGGAGTGGGGTCCTGGTGGAGGGTGCCCCTGGATGCTGGGGGGTGGGGGTGCAGGGAGACAGGAGTGGGGGCCTGGTGGAGGGTGCCCCTGGATGCTGGGGGGGTGGGGGTGCAGGGGGACATGAGTTGGACATGAGTGGGGCCTGGTGGAGGGTGCCCTGCACTGCGGGGGGGCTGGGGGTGCTGGGAGACATGAGTCGGGGCCTGGTGGAGGGTGCCCCTGGATGCAGGGGGGTGGGGGTGCAGGAAGACAGGAGTGGGGGCCTGGTGGAGGGTGCCCCACAGTGCTGGGGGGTGAGGGTGCTGGGAGACAATACTTTGTTGATCAGTGGTGCAAGGTGACTTGTGGGTTGGCTGGGGGGCATGCACATGGTGGATGGGCTGCCTGCAGGACATGAGCAGGGGTGCAGGGTAGTCCCCTGTGGTGTGGGCTGCCTGCAAGGGCCGTGGAGGGTGTTGAGGGAACACCTGGGAGGACCCACAAGGACAATTCACGTGTTGTACTCCCCGCGCACCCCTGAAATACACGTGCCCTGATGGAATCGCGTGTGATACTTCCTGCGCACCCCGGAAATACATGTACCCTGCTGAATTTGCGTGTGATACTTACCGCGCACCCCTGGAATACACGTGCCCTGATGGATTTGCGTGTATTACTTCACGCGCACCCCTGATGTACACGTACCCAGGTCATTCGCGTGTGAAACTTCCCGTGAACCTCTGAAATACACGTTCCCCCTTTGGCATTTGCTGTTTGGCAGCCCTGTGGACTGGTCCAGGGTTAGCGCAGACATTTGCGATGAATTGGGAATTTTGATGGCTTTTCCTTGCGCTAGGGCGTTCTTGGGGGCGTAACTGGCGCTGCTGCAGGGTCGCTGCGCCACTCTGCGCCACGGCTGGTTTTGGAGGCTAAAATCCATGAATACGTTGTGCGATGAAATGGATTTTTTTGCACGCGGCTGGCGCAGTGTATCGCACGGGGACACTGTGCGCCAGCCGCGTGCGCCACTTTTGTGCAAAATTCTATGAATTACCTTGTAAGGCTTTAATCACATTTTCTCCAGATGGAAGTACAGTGGTAACTTGGTGTTAAATGTCCAAATAAGAATTCAATTGTGTCTATTTATCTGGGGATATAACACTTCTTCCAGATTACTGATCTACACCATACCAAGAAGATACATGTTAAATTGACATTATTAAAGTGTCAATTTAAGAAAGAGAGCTCAATCAGTAAACAGAATCAAGCATAATAGGTTTGTGATATAACATTTACCAAGCAAGAATTAGAATAAAAGTGGAAGAGTATTCCCAAATCACTATACATTCTCTGGGCTCCAAAGAAACACACACACATCTTGAGCCCAGAATTAGAGGCACATTGATGTGAAACACATAAAAGCCACTCTTTTTGTTAACTACTAATAATTGTTTGATTTTTTGTGAACTAATAATATTTACTAGACCAGTTTCTTGTTTTAAAAATACTTTTCTTTGCAGTGATTTAACGGTGGAATATATTCTATCATCCAGAAGAATGCATTTTCTAACATTGTATTGAGCAATTATTGCACAATTGCATTATACATATAATTGTTTAAAGAAAATTATTTAAAAAATGCAAATGGGATACTGAAAAGTGCCTAATGAGACCACAGACACTTTGTTTTGTTACACATGTTTCTGAACCTCTAGAGGTCCCTTAGGGTTGATTTGTTATCTAGGTAATTGAATTAAAATGTTTTGTACTAACATTTATGGAACCTAACCTTAGCTGGTAGAGTATTCCCCAGTTACTCAATGTAATCAGAACTATGAGCATAAAACATGCACCATTTTCTTAACGAGTTAAAATAAATTGGTTGTGACTTCCCTTACAGTGTATGAAAATATAATATGGTATGACCTGACTTTGGCAGGTCGATGGGCCACTAAGTGAAGTACAACCAGGAGGTAGCATAAGGGTTTTTCCACAGAGACCTTCCCTGCCCCTTATATCCCCCTACTTCCCAGACCCACAGCATAGCTAGGTCCTGATTTCATTTGATAGCAATGGGTGGAAAGACGTAAACACCACCCATTGAAACTCACTTAAACGACTTCCAAAGAGAGGGAAATCCTCTTTGACCTCAAACTTTCACTATGTTACTCATCTCTAGTGAGCCTCTTCCACACAGTTCTAGTGCTTTGTCTTGTAGTGGCAGGGATTATCCCACTCCCCTATTCCACAATTCTGGTAATATCATCCTCTCGCAGGGGAATACTTCAGCCTCTACTAGATTAGTTAAGTCATCAGGTAAGATCCCAGAAAGAAGGGATAACTTTCATAGAACTAGCCTTTGAACATGGAACTGTAGTGTAGGAGAGAGTAAGCACATTACTGAGTGGGGCAACACCTACACTCACCAAAAGATAACAAACTGCTGATGAAGACAACTATCCTCTGTGTTTGCCACTTAGGGCACTTAGGCCACTGAGGGGAACCTTACTGGACAGAAACACATGCCAGCAGGACCTTGCCTGCAGGGTAATTGTCTCCACCCTTGGGTATTTCCATGGTTAGATATTTCCACTTTATTTGGACTTTGAAATGGCAGAGAAGTCTTTTAACCTTTTAGTCACTGCTGTCAGGTGCTCCATTATACCAGTAGCCAACCATGAAAAAGAAAATCAGAAATATGAGGAATGCCTGACTACCCATAAAACCTAGGGAGATACAGCCTAAAATACGGAATAACCAATCCAAGGAAAGGGTTCAAATTCAGGAGGAGAACCAGCTGTTACAGTATACGAAAAGTAATCAAGATAATCAACCCCCTTATAAATGCACAGAAGAAGATAGGAAATGTTTCAGAAATGGCTAATTGCCAGTGTCCAAAAGATGAGCAAGAGGAATATCTGAATAAAAACCCAATTCCTGCAGTGGGCTTTATCTTCAACACTGGCAGAGACGTGCGTCATAATACGACGTGCAATGTCATCACGCCGCTATAAATACACGGCTATTTTCAATCTTCACTTGATCACAGCCACAGTTATCAGGCCAACGTGATACGTTCGTAAATCTGTTCCTTTCAGCTCCCAAAGCGTTCAAATATATTAAGGTAGGACAATTCTCTCTGACAGGATGCACAAGTTAGTGAGAAAATCAAATAGTGATCCCCTCAAATGCTGAAATTACAATTCAAACATTTCCTTAAACAAACAGGTAACAGGAGAAATCCTCACAATTCCAGAGGGACAGTATTTCTAAGACATACAATTTACCTTACTTAGATAAACGGATCGTTCATCCATTTGACATATAATAATCACAACTACCCCACTATTATCAACGATATGAACAAGTGAGGAAATAAATCAGAAACTGTGCCCGTTATTCTGACTAACAAGGTCTATTCTCAAGTGACTACAATTAAGTGCTTGTCTGTTCCATTTGTTTGCTATGAATTACCATAAAAATAGAGTGTATTTTCTTTCTATAATTATGCAAGATTCTTTTATTTGAAATGCATGTTATTTAACGAACAAATTATTATTTCAACAACAGGCCAATAATATTTATATATGTTGTATTTTGCTTACAGTTCTTAAAAAGTCCAAATGCATGACTTACCCTCCTGAGGAACCAAAATGCTGTTTTTGGAGAAACACATGTCGGGGGTCTTTTTCTTTGATTTTTTTTTTATTCAGTTTTTTTACTTTCATGTATTCAATGACTGGTAAGCACTGGATTTGATGTGAAGTAACATCCAACTCAATCTATATTAAAATCAAAACCAAATACATTTTCATTCATGTAAAGTAAAAGCAAGTCTAAACCTATAATTGCAACACAATTTTGAGGCGTTAAGTGAAGCCACCAGAGTAACTGCAACCAAAAGCAAGCCTAGAGGCTTCCCAGAAGACCCCAGGAGAGGGTAAGAGATGCTGCCACAGAAAATGCAAACAGAGTGCACCCATGAAGGTCCATAGCCGACACGGTTTATAATCAGAAGACTCCAGAAGGAGGTAAGAGAAACTGAAACCAAAGAGATGCCAAGCAGGTCTGTAGCCCACCCGAGTCTATTGATCAAAAGAACCCAGTAGGGGTTGATAGCAACTATGATCAAATCCAGAATCCAAGTTGGGCAAAGCAAGCCTTTGGCCTACGAGGCCGAAAACATTAATATACTAAAAGAATCAAAAAGTGAGTGATGTTTTGCAAATTCTGACACCCACAAATCAGAGGCAGTCATTAGGTTTAATATATCACTGAGAAGGGGTAAACCAGGGACGATTTGTACTAGCAGATACAGTTGTTGTTGCTCACACATATATTAAACAGCCAAGCTTAGAAAAGGAAGAAAGTCCTGACTATTACCCTAAAAGCAGGAAGGTCTGGGAGAAGAAGGAAACAAATAAATGTCTCTCTGCAGGAGGCCGAACAATGTACAAGGTCCCTGTCACCATTCTCCATTAAAATGTGTGGACCGATTTAGAGACTGGTAGCAGTGGAAATGCCATGAATCCTAAATTGGTTTTTGTTACCGGAAGATTTGATCCTAGGTAGTGACAGCCCACAATGTCATCATTGGATGATCGTGATTACTCAGAGACACTCTAACAAAAACAGAGACCACAATTTGCTTCAAAGTGGGATCCTACAAAGCTTGTAAAAGAAAAATGACTTCATCAAAAAGTGACCAGCAGAAGATCTACCTGGAACAAGAGTACAAGAGGAAGAACACACAGATCAAATCCATTCATGGTCATTGACGGAAAGCAAATGGAAATCCAGGTAGAAATACCCAAACCTGAATCAAACAGAGAGAAACCAAGAGAAGAAATCCAGTGTCAGAATATGCCCTAGCAGGGCTCATTGGAACACTTACTGGTCCCTTTGATGCTGCTGTACAAAGAATACATACCTATATGGTTCATAGAAGTATCACCCAGGATGGAAAATCCAACCCAAAGATAGCAGTCCCCTAAACTGTGTGCACCAGCGTGTCCATGTGTGTTGATGCTGATACGTTATCACGCAAACATGGTGCCATGTTGCAGGAGTCACCAGGAAATCCAAGAATACAGTACTCAGAAAGAGCAGATGAGCAGCGTGTTGCAACTCTTCTTAATGCATTGCATGCAGTAGTTCTACTCTTGACTGCATTCTGTTTGCGTCTTCTTGACCCTATCAATGCTGCCTTTGCTCCTTCCTGCTATTCTTTTTCTTCCCATCAGTCAACTTCTCTACCTCTCACTGGGTGGTCAGGTGCTATCATCTATCCAGTTTCCTGGCTTATTCATTGAATTTGGAATCTCTGGACCCTGACCCGATCGCCCAGGACAAGGACCTCATTTCATCTGGATGTTTTTCTTCCCTTCACAAAAAGCTTTTCCTCCTTAAGACCTTGCTCGAGGAGTAACATCTTGCCTTCTGTTCATATTCAGAGAGTGGGGTGACTGCTCGGGGAGACGGTGATATGGCCATTTCTATTCCCAAGGAAGGTTTGTGAAACCCCTCTGCTAAAACCAGTCTCTGTGATCTAGTTCAACAGAAGATGTATGTGAAGAATTCAGGGAATTTGCCCCTTCCACCCAAGGGAAAGTCATGCCCGTTGAGACTAGGGAGGGGATCCCACTACACAATATCCTCCCTATGGGGCAGGGATGTGGGATCCCATTGGGAGTTACACCACTCTGGGGACGAGGATTGCTGAAGTAGGGATTTCCTTTCACCTCCCCTCACAGCAAGGTCCGAAACATTTGATGGCAATATGGGAACAGAGCAGGATAGAATAGTGGAAAGAAACACTAAGCACACCTATTTACAGGTAGGTATTTAGTTGCTTTCAGAATCTGTAAATACACTTAGTGTTAAGGTTAAAGTTCTTGAAGTGCAGGGGAGAACTGCTCAGCCTTGGTATCTAGGCTGGGAATTGTAACAAAAGAAAAAGATTTCCTAGATAGGAAACCTGCGTCCCCTGCACACTTTCTATAAAGCCTAGTCCTAAAAATGAATTTAAATCAGTTGGTCCAATGTTGCAGGCTCCAGAATGGAAACCACTAACCAGACCTTCATTGTTTTATATAAACAATACTTATAGTAACTTTTAACTAGTTTGTAACCATATTGTCATGGACCGCCGATTACGTCCGTTCTGGACATTGTTGTCCCTGACCCATAGAGGACTGAATTCCATGATCCTTCCAACATGACGGTTGAATACAAAACGCAGTTCACCAGCCTTTATGTGCTACATTCAACTTCCTACAAAAAAGTCACGCCCCCGTGGCTCTGCGCGTCTCAACACTACCACTTAGTGTAGTCAGACGTGTGTTGCCGGAGTTCGCGCGGGCCTCCTTCCGAGTCCGGTTTTCTCATTTCCCTGATTAGACTCCTTTTTCCATTCCCTTTCCTTGAACTACCCTCTTCCGTGCTTTTCTTCCTGGATTTCTCCTGTGCTCTGGTCAGGGCGTTCCGTGCCTCCAAGTTAGGATACTGTTTCCTTCCTGGTTCCCGGTCCTGGATATTTGAACGCTACTTGGCGTAGGAATTGCAATCTTCACACTGGAATCCGAAGACCTATACACGGGCTTGTATAAATCCTGGGCCGTTTGAAAGAACACATCCAAGAAGGTCGCAAGCAAAGAGAAACAAGTGAGAAGGGGAGAGACTTGTGACACATATATAGATCAAGTAATTTCAAAACATAGCACATATATCAATTGACAACTTCTGAATTCAGTTTAAAAAACAACAAATATTTAATTCTATATTTGACGTGGCTGGCCCAACGCGTTTCGAGTTAGTATCACTCTTCATCAGGGGCATACATTCTGTTTTAAACACATTTTCTATAAGGAAAGAAACATTTGAATATACATTAGATTTTACATGAGATGTTTCCACTTGTGTTTTTTCAACTCACATATAGACATTTTCAACAAAGGAAAAATAATTCATCATTTTCAAAACTTAACAAATCACACAAAGATGGCTCGTAACCAATCTTATTATTTTAAACTACTCTTTTAGCTCATGTTGCCCAATGGGTACACTCCAGAAATTAAAGGAGCGGAAGTTGATGGTAATATGCTGCACAAATGTAAGCTTTCTCATGATTCCGAACCATGTCTGTTGGTCAAAGTACATAAGTTAGAAATGGATGATGTCTGTCATCATCCAAAACACTAGTGATGGATGTTTGATGCCTACCTATGTGTTCATAGACCATATCATTCTCCTAGGAATCTGCTGGATCATAAATGTCTGTGTCCTGTACAAGTAAAAGTGGTACCTGCAGAGGTAAGTGTTATATTAATATACTATTTCTAGTATGTCGCTGCTGTTAAGTCCATTTTAAATGCAAAATGCAGGGTAAAATTTACCAAAAGGATTTGGCCTCAGCATACCCAGTCTTTAAATAATGCAGCTGAGGTGGACCGATTCTTAAGTATACGGACCCTATGGTGGAGGGCTGGTTTCATGGAGGACTGCTGTTAATTCTGTATAGATTAGCAGGTAGTGCTTGGTCCTAGGGGACAAAGGGTAATGAGTATCTGTGCCATAATCCCCATTGTGTGTTAAAGCAGAAATGCTGTGTCACTAACTTACTTGTTTTTATGAGGTTTTATGTGCAAGTCCCAACGATTACTTTGTAGTAGAATGTCATCTGATCCTAAATTGGAAGAGACCATCAGATCCTGAACACGGGGTCCTGTCCCTAGTGTTGAAAAATAGGGAAGGTAAATATCTGGATATATTAAAAAATCTTAAGGATTGGCTCAACTACCTATTAGCTCACTTGTCTTGTTTCCTTCTAAGTAGGAGCCATGGAGAAGCTTCTCTGGATGTCCGTGATGGAAGATGCAGGATGCACGTCTGCCATTTTGGACCCTGGAGCTTGTTTTTATATTTTTCCTGGATGATGACGTCATTTGCGCATGCGCGAAATGGCATCACCCCACTTACTCAAAAAAGGCAGAATTTACAGGGAGTGTTGTGAAGTCATCCACGCATGCGCGTGTGACATCAGAGAGGCCATGCTTATGTTTTTTTACATAAACACAAGGGTTTACTCGCGGTTGCACGAAACGGGACGAAAATCCGTTTGTTGCTCAAGAAGATGATCATGTACCATTGTTTTACATCGAGATTTGGATCAGTGTTTTTTTATTATTAAAAAAAGAGGCGGGGGGCAGGGGGGTTTGCCTACTCAGAACCTGCATAGAGTTCGAATATAGAGTGTGTAGGAGAATGTATATGTCACTACAGCTATTACTAGAAAGAAATCAAGTGATTACAATATGAAGTGGAGGTTAGGAACTTGATTTATACGTTCAACAAAAAACTGGTAGCACTAATGATGGACCAAAGCAGATATGTTATGTCCATAGACCAAGTGTTTTCATAAGGATGTAAAGAATGTAAAGAATGCATTAAAGAAATTTAATGCATGGGGGTAAAAGTACATGTATATACAGCACAGACACTAGTAACCCTGTTTATAGACCAACACTGATTGTATGGTGTCTAAGCATTTATGCAAATATAGCCACTTCATATCAAAAGAAAGTGGTCATATCCGCGTTCTTTAAATTTTGTAAAAAAAATAGCATCCATTCAGATGAAAATGTTTAACTCTGGCCCAGATACGGGGTGTACAATCTTGTATAGAACCTGTTCACAGCTTCTTACAGGTGTGAATACTTGATGACAAAATGATACTTATTATGTTTTCTGAGGTCTGATCACTTGTGCCACACCCTTAAACCTCTTGAGGCTTTTTGTGTCAGGTTATAAATCTAAGTTCTAATGGTTCATCAATGGATTACAAAAAGCACTTTTGTCAGCATTTGGTCAACATGACAGCATGCGTCTAAGTTACAAACTGTCCCCAGAAACGGGGCGTACAATCTAGTGTAAGGCCTGTTCATAGCATATTACAGATTAGGATGCTCAAATATCTGAATAATATTTATCATACGTTTTCAGGCCTGCTTACTTGTACCTCAGCCATAACCATCTTTAATCATGTGTTCCCAAGTAATGAGTCCAGGGTCTAGTGGTTCCTCATAAATCACACTATTGGGTCACAAAGAGATAGTGTATTAACATGATGTCATTTGTCATGGTGTTCTATATGTACTAGGCAGACTAAGAGCAGAAATGCTTCTCATATTTCGGCCAAATATCATTGGAATAACACCTCTCAAGAAATATAGATATCAGTCTGGGGGTGTGTGCTGATCTTATCAAGCCCCTATGGTGTTCAGGTGAATCATATTACAAAGACGGTCCTAGGTAGTACTCCTCATTCATTCCGAGAGGTGTCATGACATCCAATTTGTGGATCCAAAAAAGTTCTCTTTGTGCTAACAGTTTTGGTAAGTTGCCTTCCCGTGCCAGTGGATGTAGTACTTCCAGTATTACCACTCTCATCTGTGTGATGTTGTGTTTTTGATCCCTGTAGTGTCTATCCACAGGAAATGTGATGTTTTTGGTTCTAATGCAAGACTTATGTTCTGACCACCTCTCTTTTGCTTTTCTGTTCATTTTGCCCACGTAGTCTATACCAGAAGGACACCAGATCACATTGTGGAACTGCAACAAATTTACCTTGTGAGGAGTGAATCACTAATGCCCCCCCTGCTCTTGTATCTCAGGGCAATTGTGCACTGTGTTACTCCTAAGTTATTATGCGATGGACACACTAACATAAGACACAAAGAAAACACATGAATTGATTCACCAACAGAAACACTTTTATTCATACATACCCATGAATGATGCAAACACTACTATAATGCAAATCTCAAATCTGCACCTTTTATGCTTTTGGTGCAAATCTACCATGCAATGCAATAACTGTAAGCCTTACAGGCTTCTAATGCAAGCAATCTAATAACAACTCCATTCCACACCATTCCTCTCCATTCCATACCATACTTCACACTCTCTCGCTAAGACAAACCCTGTCTGATTACCCCATCTATCATGTCAGCCAAAGCTCTGTGTGAGTGTCTGTTCTAATTCCCCATTCACATGTCTTATACAACAATACTCCCCTTTTGCTCTGTGTTGCTCTGTCTCTCCTCTCCAGCTAACTATGCAACCAGCCAGTAAGTCAGGGCCTCTCCTTGGCCTCTCTCTGCCAGATCAATCTCATCAACTCTCATCAGAATGCTTTCCCGATGCTTCGCCTCTCAGAGTCATCCAAACGTCTCTCTCCAAGTCATCTAAAAACTCCCATCTCAAAGTCAGCTCCATCCAGATCTAAAATACACCAATCTCCGTCAGCTCTGGTAATACTGTTCAATGTTGTGCATACATATCCATGGTTACATGTCTCTCTAAACTAAAATGACTCTCTTTCTATCTGCCAGCATTTCTAAATGCGAGCAGTGCCGAAAAGTCTGTGATGCATGTACTTTTCAATCACTGCATGTTCTGGTCAATCACTGCGTGTTCTGGTCATCATGACATTTGTCATCATATCTATACCATATCTTCTTCTGTATTCTACATTCTATCCTACCGTCTCCTCATATTTCTCCATTCACTCCCTCTCTCTTTCTGCATGTCTCTCTGTGCAAAAGCTCTCCCTGCATGGCCCCCACCTTTCTCTGTCTGCGAAGCACAACCCAGGCTTGTTAAGGCCTCCAATGCCTTCTCCACTCGGACAAGAGTCATGTTATCTGTCTGCCAAGCAAACTGTTTACACATTCTTTGTTCACACTAACTCATAACAACTTCCACACTCCGCGGCACTTCTGTGTGTCTCAATGGAATGGCTTAGAAGCCAGCTACATGCTCTGTCAGTGTTTACTCTTTCTCTCGCAAACCCACATATAAGATGTGTCTCTACATGGCACTTCAAATATAACAAGCCTCATTATATATCAAATGCAATGGCCACATATATGTGGGTAGTATAATGTCACTACTTCATGTCACTACTAATCTGTACTAATCAGGATGAATGATGGATAACTGAATCCCTAAATGGGTAATGATTCTCTAACAATGGGCAATGATTCTCTAATGATAACAAACCAGGCTTCTCCATAAAATATGGTTTTACAGCATCAATTACATTTTTTGTATCACAGGTTGCATAATTTCTGAGCATAATTTTCTTGCCTGTGTGAGGGTGTCAGACATGATCTCCTTTGATGATGCTGTTGCAGTGTTGACAGTGAAGGCAGGCAAAAGTGCCTAATTTCTGTTTGTAGAGGGTGACTTGAGTTGGTATTTTGGGTTTCTCGGCTTTAATCAACTGGTCTCTCAAATTTCTGCCTCTTTTGTACGCCATCATTGGCAGATCAGGGAACAGTTCTCTCAAGGAGTTGTCATATTTAATCAGTTAAGGTCTTTGATTCTTTTTTTGTGTTGCTTTGCAATAGATCCTTCCTTTCTTGTGTGTTTGTTCTCACAATCGCCTTGTCAATTATTTGTGATGGAAAGTCTCTATCCTGGAATCTCTTCTTCATGACCTCATATTCATCTTGTAATGTGTCAATGTCCGATGTTATCCTTTAAGGCCTGAGGAGTTGGCTGTAGGGGAGGTTTTCTTTCAGATGCTTATGGTGAAAGCTCTTATGGTGGAGACAGATGTTGGCATCGGTGGGTTTCCTATAAAGTTTGGTTTTAAGGTTCACACCTGATCTTTCTAGTGTCAGATCTAAGAAATTTACTGAGAGTCTGCCAATCTCTATCGTCAATCTGATTCTCTGATCACAACCATTCAGGAATTCCCAGAATTGTAACAGTTTGTTTTCCAGACCAATCCTTATTCCAAAAATATAACCTATATATCGTTTACAACACTTGATTTTTTCTTTCCATTGTGGATTCTCCAGTACATAGGTGGTTTCAAATTGGTGCATAAAGATGTTCGCATACGATGGGGCCACTGATGAGCCCATCAAGGTGCCAGCTATTTGCAGATAATATTGTCCATTATATCTAAAGTAGTTATTATAGAGTATAATATTCTAATATTCATCAACTCTATTGCAAATACTTTATGTATGTTGACATCTTGGTTTGAAAGTAAGAACCCCTCAAGTGATTTGATTCCCTCTTTGTGTGGGATTTAGGTATAAAGACTATTAACTTTCTTAGTGAAAAGGATGAGATCTTATTTCATCTGGACGTTTTTCTCCCCTTCACAAAAAGCTTTTCCTCATTTAGACCTTGCTAGAGGAGTAGCATCTTGCCTTCTGTTCAGATTCAGAGAGTGGGGTGACTGCCCTGGGAGAGGGTGATATGGCCGTTTCTCTTCCCAAGGAAGGTTTGTGAAACCACTCAGTTAAAACCAGTTTCTGTGTTCTAGTTCAACAGAAGATGTATGTGAAGAATCCAAGGAATTTGCCCCTTCTGCCCAAGGGGAAGTCATTCCCTTTGAAACTAGGGAGGTGATCCCACTACACAATACCCTTCCTATGGGGCAGGGCATGTGGGATCCCATTGGGAGTAGCAACACTCTGGGGACAAGAATTGCTGAATTAGGGATTTCCTTTCACCTCCCCTCACAGCAAGGTCCCAAGCATTTGATGGCAATATGGGAACAGAGCAGGATAGCCATGTGTAGGACCACTTTAAGGTGCATAGCTTGGTCTCAGACATATATCGTTGCAGTGAAATTGTGAAACCCATAACCAATGGGATCTCTCCCCCAACTCCAAGGATGGTCTAAAATACGCCAGCATATCTAGACGAGGGCAGACCTGCTGAGGTCCTTCCACCTGAGCAGGAACTGAACAGGAGAGCTTAACAGTTAGCAGGGTTGGTGGGGACATGAATAAGCCGCAGAGTGCTGCCTTTTCCCTGAAGGCAGACATCTCACCAGGAGAGAAAGACAGTTACCACAACTGAAGACGTACCAGTGTCCTGCACCTCCAGCGCAGGACCAAAGAAATGAGGTGAAGCAGATGATCATAACCTGCCCAAAGCCAGGATGAGGAAGGGGGTCTGCGCACACTAGGGAGACCATCTCCACACCGTGCACCTCAGCTTGAGTGAAGGTACACAGCGTTGGCCTGAATAGCAGGTGCATGGCGGTGAGGCAACCCTGTATCCCAAACTGTGCTGATAATTAGACTTCCAGAGGAGGGGTTAAGAGAAACCACCAAAGAAACTGTATCCCAACCATGGCCAAGTTGGCTCATAGCTTGCATGGAACTGATGATCAGAAGCCCCAGGAGGGGGCAAAACAAACCACCAGAGAAACTGCAACCAGAGTGATGCCTAGCAGTCCCATAGCATACATGAGGCTGATAGTCCGAAGACCACAGGTGGGTGTAAGAAAATCTGAAAGAAAAATTGCAGCCACAGTGGGACCACACAGGCCCAGAGCACACATTGGGCTGATTATGAGAAGACCACATGAGGGAGTAAGAGAAACCACTAAAGAAACCACTACCAGAGATGAGATAGGAAGACCCATACCACACATGGGACTGATATTCAGAAGACACAAAGAGGGGGTAAGAGAAGCAGAAAGAGAAACCAAAACTAGGCCCAGCAGGCCAATAGCCCACACACAGATGAAAATCAGAAGACCACAGGAGGGGGGTAAGAGAAACCTTCAAAGAAACCACAATCAGAGAGGTGCCAAACAGGCCCAGAGCCCACCTTGGGCTGATAATCAGAAGACAGCATGAAGAGGTATGAGTAACCACAACCAATGAGTGGTCAGACTGGCCTGTTGCCCACCTGGTACTAATAATCAGAAGAAATGATGAGAGTTTGAGAGACACTACAACCAAAGCAAGTATCCAAGTTTGGCTAAGCAATCCCTTGGCCTACCCAAGGCAAAAAGCAGGAATATTCAAACAGAAAACTAATAGTTTAATGTTAGATTAAAATGGCTGCAAACTCTCAAAGTGGGAAGAAAAACACTGAACAGGTTATCATGCCATGTTCTTTCTGGAGAAGGGCGCCTGCTACCTTTTTTGAAAAATATTTGCAAGGAACTTGGGGTTTGTCATCCTGAGTTACCTGGGGCAAACCAGACGTGGACTCCCTGCTCACTGTACTCAGAGAGGAACAGCTCCACCTCACTGATGAGGCCCAAAAAGGCTGAAACACGTGTATGGGGTTGCTGTTGGTTTTCTTGTTCAGAAGGGAATTGCCATAGCATTTCGGTGCTGGACTGTCCATGTGGGCAGGAAAAAGACTGATATGCAAATGGATATTTCCCATCTGTGAAAGGTACAGTGAAAAAAGCAATGGATGTGAACTCTCAAAGGGGGAAAAAACACAGAACAGGTTATCATGCCATGTTCTATCTGGAGAGGGGCGCCTGCTACCTTATTTGAAACACAAACGTTTATTAACCTATGACTTTGAAACTATGAAATCCCAACAACAAAAACACATTGATTTCTAAAATGAGACAATGAAGGACACTTATCATAGAACCCATCCAATCAAAAAACTGCAGTGTCAAATGCTACTGGTCGGTGGGGTTTAGCCAGAAATACATAGTTATTACCCAATGTGAGAAGAGGAAACGTGAACATTTTCTTGCTACCTGCCAACCCACACAATTTAGATAATAAACATCTACAACAAAGCATGCTTGAAAGAATGGGCCCAGAAGGATTTTTGAAGCTGAGCCATAAAGGGACCAAAGTAGATGGACACTTGGACACATGGATACAAAAGGGTTTAGGAAAAACTGAGGATCTGGCACTTCTGTGTCGCCATATTCTGAATCAGACAGCGACTGCCTAAAGGGACTTTAGATATATTTCCCTAAGGTATATTCCTGCTCATAAGACTTAATTCAACAAATAATTATTTAAAAAAAAAAGTCATGCAGTATTGTGTATTTGAAATGTCTACAATATATTTGCAATATCTTGAATTTCTGTTAATGTTTTCTGAATAGGAGCCCTTTAATTCCTAAAAGATAAAGAGGCCTGTGAATGTATTTGTAGGTTCTCAAACCATTATAGGCATGCTGTGAAATTATTTTCTATTACAAATCGCAAGAGACTATTCCACTCACATTTCTCAACTGTTGGTGTTGAGATAAAAGCTATTCTAAATGAAGAAACAACCTCATTACAAATATGGCGGTGCAGGAGAAAACAGCAGTAATTCAGTGGTAACCCACATCCCACTGCATTACAGCAGCAGTAACGCACCACGGTACTACACCTTTAGTTGTGAGGTGGAAGAAAAACCTACCGCAAAATGCTGGTGGTTAATTCTAACACCATACTGCCAAAAATTGGCTAAATGGGCAGAATTAGCTTTGGCGGAATTACAGTCAGTGGTGATTCCACAGAAATCCTTATGGACTCCATAATGGGTAATATAACTGCCATACCACCACTTGTAATCTGGAGGTAATTCCACTGGACTAAGTGGCAGTAAAGTTCAATCTGTTTGGTGGTATTCTAGCAGCTGTACCACCAGAGCACTTCCAACCTTGGCATGGGGCAAAAAAGTGTTAAATGTAGAATCCCTAAGCCATTCCCACCTCATAATTTCTCGCATCAACTTAAACAATCGAGGAACAAGGAGTGGTGTGGGAATCTGATTACCTGATTCCCTGAGGCAGTGATGACAGATTTTTAGCCTTTGAGCTGCTCCTGTGAATGAGCTTGTACTTATTGAAACTTTTAGGCTATTACCCATGGAACCAAAATATTTGTGGCAGTTACTGTGGGTTCTATAACATTTGAGCTGCTCCATATGTTGGACATTTGCAACTGTTTCTGAGTGATATTTAGTGTTGTATTGGTCTCATGTGGCCAAGCAGCTGCTAAAATATACACTACCACTTATGCTGAGCATCCAGCCCAACACTAATACCAATGGGGCCAGATTGTGCTTTGGCAAATCATTTTTAGTAAGTGTTCATTCATTTTTACAGATGTTAACTCAGTTGTCTTGACCACAAGATACCACAAGATAATATGTAAAAGGAAAACCATCAGCAAAACGTCCCGAAAGACAAATCAACAGAAAATGACATGCATCACAGCACAAATTAATGAAGTTAATCCTTTAATAAACAAAATCGATCTCAACAATGGATGAAGAATCTCTATTCCTTTAAAAACTCCATGCCACCCTAATAAGACTAAAGATACAACAGTTAGCAAGGGGGACAAAACATCAACAGCCAAAGGGCTGCAGTCCTTTTTATCTTTTTTGAAAGTGGACAAACCCCAAAGTAGCAAATCATACAACTGCCCTTTGGTTAGAATCAATAAATTTTCCCTACAAGATGGAGGCTGAAACCTTTGTTTGTCAGTCAAAATTATTCCACCATCCCAGAGGAAGACTCTCATGCTAATATCATCTGCAAAGACCCCAGTGGTTTAGATGGCAAGAGCCTCTCAAACCCTTTTCATGATGATTAAGTGGTAAATGCAGCAGGTATTACCCCAACAAACAGATTCTCTGCATTAATCAATTAGACCTACCTAAAGAAAACACAGCCAATGATGGCAACATACTTGGGGTAGGTATAGTAGACAACCCACTGGAAAATACCCCAAGCCCCTGCAGCCCACTCTGCAACTGTGAAAGAATAAAAAACAATCTTGAATAATTGATCACTGTCGTAAGAGACCTAAGAGCTGATATGCTGCAGCTAAAACGTGACCTCCAGGAGACTAAGTATACCATTATGAGAAGTCACCCACTCCTGGGGAAACTCTTGTATGCCTGAGTCGGTGATAATGGAGGCCATAGAGAAGCACAGAGTAAAACAGCCTCCCCTGAAGGCAATACAAACATGCCTAGGACACTGTTAAACATTTCTATAAATTGGCTCTACCCGCATTAAATGACAGGGTGCCCGGACACATGACGGCAGTACATACATTCCAGAGGGACTACATGCTTCATTTATTACATCCTGCTTCATTTATCACACTGGAATGAATTTATTACAGCAGAGGTAATGAAGCGAAATGAAAATGACCACTTCCCAGTCACCGTGAGGATACATTACTGCCTTGGTAATACAATCGATCTAGACAACTGGGAAGTGGAGGTTGGGAGGTTGGGAATAGTCAGGTTTCAGAAGCCACCAATGATGGAAAAATAATTAGAATTAGATTTGGCAACTATTGAGGCACATATATATGTAAGTATTATGCCGATCTTCAAACATTTAAATTGTTCTTTGGCCCCTTGTAACAACACCATCTGGAATACCTACGAGAAAACTAGCCTAAGTGGCCGGCGTCATCCGTGATGTCGATTCTCAGATTTTATTTCAAATTCCACTGAAAACAAATGAATAAATAGTGTTGTTTACCACAAAGGTAAAATGCAATACATGTTAATTTCACTAATTAATTGAACACCAAATTTTCATCAATCGCCGATTTAAATTCTGACATGAATATCATATTTGTATGCTTACTCTGATTATTTGCAGTGTTGTTAGAAGTGGTGGCTAAACACACACTGAAAATAATCGTAGTAAGCATTCAAATATGATATTCATGTGAGAATTTAATTCAGTGGTAAATACAAATGTGGTGTTCAATTAAGTAGTAAAATTAACATGTATTGAGTTTATGGCAAAAGAAATCAATAAAAAGATATACACACTCACTCTCTACTAAAATAATTAGAAAACTAAAAAAAAAAAAGCAAGACCCGTTCAACACAGATAGCTCGATTTTGAGCACTTTCTGCAAATGCCTGTAGATGGCACGTGGAACACCACAAAATGTAATGCCGAAAAACCAAAAAAAGTTAATTATCTCAGGAACGGGATGACCCAGCGAGCTCGAAATAGTTGTATTAATTCAGCAATTAAATAAAAAATATTCCATGCAAAATTCATGATGGCAAACCTCACCCTTCATGAGGAGTTACGTCCACAAGATCAATGCCACATACAAACCCGCAAACAAACATAACTTTGTTTTATATATATAGATTAAAATGACCCTAGCCCCTCTCCTAACAAAATGAATTAGAATGGTAGCAAAAGCCCAAACTAAAGCAGAGAGTTGGTTCGATAGTGAATGCAGGGTCAAAACAAGTGTACTGATCTGTTCCCTTAAAGCAAGGACACCTCATGGGGAAAATAAATGTATTATATTCAGAGCAGAATATAAGGAATTAACCACACAAAAACAATTGGCTAAAAAAGAGAACAGATGGTTACTCCTAATGCATGCTTCAACAACAGGGGCTACGAAGGGCTCTGCAATATAATACATAAGGGCCCCATGCAGAAGGATTCAAACCTTCAAATGGCCATAAGTGAAGAAATATGGCATAACCATTTTGCGTATATATACAAGGAGGGAAATCAACCTATGATGAGTACTGCAAATGGGCTATATAGCTTGTTGGCTACCAGTGAGGAATTTTCCACATAGATTTCACAATGAAGGAAATGACAGAGGCCTTGAAATTTCAACACGCTGGTAAGGCACCAGGTCTTGCCAATACCTGATAGACCTTCTTCAATCACAGTCAATAATCTGGGTTCCTTACCTCATGCTGTTGATGAACCCTATTGTAAAAATAGGTTGAGTCACAGAATCATGGAAGGCTGCACAGATTTTCCTCCCATATAAGAAATGTGGGCAACTCAAGCCAAACAACTATTGGAGAATCTCTCTTTTAGATTATATGGGTAAAACCTTTGGAAACCTGCTATTGAGTACGGTGGACGACTGCATCATCAAATAGAGTGTTTGAGCCATCTTCAATCAGGCTTTATGAGGGCAGTTTCTACTATGGATCAGATATTCAGGCTAACCCTAATATCAGTCAGATGTATAACATTGAGAAGAATGTGCATATATATGCTGTTCATTGATCTAAACATGAACACACATCCAAGGTCATCCCGATAACTCATTTTGCATATGTGTTCAATGGGAATCAGAGACAACACCCAAGGAAAAGGAGACCATATTGCCTTTAATATATGTTTCAATAGGACTTAAAAGGGATTTTCTGGGGTATGCAAAAACAAAATCACAAATAATGTTTAGCCACAAGACAATTGTTTCATTTCTTGAAGAAAGATTTGGGACATATGCAGTAGATAGAACACTGTATAACCTCCAATGTATGTATTAAACACACATAGAAACAACACTTTGTATAAAAAATGCATCATGACATTTAGCAGGATGCTCGACATACCCTGTGTATCCATACACCAATCACACAACAGCATGCATACATACACATCCTTGCTACACTCACTCCTCACCAAAAAGTGCCTTCATAGTACAGTTCAAAAGCAATACAGATTAAAATCACGCACAGTTAATAAAAGCCTGTCAACACCAACCTAGTAGGCACTATGCACCACTACTCTGTAAAACATGGTGACATAGTGAACTAACACCTATGTGCCAATGCCAGTTATACTACATATTTTGTGGTGGTCACTCTTTTAATGGAAAATTATTAATTTGTATTTATTTAATTAGTTACTGGTAATTTGTATGGCGCCTATACACAACTGTTTCAAAAAATGAAGGGGAGGGCATAGGATAAAAACAAACAGTAACAGTTGTACTAGGCCATGTGATATTCTTACAGTTTTTCTATAACGGAACTTGAGTTTTGGCCAAGGATGTAATTTGTTTACAACAACACACCCAGCCTTCCTCAGGGAAAAACAACAATAGCTGGTGATTGGAACACAAGTATATCATAGTATCTCCTTCGGTTTTGTCGCCACTCCAGTTATCATCTGGCTAATGTGGGTGGAAAGTGGCTAAACTATTTTTATTTATTTATTTTATTTATTTTGCATTTGTAAAGCGCCTAGCAGCCCGGGGGCATCGGGGCGCTGTTTCAAGGAAATGACAGTTACCGGGGGGGAGGGGGGGTTAGTGCAGGTTACAATAGACGGTACGTGTTACAGCGAATGCATGACTTACATTAGCCTGGACATGGATGGTTGCCTTACATTAGCTATACAGTTGACAAGGTGAGCACAGACATATGAGAAGTACATACATCTGGTACCAGGTCAAAGTGGGGTTTACACGAACAACATGGTTTTTATTGCTTTTCTGAAGACCAGGTAGGACTCGATGCCTCTGATAGAGGTGGGTAACATGTTCCAGTTGGTAGCTTCGAGGACTGGGAAGCTAGCACCGCCTGCTCTTGTCCTAATACTTTTTGGAATTGATAGTAGGTTGGTGTGGCTGGATCTGGTCGGTCTGTTTGAGGGGGGCCCAGAGAATCTTTGCGAAGGTAGCAAGGTGCTGTTTCATGGCGAGATTTGTGGGTGAGTGCCAGTGATTTGAAGAGGATCTGTTCCTTGACGGGTAGCCAGTGGACGGATTTCCTTGTGGCCCAGATGTGGTCTCTTTAGAGACTCCAGTGGCTGCTCTGAGGGCATTGTTCTGCACTGTTTGAAGTTTTTTGCTGAAGTGCCTAGTAGTAGTGCATTTCAGTGTTCTAGGCAGGAACCTATGATTGCTCTGGCGATGGTGAGGGAGTTTTGCTGCGAGAGGAAGGGCCTTGCAGCAGTGATAAGTTTCGAGCGGTAGGCAGCTGCTGAGGAGATTGCTTTCACCTCTCTATCCATGGTGAAGTTTGAGTCCAGGTATACTCCCAAGGTTTTGACTGACTTGGAGACCGAGATGTGGGAGTTGTCAATGAGGAAGGAGTCATATTGGGATCCAATTTTTTTGATTGTGACCGGCGATCCGATGATAAGTAGTTCTGTCTTTTCGTTGTTGAGGCAGAGCCAGTTTTCAGCCATCCAGGTTTGGGTGGTGGTGTAGATGGAGTTAAGGGTTCTTTGGCCAGCCTCGTAGTCGCCTGTAAGAAGGATGAGGACTTTCGTCCACGTAGTTGGTGTATGTGATGCCCATTGAATCAAGATATTTGAATAGTGACCTTGTGAATAGGTTGTACAGTGTAGGGGATATGCAAGACCCTTGCGGGACACCGCAATTAATTAAATGTGGTTGGGCACAGGCTAGGTCTGAGAAGACTTTAATTTCTCTGCCCCTAAGGAAGGATGCGATCCATGCCGTGGCATCTGATGAAAAGTTGCCCACTGTTGAGAGGTGATTTCAGAGGGTGTCATGGTCGAAATGGAAGAATGCCGCAGATAGGTCAAGTAGAAGTAGTAGTGGTCTGCCTAAGTCTCTGAGGTCATCGATTTGGTTCTTAAGGTTCAATAATGCGTTTTCTGTACCATGGTTGGGGCAGAAACCGGATTGCCAGAGACCAAGCAGGTGATGAGCTTCAAGGTATTTCTGCACTTGGAGGTATGCAGATTTGTCCAAAATTTTTAGGCGGAAGGGAACTGTTGTGATGGGCCTGTAGTTCCCTGGTGACTTAGGTTCAGTGTTGGTTTTTTCAACAGTGGGCTCATCCATGCTTCTATGAGGCAGGATGGCACTTGGTTGATTTGAAAGAAGCTTTGATGAAGGCTGTGAAGAACGGTACCAATGTGGGGGCGCTGTCCTTGATGAGCTGGGCTGGACATGAATCGCCCTGGCAGTTGGAGGGTTTGATCGAATAGAGTATGGTTAGGACTTCCTCTTCTGTCATCTCCTGGAATGAAAAAGCTGGGATTTTGGATGGGGTGTTCTGGTGTAGGTCAGATAGTTGTTGCGATAATGTTTTTTGGTGACTGATGATTTTTTCTTGTAGGGTATGCAGCTTATTGAGCATGGCTTCTTGAATGTCGTTACACTATGTTTGCACATGAACATTCCTTGTTGCCTTATAACTCAATTTCCTGCTCAATATAGTTGTCACACATATCCTCCCACCTGGTGTAATTCAGTCGACTACGCTATCACGAGTAACTGATCCTTCTTGGTTCTGGTGCAGTTCATTCACCTCCCTCAGTTCCGGACATGGTCTTGGCACGTTGATCACAAAGAGCACGCAGTATGGCTTATGAATTAATTGATATAAAAACTGCCATTGACAGCATTCCAAGAATTACCCTATGGAATAATTTACTAGATAAAAAGATGCCACCATCCCTGCCAAAAGCATAATTTAATTATATTTAGATTCTATTTAGATTCAACTGGCTTCCAGGGTTAGGTGGGGAGTTGTGGGTGAACTCACTAAAACTTTCCCATTGAAAAAAGGAGCACGTCAGAGATTTAATTTGCCCTCACCCTATTTTCCCTGTTTTTTGATGCAGTGGTTAACATGCTGCCAACACTTAGCAGCGACACGCCACCTTTGGGGGTTAAAAAGTAGGAATCTTAACACAAGTCTGTGGTATAAATGGGCTAACAATAAATACAGATAAAACAAAAGTATTTTGGTGTGGAAGAAGGATTACATTCAGGTGGATAACTAAAATCATCATAGATGACACCGAAATTGAAGAGGTCAATACATTTGATTACCTAGGAGTTAGAGTTAGCAATAAGAATATATGCGAACAGTACCTCAACAAAGCTACACTGATGTTAGAGAAAAGGGGTTTGGCTTTTATTGCCTTTTCAGCTAATTATGGGAATAGAAATCCAGCCCCAGTCATTTAGATATATCGAGCTCAATCAGTTGCAGGGGTAACTTAAGGAGCTGAAATTTGGGGCCACTGTAAGACACAAATATAGTGGTTGCAGAGAAAAAAACATAAGAGGATACTTTTAGGCACCCCTAATACTACTCTTCTTTTAGAATTGGCCTCTGACCCAATTGAAGCTAGACGCGCCTTAAAGCCGCTCCTTTGATGGATTCATATTTGGTAAAACCCCCCTCTTTCTAAATATAGAGCCGCTATCCTACACATTTTCATTTGTGAAGGGGGCGGAAGACTCCCTTGGTTTAAATATGTCAATGGTTGGCTGAGGCTTCAGGATCTGGAAAACCTTTGGCTTAATCCATCTGCAATTACTAAAAACAACAAAGAGGTATTTTCTTACCTAGTAATTTGGTGGTAGATCGGCAGTAAACTGGCCTTGCCATTAGAGATAGTTCAGTATTACCCTATTTTGGTGATAATATAGTGTTAGCTTATATTGGTGGTAATTTAAGTGGTATCTTATTTTTGGTGGTATTTCTAGAATTACCTTGTTTTTGTGGTATAGTGGTGAGCATGTCTTTTATACTATCGCCCCATCATAGAACAAACTTTCCCTCATTACAATTGTGACACACTTTTGGCTGATTGCAGATAATTCATAGACCTAGTACTTTTAGGGAACCCAGTGAGTTTTTTCAGAATGCCACTTATTGTATATAACTCTGAGGCACTGCCTTCGCTTCGCAGCATGCAGAGAAAAGCGTATTCAAAACACATACACACACCTTCCTACCTTGCAGAGATATATATATATATGCTCTTCCTTGTTTACTGCTTTAGCTTTGGTGGTAAAATTACAAATGCTTTACCGCTCTGGTATAAACATCAAACCCTTATGATTTCCCTTTCCCTTGAAAAAAACAACAGATGCATGAAATGAAGCACAAATGCAAAATCCAATCTACTTTCAGTACACAATGTGTTACACAATCATAATAACAAGGTTACATTAGGTGATGTTACAATCATTTGCTCTTACTACATTGGTCACAGCATCGAGCCTACAAAAGATAATAGAAAAAAAAAACAACAGAAACAAACATATCACAAATGCAACTATGTAGAAAGAAACCTGACACATTTTATTTTTAACCCTGACTCGCTACACTGTCTAGCAAAAATACATTATTTCTCATACATATTTCTCCGCCCCCCTCACTTGAAACTAACTCACCCAGACATGCGAGGTCTGAATTTCTTGCTTCCCGCTTATCAGCGTGACCTCGCAGCTCACATGCACAGAGTTCGGAACTCCTCTGGTTTCAATGCCAACAACCCGTCCCTTTCTTTCTTTATGGGCTGCCAGCTGTTTTCAAAGCTGCATTCACCGAGCCTCCATCCAAGGAGACAGCAGCAGCATCCAAATCACTGGAAGGACTGTTCGCATTCAAATCTCAAACAGCTCTGCCTACTTTCCCAGTCCAGCTGATTAAAAAAAAATCTCCCTGTCTGTCATTCTTAGGTCAGACTTGCATGACGTGAGCTCTTCCACCCCTTCATTTACCAATAAAATTACAAGTATGTCCTGCACCAGCTCCTCGCCTGTTAGAACAATGAAGGCTTCAGTGTAAAATTGTTTCATCTAGTTCCTGCTGGTGCATATTTCTCGTCTCCATGGAAAAACACTAACATGGCATGAATCTCAAACTGTGCTTAATGAACTGCATTATATATTAGAGGAACAGTTAATATATTAGTGGGACCAATTAGTATAGGATTAGTTATTTATATATTTCCAATGCAGTTCCACACAGATCTGAAATCACCCAATTTGCACCTATGCACCCTTTCTGCATTTTAAAATGACAGCACATTGTGCTAAATGTTTCTGAAATGTTTTTCCAAAAATTAATGCTTACTGGCTTGTTGCTAAAAAGCTGACCCTAGCACCCATTTCAAACTGTTATCATATACTAACCAATGAAACCCCCACTTTTGCTCTTTTTGACTCTGTACACATGTGCTGTTCATGAATATTCCCTACAGACCACTGCTTATAGGGATTGTGTGGTAAAAGAGATGTTAGACAACACACTCATGTTGGCAACAGGGCTATTGTATTTGGTCGCAAAAATGACATCACTATGGAAATGATATAATCCTTACCTAGAAACCATTAGCCTGTCTCCTCTTTCTTAAGTTAAGATTCAGTATTTTACCTCTTACACGCATTAAAGCAAGATGAAATGATGATACTCTGATAAATGTTCTTTCTGCAATGATGATGTGGAGAATGTCCAGCAGATCCTATTCCGATGCCCTGGATAATTGATAATTAGGCAGATAATTTGAGAACCTGCCAATGTAGCAATTGCATTAAAGATTTGGATAGCACTGAGACTTTGTGAAAAAGTAATGTTTCTCCCAGTGACACATGCGCAGTCCTTGATTTCCTATTTTGTGCCTGGAACAAGAGGAAAAGAATCTAAAAATGATATTTGCGGTACTTGTGAATAATGTTACCTGATAGGTAACTGGGAATGCTTTGCTCAGGAACACTGGCATGTTCTTTTTTCTTTTCCAAATGAAGGCTGTCATTTGTAGATATAGTTGTTGAACTATTTTAACGTGTTTACAACATTTTTGATTTTAACTCGTCCGTTGTAACCTAAGGAAAAAACCTTTGAATTGATTTGTCTTGGCTGCTGATCATAACAAAAAACATATTTTTTTCCTGCCAAACACAAACAAAATGAATTCCTCTGCACATGATCACATATGTAACGTTTACTCTCTGAACAAAACCATAGGTCTGAGGACTGCTATGAAATGTTGAAAGTTTGCACTTGCAATTTCATGGATTTTATTTGTATATATTCTTGACTTTTGATATTGTATACACGTATGTGATTTGTTGTGCTGTGAAATGTTTTATAAAATACGGTTTTTCTAAAGAGACATGCCATGATTAAGATGAAGACGATAGATTGATGTTCATTGTTGAGGGTGACTGGCGCCCCCCGCGCGCATCCCCGCAAGCCCTGGCCCCAAGAACTCAGACCCACACGTCCGTCTTGGTTCGGGCTTCCCGGTCGCTCTAACGCGGCCGGGAAACGCCCCGTTTATTTATGCTGCATGCGACGGCGTGCAACGTCACGCCGCCGCGTGCGCGCCCGTCATCGGGCAGCGCCACACTCCTCCTTTTTCGGGGAGAACCAACAACTATCATTGAACTATTCACTGCAAACTATACAACACTGCAATTGAGACAAGTCATGAAAACAATGGGACAACGAAAGCAAATCACAAAACCCCTGTTCCATGAACACCCCTTTATTGGCATCCACCCGGGTCCCCTTAGCTAGCCTTTCTCACCCTCCGGATCCTCAGCCAATTGTCCCAGCACGTAATCGGTGAGGCGAGCTGGTTTCCCTCGCCCAGCCCTCTGGGGGTACCTCCGGCTCGCCTCCGGCACGGGTGATCTGTCTGCCGACGGACGCCGAACTGGGGACTCCGGCATGCAGGGTGGGTCTCCCTCGTTCTCCAGGACTCCTCCCAGGTCCGGATCAGGAGGTGGGTCAGTTCTAGGGTCTCTGATCTTTTTGAAGAAACTCACGTTGCGAGTCACTTCCGACCGTCCATCCGACGCAGTCACCATGGAGCCCCGGACGGCCACGACATCCAGTGGCTCAGGCTCGTACGGCAAAGAGAGTTTTCCATGCGGGTGTCCATTGCGAATGAGAACCTCATCGCCCGGCTCCAGCTGTTGTGGGCGAAACCCCCTCCGCACGTTTTCTTGCTCAATTCTTGCTTGCCGGTCCATTTCGACTCGTTGGTCGTCAATCACGGCAGGTTCTCGCTCTCCGACCTCCGGCAACAGCCCTCGCGGACACCTTCTGAACATTGCCTCTGCCGGGGCCACCCCCGTGGACGCATGTGGCGTGGTGCGGTACACCCTTAAGAATTGGTACAGGGCTCTCTGTAGGGACTGCCCCTGTCCTTGGGCAATTCTAAATGTCTTATTGAGGGTCCTCATCAGGCGTTCCGCCTCCCCATTCGCTCGAGGCCACAGAGGCATGATCTTCCGGTGCACCACTCCATAGCTCACCATCAGTTCAGCAAATCGTTCACCCTGAAATGGCGCACCATTGTCCGAGCACAGCGTGTGAGGGAATCCGTGAGCCGTGAACAACTTTTCCACCGCCACTACCACGTGTTCAAACGCCACGGACTCCACGAACTCCACCTCGGGGTACCGGGAGTACTCATCCAGCAGGACCAGGAAGTGGGTGCCCATGGTGGTGGACCCAAAATCGGCATGAACCACCTCCCACGGATGGGTCCCCCTCGGCATCGCCTCGATGACCGGCTCTCGCTGTAAGGGCGAGGCTGCCTGACACCAGACACAAGCCGCCACAAATTCGTCCACCTTGCGTTCCAGCTCGGGGAACCAGACCTTCATCCGGAGGTGGGCCTTGGTCTTGGCGGCCCCTTGGTGGCCCCGGTGTGGCAGTGCGATCACCTCACCCACCTTTGACTGGGGAACCACAATCCGGTCACCACGAAGTAGCAGGCCCGATGCAGAGAAAGACAGTTCCTCACGAACCTTCCATAGTTGTTCTAAACCAGTCCGGGCCCCCTGAGTGCGTCCCGCCAGGGCCTCGAGCGCTGACTTCCAGGAGCCTTGCTGCATGGACTGCCTCAATACTTTGAAGCACTCATCCTGTGCCGCCGCAGCCTCTAGCTCCTGGAGAGGCATGGCATTCGGCGTGGCTGCTTCTACCACGACTTGGACATGCTCCTCAGCTTCTTGCTCACAGATGTCACGATCTCCTTCTCCAGGCGCTCCGGGGTGTCTGGATAGGTAGTCAGCTGCATTGTTTACACCTGGCCGGTAAACCAGGGTCACCCCATACTCCAAAAGAGCCAGCATCCACCTCTCAATGCGTGCCGGCGGTTTGGATGATGACCCTGCTAGGATGGGCAGCAGTGGTTTATGGTCGGTAACCACCGTCACCGGGCGTCCGAGCACATAGAGCCGGAAGTGGCGACATCCCCACAGCACCGCCAGCGCCTCGCGCTCAATCTGCGAGTAGCGTTGTTCGGCGTCTGACAGCGCTTTGCTGGCATATGCGACTGGCCGGACGCCGCCATCACGGTCAATCTGTGTCAACACCGCACCCAGGCCAAATGGGCTTGCATCAACGATGATCTCCGATGATAGGGCGGGATAAAAGAACGACATCGTGTCCTCGGCCGTGAGGGCACCCCTAATGTCATCAAAAGCTGCCTGTTCCAGCGGACCCCAATTCCAGATGGTGTCCTTTCTTGTCAGGGCTCGGAGGGGCTCAGACCTGGATGCCAGGTTCTTGATGAACTGGCCACAGAACATGACCATGCCCAAGAAGCTTCGCACCTCCGACACAGATTCCGGTGGTTGGGCCTTCTGTATGTCGAGCACCTTTTTTGGGTCAGGAGACACACCCCCCTCCTTGAAAACAAACCCAAAGAACTCCAGGGAGGGGCGCAGAAACTCGCACTTCCCCTTATGCAGTGTGAGTCCCAGCGACTGCAGCCTCTCGAATGTTTTCGCCAGATGCCTCAGGTGGTCCAGCTCCGTCCTTGCGAAGGCCAGAATGTCGTCGCTTATGTTTAGGACGCCCTCGAGGTTGGCTAGGGCACCCCGAATGATGTTCTGGAATACTTCCGCGGCCGAGGACACCCCAAAACTCAACCTCTTGTAGCGATATAGTCCCCGGTGTGTGGTGAAGGTGGAATGTACCTTGAATCGGGGTGGAGGACGACCTGATGATATCCGGCCCTGAGGTCGAGCTTCGAGAAGAAACGAGCGCCCTGCACCTCCGCAATGATGTCATCCAGCGTCGGTGTGAGGTGCCTCTCCCTCTTGATGGCCTTGTTGGGGATTCTCATGTCTACGCAGATCCTGACTGCGCCCGGTTGTTTGAGTTTCCTTGCCACCACTATGGGGGACACCCAAGGAGTCGGTCCCTCGACCTTCTCGATAATGTCTAGATCGACGAGGCTGTCCAGTTCTTTGTCTACCTGCTCACGGAGTTGGAAAGGTACCCTCTGATGTTTGAGGGCCACCGACTGTACCGAATCATCAATGTGCAGCCGCACCGGCTCCCCGGCCATCTGCCCAATCCCCTTGAATAGGGCATGATGCTTCTCCAGCAAGTCATTAATGTCCTCCAGGTAGACGGAGTACGCGAAGCTTACGATGCCGAGAGCCTCCGCCGCTGCACAACTCAACAAAGTGTTCTTACTCACTGGGGTCATGTAGAAGCGGGCTGTGATGTGGGAGCCATCGTGTTCTACTTTTGCTACAAAGGCCCCGTCCAGAGGGATGGGCTCCACACCACCGAACGCGAAGATGCGGGCCTTTGGCGTGACCAGCCTGGGCGGCTGATCCATGGCGTTGTAATGTTCTCGGGCCATGACGTTCACCGATGCCCCTGTGTCCACGAGTACAGGGACTGGAGACTGGTTCACTTCGACCACGCACCTTGGTTGTCGTCGGTTCCTGCCTCTTAGAAGCTCCACACTTGAGACAAAGAATATGTTCTCTTCATCTTCTTCTTCTGCTTCTTCCACCTGAGCCTCATCCTCACCCTGGTCCACCTGGGCGACATTGGACGGCCGACCTTGGCGAGTGGAGACGGCTCGGCCTTGGCCCCTTGGCACCAGTACGGGCAAGGCCGCCCTACACACCCTTGAGAAGTGGTCTGGCAACCCGCACCGTCCACAGGTCTTTCCAGCTGCAGGGCACTCCGCTGGGTGAGGCAGGTCGTATCCGCATTTTTGGCAAATCTCGCCTGCCCTCCCAGCTCTGTCCCGTGTGCCGCGGCCATATCTCCTAACACCTCTCCCCCCTCGCCACATCGCGCAGATCTCTTCAGTTTTAATGGGGCGCGATCCGGCCTCCATTCTTGGAGCTCTCGCCTCTGACACCTCGTGGCACCTTCCTAGCTCAAGGATGCGCTGGAGCGTTATCCCAGGCTCCCTCAGCACTTGGCGCCTGAGCTTGCCTGATGAGCACGCCTGGATAAGCATGGTCCTGATCATGTCCTCTGCATCGCCCCAGGCGCAGGCGAGCGACACTCGCCTTAGGCGCCCATAAAACGTGTCCAAGGTCTCGTCATCTTTTTGTTTGGCAGAGAGCATCACGAATCGCTCATAGTCCACGTTGGCTAAGGGCAGAAAATATGCCTGGAGGGCGGCCTTTGCATGATCGTAGGTTCCATTCCCTTGTGGCAAAGATTCAAAAGTCTCCTGGACAGAGGGCCCTGCCGAGTACAGCATCGTGGCCAGCCTGGTGTCATCATCGACCACTTGCGCAGCCCTGAAATACATGTCCAGGCGGTCCACCCACCTTCTCCATCTGGGCCCCAAGCTGGATGGCGGGCCCGACACATCGAATTCGGGGATGGGCTGCAGGGCAGCATGCGCACGTACCTGTGCCATGGCAGGCGCTGCCTGCTGAACACCAGGAGCAGCAGCAGGTTGAACTGGGGGTTGAAGGGCAGGAACCGCTGCCTGACCATCTGCTGGATCTGCTGATTGCTGCATTGGAGGTAGTAGACCCTGCGGGGCCACTGGTGCACGAGGATGAAACTGCACCGCCACACCGTGTGCTCCGTCCTGGTCCTCGGTGTCACTCATGAGTTTGAGCGCACAGGCACCCCCATAATGCTGATTGGGGCCGCAACTGAAACATTCAGCCCAAAGTGATCCTCAGCATGGACCACCTCTGGATGCAGTGACTCCTGCCACCTCTCTGATGATGAAGAGGATGAAGATAGGTGGAGTCACCAGGATGATGATGAAGGGGATGAAAAAAGCAGAATGCCTTTGTGTGTTCCAAAAATTGGTAGCCAAAATAGTAACTGGATTCAGCAGGCCCAGCCAAGATAGGCCTTCTCCTAGCTTGCACTCGACGTAGGAAACCCAAAATTGAGTTGATGCACTAATTGGGCATACCTCCGTGTAGATGTAGCTGTCAGCTACTGAAGTGTCCAAAAATTAGGCCTGGGGTCGTTTCAGGGCCCAAACCGGAGCTCCTTGAAATCCCACAGCCGTTGCACAAAATGGCCGCCAGCCGCGTGGGCAACGCACTACCCGCGGCATGAAAATAAGTCTGTCCTTCGACCTCGTTTCGGTGAAAAATTATTCCGATGATCACCGCCGGGCCCGGGCATCGTATCCCCCACTCGTCGCCACTGTTGAGGGTGACTGGCACCCCCGCACGCATCGCCGCAAGCCCCGGCCCCAAGAACTCAGACCCACACGTCCGTCTTGGTTCGGGCTTCCCGGTCGCTCTAACGCGGCCGGGAAACGCCCCGTTTATTTATGCTGCACGCGACGGCGTGCAACATCATGCCGCCGCGTGCGCGCCCGTCATCGGGCAGCGCCACATTCATGACAATTGTGTTTGATACATTTGATTTGCTTTTGAACATTAATGTTCATGATATTTGTACTGTGAAATACCATAGCATGTTATACAGAAAATGTGATTCATGTTTGCTGATATATGTATGTATATATGTGTATGTGAATATTTAAACAAAAATATATCAGTGAGAAAACATAGGCAGGCAGCAGTGGTAACTTGTGTTCATTGTAGTTTGAATTGGAGTTCCTTGAGGTATATTCATCACCAGCATTTTGCGTTAGAGGACCACCAGCATTTTGATTCATTTGTTATACTTTTAATAGAATGAAACGATTTGTTTTGTTAATCGCCTATTTCCTGTGCCTGATTGTGGGTTGGGTTTGTGATGCGGTGGAAATTGAATTAGTGCCATTACTCTGTCATAAAAGAAACACTATACAATAATGTAAATATTAAATAGACATACCTTACAGATGACAGAGAGATGCTTGGTGTTTTGCTCAGTGGTGTAAGGGGTGTGGGATCGAAAGAGAAATTGGCAATCAGGGGAAAGTCACAGTATCAGCAGCTCAAGGGTTAGAAGAGTTGG